>NW_022196155.1:112864-1312864 GCF_008641045.1 Pistacia vera | reverse complement strand
TTTTTGCCATCTATTGTTATTCTTTTATCTGTTTTATCTATAATATTTGATGCACTGTATACAAAATATGAAGAAGAAATACAACTTCATCATTCTATTTTCAGCTTTCTGCAGTTTCCATTTTCTTTACACTGTTTTTGCGCTACTCTCAACAATAAGAGTCGGGGATTGGGCATTTGGTGCTCGCAAGCATCATTCAAACTTGGCCCTCTTGATATCACTCGGTCATACCACAAAGGACATTTTTGACATTTGACGACATATGGTTCGGTGGGTGGGTACAAAATCCCATATAACAAAGAGTCAGTAGTATGGCCACGCTAAACAGGCTTCTTTTGCAGCAAAACTTGGCCCTCAAGAGCAGTCCCTTGATAATGTATTTACCTATGGGCTTTTACTTTACTGATAATTAAAACGATTATTTCTTAATAAACCAAAAGTATTCTCCTTAAATTTTGTAACGGCCCATGTGTTATGTTGCTTTAACCATTCAAACCTTAACAACTTGCCAATCCATATTATTGATTGATAATGATAATTATATATACGATGCTAGATTAAGGAACATTAATTCAAGCCTTATCTTAAATCAATATTATCTCTACTTAATTAAGGCAACTTGATTAGAAAAGTGGAAGTTACTTTCACAGATACCTGCCAAACAGTGCTGTATCTTTAGCGTGCTCTACAATACAAATATACTAGAATCTCTCCCTGTAGTTATAAAATGTCTCTCTTCTCACTCACTCTCCGCTTCTCATTCCCATTTTCTCTTCCTTTAATTTGTATAAGTAATGGTATCTGATCAAATTTATGGCACTTTGACCTTCACCGTCTCTACTTTTTAGTTTATTTCCTTCTCCAATTACTCTGATTTACTCTCGCTTTCAGTAGGTATTTTTTTTTCCTGGTTGCTGAGATGTATATTCTTTATTTCTTTTATGCGCGTTGCTGCTTCATGATTTTGCCTTGTAATTTTACTCATACTTGAATTAATACGCGAATACATGTATACTAATGCAAACATTTGATTACGTTCATTGATTTTAGTTGGGGACTGGAGATGCCTTTAATCACATAAGATTTGGCTCTTGCTTCTTGTGATTCGAAAATGACTAGTGAAGTTAGATTAATTTGAGAAATTAGGCTGACATTATGAACGTAGATTTTTGCATTATATTATGAAAAATCAAATTTGTTTTTGTTTTCATTAGTGGAATAATGTCGCGTCTGAGTTTTTAATTTTAAAATCCTAGTTATTCTGAAGGTTTTTCATGTTTTTGGAGGCCGTATATTGGAGGTCAATATATTATTGATTTTGTTTATATGTACGAATTAATTTGCCTTGGAGTACTCTTAAGTTTTTGCCCTGGCCAATATATGCTTCTTAAGGTGAAGGACAGAGATTTAGTGCGCCTTTTGGTGTGTTATTCCTCTAATCTTGCTGACCATTGATCATTGGAATGTTTTAATTGGGAATTTTTAAAATTTTGGCATGTCTAATTGTTTTGCAATTGACACAGAGCCGTCAGAATTTGTTTGGATAAATGATCTAATCTGGTTTTTATTTTCTGATTCTAAAGAAGGAATGGCTGGAAAAGTCGCTGCTGCTTCACCTGCTTCTTTTGAGTATGAAATTTTTGAGAGTGACAATCGCCTTCAAACTGTGGTTGCCACATCAAAGCAGACAACTATGTGGATTGACCCTGCAACATTGAAACTCAGACACAGAATTGGGAGGGGCCCCTTTGGTGAAACATGGTTGGCTACCCTTCATCAATCAACGGACGACTATGATGAATATCATGAAGTGGCTGTCAAGATGTTGCCTCCAGTCAAAGGCGATCACATGAGAGTTCTGTTGGATAAGTTGGATGATTTATTCTCTAAGTGTCAAGGAGTAGAAGGTGTTTGTTGCCTGCAGGGAATTTCAGCTATGAATGGAAAAGTAGGTGAAGTACTCCTTGTATTTCTGGGTATTTTTGTTTCATATCTGACCTTTTTTGCTAATAAATATTTTTTTATGTCTGGCAGATATGTTTAGTTATGAAATTTTATGAAGGATCAGTTGGTGATAAGATGGCTCGCCTTAAAGGAGGGAAGCTCTCACTGTCTAATGCTTTCAGGTGAAGAAGAAATTCTTTTTAACAATTTTTTTTTTTTTTTTAATTTTTTGATACATAATGCCGTAGAGAGCTGGCAATTCTCAGTGTGCGCTAATTTTTACAGGTACATAATCAATTTGGCTCAGGGAATTTTGGAACTGCACTCAAAAAAGATCCTAATTCTTAACCTTAAACCTTTCAACTTTCTTCTCAATGAATATAACCAAGCAGTTGTAGGAGATGTAGGAATTCCATATATATTGCTTGGAATTCCATTGCCAAGCTCTGATCTGGCTCGCAGGATTGGAACACCAAACTATATGGCTCCAGAACAGTGGCAACCAGAAGTCAGAGGTCCAATATCCTTTGAGACCGATTCATGGGGGTTTGCATGCAGCATTGTGGAGATGTTGACTGGTGTTCAGCCTTGGTGTGGAAAGTCTGTTGATGAAATTTATGATGCAGTTGTCAGAAAGCAAGAAAAACCATGTATTCCTAGTGGGCTTCCTCCTCCTATTGTGAATGTTCTTCTTGGTTGCTTTGAGTATGACTTCAGGAGTCGCCCTCTAATGACAGACATATTAAGGGTGTTCAAAAGGTAGGTCTCTTCATCAAGAGGCAGGAGCTTTCTGTTGCATTCTGTATGTTCATTGGGCACTATACTATGAGTTTGTACATTTGACTTAAAGTAAAGAGGAGACAGCTTATGTTTTAGTGCTATGACATAGCCTGAATCATAATACAATTATAATACCTGGGGAATGAATTATTTTAATTGTTCAAGAACTCATGTACTGTACTATTGCACTTGGTATAGTACTTAATTATCAATAATATATAGTTAGACTATGTAGATGTGCACATAAGACAGATCTGAATTCCCCATTAAATTGGTTGGAATAATTCCCATATATTGTAATATATTTTAAGAAAATATGAAATATTTAATTAGTTATTAAGTACTAACAACTTAACAGAGCAAGGCCATATATTATGTGCTAGTGTATGACAATGTTAGTTTCCTAGTGTGTCATATTAATCTTTTTTGCATTTTCCTACTATATTATATTAATCCTTTTTGCATTGCCTTGTTTATATTAGTGCCCTACACCGTCCTTGCTTTGCATTCTTCATCTAATATTTATGTTGCACAGATAGAACTCTTGCCATTTGCTGTTCTATGAGACTCTTGCATTTGGCTATGTCAAAAAAAAAAAAAAAAGTAAAAGGTGACTCAAAATCTAGTGACAAGGTTGCTCTTATTGACATACATCTATTGTAGTATGAGGGAAGTACATCGTAAAAAGTTGGTCTGGACTGGTCATTTCTTTCTTTTTGTGGGTTTGCTACTTACCTTGCACTTGATGCTTTTTTTTTTCCCTAGTATTTTATACTTGCAGCTTTTTATTCTTCCTCAATATATTGATCAGCAGTATAAAGGTTCTGTCAGTCATTGCAGGTATCTTTCTGTAATCAATTTCATAAATTTGCAGCTTGCAGAATGCAGTTCATAGTGGAGGCTGGACAGATCTTGAGAGCATAATACCGGCAGAAAAATCAAGTAGTGGTTATACAGAGTGGTTTCTTTCAAAGGATGATTTGCAAGTTGGTGACATGGTGCGTTCCAGAAAGCCAGCTAACTCCTGCAAACCTGACAATATGGATGTTCCAGAAGGAACTGTGGTGGGTCTAGAACACAGCACAGAAAGGGATGGTTTTGTTTTGGTGAGGGTCCACGGGATCCATGACCCTTTGAGAGTTCATGTTTCATCTCTGGAGCGGGTCACATTTGGATTGGCAGCTGGGGATTGGGTTCGCATGAAGGAGGAAGATAAGAGGCACTCACCGGTGGGAATTCTTCATTCTATCCACCGTGATGGAAATGTGGCTGTTGGATTTATAGGGTTGGAGACTCTTCGGAAGGGAAAATCTTCGGAGCTGCAGATGGCGGAATCTTACAGTATTGGTAAATTTGTGAGGCTGAAAGATAATGTTCTTAGCCCTCGATTTGAATGGCCTCGGAAAGCGGGAGGGGCATGGGCTACTGGGAGGATTTGCTGGGTCCTGCCAAATGGATGCCTCGTTGTCAAGTTTCCAGGAAGGCTGACTTTTGGAGAGGATTGCAGCAGCTTTTTGGCTGACCCAGCTGAAGTAGAAGCGGTAACTTTCAGTACCTGTCCAGGGATGGTAAAAAAATATCAACATCTTGAGGATCATCACTGGGTTGTGAGACCACTTCTGATTGCGTTGGGTCTGTTTACTGCCATGAAGATGGGAATTTTTGTTGGAAGAAAAGTGAGGGGAGGATCAAAGATGAAGAAGCAACCAACCAATGTGATACACACCCAACATATGGATGGCCAGGCAACTGGTAACCCTGGTTGGCTTCCTCCATCTGTGGCAAATATCCTTTTCAAAGAAGGTGTTAGTACTGCTCGATAGAGATTACAGGATAGTTTATATGCCCAGAAAAGCTAGTTGATGTGCTTGAATTTGTACATATCGACTTTCAGCTAACTATTTCTATAAATTTTGCAGTAGGAACTGGTACTACTGCAAAATGATTACTTTTATATCGGAGAAAACAGATGGATGGGTGTTCAGGTTATTTTATTGAAGGTAGATATTTGCTGTTTCAAATTTCATTAATTCTTTGTTGTGAATTATTATATCTAATTGCGGTCTTTAGTTTGCGAATTTTATATATGTGAAAATTAAGAAAAATGAGAACAGTATATCTAATTGCGGTCTTTAGTTTACGAATTTTATATATGTGAAAATTAAGAAAAACGAGAACAGAAACTCTGCTTTTGGGTATAGCTGAGGAATTGGAATCTCAGCTGAAATTGCAGGAAAAGCCAGTAACGTCTTAAACGTTATGTTACCAAGCTCCGAAGAATTAACCGAAAGTATAGAATAATTACTTTCAGAATTTCCACAGGTTCCCTCACTCCAGCTAAACTCCCAAATTACCCTATTGAGTTTATCTCAACCCCAGGTCTAAGACCAAACAACATAAAATATAAAAATTCAGGGATTAGGCAATTCGGGATAGATTATTTGGTGCCCGCAAGCATCATTCAGTTTCGCATAGTGGGAGAACACACGCTTGATACCATTACTTAGATGAAACACACTCTTGAAATCATAATTATCATTATCATTTAGTAGAAACACTTTTGATATCACTCGACCATAAAACAAAGGACATCTTTGACATTTGACAGACAATAATCAATATGGTTGGTGCTACAACAATGGTACAAAATACCCCATAAACATTCGGCAGATTTAATAAACAAAACAGTCAGTAAGCTATATTACAAAATCTACTGGTAGTCTGATCAACCGCAACCCCAGCATCTTTCACTAGCTGCTCGGTCAAAGCTGAAAGCCGGGCAACTTCTGCTTGAACTTCAGTGATGCATTCATTGTTTTCAATCCCAGGATAAAAGCTGCTCTCCGGCAAGACAGTGTTATTAGTATCAGTTTCAATACTCAAGCTAGTTTTATTCAATAGGTCTCGACTCATTTCAGCAAGTTTTTGCAGAGCACTCATTGCAGCTTCAACTTCCAGTTGAGCTGCCTCCAGTTGAAGTTTTTCAATGGCCAAATCTCCTACACTTTTCTCCCCAATTCTCTCTTGTGTTAAAGCATAAAGCTTCTTCAAATCGCTAGCATCTTCAAGCATTTCTTCCTTCAACATCTTTAGTTCTTTCTCCCGAGCATCTAATCTATTATGAACACTGTTGAGCTCCTCATCTTTGATTGTGAGGGCTCTCTTTGCAGCTAGAACCTCTATCTCTTTTGTTCTTAAGGTTTCTCTTGCTAACTCCAGCTCAGTTTCTAGTTGTTTATTCTGCAACCTGAAATTATCATTTGGTTTTTCCAAAACTTGCTGCATTGACGTGGGGTCCATGTATTCAATTGGTCTTGATGTATTATACCCTTCATCCTTGATGGAGATAACCAATTTGTTTGAAAGATCAACAATTCTTCCAATCATGGTTTCAGCTTCAGAGACTTTCAGCTTTGTATCATCCAACTCGTCTTGTAATATCTGAACATGTTCCTCTTTTTCATTTAGCATAGTGGTTGCTTGAATAAGCTGTTCTTCTCTACTGCTCATGATCACCTTAAGCTCTGCAACCTCTGCATTCACTTCCTCCAACTTTTGCCTCGAATTTGAGAGCTCCAAATCTTTCTCCTCCAAGATAAGCTGAAGAGAAGCCTGCTTGGATTTTAAATGCTGGATTTCTAGCTTAGCCTCCACCAAATCTGACTCTTTAACTTTAAGAAGTTTCTGTGTTTCTTCAAATTCAGAATTCTTCTGCTCTAGCTCCTCTTGAAGTGAGGACAACTCCTGGATTGATTGTTGCAAAGAAGATTTTTCTTTCTTTAACTCATCCTGTAACTGTTTAACTAGCTCTTGCTCTGTGGATAAGTCACGTTCAAGCTCCTTGTTTCGAGCATCTGCAACCCTAAGCTTCATTCCTTCCGTCTCAACTTCTATTTGTGCATCTTTCAAACTAGTCATGTATGAAGTCACACTTTTCTTCTGTTCTTCAAGTTCTGCTAGTTGCTTCTCTAACAACTGCTCCTGTTCTGCCATTAGCTGTCTAGATGATGCCAAAGACTTCTGAGAAAAAACCAGCTGGGACCTTACATCGGTGAGAAGCTTCTTCACTCTTACAAAGTCTTCCATGGTTTCATTAGTTTCTCTCATGCGTCTAGATGCCTCTTCTGCCAGTTTCTTCAGTTCTTCTTGTGCTATTAACCATTCGCTGGTCCGCTTTTCCAAGTTGGCCTCTGCAACTTTAAGCTTCTCCTTTTCAAGTTTCTTAGTAGTCAGAGAAACTTCTAGCTCTTCTTCTTTATCTTGAATGGCTTTACGGAGATTTTGAAGCTCAATTTCTTGTTTCTTAACAACTTCATTGGCTTCATCCAGCAGCCGAGCCTTAGATTTAAGTTCAGAATCTATCTTGGCAACTTCCTCACTCTTCCTATCCAATTCATTTCTCATTTTTTCTAGTTCATCTTCCTTTGAATAGAGTGCAGACTGGACAGAAGCAATCTCTTGATCTCTTTCTTTAAGCCGCAGTTTTAAGTCTTCTATATTCCGAGCTTGAGAAATCAACTTGAGATTCGACTGGCTTAGCTCCTCTTCTATCTTCTCATGCCTAGAGCAAGCAACAGAAATTTCCTGCTCCCTTTGCTGCAACTCCTCCTTTGCATGGTTTAACTCATTGTGCTCCAACAAAACCCTTCTTTCCACTTCTTCTAGATCTTCTTCCTTCTTCTTCAAGGCAGCCAAAGCTCCCTGAAGAGTAGATTCCAAAATATCAAGGTTAAACCCCAGACGAACATCCTGAGGTAGGCAAGAATCTCTCCCCATCTGTTCTTCCAACTTCTGTGTCTGCTCAAACAACCTCTCAAGAAGAATCATCGCAGGTTCAGTTGCTCCATTATCATTTACACTTGACTGCCCACAATGCGGCGAAGTGGTGATCCCCAGAGACTGGCCTCTTCTTTTCCTGCTTGTTACAACAAATCCTGGTATTTTCTGTTTCCGGTACACCGTCACCAAGCAAAGCTGCACCAAACATATTCTCAACTATAAACGAACTATTATCAACCTTTTCTTCAACAAAAGAAACTCCTAACTCTTACTTGTCAACTTCCTTTTCATTTTCTTTCGTTTGTAACAAATTCACATCCATTAAATATATTTCTCCCTACTCATGATAAAACCTAAGACATTGACATTAAGGTTCCCAATTTCAACAGATTGTTGACTCATCCCTATCTCAAATTCATTCATCATTTTTATCGAAACCCTAGTTTATGATTTCAAATTTGAAAGAAAAAAGATAAATAATAGCAATTACATACCCTGGAGTAAAGCGGAAGACAAGTAGGTCGATGATTGGGAGAAAGAACGGCTGAAAACGGCATGCTTCACTTCTTGATCTCATTCCAGCTTACATTAATCATCAATCCCTGATTCATTCCCTTAATTATCACCTCTCAAAACACAATAATGGAGGGAAGCTATATGCAAGCCGCGTATTTCTAATATATCGGCGATTCGATTTTTGTAATTATGGATATATCTGACGTGTATTTAAATTTCGGAATCCCAAAAAATCTGGAACTCTTAAGATCATTGTAATAAAAGCTGTAACCAATAATATTACACCATCTGGATTTAAGTCGTTTGAGTTTAGGAAAATAATTGTTAGACCGACGGTGGTATGAAGTCTATGAACAGAAACAGAATATTTAGATTGCTTCGACCGAGTATGAATAACGAATCCAGCCATCCAGGGACTCTGGATTGAATGTGATGGAACTTGGAAGCACCTTGTACTGACACGTGGAACGCCTTCGACCATGAGCAAATTAGACTTCGGCTTCTCTAGTACAAAACATCTTAAGTGTAGAAATCAGTCAATACCAGTGTATATAATTCACGTGACCCTAATACTGATCGTGTGATTACTTTTAATAATAATAATAAAAAACAATTTAATCACTTATTTAGCTTGAGAAATACTATTCATTTATATGCCAAACAAATTTATGATTTACTCATACCAAATTTAGGGGTCGATTTCAGCAACATTATGGTTGGTAGAATTATTATTATTATTTTTTTTTTAGGGAGAATGACATTTTCCCACCCAAGGTGTGGCGAAACGACACTTTTCCACTCTTCAAGTTTCAAAATGACAGTTTTTCACTATTCGTTAGGTTCTGTTATGTTTTCTATTAATATTTTACTGAAAATATGAAAATACCCTTAAATATGTGATTTTATAAATTTTTTATTTAGTCAAAAAGTCGAATATTAAAAAGTCAAAAAAAAAATAATTAATTCTCACCTAAAAAGTTAAGAGTAATGTTATGCAATTGTTTAAAGTTAAATGACATTAATATTTATTTATTTGTTTATAATGTCATCAATATCCCATTACTATTATTCAATAATCTAATAATTTTATAATATTTTTCACTTTTACTAATTAACATAGAAAATCAATATTCCTAATTAATTAAATAAACAAAAGAAAAAAAAAATATTTCTTTACACTTGAACTAATAAATAATTGAGTAAAACTTTTGACTTAACTAAATTTTAATTTATAATAAACTAATTAAGAAATAAACTATCTAAGGTATTTTCATCTTTTCAGTCAAATATTAACAGAAAATACTAACAAAATTTGACGAATGGTGGGAAAGTGTCATTTTGAAACTTATCGGGTAGGAAAGGGTCGTTTCACCAAACCTTGGGTGGAAAAGTGTCATTCTCCCTTTTTTTTTTTATAATCGGGATATTTAGATTAGTCTGTACATCCCTCAACTAATTATAAGAATTCATTCAATACATTATAAACGTAATAGACGAAGTTAATTATAAATATGGTAAATGAGTATTTTATAGGACTGAAATGTAGCAAGGGACTTTGTGCAATAACCCACTGGACTTTGTGCAGTAACCCACTCAAATGGGTAAAATCTTATCATCCAACCTAAAAGTGTAATGGTATAGATTTTCTTTTGGTGGTGTAGATTTCGCAGTTGTTGGCGTGAGTTGACTATTGAGACAATCGCAAATAATACATTCATATGCAATGTCTGTGGATAAAAAGGGGAATTTATAGTGGCCTATTAAAATCCACAAGTGGTTTTGCATAGCTCTGTCTGTCTGTCTGTCTGCCTGCCTATAACCCACTGACCCAGCATTTTGTTGTTGATTATCAGTATTGAAATAATTTGCTTTTGAGAGGATGGTCTTTCTTTCAGTTCATGAATGAATTTGACTGAAACTGAGCTATGAATATGCAGCTTGATTGTAAGCTTTCATCCATTGCATTCTACACAAAACCAAGTCCAAAACACTTGTATTGTAAGCATGAACATCTTTGGAAATTATGTGACCTAAACGACAAGTTCCAATTGATTTTTTCCTTCATTAAAAATTATATACAAGTGTTTTAATATCTTTGGACTCTTGGTTTGCATGTGGAAAACCTGGTTGCGCCTCTTGTTATCAGTCTGCTACAAGGCGGGCCTTGGGTTGGATTTGACTGCTCAAAATTGCTGGCCCGAAAGAAATACTTCGACAATGGAATCTAAAGGATATCCGGAAGTTTATCTGCAAAAGGGATTTGACAATGATTCAGAAGGGATTAGAATCTGATAATAGTGACCCCACCACCACCACCACCATTTAAATGGTGTTAATCAAATAAAATAAAGACCCTTTAACAACATATCGCTCAGTCTTGTACTATGAAACCCAATTAAATAGGGCCCAAATCTCCCCACTTTACGACAATTAGCTTAATCATTAACAAATCTATTCTATTATTTTATTTATCCATTAAAATTTAAATAATATTTAGTCTGAAAATCAAAGCTAAAGTAGCTGTCTGATGATTACAACCAGTAAAGTTTAGATGAGGATTTAGTTGAGATTAGGTACGACTCAGATGTGCCCACTCTACATATAACCTTCATCATATCTCATGCCCCTTCAAATCTCTATCAATTATTTTACTCATTATCATTTGAAATCAACATCAATATCTTTGTCTATCATTTATTCCAGAGATAATTCTTTGAATATTAATCAAAGTACGTATATTAAACATATAAGTTAAAAGAAAAAATATATCAACATCAAGAAAATTCAATAAGTGATTTTAAATCAAATGTTACATAATCGTCTTTTAGAAAGTGTCAAATAATAAAATCAAGCTCTTGGAGTCGTGGGTCCCTACAGCACGCGTGACGGGGTCGACCACATATGATCACTACTCTCAGCCAAGGCTTCGACTTGGCGTGCAGAGTTGAAAAGGCGAAGATCACGCTTGATCTTTTGGTGAACATCAATTTTCACGGTCTTGATCTAAAATTATAGTACGGCTATTGATCTTGGCCGTTCATCATACCGTACAAACCTTAAAAGATATGGGAAACATGGGATATGGTAATCTAAGAGATGTGAGAGGTGTTGTATCTCAGTCTTAATGATCATGTTATTATGTTTATCAGAGTACCACACGCGTGCCCATGAACAGTGATCTGGTACGTCCATTTTATTTTTTGTGGGACCGGGATTCAAACATCCAGCAACACTTGCTAACTAAACGCGTTCCCTACACGTTTCTGTTACTTGGAGTGTCCGTAAAAAAGAAATGGACTAAACGCGGTTAGTTGGAGAGGGAGATAAGCCTTTAATTTGGATTAATATTATATGATGACGTCACCGTATCTATCAAGGGGTCCACAACAATAAAGAAACAATATATGGTCTAGACTGTAAAAGACAATTTCACAGATCGAATCTGTGCACGTGGCAGAAATCTAGAACAGTTGATGGGGGCGATTTGTTTCTCTAGAGACCCTACATCAAAGCGTTTTTAAAATCCATCCATCATCAATGCCAGCTTTAATTTGATCAGATTGGTTAAATACGCCACGTCACCTAGGTGTAGAGTGATGGACCACGGCCTGGAGGGACCACCTAGAAAATCTAAAAATCTTCTGCTACATGATTCTCTGCCAATTAGTAGCCGTCAATTTCTTGTAAATAACCAAAATCACCCCTTTCCTCGGTCTTTACAAAAAGCCTGAACCGAGGGGTAAAGCAACAGTAATAACTAATTTATTATTGCATTTAAGGCCAGCTCAGTACTAAAAATAGACACCAGCTATTTAATGACAGCCGTTGGATGAGATTGGGGGATTAATTTAACGAATACTGTTGCTTTTAATACTAATAGCTTCTGTAATATAGAATCTTCCTTTTTAGATTGGGAAGACGTAGGTTTCACAAGCTAGATACACTGAACAGTGTAATCTTTCTGTTTATCCCAATCTCATTCTCTTCGCGTTCACTACACCTTCCTCGCTTTAAAAATGTTAGTAAATCATACTTTATGATAAGACTTTAATTAACTCAAAGTACGTTGACGGTCAAACTTTAAGATAAAAGCGTTAAGAAGACAGGAAGAGGCGTGCGAAAGACGTGGTAAAGAAGAGCGTGAAAGTTGAAGACAGTCAGAGGAAGCAGTAGTGCTTTGGTTGGGCCAACATAAATAGACAAAATATTGGTATTAAATACACTCACCAGACCTTCTCTCTCGCATAGAAAACAGAGAGACTTGATCTTTTAGCTCCGTTTGGGAGGGAAAACTCGTAACATGGTAAAAATCCAAACCCATTTAAACACCACCCATCAATCTACTTCCATAAACAACTAGAACCATTTTGTTGTTGTTCGTAGCCCACACTCATTCTGGAGAGAAACAAAATGTTTGCAGCTGAGAATGGACTCAAAGGAGACCCAAGGCTGCGAGGCATTTCTGAAGCAATTCGGGTGGTGCCTCACTTTCCTAAACCAGGTTACTTTTTGTGTTTCTGTTTTGTGTTTTGTTTTTTTAATTGTTTTATCATTGGTCAAAAGGGTGATGTTTTTTCTTCTTTGTAGGGATAATGTTTCAAGATATAACAACGTTGTTGTTGAATCATAAGGCGTTCAAGGACACGGTGGACATATTTGTCGATCGCTACAGAGACATGGTCATTTCTGTTGTTGCTGGTACTATATTATCCATTTGTTTCTACACTTTTATTTTATTTTATTCATTATATATATTTCCTTCACATCACCAAGTCTCTTTCTTTTTGGTCTATTTGAAAAGCTTTTATACAAAATTTATCTTTATGAAACTTTGTTTNATAGTTTTATCATTGGTCAAAAGGGTGATGTTTTTTCTTCTTTGTAGGGATAATGTTTCAAGATATAACAACGTTGTTGTTGAATCATAAGGCGTTCAAGGACACGGTGGACATATTTGTCGATCGCTACAGAGACATGGACATTTCTGTTGTTGCTGGTACTATATTATCCATTTGTTTCTGCACTTTATTTTATTTTATTCATTATATATATTTCCTTCACATCACCAAGTCTCTTTCTTTTTGGTCTATTTGAAAAGCTTTTATACAAAATTTATCTTTATGAAACTTTGTTTTTTGATTTGTAGTTTTCATAAAGGAAGCAAAAATTGAGGAATTCCAAAATATCAAAAAGAAGAGGAAAATAAAATATAGAGAGAATTGCTTGTTTTATTCAACTTTTTTGCGCTTTCATTTTTTGAGTCACTTTCTGACTTTCTCTGTGAAATATTTGTCATTAGCAGAACAGTTTTGCTGTTTCAGTTAACTTATGGCAGGTTCTTTCATGGATTGCAACGTTTTGGTCGGTTATAGAATGAGAGTAATTGGGCTGGGCATTTTCCAAAAATTTGAATGCAGTTCTTTTTCTGCACAGAAACTAGCTAGTCGGAAAACTGAATGTCAGTCTTAACCACAGTCAAAAGATACATGGCTAATAGCATTTTTGTTCACTTGGCATAATATGTTACAAAAGTTCATTGAGGATTTGATCAGACTCAAGTAGGAGTTTAGCTTGTTGACATTTAAAGAAATGAACATGCACATGCATGTCTGTATTTGATTTCATGGTTTCATAAGAAGTACTGATGCCAACAACGCAATGTGATTGTGTTGTGGATCCACAATCAATAGTCTGTGGATTGGTTTTCTTGGGTTTGTTTGCATTCTTATTTATATTTGAAATTTTATGCGCAGGTGTGGAAGCTCGAGGATTCATGTTTGGTCCATCAATTGCTTTAGCCATTGGTGCCAAGTTTGTTCCTTTGCGAAAACCCAAAAAGCTGCCGGGTATGTTGTTTTAATTTGTAATACGAATGGCCTTTTTGAAAGCCTTTCTGTTCTTATAGTCTCCGTGCTTTCCAATCTAAGAACTTACTTGGAATGTTGAATGCATAGGTGAAGTAATTTCTGAAGCCTATGTGCTGGAGTATGGAACTGACTGTTTGGAGATGCATGTTGGTGCCGTTCAGCCTGGTGAACGGGCTTTGATAATTGATGATTTGGTAGCTACTGGGGGCACCCTCAGAGCAGCAGTAAGACTTTTGGGTAAGTTTGGAACCTTTGGTCTATCTATCTTCTTTGTTTTCTGTTTACTACTATTATTTTGTCTACTCTTAAATCTACTTTATTTAGGCATGAATTTTTTTGTGCTTTAAGAACGCATGGGGGCTGAAGTTGTAGAATGTGCTTGTGTTATTGGGTTGCCTGAGGCCAAGGTAAGGCTTAAACCATCTTTGTTTATTTTCATTATTAACACTTTTATGTTTCTTTTGATGTTTCTGCCTTGATGAGAATTTGATATAAATATGAGGAAATGATTATTTTGATGCTGCAGAATATATTTTGTGGGTAACTTGATTGGAACTTACTTCGACTGATCTTTACAATTGTTTTTGTTCTTTTTCATTTGAGGCTTTCCATATTCAAGCTAGGAACACCACAAAAATCTGATTTCTGTTCAAGTAAATGTTTCACATGTTATATCAGTGGAATGCAACTTTCCATTTTTTTGAGAGTTCAGTATTTTGTCTTATATTAGGTATTCATGAAGTATTGCTGGGTAATACATTTTGTATATGTTTTTCGCACCAAAGTTTGTAGAGTTGATAATCATATGATTTGCATTCTGATATTGGTTTATCTCTCAGGGGCAATGCAGACTTAATGGAACGCCTCTTTACATTCTTGTGGAGCCTCGCGAATTAGATAATTATTGTTATGGTACGGGCTATCTTTTGGAATGAATTTAACTTATGATTACTCTTAGAAATGCAGAGAAAATACATTATTGGTCTTTTTGAGTTAAACTTTATTTTTTGGATTTAAAAGGTGTAGAGAAGATAAATGTGTTTTGATTTTGCAATTGGAGGCATATAAAGTTCACAGAATATATTTCATCTTTACAGAGAAGCATATTGCATCAATGCTTTTTTGTTTGGAAATCTTGGCCCACCTCAATTGACCTTTGATATTCTTCTGTTTTTGTACATTGTTGAGATATTGGAGGAATGCATGCATACATCTTTTCATGGTTGTAACCAGCCAGAGAACTTTTGATGATTTTGAAATTGATGGATTCCTGGGGCCAAAAAAAAAAAAGAAAAAGTTAAATATAAAGCCAGCATTTTCCCTGCATATTTTGTTTTTTGGTTTAAAAAAAACATTATTTACTGGTGTTCCGATTTAAGTTACCGCTGAATTACTGATCATCAGATGTGAATGTGAATGGGGATTTTGCAGATTCTATGTGATTGAGAGGATGCTTGGGCTGACTTGGAGCAAAAGAAATGATGCTCGAGCAATTGGTTACCTCTTACCAAGTTTTGAGTCACTATGTTTAAACATAGCAAGCCTCATTTGTATGATTCTTTTTTTCTTGTGATATGTATCTTCTTTTAGGCTGCTATATGCCGTCAACAGTTTCAAACGAAGCAAGCATTAGAAAAAAAAATTTGCAATATTTCAAGAAATTATCATCCTTTGTCTTGTCTCTCTGTTAGATATCTGGGATTCAATATCTACACTTCGTATGCATGAATATTAATTTCGGCGATTACCGACGTCTAGAATAAGTCAAGTAGGAAGATTTGTTTGCTCATCAAATATTCCTAAAGCAAATGGCTGCGGTTTTCTAAAAAGATGTCGATAAGGTCAAATTCCCATTAATTCTTCACGTTCAGACTTCTTTCGTTTCTTTTCTTGGATGTTTTGTCGGCAGGCTGAGAGTACTTTTCCACTTAACCATTCTATCGCTACTTTTAATAAACAATCAGGCAAAATGGTCATACCTTTTAACAACTTATAACACCAAGGCAAGTTACATGAACACAGTAAATTCGAAAGAAATGTGTGTACTACTTCATTAATAATTTTCTTTTCATGTTCATACTAATTATTCAAGTCTCATCACAGGACAGGAATACAACAAATAGTGTAAGAGGCACTTTTTTTCTAAAGACTTTATATATGTGGGATCACAAAATTCCAACACAAAACTATTGGTTTTCGTGACCTCATCAACCATTTGAAACAGCAAATGATTGTTTCCCATGTGTTTCTAGAAGTGAAGGACTGCATCATTATACTCTAAAAAAAAAAAAAAAAAAAATACAATATTCATCCTCATTTCATCTTTCTGGTGATTTGTTGAGTGAATTGTTTTCTGAGGCAGCCTCATCATTGTTTCTCGACACGAGGGCACAACGAATCACAGAGTTCACCTGTTTTCTCAGCTTAGCATTGTCAATGAAGATATCTGTTATCATTTTCCTCAACTCCTCGTCTGTTACCGTATCATCATTGCCGTCATGAGAAGCAGCTTCATCATCCTCTACTAATTGTTGTGCCTGATCAATTTTTTGAAGAAATTGTTCTTAGTCATGAAGAAAAATAAAAGAATACAAGAATAACGAAAACCAGTTAAAAGAGAAATATCCTTCACTTTCATATTTTTGTCTTCTCAGTTTTTATCTCACAAGACAACAAATCCTTTGTAACTCTAAATCTACAACCCAATTCACCAGAGTGCAACTTGGCCTTTTGACAGTCATCTTAAACTAAGATGTTGGCAGAAATAAAACCTATTATTCATAAAATTCTTGAGCCTAGCTACAGATATTAACATTTGCCATTTTCAGCTCTTCAAATATAGAAAAAATACGAATAAACCCAGCACTTGAACAAACTGCATCAAGACCGTAAAATCCAGATAGGCGTTCAATAATTATAAACAAGAAACCGTTGGTATAATATAAAAGTTACCTCTGCATGTAGGAGGGCAATTTGGTCATCAGATGTAGTCAACAACTCTAAAGCATCCGCTAGTGAAGGAGATTCTAAGATAAAATTATCTTGATTTTCAGTAAGTAGATTAGTATTGCATTCCTGAAACCGGCTATGAAGAATCCTGCATTTATGTAGCAGCTTTTTTCTAGCAGTTTTTACTCTGTCACTTGTTTCTCTTTCCTGCTGAAGGAGTTCCTACAGAAATTTACCATGTTCAGGATCGCATAATATTTCTTCCACCGTTTAGATTCAAATTAGAAGTAAAATCTTGAAACAGATTGAAAGGATTACTAAAATGTTATAGAAACTTAATAGTTATGAAACACAATTAAAGATTTATTCTCATTCTCTGTCACATTAGAGAAATAATAACAAACTACATAATTTAGAGCAAGAAGGTTCATAAAACTGGAGTAAAACAAAAATCTATCTGACTTGAATAAAGAATCTGTAAAGCTCCACAACAATAATTTAAGTAGTAACATACTAGATAAACTGCCTTAGGCTTTGACTAATTTAACATATCTAGAATCTTAAACGATATAAGTCCACATTGTAAGAATAATAATTCTTCTAGAAAGGAACTTCACATATAACAAATTATTTAGAAGAGTAACAAATACCTCGGTCTCAGATTTTTCATTCAGTGCTCGACTCAGCTCTTGTTTCAGTCCTTTATGTGAACTTCTGAGAGATTTAACCTCTTTAACAAGAACTTTAATATCTGCTTTTGACTTTACTTCCAGCTCTTCATATTGCTTTGACAAAATCTCAAGTTGTTGTTTAGTAGCATCCAACTCCTGTGACACTGCATCTTTCTCCTGGCTTGTGGATTCTTTTGTTGTCTCTGTATCTGATTTTTCATCCTGTAATGGTTTCCCACATCATTATTGGAATCATAATTGACAAAAAGACTTTTAACTCATTTATTTCAATTTAAAGGCCACAATGGATTAGCTTTATCATTATGTGTTCCTTTTCAGCCATAGAAAAACATATCAAATTTTCATGCATATGAGTTCCCTCTGTAAATGGAACCACAAAACAATTGATTATAAGTTACATTTTTTTTTTTTTTTTTTGGTGGAATTAAATGGGAATTAAGAGGTATAAGACAGATTCTCAGGCTGCCTTTCTCATTTCCCTCTTTTCCTCACGCTTCACTGGTAAACATCTTCTCTACCTAAATTTTCCACAAGAAATTGAAAAAGGCAGTTTTTCATTTTTTCAGAGAATGCAAACAATCAATAAATATTTAACCTGTCTTGACTTCAACTTCCACTCCATTTCCAAAGCTTTACGCCGCAGCTCCTCCATGTCCCATTGCATTTGTGTAAACCTTTCCCTCTCATTTAAAATAGCTTGGTGCAGGTTTTCTTTGCTTTTCTGTTTAGAAGTTTCAAGTTCCACTTCCAAATCCTTAACCTGCACAGATGCAAAAGGTTATAACAACACCATTATATATATATATATATAATGATTGTATGGCCAGTCAGTAAGGTGTTGTAAAAATTGAACTTTCTCAAATTTCGGACTTATTTTAGTGCAGAAGTAATTTTTTTCACGCATAAAAGAAAATTCAATTAATACTTAAAATAGTTTATCTATGCCAAATAATTCATATATTTGTAGATAAATCAATATTTAACCTTTGTAATGGAATGAGCAAACAAATAACAAAATTGCAGAAGAATTATTTTTCCCAGGTCTCACATTTAACATGTCTCTAAAAGGAGATAAAAAGAGTACACAACTAAGACGTTAATGCAGTTATGCAACCACATAGCTCAAAATACCAGCAATTATGCAAGTCTTTGAGTGGTAGAGTTTGTGTGTTGGACAATTCTTGCATTTGCATAGGTCCCAAAAGGCTGACTTCGACATTTGAAAGTGCAAAAAAAAAAAAATTAAAAAAGGAAAAAGGATACTGAAATATAAACATATTGATACATTTGCTTAGCTACATTGTGATCTGGATTGTATATTACCCAGCCAGAAACCAGATATAACGTACGTCTACTTACAGATCACAGTCAAGCAACACAACCAGAGTTTAAGATCCAGAAAGGAATATAGCTTTGATACCTTTGTCATAAGGTATTCTTTTACAGCTATTTCTTGATTTAATCTGACTATAAGATCCTCCATGTCAGTTTTAGCAGTTACTAGTCTTCGCTCCATTGTCAAAAGAGTCCTACTCAATTTATGGCGTTGATCCGTTGGAATAACTACTTGTCCATCACCTGAAAACTGCAGATTTGTGTTGCCAAGTTCCATGGTACTTGAAATCTCAGCACATCCATGAAGGTCAGCAGAGCCATCAATAGATGAATTTGGAACACCAGAGTTTGACATTTCACTACCTCTTAAAGAACTTGTGTCACTTCTAACACTTTCAGCTGATAGCTTTCGTGTGTGACCTATTACCTTAGCAGGCTCTGATTCGGAGAAAAGGTCCATTCCATCACCAGCAAGAAATGAAGCTTTAGAAGCATTCCCATTATGTGTATCCTTCCCTAAAACATTATTGAAAGGTTGTCGGGCATGTGTTTTATGCCTAGGAAAACCTTCAAGCTGCTCTAGAATAGTCTGCCCCATGAACAATCCCTCATCAATATTGGACATACCATACTTCACTAGCTTTTCTATGGGACTTGTCAAATCTTCATCCAAAGTTAGATCCTCAATCCCATTTTCTGAACCATCATCCCTTCCTAGCCTTGGAGTTCCAACCTCAGATGTCTCATAAGCAGTATCACTACCATAATCTGAAGTGACTGAGGAACTAGCAGTAAGAGCTGAGCTTGAATGGGTAGGCATTTTAAGCGAAGGAACAGTGCTATTACCAGAAGTATTTGCTTCTGATGAGTTGCGGTTTACATCTTGAAATGCTGAAAAAATAATGCAAAAGGTGAAATTCCAAGATAATTATAACAACTTGTATTATTTCGATGAAGAAGAATATGGTATACTAAAAATCATTACAGTGAATCAATTATATATTTTACGTTCATGAGAGAGAGAAATGTAGAATACAAGATAATTGCTTCAAATTACACGTAATGCAGTAAAATGGCACGTACAAGACCTCGCAGCAGCTTCTAGTTCAAGAAAGGATGCCACTGAAACACTTCGTGATAAATCAATGTCTGACAGCAGCTTTGTCATCCACTCCTCCAAAGAGCACCTTCTCTGCAACAAAACTAAGCCTTTTAAGAATATTAGTCACAGTATAAAAAAAAAGAAAGAGCTTCAATTATTCAAGTCCTGGATGAATCACAGCACACTCATAATTCTATGTTTTTTTACAGGTTAAATGGATATTTTCTTAACTGTAGATTGGAGTGTTAGACACAGATGATACAGCTACTTTTCCTACAAGTTTCCCATGAATCATAGCAATATAACTAATGCAAACAAAGGATGAGACTAAAACACATTAGCTACCTCTTCCAAAAGTGCCCTGCTTTTCATACGCAGCAGTCCCTTAGGTGGAGCCGGGGGAAGATTTTTCTTAGGAAATGCCTTTCTAAGCTGCCAGAAAACAAATAACAATAAAAAATATTGCATTAAAAGAAATGCATTAAATGTTCAAAAAACATAAGGAGTGCAAGCACTCTATTTCCATAAAGATGCTAGATCAATGAAGTTACCAAAGTGCATGTTAATTTCCTGTGGATATGAGAGAAACGGAAGTTCAGATGTGGGAAAAAAAATATATATAGACTTACATCATTAAACAACTTCAGAAAATGATTAAATCTTCTCAAGACTCCTCGTGTGGTCGTAATCCCTTCTGGCGATTGTAAACCAACCTGAACCCTGTAAAACTGCCGTTTAAGAATGTTAACATAAAACATGTATAAAGCCAGATTACAATTGTAAAAGAATTGTGAGCATCCAAATAATTGAAAAATCGCCTATTACGTTTATATTAACTCTACCAAGTACATTTAATGTTTAGAAAAGGTTAGAAAATTTTCAAACAACAAAAGCTAAAGGCATTGCCTATTGCTAAAGAAAATTTTTGTTCTTGTACAACTAGAAAATATAACCAATAAGAAAACAAAAATTCAACCATTTGAAAATAAATTAGTATTGTTAAACCCCAAAAGATAGAATAAATACAACATCTAACCCTCGGTATAGACAAATACTGGAGGGTCATTCAATTTGAGTACCACTACAGGATCTGAATCTCTTGATTTTGGTAAGACAACCCACGAAGGTATTGTGACACAGTAACTCCATCCTGTGCGATGATCATGCGGCCAAACAGTGTCTCGCCCGTGCTGTAAAAATAAAAATTAGAATTCAGGATTAAAACTCTTTAGACGGCAAACAGTTTCTAAACAAGGAAAAACCAATCAGCATATTTAAGCAAAATGACATTGGCCAAAATGCCCATAAATGGAAAAAGGTGCTATATGTATTTCTTTCCAAGTACAGTAAGTCGCATTTCTACCAACACCCCGTCAATGTTTTTCAAGAATGACCTCTATCTGCATTTTCAACCTCTAAGTTTGCTATGTTATACACTTCCACACTATTAAGGAAAAAAAAGCATAACAATAAAAACTATCAAATCAGTCTGAGACCGGTAGAAGCTTCATTAGAAAAAAATTAAGCCAGTACATATCCTACAGTAGCCACGATATAGGTATGAAAACTGAACTTACATATTAGAATTTACAAAATACAATTTTCCACTGCAATGCTAATCAGGTCTCGCCCAATCAAACATCCTTGCTCAATTGAACATTAATGAATATGATACAACAATTTGCCAATACAATGCTAATCACGTTTGGCCAATCAAACACTAGCCGACAATAGTTGAACAATCATAGAGAATTGCTTGAAACCATTAAATTATTGACCAATTATATTTATACTGAAACAGAATTTCGATCAAACTTTACATTGTAAATTTACAGGAAGCAAGGTCAAAAGTATAACTAAGATAGTAAGGTTAACAAGGAATTACAGAAATAGAAAGAATCGGGTAAAACGCACCCATTTTCGAGGCGGAGGGCTCCAATCCATCCCCAAAGGCAGCGGCGAAGTCCCATCGTGTCTGTGCTTCGGTGGACTCCGACTCTGCATCGTCAACGTCACCGTCACTTTAGCCTTTCAACTTTATTCTTGTCAACGAAAATTGAGCATTTGATTAAAAGTTTTGTGTGATCGGATCGGAAGGTAGATGAAACTGTAAAATTGAATTCCTGGGCAAGTCAGTGGTAAACGACGGTGCACGTTTAACAAACGAATTTAGAACAAGCGTGTCGAGATGGAGCCACGTGCGAGACGTGTCATCACCAACTGCTTCGGTTTTGTCCTTTTGGTCAGTCTCTGGCCTCTGCACAAAAAGAGAGAGTGTCCAAAAATAAATTTCACCCCAACCTTTTTTATTTTTCATCTAATTAAAATAAAAATAAAAAACAAAAAGAAATCGCCTACCTACCAGTCTTCTTGAGCAATTGCATTGAGCTTCACGACAGGGATGAGAATAATGTAAGATTTGTTTTTTTATGAAGGCCCACCTTTTTTAATATTGAATGGGCCTGGCCTTCTGTTCATGGGCTTAGAGAATCTCTTCTTTAAGGCACACGTCTCCGGTGTCAGGTGTACTCAACTCTTTGGTGCAGTCAGGAAGGGGATAATGAAAGAAGTGAAAACGAAGCAGCTGCTTTAGTGATGAAAAAATTAGAAGGTTGGCTCGTGAATTGCTTTCGTTTTCAAGGTCCAACATTCTACGCCATAACTGTATCCGAAATTCAGCAGAATTAGTACTTGCTCCTTGAAATAGATTCATAATAATGATAATGTATGAATATGAGTTGGCTTGCTGACTACTGTAAGATTTTTGCTGGGCATAGTTGAGACAGCCATATATCACCAAGATTTTATATGTTTGTTCTTTCTTCTATGAGAGATCAAGATATTAGTTTCAACTGTAGCTGTACTGTGAGATATAGCTGGATGAAAGCAAGGAACCGGAGATAGCATCGATCTCTCAGTCTGAACAAAACGACAAAAAACAATGTCTCCCCAGCTTGAGCCAAAAGGACTTCACTATACACCTCACTTGTCTCTATGGCAATCCATCATAGGAAGAATCTTGCCATTTCAATGCATCAATATTTTAATTTTAATAAAGAATTGCCCTCGTCTTGTGATGTGATAGTAGTAGGGATGAAGTTGTGGCGGTCGATAACATATATGTACATGAATATGACAACCCCACTAAGTCTTATATATTTCTCTTTTTTTCATTAATTAGCATGCTATAATTAAGAGTTAAAATTTGGCTGGGAAATTATCAGGCTGAGTTCTGTGTTGACTATTACTACGGGTTAATGCTGCTATAAGAAAAACATTGTTATAAAATAATCAACTATCATATTAGTAATGCAACTAATAAATCTTTTTACTATAAAACAATAGAATTAACTATCAATAAAATAAAAAGATAATACAATAAAATTAACAGTACCAACTACTTGATCATGTGTAGAAAATCTTTCAGAATAATAGGACGAGATCCAGATAATACAACCTTAAGAAGAATGATGAGGTCTATGTAACACACAGTTTTCTTAAAACAGATTTGCCTTCTTCACTCAGGTGCACAAGGATTTGAACAACGTCTATTTTCCAGGACACAACAGCAGATGCATAGCAAGAGAGGCACAACTCTTCTATTTTAACAAACTGAATAAAGTCTTAACTCCAACAAAAAGGAAACCTTAAAAACTAGAAAGAAATTAAAAGATTAAAAGAGTTCTCAACTTTTTTTGGTGTGTTTGAAACGAGAGGAAGAACATATTTTTATACTACTCAAGGTGGGACAAAACATTGAATTCCACCATTTTTTCCACCTTTTCACTTTACAATTCTTAAAACTTCCTCCATTAATCCACTAACCTTTCAGCTTTCAAATTCTCAATTTACACCACCACTTTCATTCCATTTATTTCATTCAATTTAATAAAATATTCCAACAATCCCCCACATGAATGAAATTTGACAAATCTAGACACAAGACGCAGTGATAGAGTTTAAATAGTTGGACTTGCATACGATAGGTAGGTGTTACCCTTTGAACCTTCTCTTATGAAAATATGTTTACTTTACTGACTGATTAATAAACATGAGTCCTTGAACTAATTTGTCATTTATGTAAATGATGACATAGTTCACACAAGAATCCTCCCTGACATTATTCAGTTCTCATTATTATGTTCGTTTTGGCCATGAACATACCCTTAGTTCTGCGAGAAGTTCTTAAGAATTGAGCCCTATACAATTCCCTTTAGAAGCGACCCTACTTCTTTCTCACATAGGTGATTTCTTTAAGAGTAACCCGCATTACTCTGCTCGGAAACCCGACGCATAAGAATCATTAAAAGCTTTCGCTTAACCTTATTACTTATGGGCAATACTGTTTCATTTAATCATAGGAACGGATTGAGAGTACCTCTTACAATGATCTATCTAAGTCTTTATAATTAAGTTGTCTCTTTGAACCCAAATATTGGGATCTCCAGTCAATTAGGTTGGGTTTCCATTATATCAACTTATTTCATGGGCTTTAGTCCCATTCCTCTCGATGATTTTTCAACTACCTCTCTATTTAACCCTTTGGTTAGCAGATCCGCTAAATTATCTTTTGATTTCACATAATCAATAGAGATAATTCATGTTGAGAGTAGTTGTCTAATGGTATTATGTCGACGACGTGTATGTCTAAACTTACCATTATACATATTGCTCTGTGCCCTTCCAATTGCAGATTGATTATCACAATGAATATAGATTGTTGGCACGGGCTTTGGCCACTTTGGAATATCCTCTAAGAATTGGCATAACCATTCAGCCTCTTCACCACACTTATCCAGAGCAATAAATTCAGATTCCATAGTGGATCTGGCTATAACAGTTTGTTTAGAGGATTTTCATGATACAACTATATCTCCCAGTGTGAACACATATCCACTAGTAGATTTTAAGTCTTTTATATTAGATACCTAGTTTGCATCACTGTATCCTTCTAGCACATTGGATATCTAGTATAGTGCAGCCCATAACTATGAGTTTACCATAAATACTTAAGTATTCTCATTATTGCTTTCCAATTATCAGCTCTAGGATTACTCATGTATCTACTTAGTTTACCAACTATGTAAGTTATGTCTAGTCTAGTACAACTCATTAAGTACATCAGACGTCCTATAATTCTTGAGTACTCTAATTGAGAAATACTCTCTCCTTTATTCTTTGATAGATGTTGGCTAATATCTAAAGGTGTTCTAGCCAAGCTAGAATCATCTTTGTTAAATTTTCCAAGAATTTTATCCACATAATGCGATTGACTTAAAATAAGTCCTTCCGAAGTTCTTGAAATTTTAATTCCCAATATTACATCAGCCAAACCCATATCTTTCATGTCAAATCTTGAATTCACCATATCTTTGGTAGATTTGATCATCTTATCATTACTATCAACAATGAGCATGTCATCAGCGTAAAGACATAAAATGACATAACCATCATTCGTTTCTTTGACGTAGAGGTATTTGTCACATTCATTGATTTTGAAGCCACTAGCCATCATAGCACTATCAAATTTTACATGCCATTGTTTTGGTGCTTGCTTTAATCTATATAAAGACTTGACCAGTTTACAAACTTTCTTTTCTTGCCTTGAGGCAGAAAAACCCTTGGGTTGTTCTATATATATTTCTTCTTCCAAATCTCCATTAAGAAAAGCTGTTTATACATCCATTTGATGTAATTCTAGATTTCGCAAAGATGCAATCGCGAGTATCATCCTAATGGAATTTATTTTCGTCACAAGAGAATACGTATCAAAGTAATCTAGGCTTTCTTTTTGCTTGTATCCCTTAATTACAAGTTTAGCCTTGTACTTGTCAATTGATCCATCTACTTTCTTTTTCCTCTTGAAAATCTATTTGGATCCTAGAGTTTTACATCCCAGAGGAAGATCCACTAGTTCCCATGTATGATTTTGTAGGATAGAGTCAATTTCATTCTTAATAGTCTCTTTCCAAAAAGGTCATTCTGAAGATCTCACAGCTTCTTCAAATGTTTGAGGTTCATCTTTTAACAGATAAGTTAGAAAATCTAGACCCAAGGATTTTATTGTCCTTGTTCTTTTGCTATGTCTAGGTCCATTTTCAACTTCTTGACTATTTTCAACCATCATCTCTTATGTTCGTTTAGATGAACAAGATCCTTCTTTGGATGTACATGGAAATACATGTTCTAAGAAAGATGCATTTCTAGATTCCATTATCGTGTTCTCGTGTATGTCTGGGATTTTGGGCTCATGCACAAGAAATCGTTAAGCACCACTATTATGTGCATAGCCAATGAAGATGTAATCAACTGTTTTTGGACATATTTTTACCTTCTTTGGTGTCGGTACTGCTACTTTGGCAAGAGACCCCCATACTTGCAAGTATTTATAGAAATGTTTCCTTCTTTTCCATAATTCATAAGGGGTTTTGTCTTCCTTTTTTCGAGGTATCTTATTTAAAAGATAATTAGCTGACAACACAGCTTCCCCTCACATGTTTTGAGACAACCCAAAATAGCATTACATTCATCATTTCTTTCAAAGTACGATTCTTTCGCCCAACAATTCCATTTGACTGAGGTGAATAAAGTGCTGTAGTTTCGTGTATAATTCCGTGTTGTGCACAGAAATCACGAAACGGTGATTCATACTCACCATCTCCGTCACTTCGTGACACCTTTATCTTTTTATTAAATTGATTCTCAACTTCATTCTTATAAAGAATAAACTTATTAATAGTTTCGTCCTTTCTTTTTAGCAAATACACATAACATAATCTTGTGCTATCATCAACAAAAGTAATAAAATACTTATTGCCACCCCTTGTTTGTACAAACTTTAGGTCACAAATATCACTGTGAACTAAATCAAGAGGATTTGTGATTCTTTCAATACTATTAAATGATGACCTTGTCAATTTTGCCTCAACACAAGTTTCACACTTATATTTGGAATCGATTTGGAAAATAGGTATGTGATTTAAGTTAATTAATTTACACAAAGTATTATAATTAAAGTGTCCTAGTCTACCATGCCACGCATAAGAAGACTCAAGCAAATAAGCAGAAGAATTTCTCTTATTAATGCTATTAGGTTTTACGAAACAAACGTTAAGCTTAAATAACCCATACTCACATAACCTTTTCCAACATACATTCATTTCTTTGACAAAACTACTTTGTCTGACTTAAGAACTATACGAAAACCATGCTTGTTCAGCAAAGAACCAGACATCAGGTTCTTATGGATTTCTGGCACATACAGAACATTGTTTAGAGTTATCTCTTTCCTAGATGTCATCTTTAAGACCACCCTTCCTTGGCCTTCAATCTCTGAAGTAGCTGAATTTCCCATGTATAACTTTTCCCCATTTTCATTTGGTTCAAAGGAATTAAATAGTCTTTTGTCTGAGCAGACATGCCGAGTGGCTCCAGTGTCAAGCCACCATTCTCTTAGGTTAGACCCAACCAGATTCACTTCTGAAACCACCGTAGAGAGACTTATGTCAGAGACATCCTGAGTAATATTCTCCATAACATTTGCCTCTTTGATTCGGTTTCTTCTTGGCAATGTACAATCAGAAGCTTTGTGACCCATCTTGTCACAATTAAAACACTTGCCTTGGAACTTTTTTGGCTTCTTAGAGATGCCTCCTTTTGGCCCCAGCTTGGCCTTTTTCCCTATCTTCTTAGAATTAGAACTCTGACTATGCTCCATAACATTTGCTTTTGTTTCTGCAGGAGTAAACCCTCAATTTTTAGAACTTCTATTGTCTTCTTCAATCCGAAGTCTAACAATGAGTTCTTCTAAGTTCATCGCCTTTTGCTTGTGCTTAAGATAGTTCTTGAAATCTTTCCATGCGGGAGGTAGCTTCTCAATAATGGCAGCTACTGGGAAAGTTTCACTTAGCACCATCCCTTCAGAATGAATTTCATGTAAAATCAACTGGATCTCTTGCACTTGACTGATAACAGCTCTTGAGTCCATCATTTTATAATTGAGGAATCGTCCCACCATAAACTTTTTGGACCCAACATCCTCAGTTTTATATTTACAGTCTAAAGAGTCATAATTCTTTGGCCGTTTTCTTTGAAGCGTACACACTGTACAATGAATTTGTCACACAATTCATGACATAATTTCGGCACAAAAATTCAGAATGTATCCAAACATCAACAGCATTGATAACTTGAACATCGTGCTCATCTTCTTTAAGCGTAGGAGTATCCTCAGTCAAGAATCTCGGAAGATTCAAGGTGGTCAAATAGAAAAAAATCTTTTGTTGCCACCTCTTGAAATGCATTCCACTGAATTTTTATGGTTTTTCCGCATGGTTCATAGGAATAGAGGCCGGTGCCACATGAGTTGGTGTGGGAGCCACAACTTGGTTCGACACATCACCAGAGTTTGATTCGGATGTCATTTTCTTAAAAAATCCAAACTAAAAAATTATTATGTGAATTTTTGAACAGTAGTCAAAAGATAATTCCCAGGAAACACTGGAGGGGTCACAAACGGTCCCTCTTAAAATTCAATGTCCTTAGTCATAATTTCTCTAAATCGTACTATTAAAATTTCACCAGCACACTTTTACTGCACAAGGATTGCAGCCTTTGGGAATATCAAAACACAATGTTTTTAACAAAATAAACTATTATTACTAATAAAGTCGAATCTGTTTTAAGATTGTTATAAAAAAAAAAAATTGTTATAAAATAATCAACTATTATATTAGTAACCGCAAATAACAAATTTTTTTAATATAAAACAATAAAATTAACTGTCAATAAAATAAAAAGACAATACAATAAAATTAACAATACCAATAACTTGATTACGTATAGGAAATCATTCAAAATGATAGGATGGGATTCGAAGAATACAACCTTAGGAAGAATGTCGAGGCCTGTGTAACACACAGTTTCCTTAAAACAGATTTGCCTCTTTCACTCGGGTGCATAAGGATTTGAACAGCGTTTGTTTCCTAGGATACAATGACAGATGAATAGCAAGAGAGGCACCACTCTTCTATTCTAACGAATTAAATAAAGTCTTAACTCTAATAAAAGAAAACTTTAAAAACTAGAAAAAAAAATAAGAAATTGAAAAAGCTCGCAACTTTTTTTGGTGTGTTTGAAATGAGAGGAATAACACTTTTTTATACTACTCTGGGACAAAACATTGAATTCCACCATTATTTTCACCTTTTCATTTTCTAATTCTTAAAACTTCCTCCATTAACCCACTAACCTTTCACTTTTCAAATTCTCAACTTACATCACTTTATTTCAGCCTATTTAATAAAATATTCCAACAAATGCAAAGCAATAACACTGCCCACTTCCCATCTTCGTCCTCTTTCGTACAATTAATGCAGAATTTTCACCTCTCCCAGGGCCAAATTAATTCAAACTAGTTTCTGCAAGACATCATGTCCATTTATTTAGATATTTCAGTTCTCGATCAGCGACCATCAACCATCAATCGCATGTGCAATCACCTTGTTTTTTTGTAATCATTCCATCATGTGAATGTTTCGCTTGCACTGTCTGTAAGAAGATAAAACAAAAGAAAGCTAACTGTTCCGGCCCGTTTGTGAGATATATGAATCATATCGATCATCTGAGATGCTGCAAAGAAAACGGAAGGAAGATTTGATGAAAAGGGTCTCTGAAATAATGTTTTAACCTGTAGCTTATTTATGACATGACTTGATAGATTGGTAACTGCAACGAAATGGAAAAAAAATAATAATAATAACATCACGAGTTCAATTATTAAAAAAATTATACAGAACAAGTGAAACCGAAGTTTATTATTGCGGCCTTTTTTGGTAACCACCCATACTCTTCCTCTCATTGAAAGGAAGCCACAAAAATCTTGAAGCAACCAAAGAAAAAGAAAACAAACAACAAATTAAGCGAAAAAATAATAACATGCAAAGGGAGATAGTAGAATGAAATCTGTAGCGGAATTACCATGTAAAAAGCCTCTTACTTCCGCGGGAGAGCTATATATATATATGTGTGTGTGTATATTTATCATCATCAAACCCTCTCGGTAATTTTACACAGCTTTCTTGAATTGTCTAAGCTCAATTTCTATTGCATTAATATTGGAATTAATTTCACCCTTCTTCTCTGAAAAGCCATTGTACAGTTCAAGAAAGCTGTGGAAGATCATCAAGAGGATCATCACCTTGGAGAATTCATCATAATCATCTCAACCCTGATAGCATATACATGCTAACTTCTGAGTAAGCTTTTGATTATGAGAAATTAAAAAGTAGAGAGATGGTAAAGTACTAAAGTAGATATACATATATTTCTCTCTACGTGTGTGTGTGTGTGTGTGTGTGTGTGAGAGAGAGAGAGAGAGAGAGAGAGAGAGAGAGAGATTGGTTCAGATTCTGCCTGACCAGTGAATTGATGGCCAGTCAACCAATTCTACCTAAACACGACATTACCCAAACAATTGGCACCCACCACTTGGATCCACTATTTGCCCGTGCTTCAGCACTCTTCATATGATGATTTTAGCCTAAGCCCCCATAAAAACTGTAAAGAATTTTTAGATAATTAAAAAACTGTATGCAGATTGAGTGTTTGAAAAGCTAAGAATATAAATGCTGATGTATTCGCTGCACTAAGTAGATCTGATACTTTTAGTAGAAATTCTTTTCATATATAATCAGCTTTCCTTCGGTCATCACTCCAATTCATTCCACGTATGGAAAGAATAGGTGATGGCAAAATATATGTAGCCAACCACTTTGAACCCATGACCAATTTCCTGTGGGTATGTGTGGCATTAATTATTAGCTTTTCAATTTATGATTAAAGTATTCTACCATATATTAGGCATTAATTCTACAACATATGAGCCAAAACAATTCATGTATGGTAGGGTAGACTAGAGCCAGAGTTTGGGATTAGGGCATCCAATTTTTTTTAATTTCTGGCTGAAATTACACTGTAAATTCAGCTCCTTCCATTTATGTAATGTCTTCTTTTTCATCAATATAATTAGTGGTTTTTAAAATTAGTAGTTTAGTACGTAGCAATATTTTATTAATTGATATATGAATTATATGATCGCCCACCCATTTTGTGGTAAAGTATCTCCAAGTTCAAAGCCAATCTATTTAAATATAATCACCGGAATGGAGTTCTCTATGGTTGGGTTAGCTAGGGAGAACATTACACGCTAAACAAGAAAAAAGGGTGGTCCACTTATTGCTTGAAAATTACATAGATATTATGATACAAACTATTATAAAAAATAACTATTAACAGGACCATACATGTGATCTTTTTGTGGTGAGACATCTAGTGCCTGTTCTTATCCAGGATATCATGGCAGATTCTTTATTGAATTATGTTTTCCGATTATTGAAATTTTGAAATGAATTTTTAGTAAGTTCATAGAAGAAAGCAAATTTCCTTTTGTATGATAAGTAATGTAAGAAATTTTCTTCGCATTCATGTAATGTGAGAGAGAGATTTTGTGTACTGTGCAAGCATATCGATAATGACTTAACAATGTAAAGCCAGTACTGTTTCCTGAATAGCTTAAGAATAAGAAATTAATAGAGAGAATCAGATTGTACTTTACACAGCTACATTTGAATACTCTGTCCACATATTTTATTTGCTTTTTTTTGGTAATTTTTTTTTTTTTTTTTTCCAGATTTTTCAATACTGATTAAGAATTGATATATAGAAAAAGATTCAGAAGTGAAAACGTATCCATCTAATTTCAGATTAGAGAATAATTTAATGAGTCATAACATTAACAACACATTACAACAGGCATAGGCAAAATGGCTTGCCTAGTTATTTGAAAGAACAAATCACAGAAAACACATACAAAAAGGAAAAAGAAAATAATAAGCAAAACAACCAGAAACAATAAGCACATATATGCGTGAGATGACACAACACATAATGAAGAAGAGATCTTGATAAACAACTTCCTAACTGGGACATTGGAAGTTTGGAGGAAGTGTCTTGGCACATGCACTAAGGAGTAAACCGAGTGTAACTGGCACGTCCAAGTTAATTCCAAGCACATTGGCTTTGATGGCAGTGCATAGACACAAAGCAGCTTCCAAATCGGCCAATCCTTTAATCAAAGCACAGCATTTGCTACCAGAAGGAGGGTCTCCAACCACAACGTTAACCAGTCCGAGAAGGTCTACACAAACTCCTAGGTTCAATGTAGGGCAAGATCTCGGAGGCGGTGAGGGCTTGACTGAGGGGTTGCATGAACCACAAGCACTTGTTAATGTTGAGGAAAAAAGCAAAGATAGCACAAAAATAGTGCTGTAGAGCTTGTTGGAAGCCATGGCTAGCTCTAGATTATTGCTACTACACTTACTGGTTTAAGAGCTTGGTGTGGATTTGGTGCAATGGGGAGACAGCTTTTTTAAGGGGAATCCTGAGGTGGCTGTTGGAAGATTGATTGAGTGGCAGAGAGAGAAAAATGTTGATAACGTACTTCGTTGGATTTTTGTTCGCTTGTGACTTGTGAGGAGTATGCTGTACTATGGCATCCAGAGCTATCATGTACAGTACAAAATTGTTTAATATTAACAATTAACAATCACAAAACAATAATACAGAGTGATTTCTCCAATGCTACAGCCACGTCCAATAATTCAGTATGTTTGCTAATCCAATAATTGAATAGTATCATATACTCTTTTTAGTCACTTCAAAATTAACTGATTAATAGTCCCAAAACCTTTATAATTTGCTGTTGATTTAGCTATTAATCAAGCCCTTTTTTTTTAACCCTAAATAGTGGTTGAGGAGGCATTTATGTATAGGTAGCTATATTGAAGCGACATATCAGTATTTTACGAATAGATTCCAAGAGAAGCATGGAGACAAATACTGAAATACTTACCTTCTTTACTGTTCCTTGTTTTTAGCATTGTCCAGTAGAGTGATTTTTTTAGCAGCTAAAAACTATGAGGTCCAGAACGCACGGCTTCAATCACATGGTTTCGGACCTCATTGCCGGCCAGCTAGCTCGTGTGATTGCAATATGTTGTGTCAGCTTCCCCGTAGCTATTAAATAGTCTTGTCGTGATCGCCGGAGGGGTTGTTTTGAGACCATTATCATGTCATCTATGTCTTAATTTCCATCATTATTCAACCAATTATATTATAGGATATGTTTTTCATAGTCTCAAGGAAATTTGGGAATGGTGATGCGTAATTTTATCGTTAATGAATAGGAAAGATTAGACGTTAAAGATATGATCAGTAAATATATATATATATAATATTTTTGTATATTATACCCTAGGATTATCCTTTTAATTGATTAATTTCATCTTCCAAAGGAAGCTTCCTTAATGAAAATGATTTTGGACAAAGAAAGAAAGAAAGGTGCGAGATAATAGGTCAGTTATTGTAAAAGATAAACATAAAATTGGATTTTGAGTGGAGCTTTTCTGATGTGTTGTAAATGGTCCCAAAATGAAAAGGCTTGTAATGGATTTAGATTAGACTTGTGATGAAAAAACTTGCAGAACTTATGCCTGGCGCCCATAACTTCTTCTCTTTAAATATTATGTTATGTCTCAAAATATAATGGTTGATACATGCTGATATCATCAAATACCAATCAAAATTTGAAAAAACATTCCACCGTCCAGAATATACTATTTCTGTAAAGGCAAAAAGAATCTAACTGTCAACAACTCAATCAAGTCAAGAATTTGTACCTCAATGAATTTGGTTTGCACACCTATCCAAGCCCTATTTAATTTAAAGATATTAATTGGGTTCTCAACAAATAGGAAGGCAGGAGGGATCTTCACGGAATCAAACCATTTGTAAAATTGTAATCATGACCTTGAGTAAAACGGGTATAAATAGGCAGCTCCCCCTTACAAAATCGAGATAAGATGCTCACGCATTCAACAAAGAAAATAACAAAGACATATTATTAGAAAGAGATTGACTTGACATTCTCTAAGAACACTTAGAACACTAAACACTTGTGATACCAGATTGCAGTTTGCGACCTCTTGAAAGCCTGTCTAATGATCAGAAACAAATTTATATAAACGAACACAATGAATGTAGGATTTGCTTTAAGCATCTGAACCACTATAAAAATTATCTTGTCAACTTTACATGGCATTGTGCTTGCAACACCTCACCCACTTAATTTAATTAACTCGCGTATAATTTCCCAACACTTTACACATGCGAAATTGTTGGTTTCAAAATCAAGTATCAACATATTAGGATGCGAGTTCAACAGCCATGAAATAATTGGTAGTTGAGCCAGGCAGGAACTTCTTGTTATTCAATACTTTGGTTATGTGTTCGTATTGTCAAAATATTTTCATAACGTTTGCTACGCATAAGGTATTTCAATAATATTCTGTATAAGATTATGGTGCATACTGTTCCGGGATTTGGATACTTGAGGTCAACAGTGTTCGAATCAACAGACGACTTTGATCTTTTTTATTGGTGAGTTTCGGGTATGATTTATCCTCAAAGTCCAAGTTAGTCTTCTTTCTTTTGAAAAGCCAGAGCCCAAAACAACCTGCAAAACCAGCAAGAAAACGTCATTAGGATATTCTCCATACCTTGGGATTTTAGTAGTTGATGACTCTCACCGTCTTACCTCTGTAGAAACGAAAATAATATAGTTACTGAAAGGGGCGTACCAAATTCATGCACTGAATGATGTGGCGTAATCCTGACCGACGATTAATATTAACTCATAATTAATCTATGGTCAGGATTATGTTACGTTATTTGGTGTATGAATTCAGTACGCTTATTTCGATAACTGTAACATTACTCTTGTAAGAAAGAAGAAGACAAAGAGAATGAGTGGGGGATTGTTGCCACTAATTCTGCAATATCCGCATTTAAATTTTAAAACATCTTTCGAAGCTTAAAATCTGTGGCCCAAAGATAAAAACAGGCCCAAACTTGTAGGGATGATTTGTATGTAGGGTTAGAATTTTTTAGCCCATTGTCCAGAAATAGAGATGGATCAGTCATGTTATGGGCGGGAAATGTGTGAAGTTGACCCACCCCAATCAATATCAAACTACTAAAAGAATACCCTTTTTCTTTTCCATAGCTGTAAGCCTATAAGGCTATAACCAACCAAACCCTTTTCAACTAAGCTAACAAATTAACGATAATGGAATAAAAAGAAGGAAACAGAATAATAAATTATAAAAATCCAGATGTACCCTTTTGTTTCTGAATCGTGAAAGAATAATAAATACCAGAATAAACAAACGTGGCTTCCTCTTCCGAACACAACCTTTCCAACTTGATTCAACTTACCTTTCCGCCAAAACAAAAAAAACCAACACAATTACAGTTTAAACCAATTTGATCGGCGACGCGAATAATTGGAGAGAGAATTAGCGCAGATCTACCTCAATCACTCAATCAATTAGAGGGAGGGACCTCTAATTGATCCATCTGCTATCGCAGCGACTGAGATAGATACCTCTTATTGATCCATCCGCTATCGCAGCGACTGAGATAGGTAGAGATGGCGATACTTTACGCTTTAGTGGCTCGAGGGTCGGTGGTGCTGGCGGAGTACAGCGCCACCGCCACCAACGCCAGCACCATCTCCAGACAGATACTCGAGAAGATTCCTGGAAACAATGACAGCCACGTGTCCTATTCTCAAGATCGGTACATCTTTCACGTCAAACGCACCGACGGTCTCACCGTTCTTTGTATGGCTGATGATACCGCCGAAAGTAAGCCTATTTTTCTTGTTTGTTTGAACTTTCGAGATTAATTGCTCCTGAATTCTACTTTTTTTGTGATTGTTAATATTGTGAGGTATCTATGGCTAGGTTTTCACTAGTTCGAATTTTCAATTATTCTCCAAACAAGTTTGGGATATATAAAAGGCTTGTTTTGAATTGTTATATTTGTTTGAAATTTGATAAGATATGATTTATATAGCTGAGTGTTCTTCATGTAATTTGGCATCTTATTCAGTATTCACCAATAACAATAGACGCAAAGCATAACTTATGATGTGTAGATTGTTTAACAGGGGACCAACACATTGGTATAGAGATAGGGAGATTATTTGTTCTACTTGGTTGGCATTAACTCAAGCTGTATACATAAGTGTGATATTTCTGGCTTGAGAAGAAATTACTCAAACAGCTTCTTATTTACAGCATTTCATTCGGTGTATTCTATAATAACTTGTAATGTTTTGTCCAGGAAGAATTCCTTTTGCATTTCTTGAAGACATTCATCAGAGATTTGTAAGGACTTATGGCCGTGCTGTTCATTCAGCACAAGCTTATGGCATGAATGATGAATTTTCAAGGGTATTAAGCCAGCAAATGGAATACTACTCAAATGACCCAAATGCAGATAGGATGAATCGACTAAAAGGTGAAATGAATCAGGTAGGTTTCATAACTTCAATCTAATTATTTTCCAGGAGTGCTGCTAATTAGCTATGGTGTCCAATTGAAATGAATGATCAATATGAAGATGAATTTGGTTATACCCTATTGACACCCATGTTAACAGCTTGTAGTGTTTTGAATTTAATTTTCCTTAACCTATTGTGGTATGTTATAGGTACGAAACGTGATGATAGAGAATATTGACAAAGTTCTAGAGAGAGGTGATCGTTTGGAATTGTTGGTTGATAAAACTGCTAATATGCAAGGAAATACATTCCGCTTCAGAAAACAAGCTCGTCGTTTCAGAAGCACTGTATGGTGGAGAAATGTTAAGCTCACGTATGTCTCTAAACTAGTAGTTTATTTGCATAATAATAACATCAAAAGAGGTGCAAATAATAACATCAAAAGAGGCACTTCACTAGAACTGCTGTGCATATTAGGTGTTTCCTCAAGCTGTCATAGTGTTTGCAATAGATATATTTCTATTTACCTCAAATTAGAAGAGACATACAAAAATGAATAACATTTTGCCCACTAACTGGCTTTGCCTCTTGCAGGGTTGCACTTATTCTGCTTATCCTGGTGATTCTTTATGTTGTTTTGGCTTTCGTTTGTCATGGGCTTACTCTACCTTCCTGCCTAAAGTGACGATTTCCGTTGAGTGAGATTTGAGTGCGTTTCCCATTTTTTTTTTTTTTTTTTTAAATATTTCTTTGTTTCTCCCTCTATGCTGCCCTCTCCTTTTGGGCAAATGGGATTTTTCTATTCCAGCTTCCTCCGCTGTGACTTGTATTAGGTTTTCTTTATGTTATGTGAGTTGTGAAGTTCTCGAAAGCTGTCTTTGAGTGTGCACTTGTGTTACTGTCGAGCATGGAGATTCAAATTAGTTTATATTGTATGGCTTGGTAAAGGTGAAATCTACGAAACTCATATGTGCGGTGTTGACCTTTTTGTGCACTAGTAGATGCCACATCTGGTAATGACAAAACGTTGTCAAATGCTGAATACTGAATTGATCCATTTTCATCAGAATCCGACCATAATTTTATTTGAATTAATAGTAACCCCTGATTGAGAAGGACGGGATGACTGAAAAACCTTAAAAAACTAATTTGAAGGTTATTGCAAAATCATTTTCCAGCAGGTATAATTACATTTATGAATCGTTTTCCTATTATATTAATTACCATTATAATTAAAGCATTTTGGGACTATGATTCTCTGTGAGAGTGAGCAATATAAAGAAGAGAGCTGTAAATTTATCAGAGACCTTTATGCTTGTTGCTAGTTAAAACATTGGATTTGATATAATTTCAACTCTATTACACCACATTGTCCTCTACAAGATTAAATCTGTTCAACAACTCCTCCAATTCATGCAATGCTACCTTATGATGTTCTTGAGATTGTGCCCCTTTTTCCACAACGGGAATGGCACATTTATATAGATGATTATACCAGTAAATTGGATTATGCACATCAACATTACTAACATTACTGAAGCCATCGTCAAGAAGACACCTGCATTTAAAATCCTTACTCCAACGAGGAAGAATATAACGAGAAGGAATTTCTTCAACACCATTATAGTTAAGAACATTCAATGCATGCCTGCACAGATACCCTTTGTAGTTGAACAAACTGCATATACACCGGATATCAATCTGACTCGTCTCATACAAAACCTCGTAATTCCGGACCTCCTTCTTGTTTCCCTCTATTTCAACTCGTTCTTTCACTATGTACGTTATTATTGCTCCACTAGCATCGACTTGTCTTGTGTTAAAGCAAGAGTACATTCCTTCAACTTCGGACTGAAACCTCTTAAAAATTTCTTTTGTATACACTTTAGAGAGCTGCACCTCAAAATTACATCTTGTTTTCAAATCAAAACTTGTACTTCTTGACTCCAGATCTGCCGTGGCTTCTTTCACGTGCTTCCTGTGCAGAGCCAGATCATACTTATCAACAAATTCCTTAAAAGATGTATGTTTATGTACATAACCATCAAAAAATGCATTCAAGCTCTCGTTCTCTTTGACAGGGATCATTCCCGCAAAAAATATGTCCTTCAAGTACACTGGAACCCACCTTTGGCGGTCCTCATACAGTGTCTGCAGCCATTTATTATCCCCAAGCCCGTAGCGCTTGATCATACCAGCCCAGGCAGTTTCAAACTCAGCTATCTTCAAAGACTTATAGATAGCTTTATTCAATTGACTTTTAATTGCTTCATAACCCTTCAATCCTCCCAACTTCTCTGGAACTCTCTGCATGATATACAACATACAATAACAATGACGTGCTTTTGGGAAAACCTCAGAGACAGCACTCTTCAGGGGTTTGCTTTGGTCAGTAATGATAACTTGTGGAGTCCGACCTTGCATGCAGTTAAGCCAAGCCCTGAAGATCCAAACAAAATATTCTACTGACTCATGCCCAAGTAAGCCACATCCCAACAATACATGTTGTCCATGGTGATTCACACCAACAAATGAAATCAGAGGGATTTCATATTTGTTAGCAATGCATGTTGTGTCGATTGCAACTGTGTCACAGAAATGGCCACTGGAGGCCCTGGACCTGGCATCAGCCCAGAACACATTCCTCAAGCAGCCATCATTGTCAAGGTCCATCAAATAAAAGAAGTTTGGATTTGTTAACTTCATTCGACAGAAGTAATTATAAACTGCAAGTGCATCTCCTTCTTTAAGTTCCAAGTGTTTAGAGTGATCAATGGGATTCAAACCCTCTCTTTCATCAATACTAGTAGACCCATTACACCCAGCATCCACAATGGCTGTTCGATACAACTTAATAGTATGCACTTCAGTAACAGGTTTCAGTGGTGGCTGAGCCCTTCTTGCTGCAAGAATCATTCTTTTGTGGGACTTGTAAAACCGTTTTATTTGTGGATTCACAGGATGGTTGTGTTGAAGCTCAACCTCAACTATTCTCCACCTCTTAGAGTCCATGAGTCTAATGACTATCATTGCAGGACAACCAGTTCTTGTCTCCGGTCGTGGATTATTGGCTTCACTTTTTTTCTTGAAACCTGCACTGCTGCAGCTAAGTTTTGCTCTATACCGCTCTTTTCTCTTTGATCTAAACCATGAGTTGCTGACTCTGATGCCGAAACCCTGCTCCTTTGCATAGACATTATAAAAATCATAAGCTTCTTCGAAAGAATCAAATTCCAAACCTATAGTAGGTTGAGGAGGTTCCTTCTTTGCATGAATTTCACCAGCTTCATCATCATGTCCCACTCCAAAGTCTCCATCAGCATCATACTCATCACCCTCATCAAAGACTGGCTCACTGTTGAGACAAACTTCTTCCATCTGGATACAAATTAAAAGGGCACAATAAAATTTCGACGCAGGCAGTTTCTGTCTTGAGCACTAAACATTACCACAAAACTAAGGACAAAATTGACAAGACTAAGAAAACTCCTTACATCATGAACAATGAACAGATCTAACAACTTCCAAAAGAAGTCCACTTCTTGGAAGACAAAATACAATAAAGACAATGTGTGTATGGATACTGCATCAAAAACTGTTGAACCATGGCACTCAAGAATATCTGAAAGTGGGCAATTTAATCTACAGAAACCTAACAATTTCTAATCAGTAAATCCAGTAAGCATATCAACTGGCCCTAAATTGTCAATAGCTTCTTCTAAAGGCTTATTTGCAATCACATTTGGTATCACATGTAACTAAAGCATCATAATATTTTTTTGTGTAAACAGATATTCCTTCAAAAACTCATAAGAGTTCATTTTTATATACAAAAGCAACATGGACTCCAATTCTTTCAGCATTTCACTGGCTCGAATTTATAATTCAACTTTTGATCATAATAATAGTAGAAGTACCATATAAGTGGTAATGATACCTTAACTCCAAACTCTATCACAGTTGATCATGTTGAAGAGATCACCCTGTTGGTTTCTTTAAGAAATTATAACCAAGTTAAAAACTTGGAAAAATTTGAGCACTTAAACAAGCTTAAAACATCCCTCTAATCGAATAAAATGTTATCTCCAACCCTTGTCCAAACCCACCAACACAACAAACTAGTTCAGCAAAGCACATTCATCAGTCTGCTCATACAATTCATAGCCAAAACAAGTAAACAAATTATAATTTATTTTCACAAGTGATAAGACTCGTAAATTTTCATACTTTACTTAAATTTCTAGCTAAAAAGGTCGAACAAGTACTAACTGAAAACTAATAAAATGAAGGCAAGTGTCTTACACATATTAAAAAAGCTTCTGTCAAGGATCGAAATGGAAACCCTAAGTGAAATTATAACTGAGAATTGGAGTTAAAATTTGAAATTGAGAGGTAAATTTTAGACGATCTTACAATGATATACTAAGCCGAGGGACCAGTAGGAGAAGAGATGAGTATCGGAGGCACTGAGTCACTGCTCCGAGTTGGCGTGAAAGAAAAGTGCGAGTCACACTGGGGCTTACAGACGTTTCATAGATCTTTCGACTTATTCTGCTGACACGTGTGGTTTGTGTTGAGTAACATGAGACTACTGTGTTTCCTATTGGTAACAATACCATATATATTTAATAATATTTTTAAAAAGATTTATTAAACCCCTTAATAATTCAAATAATATGCATAAACTACCTTTAATTGTCATATATACTAGAACCTCTATATTATGACCAATTAAATTTAATTTATTACTACGAAGAAATTATAATTAATATATTGTAGTTACAAAAATTATTATTTTTGTTAAAAGTTATTGTTTTGATTTCTTATTTTATAATACATGTTTCAATAGTAAAAACGAATTGAGTAATCAAATTCGACAACATCACTATATTAATGAAATTGATATTAATGTTTTCCTCAACCATCAAAATGAGTAATAAGTCGTTATGTTTTAACTGAAAAAGAAATTATTATTTGAATTAAAAAATGATAAGAAAAATAGATAATCTTGAGAATGATAGAATAAAAATACCAAAAATTTTATGTCAAGAAGCTCTAAACATGTTTGAGAAGCTAGAAGTATTTTAGCTTCAATAAGATGGTGTAAGATAAAAGATATGTCACCGTCCAGAATAATTTTAGATAAATATTTTATTTCATCTTAAACCTTTAATATAACATAGCATATACTGTTTACCATATAATAGAGACGAGTTCTTTAAAACAGAAAAATTATAACTTATTACAATATAAAATTTATTCTTATTTATAACTGGTCTAAGTTAGGATCATAATTTTTTATGATAACACAAAAATTATTCTTATGTAGAGTATCATATAAAGAGGTTATACTTGTGTGTATATATATATATATATAATCCTTAAAAATTATAATTAATTGTTCTTACCCAATCAAAGGGAATAATACTGTTTCTTTACAGCTATATTATAACTTCCATAATTACTAACAGTGCTATTTTTAAGGGTAAAATTTAGGAATTTGTCATTTCGCTAATCTTTGAGTCGGAACATTCCTTTACACTTTTTTTTTTTTTTTTTTTTTTTTTTTTTTTTTTAAACTTTTATTGGGCAAATACTCATTGAGTCATTGTAGTTGGCAGCTAACGATGATGTCCTCAAATCAAGCTCCTTTCTAAAGGGGGCCAAAAAAGCTGTGGCCCGACCCTCCGCTATATAATAATAACCGTTGGATGCGCCCATCGAATTTATTTACGGTTGAAAACTGAAATAGATTTTAGAAAATTTAATCAAAATCAGATTCCTTTTTTTTTTTTACTTTACGATCAAATAACAAGCCGCACGATATGATATGATGGGCCCAATAGAGTTCCGGTAATGCTGACGTGTCTTATGGAAATTGAGGAGACAAAGACGAATATACAGTTTATTAGAGCCTTCACAGTGCAATACCTTGGTCACATGCACTGTGGGCCCAGATGCTCGTGCTGTAAAAGTCCTATAAATAGACGGCGGATACATGAATGCCTACGTTATAAATGCACACTCGTCCGTATAATATCATTAGCAGCTCTTCACACAAAAAGCACAAACTCAAAAGGAAAAAAAAAAAAAAAAAAGAGCAGTGCAGGTTAACTATCATGCGCCCCTGATTGTCCAAGGGCCTCCTGCTCTTACCCTCTAGCCACATAATATCACCCTTTGTTTCTCTCTCTAGAGAACTCTCGTATTTCTCTCTCTGAAAAAATTGATCAAAAACTAAAAAAAATAAACCAGAGAGAACCAAAAAAAACCCTAAAAAAGCAATGAAGCAGAGTTCATCTGAGGTAGTATCATCATCATCATCATCATCAACAGCATCATCTTTATCCGACCACTCACAGCCCGCCACCTCATCCGAAAAACCACAATCATTCTCAGCAGCAACCGGAGGAGTGGAGGACTTATCTACGGGACCAAGGGACGGGAGCGGCGGGGCCCAAGAAACCGTTACTGTCGATCGGCGTGGAGAGTACTCGGCTGTGTGCAGATGGACGGTTCACAATTTCCCTCGAATCAGAGCTAGGGCACTCTGGAGCAAGTACTTCGAGGTAGGCGGTTATGATTGTCGTTTATTAGTTTATCCGAAAGGAGACTCACAAGCTTTGCCTGGCTACATCTCCATATACCTCCAAATCATGGACCCTCGTGGTACTTCTTCTTCCAAATGGGACTGCTTCGCCAGTTACCGCTTAGCGATAGTCAACCTATCAGATGATTCTAAAACTATACATCGTGATTCGTGGCATAGATTCTCTAGCAAAAAGAAATCGCATGGTTGGTGTGACTTCACCCCTTCCTCTACTGTTTTTGATCCCAAATTAGGTTTCTTATTAAATAACGATTCAGTTTTAATCACTGCCGATATTTTGATTTTAAATGAATCTGTTAGTTTCACCCGTGATAATAATGAGTTACAATCACCGTCTATGATATCGTCCTCGGTGGTTGCTGCTCCAGTATCTGATGTATTGAGTGGGAAATTCACCTGGAAAGTGCATAATTTTAGTTTGTTCAAGGAAATGATAAAGACACAGAAGATAATGAGTCCAGTTTTCCCAGCTGGAGAGTGTAATTTGAGGATTAGTGTGTATCAAAGCTCGGTGAATGGGCAGGAATATCTGTCAATGTGTTTGGAGAGTAAGGATATGGAGAAGACGGTGGTGTCAGATAGGAGTTGTTGGTGTTTGTTTAGAATGTCTGTATTGAATCAAAAGCCTGGGTCCAATCACATGCATAGAGACTCATATGGTAGGTTTGCTGCGGATAATAAGAGTGGGGATAATACAAGTTTAGGATGGAATGATTATATGAAGATGGCAGATTTTGTTGGGCCTGAATCAGGGTTTTTGGTGGATGATACTGCAGTGTTTAGTACATCCTTCCATGTGATCAAGGAGTTGAGTAGTTTCTCAAAGAATGGGGCGTTGGTTGGATGGAGGAGTGGCAGTGGGGCGAGGAAGTCTGATGGGCATATGGGGAAGTTTACTTGGAGGATTGAGAATTTCACAAGGTTGAAGGATCTTTTGAAGAAGAGGAAAATTACAGGGCTCTGCATTAAGAGCCGGAGGTTTCAGATTGGAAACCGGGATTGCCGTCTCATTGTTTATCCCAGAGGTATGCAAGACTATTGTGGTAGTTTGTATGTTGTATAACTGTTATCTTTTTATCGTGTCCTTTAATGGATGTTAGTTGGTTGATATGATTGATGTGTTTAATATTAAGTGATGGCCTCTTAATATATGGATAAATAAAGACTAGAGGTTCCTGTATTATTTTTATTGTTGAGGGATGACCCTTTTTCTTTAACTTGTCTGAGCCAGGTTCATAGCTGCTTAGGGTAGTGGTTGGGTGAAATTTTTTCATATGATTCATGGTGTTGGAGCAGTGTAACATGCATTTGGCTCATCATTTGTACCCTGATTCTTGACACTTGCTTACACTGTGCCTAGGAAAGTGTAAGTGATGACAATTTTTCATATGCTAAAATCTTGTTTCTTAGATTCTCCTAAGGAAGTGACTTTCCATCATGCATGGTGTCTTTTCATTAACACTGGGATCGTTGGACTTTAAATCATATGAGCTGGCTTAGTTTGAGCTTGCAAGAATGAACTGATGTAAGTTTCCATTTTATTTAATGGTATCAGGGCAGTCTCAGCCACCATGCCACCTTTCAGTGTTTCTTGAAGTTATGGATTCACGAAATACTTCGAGTGATTGGAGCTGTTTTGTGAGTCATCGATTGTCAGTTGTGAACCAAAGAATGGAGGAGAAATCAGTCACAAAGGAATCTCAGAATCGCTATTCCAAAGCTGCAAAGGATTGGGGTTGGCGTGAATTTGTGACGCTTACAAGTCTCTTTGATCAAGATTCTGGTTTTCTTGTCCAGGACACAGTTGTATTCTCAGCAGAGGTTCTGATTTTGAAAGAGACCTCAATAATGCAGGATTTTACTGATCGGGGTACTGATTCTACCAATGCTTGTACCCAAACTGACAAGGTTGGGAGAAGAAGTTCATTTACTTGGAAGGTGGAAAACTTCTTGTCCTTCAAGGAAATAATGGAAACCCGAAAAATCTTTAGCAAATTCTTTCAAGCTGGTGGATGTGAGCTTCGAATTGGTGGGTGTTTGCTCTTGAGTTCTCTCCACTCTGAATGCAGTTGAAGTTGTTTGCCTTTATTTGACTGATAACTAGTTGCTTCATGATGCAGGTGTGTATGAGTCATTTGACACAATTTGTATATATTTAGAGAGTGATCAGTCTGTTGGTAGTGATCCAGATAAAAACTTTTGGGTCAGATACAGGATGGCTGTGGTGAATCAAAAGAACCCAGCCAAGACTGTTTGGAAGGAGTCTTCTATATGTACAAAGACATGGAATAATTCGGTTTTGCAATTCATGAAGGTGTCTGATATGTTGGAAGCTGATGCAGGCTTTCTGATGCGTGACACTGTTGTTTTTGTTTGTGAGATATTAGATTGCTGCCCTTGGTTTGAGTTTTCAGATCTAGAGGTTAGTAGTTTGGACCTGTTCAATCTAATTGTTATCTGTCATCCTCTATGTGCAAGTTTTGTTTGTTCACTTTTTGGTGTGTTAGGGCCTATATTATTAATAGGCTTTTTGTTGACTTTGGAAAATATTCATTAAATCAATTCCCTTATGAAGCTATTGACTTGGAGATGGGGCTGGTGTTTTTCACAGTTTTCATTTAAACCCTTCCAAATGGTGCCCCATCTATAAATTTGAATAGTTGTATAAAAAAATATGGAAATTTATAAAGAGATATAAATGTCCTCAGTGTATTATACCTGATTAGATTAATTCCTTCATGACAGATTGTAATTACAGAAAAAATTGTTGGCGTATTTCTGTATCTCAACCACATTCTGAAGAAGTTTTTCCAACAACAAACTAGGTGCATACCATGTTTGCTTATGTACATGGGTGTGTTATATTTTCTGTTTATTGTTGTGTACGTTTGTGGTTTCAAGCTTATATTGAATAAATTGTGCTTCATGGATGGTTATAAGACTCACATTTGAATTTAAATAACCTTTTTTGAATCGTAGATCTGGGCTGTTAGATGTTCAGTGTATCTGGAGTGAATTTCTATTAATGGATTTACATGATTTGGATGTTTTAGCTCAAATTCTTTATTTCATTCCAGTTATGATCACCAGATCTATACATGAAGCAGCATGTGATTTGGCTTACTTCGTTCTTCTGTCATGATTGATGTGTCTGTGTTCATTTGTGTTTTCTCTTGTGTCAGGTTTTTGCATCTGAGGATGATCAGGATGCTTTGACAACTGATCCTGATGAACTCATTGATTCCGAGGATAGTGAAGGAATTAGTGGAGATGAAGAAGATATTGTTAGAAATCTTCTTTCAAGAGCTGGGTTTCATTTAACATATGGAGATAATCCTTCACAGCCACAGGTTACTCTGAGAGAAAAGCTTCTGATGGATGCTGGTGCAATTGCTGGTTTTCTGACTGGCCTTCGTGTTTATCTTGATGACCCAGCTAAAGCAAAACGCTTGCTTCTACCAACCAAGCTCTCTGGTAGTAATGATGGAAAGAAGGTCACAAAAACTGAAGAATCTTCCCCCAGTGTGATGAATTTGTTAATGGGAGTTAAAGTCCTGCAGCAGGCTATCATTGATCTACTTTTGGATATCATGGTGGAATGCTGCCAACCTTCAGAAGGAAGTACTCATGATGATTCTTCTGATGCAAATTCAAAACCTTCTCTTGATAGCAGTGGGGGTGCCAGGCCATTGGAATCTGATAGGGAGAATGGAGCGACAGAATCTGCTCAAATTCCTGTATATGAGAGATTGGATTCTGGTGTGGATGATAGTAGCAGTACCTCTGCCGTACAAAGTTCTGATGTGAATGGAATTGTTGTACCCGAGAAAGCACTGCCTGGACAGCCTACTTCTCCACCAGAAACATCAGCTGGGGGTTCTTTGGAAAGTGCTTCTCTTCGCACTAAGGTATGAGTTTGAATTGTGCAACTGCTGATCTTCTTGGCTTAATTCTTTTGTATTAACTTATTGACCAAACTTTTTCCAGACCAAGTGGCCTGAGCAATCTGAGGAGCTCTTAGGACTGATTGTAAATTCTCTAAGGGCCTTAGATGGAGCTGTTCCACAGGGCTGTCCCGAGCCAAGACGACGTCCACAGTCAGCACAGAAGATTTCTCTTGTATTGGATAAAGCTCCTAAGCATCTACAGCCAGACCTAGTTGCTTTGGTACCAAAATTGGTAGAGCATTCAGAGCACCCGCTGGCTGCGTGTGCCCTTCTTGAACGACTTCAAAAGCCAGATGCCGAGCCTGCGTTACGGATCCCTGTAAGATAGCTTTGCAGAGGTCTTCACCCCTTTTACTGCATGTTTTTATTTGTAAACTTTATTAGAAGAAATCCTGAGCCTTTGTTTCTGTTGGCATGTTGTCTAGTTTCCATATTGTTTATATATGTTACTTACTTTGTAGTTTAGATGCGTATTCTATTGCTACATTATCCATTGCCTATTTATGATGATTTTGGTTGTCAGGTTTTTGGTGCCCTGAGTCAACTGGATTGTGGCAGTGAAGTGTGGGAACGTGTTTTATTGCAATCTTTTGAGCTTTTGACAGACTCAAACGATGAACCACTGGCAGCAACCTTAGATTTTATATTTAAGGCCGCCTCCCAATGCCAACATCTTCCTGAAGCGGTATGCATTCTCGTCATCATCATATTCTGTTTTTTCTGGCATAGTTTCCCCATAAGGATATGTAACCTTGTATGTTCTCATCTGCAGGTTAGAACAGTTCGTGTTAGGCTTAAAAATTTGGGTGCGGATGTTTCTCCTTGTGTCCTTGATTTTCTAAGTAAAACTGTAAATAGTTGGGGAGATGTTGCAGAGACTATACTTAGAGATATTGATTCTGATGATGATTTTGGTGACAATTGCTCAACAATGCCTTGTGGGCTCTTTTTGTTTGGAGAGAATGGGCCTACTTCAGAAAAGTTACATGTGGTGGATGAACAGGCCTTCCGTGCTGCTTGTCATTTTTCTGATATATACATACTGATTGAGTTGTTATCTATACCTTGTCTTGCTGTTGAAGCTGCTCAAACTTTTGAGAGAGCTGTAGCTAGAGGAACCATTGTGGCTCAAGCTGTAGCCATGGTATTGGAAAGACGCCTTGCTCAAAGACTGAATCTTAGTGCCAGATTTGTTGCTGAAAATTTTCATCATGCAGATGTGGTCGTGGAGGGAGAGGCCAGTGAACAGCTAAGAGTCCAACGTGATGACTTTAATTGTGTTCTTGGTCTTGCTGAGACGTTGGCCCTCTGTAGGGACCTACGTGTGAAGGGGTTTGTGAAAATGCTGTACACAATATTGTTAAAATGGTATCCTGATGAGTCCTACCGCGGCAGGATGCTGAAGAGACTGGTTGATCGTGCAACCAGCACTACAGACAGTAGCCGTGAAGTAGATCTGGACTTGGAAATTTTGGTTATTCTGGTCTGTGAGGAGCAAGAAATTGTTAGACCTGTTCTGAGCATGATGCGGGAGGTTGCTGAACTTGCAAATGTTGATCGGGCAGCTCTTTGGCACCAGTTATGTGCTAGTGAAGATGAGATTATTCGTATGCGTGAAGAGAGGAAGGCTGAAATGGCAAATATGGTTAGAGAAAAAGCTATTATCTCACAAAAGCTGAATGAATCTGAGGCTACAAATAATCGTCTTAAGGTACTTGATATGATTTGACTAATAATTAGATCTGGTGAATCACTACTGCATTTTAATTGTTTGGGGTTACTGGAAATGATGATACCATTTATTATTGGCAGTCTGAAATGAGGGCTGAGACGGATCGCTTTGCTCGTGAGAAGAAAGAGCTTTCTGAACAAATACAGGAAGTTGAAAGTCAGCTAGAATGGATTCGTTCTGAGCGGGATGATGAAATTGCTAAGCTCAGTGCTGAGAAAAAAGTTCTTCAGGATCGTCTTCATGATGCAGAGAATCAACTCTCCCAATTGAAATCCCGGAAACGTGATGAATTGAAGGTAGTAATTACTCTCTCTCTCTCTCTCTCTCTCTCTCTCTCTCTCTCTCTCCTCTTTTCTCTTTTGGGTTGAAAATTAACTGATTCTACTCATCTGTTTTCGAAAATAATTACTTTTCTATTTCCTACACGAGTATTTGATGGCATTGCTTCATATATCCCGGTCCTCTCACCTCTGGAGCTAAGTGGTACCTCTTCCCCATTTAAGATGTTGGTCTGCTGGTTTCAGTTATGGAAGAGAAGGGTTATGAGTTGCATTACCAAGCTCTATTCCAAGAGGGAAGGTCCTACAATATCTTAATATCAATTCTAGCATTGAGACTTGTAAACCTAATACTAGATGACTGCTGTACACCTCAGCAAGAGGTGTTGTGGGGAGTCTGATCTCGTTGAACTTGTATCACAATGGTTCTCTTATGTTTTTCCTTCGGGATTGTTGGAAGATCATATTGAGGAAGTCATGGGTTTTTTGAGGAAGTTATATTGCAATGACAATGGTAATATTTGGAGGCAAGATTTGTCATTTTGATGTTTTCCTTGTTTATAGTTCGACTGTCGACTGTGTGTCATCTCCTGGTGGGTGTGTAATTTACCAATTTTTGGTTGGCCTAAAAATCTCCGTCTCTCCATAAGAATGAGCTGAAGTTGAGAGATTTGAGTACAATCTTCATAGGTGCATGAGTAATTAGGTAACTCTTTGAGCTTGGTATGTCTTCAAGTGTGAATGGAATATTGAAAATGTGAAACTAGGTCACATCATCCAGGAAAAGTGAACCAATCATGACAATAAATTTTTTTCCATATATTTTGTTGAACTTACATTACCTTTGGAGATTGCAAGGGTGGGGGTGGTGATTATCTGCTGATAAATGAACTATTATTTGTTTTGCGTTTTGTATTGATAACTGTTTTAATACCTTTTCTGACAACAATTTATGAATGTGACAGAGAGTAATGAAGGAGAAAAATGCTCTTGCTGAAAGATTGAAGAGCGCTGAAGCTGCAAGAAAAAGATTTGATGATGAATTAAAACGATATGCCACTGAGAATGTGACGCGGGAAGAAATTTGTCAGTCTCTTCAGGATGAAGTTCGACGGTTGACACAAACAGTTGGGCAAACTGAAGGAGAAAAGAGGGACAAGGAAGAGCAGGTTGCTCGATGTGAAGCATATATTGATGGCATGGAATCAAAATTGCAGACATGCCAGGTTTTTGCCACAACACAGCATATAACCTTTTCCTTTCTCTATATTTGTCGTACTCTTTATCGTCATAATGGTGATCGTCATCTTCTTTCTTCCCCTTCTAATACCCTCCAGTCTTAATTTTCTTTTTGCATTCCTCCAGTGAAGTTAACTATCTTAATTGTTTCGTGTTGAATTTGGATATAATTGAGCATGTAGTTAGCATAATAACCATTGTTTTAATCTACTATTGGAAGTTTTTGAAATCTGTGTCTTCTCTTTCTTTCTCGTTCCACACTGATGTTCAGCATTTATTGTGTTTTGCAGCAATATATTCAGAACCTCGAGGCTCAGCTTCAAGAAGAAATGTCACGACATGCCCCGCTATATGGTGCTGGTTTGGAAGCTCTGTCAATGAAGGAGTTGGAAACACTAGCACGTATTCACGAGGAAGGGCTTAGGCAAATCCACGCTATCCAACAATGTAAAGGGAGTCCAGCTGGCAGTCCTCTCGTGAGTCCTCACCCGCATCCACACAATCATGGATTATATCCAAGTGCACCGCCGCCAATGGCTGTTGGATTGCCTCCATCACTGATCCCAAATGGTGTTGGGATCCACAGCAATGGACACGTGAATGGTGCTGTTGGACCTTGGTTCAACCATTCTTGAAATTAGGTATGAGAGGTTACACTATAAAATGAGGCATGCATTTGTTGGCCTAATAGAGAGAGCTGTTGGGTGACATCTCTATATGAAAAAGGGATGTTATTTTTGAATTACTCGGCATTTTTCACTGGTAGGACTGTTGGTGCACAATGGATTGGTGGGAAAGTAATAATACTAATAGTGATCTCGATTGGATGTTGAATGGGTGGATAGTTTACTGGTAATTCAATTGCGGGAGTGTATCCAATAGAACTGACAGTTGCAAAATGCCATACTTAATTGTTTCTTTTTTTTTTTTTTTGTTCTTTCATAAAGTTAATTATAGGCCTTTTGAAAAGTTTTGTTATTTATGTTTCTTTCTCAATGGCGCTCTTATGTTTTATTGGCCTTCTGGTAGCAATAGCATTGACATTGACATAATTTAAAACATGAATCGAGACTTTTCCCTCTAGTTCCATTACAGCTAAGCTCAATCAGCCGGATGGTGGTGAGGTCCCTTTTGGGAGAAGAAATCATTGGATAACGATTACCATCCGATAATCATCAAGTCAATCCAAAAACTGTTTGTCTATTGATAAAGTTACACGTTTCCCAAACTCGTGCATGCAAGAACAGGCTTACGTAAAAATCTTTATCAATTTGATTAGGGCAGTTGACATTTGTTATTTGTAATTAATATTCTGTTTGGATACAAATAGCAAGAGAGTTCTGAATTGATCACGAAACGAACGCATGCATTTCCTTCGATAGTAAGTCAAATTGAATTAATGGATATGCATTGGTTCATTCTCAGATGAACTTGAGTTGGCCAACCGCGTGGTGATTCGTCAAAAGTTGCTTTTTTTTTTGTCTTGTCATTTTGGTACAAGTTTAACCATTTTCGTGGAAATTATGGTTTAAAAGTAGGAGATTAAGTCAAGAAATACTATTTTCTACCATAAAAAGACAGAGTACATCAGTTTGGCCATTGTAATTGCAATTGCAAAGGAAACTATCACGTAGACATTAATAAAACAGATGCTGATTGATGAGGATCACTAGTTATCGAATTGAACGACTAAAATATCGGCTATAACCTTGAAATCTAGCACGAGTTGTCTTCCCTTGTGGCCCCAAATACTTTGGGAACATGTTCCAAAAATTCATGCCTATTATTCCAGTAATTAGAAGAAGAAGAAGAAAAAATCAATACAAAACGTGGCCGATAAATATAATTTGACTTTGTACGTGTCCCATCTGAGACAGCTTTCTCTAAGATTTGTCTTGTAATTAATCATTTATCACACGTTTTTATCATCTATTTATATCCTACTCTACTCACACTCTCAATCACAATTCACAAGTCCAAGAATAGTAGTAAGTTCCCTGATCTCCATTTCTCTTCCACTCTTATATTGGGCTGAAATAACTCTCCTTTCCTTTTTCTTTATCATCTTCCACAGAAAGAGAGAGAGAGAGACTAAATTCTTCTTCATTCTTCTCTCTCTTCTGCTTCCTCATTTTCCGAGCTGGGCTTATCCCCAGTTTCACTACCCATCATCTCTGATTCTCTGTAATCCTCACTAATCCATATCTATATATATTTATAATTCTTCTCCTTTTTCTTCTGTTTTAATCTATATTCATTTTATAATTAATGAAAGGGATTTTTTTAATCAATTTTTTTGTTTTTTTTTGTATTCTATGCAGTGGGTTGAGGGTTGAGCTTCATAAAAGCCTGCATTGTGTTGTTTTAATCAATTTTTTTTACGGATTTATTTCATCTTTTCTCTATCTAACTAGTAACTACAACTATAACTGACATAGATTTATTTTATCTAAATTACTTTTGAAATAAATTATGATACATGATCTTAACGAGATTTTCACCGAGTTGTATCAGAAACTACACTGTATTTTTCTTTTTCTTTTTTCGCCTAGATGAACCCAGATAATCAGAGTACAATGGTTTCAGAATCTAGAAAAGTAGATTAGTTTCCATCTTTAAGTTAGGTGCAACAATGGAGTCGTTTAATTTTCTGCGTATGTTGAGGCACTTTCAGCTGTCATTTCTATGCTTTGATGAATTGTATATTGAGGCAAGTTCCTTTTAGGCATTTCATTACTTCTAATTCATTAGATTTTTTTTCTTTATTCGCTTTGATTCAGGTGTTTTTGATTTCATTTTGCGACATGAAGAAAGTTTGTTGGCCTTACTTTGATCCTGATTTTCATAATTTCCCAGAGAGAATATATGGCCCCACGTAAGTAGTCTTACTAAGAATCTTTAATTTATAAATTAACAATTAGATGACAACTTATGTTATTTAGCCATACGTTGTCGTTTTGGGGTCAGGTGTAGGGTCACCGTTGACAATGAAAGCTTGGAAGAATCCACTGTAGTGAAGGTGGATAGTGTGAACAAGCAGGGCCTCCTCCTTGAACTGGTCCAAGTTTTGACTGACTTGAATCTCACCATCACAAAGGGCTACATTTCCTCTGATGCAGGCTGGTTTATGGATGGTAATATATATATTAATGGAAAATTATTCTAAAATTTTGAAGGATTTAATCAGATTACACTAAACCCTAGCTGATATCTTCGATTCAACCCCTACATTTTATCATGAGAACCTAATTGATGGTGTTTCACTTCTATTATTCAAGTGTTTCATGTCCAAGATCAACATGGCAATAAACTCATAGACCAGAAACTCATCGATAATATCCGGCAGGTACAAATTATCTTTTAACTTACCTTTATGTTGGTGCTTGCTGTTCATATATAGTCTAGGGCAAAGTTTAAGTTGGAGGTGAGAAATTTTATGTGCATGCAGGCAATAGGTACAACCAGCGAGACGACAATTGGCTCGGCCATGCCAAAGACCTATGCCAACAAAGCTGTTTATGAACCCCAACACCCTAGCGAGCACACCGCCATTGAAATGACTGGAACCGACCGCCCCGGTCTCTTTTCTGAGATATCAGCCGCTCTAGCTCAACTTCACTGTAATATTGTGGAAGCACACGCATGGAGCCACAATGATCGCTTAGCTTGTGTGGCCTACGTTTCTGATCAGTCCACCGACTCTCCAATCGCCGACCCTAATCGTTTGGCTCTCATCGAGTACCACCTCACCAATGTCCTACGCGCCACCGCAGAGAAAAACCCTAGTGAGACTCACATTAATCCTGTTCCACAAGAAGTTAAGAGCCCTGGAAGAGATGGAACAAAGACTGACGTGGAAAGAAGGTTGCACCAACTAATGCTTTCTGTTAGGGATTTTGATAGGCCAGATGAGCCCATGAGTCCAACGACCGTAATAGGATTGGGATCCAACGGCGATGAGGAAGGTGGAAGGAAGACTCTTGTGTCAATTGAGAGTTGTGATGAGAAGGGATATTCAATAGTGAGTGTTGAGTGTAAAGATAGGCCGAGGCTTATGTTTGACACTGTATGTACCCTCACTGATATGCAGTACGTTGTGTTTCATGCCTCTGTTGGTTCTCGCACAGGCTACGCATTCCAGGTATATATATATATATGTATGTATGCATTTATATTAATTTCTCTGCCATTTCCTTTCTTCTTTATCTCAATTTCTTCTTTACAGGAATACTTCATAAGACATTTAGACGGATATGCTCTGAACACAGAAAGTGAAAAGGAACGAGTGATAAAATGCTTAGAGGCTGCTATTGAGCGTCGTGTTTGTGAGGTGATTATCATAATTAATAACTCATTAAGCATCAAAAATATATATTTAGCATATGGAAATTTATATTAATCATGATTACTTGCAGGGGTTAAGACTAGAGCTAAGTGCGGCAAATAGGGTAGGATTACTATCTGATATAACTCGAGTTCTTAGAGAGAATGGTCTGGCAGTCGTTAGAGCAGACGTAGCAACGCAGGGAGAAAAGTCAGTGCATGCTTTCTATTTGAGAGACATCTCAGGAAATGAAGTAGACATGGATTTTGTTGAATCAATGAAAAAAGAGATGGGTCCGATTGATGTTGAAGTAAAGAATGAAAGACGACGAACATCAACTCAAACACCAACTTCACCAGCTGAAAGATCCCGTTTCTCTTTCGGATACTTACTTAAATCTCATATTGAACGTTTCTCTCAAAACTTTGTTCCCATCAAGTGATGCTAGTCCTAGTTTGTTCCCCCAAATTCATGTAAATAAATAGTATTGAACAGTAAATAAATACACTAAACTATTTAATTAATTGCCGAATCAGGACTAAAGACTCTGGGCTTGCAAAAATAAAAAAATAAAGAAATAAAAAAATAGCATGGGAAAATGACACAGTGCATGCGGTTGATTCTAATGGATTGTATGAAGTTAATAAAGATTATGATGCTTACCAAATTCCAAATTAATCTATATATATGTTCTCGCTTGCTGATGATTAGAGTTGGGCGTGGTTTTAAAATCTAGTAAATTTAATTTCTTTATTTCATTTGTAATTCTATAAAACATCTTTATAGTCGTAACGGTGTAACTAAACTAATTTTATGATTATAGAAATGTTATAACTTAATAGAAGTGTAGTTACAAAAATTATTATTTTAACTTAGCCATTCATAATGCAAGTGATATAAAGATAAAATATGTACTATATTAATAATTAATTAATACAGCATATCAAATTCAATATATAGATATCGATAAAAGGTATAGACATATTTAAAAAAATAGTATATATCTTTTTCTAACTATGTTATTAGATTATAATCTTCTCATAGTTAATAATAACTTTAGACTATAAGCTGAATAGGCCAGCTTTTTGTCAAATTCTTTTTTTTTTTTTTAAAAAAAGAAAGATCAAATAAATCAGCCATTCTTCATATTAAAATTTACATGTTGACAGTTTAATTACAAAGTGATCATTAAAGTATTAGTCTTTTCTATAACTATAAATACTAAAAGAAAAGAATTCATTATCAAATTCCAATAATAAATAAATGGGTATATATATATAGAGTAATAGTTTAATTGCCTTATCAGAAATTAGACCTAACCTAGTATGAGTCTGACAACTTGAAAGCATCAAGTAATGTGAAGAAAAAAGTATATCATAAATTTTGACTAATTTCAAAAGTACAAAAAAAAAAATCTAATTAAGTGGAAGTTAATCGTCAGCTAAGTCTCATATTTAGCCTTCTAAGCCATATGGAATGTAAGATCATATGAAACGCATCAAATCTCTGAGCAGGTTTGTTTAACATAAAATGTTTCCTAACAGCTCTTAAATTCTCCTTCAGTTTCATGTACTTCTCCTCAGAAATTGACGTCAACACCTCCTTCAGTCTTGGAATATCTGATACTTTTACCTGTACCGAGAAAGACTCCCATCTCAAAACATCACTTAATGGCAGCACAAATTTTTTTGACAAAATCACTGGTATACATTCTGCATATATAGACTCCACAACTCTAGGGCTGGCCACTTCATACCCACTTGGACACAGGCAATACTTTGATTGGAGCATAAAGGAATAGTAATCCACTCCTTCGGGGAGGTACTCATAAACCTTCATATCATTGTCACGGCCTTTCCAGTTATCCAAAAGGATGGGGCGGATTGGGCCGTGGACTCCGCCGGCAAAGAATGCCAGATGAGGTCTTGGTTCAGTTAAGGGTGGTGGGTTTTGAAGCTTGGTTGGTAGGTAGCCACCGAAGAGGTGGATTTCGGGGATGCTTACATCTTTTTGAGGGTTAAAACCTTCGGAGGAGTTGGCATTGCAGAGGCCTCGGATGGATCTGCTGTAGAGTTGAGGGTTGGCTTCAGATACCAGAGGACCCTGCAATGTATGTGAATTAAGCTAAGGTAAAATAATGCAAGTCTCTGATCAAGATCATCATTCTTCGACAAAAGGTAAATACTAATGCTAATAATCATGAATACTGGTCTGCCATTCTACTATACAAGGCCATTCATGTTAGCTTGGAAGCTAATTTACTTTAGACATTTATGTAACCAGCAATCTACAAACTTAGAAAAAGAGCTGTTCTAGCCCTAAAAGGAAAGTTTTGATAGAGGGGATGGATGATAGAAACTCACCCAATCATGACAGGCAAGCATGAAGTGATCAGCCCCACTAGTTCTATTCCAAAAGGGATGTCTAGTAGACACAACTTTCACATAATCTGCTACATACTGCTTAAGTGGAACAAGATCATACGTAAGAGGGCGGTATAGGTACTCCACCATTGAAGTCACACTGAAAGGCAAAAAGTAAATGTGAGCACGCTCAGGATCACTTGTCCTGAACCTCGTAGTACCATGCTCCAGCTCGTTTATGAACCTTCCTTCTATTGAGTACATTTCCTTGCATGGCCCATCGTGGGCCATGGGGGGTTCTCCTTCTTTATACACATAAACCTTGAATTTCCTCTCCATCTCCGCATAGCTTCTACAAATTTTAAAAGAAAACGTGTACAAAATAGATGTTACAAAGTGTCGATGTATACTAAGTGACATAATTATTGGCAAAGAGCAAAGGATTTAGCACTCATTTTGCTAATTAAATGCATTTTCATAAAGCTACCGAGGGTCCTCTTTGGGGCACATCTACTCTCTGATTGCATCAGAATTAATTAAAGTCTAAAACTTCTTGCTTTAAGATCATGATAAACGACAAACCCGTTAAAAGTATAGGTTATGGTGAACCAATCAGTCAAATGGCTGACCATTTGATTGGCAGCGAGGAACACCTGTTTGATGTTACAAGTTTCTTGTTTATATTCTCGACAATTCATAATTTTAAACGTGACATTTAATGTGTTAACATACTTTTGAAATTTAAATACTGTAAATTAAAATTTTAATGTTATCTATATGTTACACGTACAGTACAGATAAAGAAATGACACGACTTTCTAAGGACACTTTTGTGGCACGGCAATATGCACCATTAATAAAGACATTGAGAGTAAAGAACGGCCGCTTTTATGCAGTAGCTATGATTCAAACATGGGACTATGGAAGTAATTAATTGACTGTCAAAGTTAATGATAAAGAATATAAAATGAGTGAATGCGCACTATATATCACGCATCATGCTTCTTCAGATCCAAGAAATATTTCATTGCACACCCCAAAAAGGTATACGAGATCTATATAGTTGGCATATACGTGTAACTAATAGCAATAGTGCTGGTAACTTAAATAAAGCAGGTATATACGTGTAACTAATTGCAATATTGGTGGTAACTTAGAAATAAAGCATGTACTCATGTTTTTATTATTGGTTAATTAACTAAACTTTTTTTTTTAGATTAAATAATATTAAATCTAATTAAAGTCTAAACTTACTGATAAAATGCTCCGGGGTTACGATAGATGGCCCTTTGAGGAACAATATCTTCGTTTTTGATAATTGACGGAAACTTTTGCGTCAGCGCTGCTTTACGAATCGAAGCTCGTGATCTTGCAAGCCCTTGATTCAGCTCCTTTCTTTTATCTATCTCGCTCGGTGATGATTTTTTCTGTAATAATAATAATAGTAATAATAATAATTAATATATATGAAAACACGTTGATCATCCTGATTATTCGACAATTTTCAAATTTAAACGAACTGGTTTCTCTGTTGTTTAATTTAGTGAACACTAAACATGAAATATATAGAAAAGCTCAAATAAACTTTGAAAGAGAATATAATTCATTCATCGTACTGATTCATCGGGAGTTTCATTGAGATTCAACTAGCAGTTTTATCTGTGTTAAAACTATTTACATTAACAGTGAAATAAAATAACGCAAACAAATCAACTTATAAGAAAATTAAATTGATCGTCCGGATGCAGTAAAACGGGAGTTTCATTGAGATTCAACAAATCAGTTTTATCCGGATCATATTTCATTGATTCGGTGATGGTTAGAAACTTACTTTAACAGTAGTTGAGTTTGTGAAATGATTCACGGTTACGCTGTCGCTAGATGCAGTTGAGTTTGTGAAATGATTCACGGTTACGCCGTCGCTAGCTGCAGTTGAGTTTGTGAAACGATTCACGATTACACCGTCGCTAGATTCAGTCAAAAGAGCTGCTCGGTTTTGAAGATCAGATAATGAACCGACTCTACGAAATTGACGCATATCGAAAGATGAGTGGCTCACGAAGGAGCTAAGATAGTCAGCTGAAAGCATCAAAACAATGACGATCAACGCCAGCGTACAGATTGAGGGGACGAACGCCGTGAAGGAACCCATTCTACATACAAAATTAGATTGGCCTTTGGTGTTTGGTTGGTGAGAAATTGTTTTTTCCGAGAGGGAAAATTATTTTGAGAGAGAGCTTCTAAGTTCTAAGGGCGGGGAGTAGCAGAAAGAAAATTTAAGCAGAAAATGTGTGAGGGAAGCGTAAATTGACGGGTTTGACCTTGTGATAATTTTTGTGGTCTGCCGATATTTTTGTTACCCTCTCCAATTGGAAAAACCACTCCCACTTAATTTAATCAACCCAAATAGCTAGCTTCAATATCCATTGACCAACACAATTTCGAAAATAATTTTTAAAACCTAAAATAACCTTAATGGAAGTCTTAAGGCCCATTTGGTATAGCTTGAATTTATAGAAGAAAAGCTTATTAGAGTAGAACTTATTTTGTTTTGTTAAGAAAATGTAAAAAAAAATTTAATATAAATTTACCAAAAAGGGTAATAAGGGATATTTTCGAAATTTCAACGTTCTAAACAAGTTCTTTCTAAGCTCAAAAGGAGTTACGAGAAAACTCGAAATTTAAGCTTCTTCTATAAACGGTAAAATAGTTTAATTCTAAATTCTATCAACACTTATGAAATACATTATACGACCAAAAAACTTAAACAAATTTAAAAAATATTTATTGCTTTAAATAAACTCTTTGGTCAGTAAATAAGTCCAACCAAACAGAGTCTTAACATAAAATAGCATGAGAATAAGTCTCAAGTGTACGTAAAACTGTAATTGCTGATTTTTCTTAATTAAGAAAATGTGACAAGTCATGTAGTGTATGCAAATGACCATATCAGTGTTGACTGTAAGGACCATACATTAGCACTCGCATCCTAAGGAGTGTCAACCAAGCTATGAGACTAAAATATAAACGTTCATTATAAGCTAAACGGTAAAATTCAATTACAATTCTTCTTATTATTTCAATTATATGTTGGCTCCGGTTGTTACGCTATTGGAAATACTATAAAGTTAAACAGTAAAATATTTCAAAATATTATTCTATATTTTTTAATTTTATTTAAACCCCCTTGAATTTGTTAATTTTGTTAAACACCCCCAAATATTTTTTTTAAAAATTGTAAAAATACCCCAACAACCCATATTTACCAGATTCCCACCACCACTGTCGAAATATGGTATAATGGTGCACTGCCGGCTGAGTCTGGCCAATAGTATCCCGATCTAGCCTTTTCCGGCCAGATCCACTGTAGATCTGGTCGAAAAATGCTAGATCTATGACCAAAGATCTGGTTGTCAACGACCATCAATGACAACCATATCTTTGGTCGTCGTTGACGACCAAGTGCGGCCAGATCTAGCCGTCAATGGCCAGATCTAACCGTAGATCTGGCCAGAAAAGGACATATCAGCGCACGACTGATAAGATCCAACCGGTCATGCGTCCATACGACGACTTCGGCCACCCTCCGACAGTGGTGATGGCTGTCCGTATTTGATGGATGGGTTGGGGGTGTTTTTGTTAACTTTTAATATTTTATTATATGGGTGTTTAATAAATAACTAAATATAAGGGGTATTTGTGTTAATTTTCAAATCCTACATCGTAATACCCGCCCAAATTAACTTTTTTCAAATATTATTCTAAAAACTATCAGAATAATGAACCAAACGGACCCGTTATTATTAACATATAAAATTATCAAAATCTCCATCACCTTTTTTTATAACAAATCAATAGTACTGAGTATTAAACTCACCACATGATAATTACTAGTAAGATTCGGCACCATATATGTATAAAATGATAAAATTGATACAAATATACTAAGATAATTGTTGAATGTTTGCAAATAAGACATTTGGGTTCGTTGCATGTAAGAACAATGCAAAAAAATAAATTTCAGTGTTTTTATTTGGAATATTGTTGCTTGTCTTCTTGTATTAACCCGAATTACAACAAATTGTAATGTAATAAGCATATCTACAATAACAAAGATCAAATTTTCAATGGAAAATACAAATTAGTTTTTGTTAAATAATAATAATAATACTAGAATGAGTAAATTTGAAAAATCAACTTAATAAATACTCCATTAATATAAATAATTGAGAACAATTTGTATTCATAATTATTATACATGAAGTTAAAAACTTAAATTATAAACCACAATAACTCGATTTTTGTGCACCGGTAAAACTCTTACGACTATTCAACTAAACCAAATTTGAGCTTAAAACAAGTACTTGACTCATTGTATATTTAGAACTTTAGTAAAAACTTCCTTGCCGTTTTATATGGTGAGGAAAATTTTATTGGTGTCTTGGTCAACAATTTCGAATCTAATTTTGAGTTTTTTGCCGTGAATGATGCCTGGGTCCAACTCAAGAGTCAAACTTGGATTTTACGGGGAGGAGCAAAACAGAATAAAATTAGTATATTTTTTAATAATTTTGAAATTCTTAATTTCTTGAAGAAAGAAATCTCATAAAATGTAATAAGACTTGACTCATTGTATATTTAGAACTTTAGTAAAAACTTCCTTGCCATGTTATATGGTGAGGAAAATTTTATCGGTGTCTTGGTCAACAATTTCGAATCTAATTTTGAGTTTTTTGCCGTGAATGATAAGAAATTTAGTTTATTGGTCTCAATTTCTTCAAAGTTGGCAACGACTTAAAAGATCAATGCTGCGAAGAATGTGCATTGAATGACGTGATATCATCATGTTTTCTTAAAAAAAATTCATAATTAATCAACGGTTAGAATAGCGTCACGTCATTCGGTGTGCATTCTTCGGTAACTGTATTATTTTTCCCAATTAAAATACCCCAATTATTGACTCACTGAAATGATTATTCTCATTAGACAGTCTCTGTTTTAAAAATCGGACCGAACCGGCCAGTCCAACCGGTTGGACCAGGACCCGGGGCCTTCTCCGGGTCGGTTCACTCTTTTTAACTATTTGAAGTTTAAAATATAACAAACACACCCTTGATTATTACCATCAGTCCCTGAAGGTTTCAAAAATTAGCAAACACACCCTTTGGCCAAATGCAAATCGGCAATGATCTCCCTTTTCCGGCGACCTTCCACCTTCCCTTACTGTCGAAAACCACCTTCTGAGTTCTGACTTTCTCCAGCGCTATCACGCTTCATCTCCAACAGTCCAGCCGCTGCGTGACGTTTCATCGTCCACCTTTGCCACGAGATTTTTCTTCCATTTCTCAGCGTCGATCGACCTTCTCCGGCATCGACAGGCTTCCTTAGCCACCGATCTACTTTCTCCCAAGCTCCCTTGTTGTCATTCACGAAGATCCAGTCATATCACCAAAAAAAGCAACCGCGACCAGTGACTTTACCGCCGATCTGCCATTTTCAGGCGATGCCTCTACTTGCTAGCTGCTTATTCGCCCTCTCTATCATCCAATCTACCCTTCTTGGTGTGTCGCTGTTGCTCTCCCAATTGATCGTCGATTTGCATTTGGCCAGAGTTGTGTTTGCCAGATTTCAAACATTTAGGGTCTGATAGTAGTTATTAGGGGTGTTTTTGTTAGATTTTAAACCTGTCAAACCATCGGTTCAACCGGTGGTCCAACCGGTTGGACCGGTTGAACCGTAACCCGGCCATCAGAGCGGTTTGTCCTCCAGTCCGGTTTTTAAAACAATGTAGACAGTTTTATTTTTATAGAGTGTAAGCAATTATTTCTTAGTGATCATAAATTTTTGAATCATGTTAGATTTAGTATAGGATTATAATACTCTAAGATAAAAATTACAAACATTATTAAAAATTTAAAAAGTAGATAATTAAATTTAAGGAAAATGTTTTGTCATACGTCTAACATGAAACATAGAAATACTTATAACGATAAAATCTTGTATTGTATAAATCCAAATTAAATCTTTGGACATTCACGATACTTCTTTAGAAATTTTAGTTTCTTATTTATTGTTTGGAAACAAAGAGTAATAGGACTGTTGTGTAAAAATAATTCACTCATGCTACATGATTGCAATTAATTGATTCCTGAATAAGATTTAAACACTACTTCTCTCTCTTTTATTTATTTCATTTATATTTTCATAAGGATGGGGTTAATTAAAATTTAATGCTCCATGTTATGTAATCTTATTTGGGCAGTTGAAATTACTGAGATTGACATTTTATGCCCATCTCTAGCATCATTTTGTTAGATCTAAACTTTCACTTTTAGGCTCTGATTATTATATAATGTGACACACTATGTGAGTATCACGTGACATGATGGCCCACATAATATTAATGTGATATTAAGTTACATGGATCCTAATACCACATAGCATGTTTTGTAACGTGTCACGTGACGCGTAAGTTTATACAAACTCTGTTTATATATATATATAGAAAGAGAGAGAGAGAAAGAGAATTATTGGATTTATTATTTTACATGCACTAATATTGAAGAATAAGTTTTTTACAACACGTGAATGGTCTAGGCATTATGGAGAGGTGGGAGCCTGCGATTGAGCCTCCTGAGCCACACCGAGTGCATCACCATGTGCAAAATGTCATAGGGTTTCGCAGGTCGATTAAGAGAAAAATCTCGTTGCACTTGAAGAACTCGCTTTTGCATCTCTGTATATTCATCCTCAGAAATACCTTGAAGAATTTTCTTCAGTTGAGGTATCTTTGCTACCGGAATATGAACTGAGAATTTGCTCCAATCCAAAACATCGCTAAAGGGTAGAACATAATGATCGGAGATGATCACCGGAACACAACCTGAAAATATAGACTCCACCACTCTAGGACTCGCAACTTCATGTCCACTGGGGCAGGGGCAAAACTTGCTTTGATGCATTAGTTGAGCGTAATTTAGGGGCTTGGGGAGGTATTCATGAACTTGGATTTCATCAGCTTTTCCTTTCCAGAAATAAAATAGCTGCTTTCTAACGTAACCATGAGCACCACCAGCAAAAAAAGCAAAGATGGAACGGTTATACGAGGCTTCCTGGCTGAGATGTACCGTGGGTTTCAATGATCCACGTCTCATATAAATTTCAGGCAAAGAGACATCCCTCGCTGGCTTGAACCCTTCGGAGGAGTTGGCGTTGCAGAGAACTCTGATGAAGTTCTTGTAAAGATCCGGGTGAGCAGCCGAAACATCTGGTGCCTGTGATGTCGTAAAGACGTTAATTACTTCATAATCAAACTTCATCAATAAACAAAATCATCTTACGAAAACTTACCCAATCATGGCAAGAAACTAGAAAGTGATCAGCTCCGCTGCTTCTGTTCCAATAAGGATATTTGGTGGACACAGTGTCAATGTAATCTTTGACAATGTTTTGCAAGCGAGAACGAAAAAAATTAGTGTAAGGTCTGTAGACGAATACAATGATATTTAAGATGCTAACGGGGAGGAAAAAAGCAAGGGCCTCATCGGGATGGCGGACTGAAAAAGGACTATTCCCACTCTCCAATTCATCAATCAAATGCCCCTCGATGCAATAGATATCAGCCATTGGCCCTTTATGAAACAGCGGTGGCTGTCCTTCCTTGTATGTCCACACTCTAAATCGCTTCTCCATCTCTATGTGGCTCCTGTTTCGATATATACACCAAAAATTTTACGTCTTTCTATTGGATGTTAAATACTTATGAGGGAAGAATTCGTTTATCAGTGCTAAACCTAGCTCATCTAATTAATTAATGGCGGCCTGAAGTGATGACTTTGACTTCCTCCTGATCACCCATTAATTTAATCATCTAAATTTTGAAGAATCTTTATAGATAAGTCTAACCTTAGAATTTACCCAGTGAAAAGTCGGACAGTTAAGTTAATCATCTTGAACTTTAAAGCCACGTGTATATGATTACTGAATGATGAACACTTAAAGAACATTAAAAGAGAAGAAAATCTTAACTGATGAAAGGCATAAGGGTTTATGTAAATGGAACCCCTGGGAATAAAACTTTCCGCTTTGTTTGATGTGTAAACATGAAATCGTGACGCTTTCCATATAGCTGCTCTTGCTCTCGCCAATCCATCTTCCATTCTTTCAAACTGACTCTTCTTCTGCACCCATTTATAACATACATAAAGTAAAACAAACTTTTCTTTCTCTTCATTCAGACAGTTGTATTAATTTGAGTACTTACACTGCCACCATTATTGCTTCCAATTGAAGCAAATTGAACAGGAACTGGAAAAGAATGAATGCTAGAGACTTCTTTTGTGTTTTCTTGGAAATTAAGCGTGTGATTGGAAATAGAAAAATTAGAAAACGGAAATAGATGGAAGTGTTGTTTGATGGAAGAGAAAAGAAGTATATGACAGATTATAAGGTATAGAAAAGGAGGGGTAGTGGTAGCGAAGTCAGCCATTGAAGCAGAGTTTGATGAAGTTGGATTAGTTCTGCTTAATCTTGTGCTGTGTAATGGGATTTGGTAGAAGGAATTAGATAAGTGAGATAGGTCTTGTTATCTCTAAGATTAATTATTTTCTATATTTGAATATATATATATATTATATATATATAATATATATATATAAAATATATATGTATATATATATATATATATATGCTCACCATGGAGTTCTACAACTATGAATCTTAAACATATGAATATTTGATACATAATTAGGGATGTAGCCAGAATTTTTAGTGAGTGAGTTCAAAACATCTATGTTGATAAATTTACGATAAAATATATATTGAAATGATCCATTAAATTACCAATTGTTCGTTTTTTTAAATTATGATTGTGTGGTTGGTAAGGCCATTTTTTACAAGTAGGCTCTTCTCACTTTGTCTTTATCATTAGGATGATATTCTGAAATTTTAATCCTCAGTCTAGAATCTGTAAGAAGACTATTTAAGTTAAACTCAACAGTATTATGAGGTTTTATGTTTTGGTCAATTGATGGTTCCTCATCATAAAATTTTCTTTTGATCAAAATTGTTTATAACTAAAAAAAAAAAAAAAAAAATTATCGAAAAAATAATTAATTTGCAATTACAAATCCAAAAACACCAACACAAAATTCAATAATTAATATGGGCTAACCTTAAAACCTTTCAATTCCTCAACTTAAACAATGATTGTATCTTAATTTATCAAACTCGGCTTAAAACAACAACTAATTATCTGATTCCTCAACATAAACAAGATTAAATCAAAACTCACATCAAAATCTAAGAATTTAATCTTCCAATTTCAAACTTATTTATTAAACTCAACCAAAACTCATAACTCATAATTTTCCATCAATTAAAAAAACTAAAAGAAAATATTTAAAAAAAAAAAAAATAGCATCATCTTACCTTGTAACCTCTAAAAGAATAACTTTTCTTGAATAATCCAACCAAAGAAAAAGAAAATATTACTGAGATGGAGAGGAAATAAAAAAGAGAGAAAGGTAAAAAAATATTAATTAATACAAATTTTTAAGGTGTCAAAATTATAAATTTCAGAATATGTAAGACCTTTTTGATTTTTTTTTTTTTAAAGTTAAGTGGGGTTCAATTGAACCCACGATTATGTAAGTGGCTACGTGCCTGTACATAACCATTTTATATTTATTTCATAAATAAGATTTGAATTGTGAGAGTTTTTCTAAATCCAAGGGAAAGTTGTTCTATTATAATTAATATTAATTTATCAATTTTTTCAATAATTACAATAATTAATTAAAAATTATTGTATAAACATGACTTGAACAAAACCTTTGCATATAATTAATCCCAATAAGTAAAAGGTTTGTAAGGTTGATGTACAAGTTAAAAGTTGGGCTGATATCGTGCTTCTTGAGCGGAAACAATTAGTTTACAGCTTTGATATATTAAAGAAGATAAATTAATGAATCATAATGAAGAAGATGAGTAAACAATTTCCCTCCTAAACGAAACAAAAACAATTCTAATCTTCACCTGCCATGTTTTTATCAAATTGCACGATTTCTTGGTCTTATATATTCTACATTTTTCTCCCTTGAGATCTAACATGAAAATCATATACATAAAATATTCCTATAATTCACTTAATTGGAAATCAATGTCAAGAGAGGAGATATATAGTATAAGAGTATTATTTATTCATTGCATATTACATCCAACATTTCATAACCAAAAAGCGAAAAGCTTCTGGAAAGCTGTAAGACCACCTCTCTAGAACTCAAAAGTGGCTGCAAGGGATGATGGATCACGTTTGCGACTACCTTGCTCCACGTTAACTTACTACTTAAACAATAAAAACCAAACAGAATAATGAGAAAGTGTACATATATAAAGTCCCAATTTGAGGCCGGACCGGATTTACTGGAAGCCAAACATTGCAGTAATAAAAGTTTTTGGAGGAAAAAAATATACCGTTTGGATGTAGGATTGGAAGCCAAACCTAATTATTACAAGACTGTAAAACATGAGAAATTTTTTAGTCACGCAGCAAACTTCTATACCTTTAGAACCCCTAGTTTTTCCAGTGATGTTCTTATGCTGGAGTTGTCGCGTGCTTCCGTTTGAACAACATTGGGACTGTCCAGTGGCAATACATCCTCTAAAGGATAGTTTCTATTAGCGTGGAGCTTACGGGCATTGATGCCCACTCCTTTCAATATCACAGTTTTATGGATCCCTCCAAGCAAGCCCTCATAGTCTGAGTCTCCGCATTCTCCAACAAACACAACAACATTCTTCAAATCTATGCCCCAACGAACATGGAGATACCTGAAAATATGTCCCAAGTATTTACTACAATATCCAAACAAATCGTGAAATGCTCCACTCTGTTTTCTACACAGGGCAGAGCCAACATTCAATAAACACAGGGCAGAGCCAACATTCAATAAAAATACATATACCTGAGCGCTTGGGATCGAGAAGCCAACACGGGGATTACATGGAGATTGGTACCATTTTGACAATAAGTAACATGGCACCGAAGAGCCTGAATTCTCATCAGTTTCCTTAGTTCCTTAACTGGAGGAATCTGCAAAGACAGGGTATGCATTATTAACATATGATGAGAGGAGAAGTTCAGGCAGCAGAAACTCTGAGTTTCAATTCTGCATCAAATTTGCATAATGAGGGGGCGAGGTGAAGATGAAAATTACCAATGATGGATTTGCCACTTTGAAAGCATAGCAATGTGCAGTTGATCTTGATTCATCATGTTCCACAATCTTTCCTTCTTCTGGCTTTTTATCATTTATAGAAGCAGCCCAACGAACCAAAGTCTTCCTCAGACCTTCACCACCCCAGCGATATTCAGTATGTGAATGGTAATCTAAATCTACTACAAAGGGAAGCCCGGGAACATCCTCAGTGCTTGAAGATGGATAGTAGAGCTCGCTACCACTATTGCAGATAAAAGCATCAAAATCTAATGGGCTCAAACCTCCTGACACCAGAACAGAATGTACCTCTGAGATAGTCAATGCTGTTGACAAAATTATCCCGATAAAACCAGCAGAATTTCCCTTCCGTACTGTCTCAACAACTTTTTTAATGATTTCAAGGAAATCTGAATTTGTATCACTGTCCACGGCAATGACAAATATATGTGTCCTCCTCATTGCCGGGAATTTACTGGTGCCAACATTTTGGTCAGACTTTTGTGCTCCACCAATCGTGCCCTTTGACCATGCCAAAATGGCATTCTCTAACTTGTTTTTCCCACTAGCAGAATTTTCTTCAGTATCCAGAGCATTATCAAAAGTATTACCCTCTTCAATTTTGTCACCATCCAATGAAAACTTCAAGTTCAAAGATAAATCCTGTATGTCTCTCAAGGAATCACCAGGTGAATCAGATTCCACTTTTTCAAGTCCATCATCAATTCTCTGCCACTGAGGTTGCCTTGGTTTGCAACTGATTATGCGGGATAAGTATGTTTTACAGTGCTCTGGCCATGAAAACTGGTGAATGTTTTTCAGTCCATTCTGTCTGCATCTTGCCCAGAGTTGCTTATCAGAAACAAGCTTAAGTAGAGCATCAGCAATAGACTGCTGATCATGAGGGTCTACCAGTAGACCATTGTCGAGAACCTGTAACAAGCTCCTCATGAGTAACTACAAGATTGCATCAAACTTCAAGAACACTTCAATTTACATAAGAGCTAAGCAATATGAAGGTCGAAAAGATGCACAAACCCGATGGATGTCAACAGGACCCCCATTTTTTGTGGCAACCGTAGGCAAACCATAAGCTGCCGCCTGTTAAAAAAAGAACTTCGGTTGAATTGTCTATGAGTAAACATCTGAAGCATTAAAACTATAGATACTAGATGGGGAAGAAAACCTCAATCAAAGTAAGCCCAAATGGCTCGATGAAAGCTGGATTGATGAAAACACCCTAAACCAACTCAAACAGAGAAAAATAAGGGTGAGTATAAGCAAATTGAAATGAAAATTGAACATATATGCTATAGAAGAAAGAATATGCTTGCAAGCAAATTTCACATTCCAATTAGTTAATTAGTATAGGGTGCTAATATGTTTTTCTCTATGGAACAGCAAACCTTAAAATCAGTCTGCACCTCAATTTGGAGAAATATATTACAAGCTCTACCTTTGTTTTTGCTGCTAGTCGATAAATGTCAGCAACTTCATACTGCTTGTGGTGTTTAGGATATGCTACTTGGCCATACAGATCATATCTGTCTATCAATTTAAGAATTGAAAGAAGCACTGATGCATTTGTTCCAGACATTTCATCAATATCATCACGGTTTCCCATTACTAGACACTGCAACAACCAATATGGTAATTTTTCTACAGAAAACTAAAATAATCAACAAAGCTTTGATTAACAAAAAAAAAAAGAATTTAAAAATGGGAAAAATTATAAAAATATATATAATCACTGAAGCTGCATATAGAAGAATTCTGCATACCAGGTTAGCCAGCTCCCTCAAAGGGCGGCATTCGCCAAATGCTTTGACCAAAGTTGTAATATTCTTTTTAGGGTCTGGCCGGGCAAGGGCAAGTATCATAGGTTTGCGTGGATTGGAAAAGAAACGCATTATCTGCCAATTCAAGACTTTAAGGTCAGTATTGTATCAGAATTTCTGCTGCACGCAAGTTAAAATGGTTCCCAGGATAGTATGGTTTCCTTTTGGCAGTAAAACAATTTAAAATGATTAGAACATTGATACACAGGCTATAAGACCCCAATAATGGAAAAGAAAGAACTACTACAACCTCAGACCATATAGGTGGGTCTGGAGAAGCAGGATTATCTTCATTCTTTTCCATTTCCCCATCCACATCTCCATCATGTGGAACAATATGATGAAATTCCATTCCAGGAGGAATTACCTGGACATCAATGTTAGAAAAGATAGTTAAATTACCATTACATAGAGAAAAGCATAACAACCAACCAAACTTGCTTTAGATGCAGAAGCAAATATCATAAATTCAATAAAGATATCAGAAATGATATGTAAGCACTTACAACCATACGAGGCATAAACCTGCCATGACAGCTGACACCCCTTTTGATTCTTGCTCTCAATTTGCGCTCTAGTACTGGATCAAATCCATCATAAAGGCGCCATTGCTCTTCTATCTCTTGTCTGGTGCTAGTTATAACAATTTCAGACGCGTCAAGAGATAACTCCTCAGCTTCTATCCGCCGCATTATTTTGTATGTTGAATTTATTTCTTCTCTTGATAGTCGTCCTTGTTTCAAAAGTTGTTCAAGCTTATCTCGTCCAAGTGAGTGGCCAGTGAAAACCATTGGCACATTTAGAGCTCCAGATAGGAGAGCAGCAGAGTCACCGGCATCTGCATAATGTCCATGAATTGCAACTGGCCACACAGGTTGTCCACCACCAATTTGCTCACCCAGAACTGTGGACATCTGTATAATGTGGCTAAGGGCAGCATCAACAAATTCAGGAATATGGGGCCAAAGGAGCTCTTTTTGTATATATTTATCTTTTGGACCAAATGGTATACGGACAATATACGCACCACTGCTCTCCCCAACCTCATGCGTCAAGTTCTCAGTGGTTCTTAAATGCAGCATCTCTGTTGGTTCAGCATAGCTCCAATCAACATCTGGAGCCGATACTTGTCTCGTCAGCAAATCAACCCGATAAACTCCTGGCATTGAGCCCAAAGCCCTTGCAAGTTCTACTACATACTTAACCTGTTTGAAACACCACAATACCAAACTTCATAAGTAATAGTGTGGTACATGTTTCTTTGGAATGGATCTAAACAATCATGAACGATATGAAAAACAACATCAACAAAGATTTCAAATTTTTTGAACAGAGAATGAAAGCAATTTTGTTCTGCATTAATTAATTAATTACCTGGCCACCTGTATCAGAATCACGACCGAGCTCCATGTTTTCACCCCGTATCAAGCCATGAAGACTGCAAAAATAATTCTTGTCAATATTAATTAAAAACCATCATGAAAACTAGAGATTTCATAAAGCTCTGTACTAAAACATTCTGACACATTTCAGTTTATAGTCATAAGCAAAAACTGCATTCAAGATAAACCTCCAAATAACCTCATTAGATCATGAGGTCACAATGAAGTGCGATTCGTGCCTTATCAACACAATGTAGAGTTTCTTTTCCTTGTATTGACTAGCCCAATTCTCCATCACATCGGCAGAACTGATTCTAGGCATTCTTCCTCTACTGCTATCACCATGAGCAGAATGGTCACCAGACAAGTCTCCTTTCTCTCCTTCTGATAAGTCTTCTGACATATCTGCTGTTGCCTCCCTGCGGCCTCTTTCCCGTTCAAGACGACGTTTAGCGTTACGCTGAGCTTCCTCTCCCTCAAGCTATGTGAGTTCAAGAGAGGGTGTAAATCAAAGTCATTCATAATTTTAAATCTAGATACAATTAATAATGAAATTCTAAAACGCATTTGTACAACATAAAACTTCGTTTCCAGACTAAAAGGAAATAAATAACAGAAGATGTACTTAACAAAAGCAAACGGAGCAGGAAATCCTCTGCTACAAGTAATATTTTTGTCCTTTATTTCCAACGTTTTATTTCTTTAAATCTTCAACGAAACGCGTTTCCTCTGCAGTATAGCAACTAATTTAGAGTATGGTTTTGCTTTCATAAATATCTCTTATTCACACAAACAAATCCATGTGATCTGATAACAGTTTGTGAATTATGAACTAAACATCCCAAACAGATCAGGCCAGAAAATCTGGTTTCGACATTACTGAAAATATGTTCTATATGTTCTGAATATAATTTAAAACTAAAATGGGAATCTTAACGACTAAAAAAGAAAAAACGGAAAACCTGCTTCTTCTTGCGCGCCAAATTCCAAATCCTCCAACACATGTTCTCCAATCTAGTGTTCCTCTCTTGCGGACTTCTAGTAGCCGAAGCCTATAATCAAAGAATCGAAAACTTAATACTAATAATAATTAACAAAAAAACTATAATGAAGTGAATTTAAATTTCAGTAGTAAAATATCGTACTCGAACCCAAGAGCGGTAGAGATCGGTTTCATCAAAGCCGGTGATGACCTCTTCGACGAAGTATCGAGTAGGACTGAAATGTCCTCTCTCTCTCAGCAACAGTGATGACTTTGCATCGTCGATTCCTGGACCAGCGTCCAGGATCGCTTCTAAGTAACTGTTAATCCAGTCGTTTCCCGCCATTTCGTCTCTGAATATAGATTTATCAAAACTCAGAAAACAAACTCAAGCTATGGTTCATGAAACGTAAACGTGAAGCTATGTTGAGTAGTTAAATAAGGAAAGAGAGATGAAATGGTGATAATTATTTAATTTTTGAGTTGCTGTTATAAAGATATACAAGGAAGGAGAGAGACCGAGACAGTTATGGAGCAGTTTAATATTTGTTGCTGTGGCGCACAGAAAATTTTATGAGGAGAGAGCGAGAGCTTTTGAAAAGAAAGGCGCTTCGTAGCGGCTTTTATATTCCTGATTTGCGATTTCTCTGGAAAGTGCTTTGGAACCTCTTGTATGTATTTCGATTTTGCTTTAATTTGACGAACGTTGACAAGCGTGGGTGGTTGTTATAAGAACTCATTAGACGTGGCCTGTCACTTTAACTGCAATTAATTTCAATCGTTGATGTGTGTCAAAAGTATACAACGGTGGATATTTTTAGCGTGATTAATACATAAATATAACAATATCAAAATATTATTAAATAAATCAAAATAATTTATTTTGTTAGATGAAAAATAGTTGAAAATTGCATAGAAATTTGTGGAAAAGATATCTCATGAAAATAAGTGAAGTAAATATATAGAAAGGCTTTTTAAAACACATGGGATGCACATGCAATTGGGGATGAATTCATAATCTATCACTTCAATCAGAATATAATGCGGATAAACATACAATTTCAGATTCGAGAATTAATCAGATACATATAAATTGGTCTAAACTAGGGATTGATATAAAACCTGACCCTGCAAAGACCTGTCCTGTCCCAACCTAAACAGGGTAGAGTTTACCTGAATTATTTAGGATTTGGGCCGAGATCGAGCACAAAATTAGTTTGAAGATCTTGGCTATAAAAAATGGTATACATAAAGATATAATAGAAATAAATCATCTTTATTAAAACATAATTAATAAATTAGTCTGAGCATCTTGATTATAGAAAATGGTATACATAAAGATATAATGACCATCTTTATTCAAATAATATTAATCGAGATGCATATAAATTAGTCTGAACATCTTATTTATAAAAAATGGTATATATAAAAATATAAAGGGAATAAATCATCATGGAATTAATAAAAAGCATAATGAACAGGAAATCTTGAGAGGCATCTAATCAAATCGGAAATCTAGAAGATGGTAGATGGAAACGAATATAATTAAAAAGAACCTCAAGAGTGGTCGTGTCTTTAATTTACACCTGTGAATGCCCAAAAAAGAGAACCGGACCGGACAGGCGTTAACATGGGGTGTTTATTCTGTGTTCAAGTTTTGTTAGAATTACTTTCTTTTTTTCTATAATTTAAATTAATCAATCGCTCCCCACCAATTATAAGTGAAGACGCAAACAAGGAAGCCATGCTAAGTGTCCTCCTTGATTTATAATATTCTTCAAGAGTATATTAAATTTTTAACACTCAAACTAAAAGATTATACAAGATTATATTCTAGATTCTGTCACACCCGCACCGTAATGTGATTAACTTTACATTAATTGGTTTATAAATTTGTAAAATAAACATTATGTAGTAGGTTATATTTTTAGTATTGGCATATTATTAGAATAAACCAAGTACAAATCCATATCACTTAAACAATAAAAACCAAATCATATGTACTTAAACAATATATAAAATAAAAGGGATAAGAATTCGAATTTTGTACTTTTTTTTTTTTTTTGTGGTGATCAAAGGTGTCTAGACTAGCTTGTGCGCATCTCAACTAATTTCATGGGACCTTGAAGTTAACGACCAGATAAATCTCTCAGTGGCAATCCCTATTAATGTCTGTGGAAACTCAAACACATGAGTTCATGAAATCTCATTTTGCTCTTTTACCATTAAATCATCTATCGATGGTTCGAATTTTATATGTTACCTACTTATTTTGTATTTTTTTTAACCAAAAATTATCATACAAGAGGTACAAGACTTGATTAATATTGGATAAATTGTAACTGGACTTGTGAAAATAATATTTACGTTGAAGTTTGTACTCTAGATAAGAATTTGACTAGGAGTTTGAATATCACCGTTTAGAATAATCATGAATTTATGAAGTGTCCAAGGAGGATGATAACTAGGCTGAGAGTGAATCTATGCATATCTGTCTGACTTGAAGTAATTGCTGAGTGTATTCTAGAGGAAAACATTCCCATGGGGTTTGATCAAGGAACGAAGCTCATTACCCGAGCTCACTGACCAAGTGATTGCTCAAACATTCGACCCTACAAATTAAAGTAGTCATTTATTGATTTTATGTTAAAATTTTATTCTGATGCATTTAAAAGATGAGCCTGGCCCGGATGGACGAGCTTTTATATTTTGTAGGTTCATGGGTTCATTATATAGTGTAATGGGCTCGTGAAATAGCCCATTATTCCAATAGAAATTACAATATTAAAAAGAACTGATATTAATTAATTTATGAGTTGATAACATATTTGTTGAATGCAATGTTGTCACATTGATGACCATATAATAACATATTTGTTGAATGCAATGTTGTCACATTTACTTATACGTTACACTACCTAGTACCTAATTAGTATTTATGTGATTAATTTTACGATCCATTAATTCCATTTGAGAACCAAAATCATATAATACGTCCAAGTGGCGTCACGTGCAAATCAGGTTGACGCTAGCACATCGTCCCAGTGTAACACGTGACAGGCTACGAGCTATTAATGTTTAGCCACTCATAGAGAGTGATTACTACAAGATTGGGAAAACGCTTTACTTTTATACCCCTGATTTTCATAGTCCTTTTTCTCAAATACCAGATCTTTATTCTTTTTAAATTTTAGCCCCTTCTTATATTATTTTCCAACGAGCAATACTGTACCTATATTTATTGAGTTGATTTTTTTTTTTTTTTTTCATCTATTATTCTGAGTTACTAATATTTATATACAAAATAAATCCATATCACAAAGTTTGCATATATACTTTAATAAATAAAATAATCTCCAAATGTATAGTACCTTAATTTTATTTTAAAGTATTTTATCAAGTTAATGAATTATTGTGTATTGTTGTGCGGTAAATCACTGAAACATGGATTCGTGCCATTGTTATTCTTTTTAGGTTAAATCCATTTACAAGTTTGCCACTGTAATAGTATATAAATATATATATTTTTTTTAAAAATATGAAAACAGTTGATGTAGGATTTACGAACCTCTTAAAAAATATTTTCTTTGTGTTATTGTTTAATTTATTGTTCATCCATCCAATCATGGTTATCAAATCGTGTATCGTATCGTATATCGAAAACCTAATTTTTTGAATCGTGTATCGCGTATCGTATCGTATCGTAAGATACGTCTTTTTCAAAAAAATTAATAAAATAATCAAAATTTTCTAAAAATTAATATAATCCCCAAGATTAATTGAAGAATTTTGTGGTATTATTGACTTTAAATTACGGTATTACATAATCAAAATTAATCACAAAATTTCAAGATCAATGTCAATATCTATATCTCCACTTATATTATTATTATCATGTAAAATGGGCAATACATATTCCTTTTCACTTTCTCCATGCAAAATAGGTAAATTTGGACAGGTTTTGGTGAATCGGGTTGGGTGACCCGGTTTCGACCCGATTTTTTTTTTGGACATTTGGCCCAAATTAATAAAGTCGTATCGATTTATATCAATATTTTTAAGGATACGAACGGATACGTATCGTATCGTAGGATACATATCAACGTATCGAATGGTTTAGGATACACTCTCTGATACGTATCGTTGGCGACCTGTATCGAATCGTATCGTATGATACGTATCAGGTATCGTAGGATACTAACAACCATGCATCCAATATCTAAATCACAAGTTTTCTACTATAATAGATATGTGAAAGTATAGGGGCTATAGGGAAAATAAAAAAGAAAAACAGAGAAGAAATACTTAATGGAAACCAAAAGAAAGGAACATATTACTTTCTTTATTTCTTTAACTTGATTAATTAATTCAAACAATATTTTATTTATATTAATAGAGTTATTACGAAAACCATGCAATCTTCTTATTCTAATATTCTCTAAGTACATACAGGTTCTCACTTTCCCACCATTATCAACAACTTTTCTTCTTCTTTGATCCAAATTTTGTCATCTTCTTTCTCTGTCAACCGGATCACATATCTTCCAAGAAGTTTATTTTCTTAGCTCAATAGATGCATCTCTGAACAAAGGATGATATATTAATTAATAAGAATATACTAATAATAATCTTCACAAATATTCCGGGGAAAATGTCTTTCTTTTACGGTATGTTCTTTGGACTCTCCTTCGGCGTGGGGTTGGTTGTGATGTTCGCTCGTTATGAGAATCTGAGATCCAGGCGTCGTTCTGAATTGGTATCAAGTTATCACAACTGTGCAATATTTATGTATGATACGCATTCTGTCTCGGTTTTATCGTTGTTTTTGATTACTAAAGATGTTTTCAGGCAAAGATAGTGGCAGCATTTGCGAGAATGACTGTGCAGGATTCGAGAAAAGTCATTCCATCTGAATTTTATCCTCCTTGGGTCGTCTTTTCACAGCGACAAAAGTTAAGTCAAAAATTACACAAACAACGTACAATCATATATATTTATCTTTATCTTTACAATGCTAGTCTTGATCCAGATACTGATATTTGATTTTTTATTAACTGCAGTTAACTTGGCTTAATCATCAGCTCGAAAAACTCTGGCCGTATATCAACGAGGTATGATTTTTTCACCATCCCCGTGTTTATGATTTTTAAATAAATTTTGTTAATTATGTGGTGATGAATTAAAAAATAATCTAAAATAATTCTCTCTTTTTTTTTTTTTTTTAATGGTCAAAATGGTCTAGGCAGCATCGGAGCTGATAAGGAGCAATGTTGAGCCGGTTCTTGAAGAATATAGACCAAGTATTTTACAATCTCTCAAATTTTCTAAGTTGACCCTTGGTACTGTCGCTCCACAATTTACAGGTTGGCTTAATAGTATTAATGAAAGTTTTTCATAAACAATTAATTGCCCTTGATTCTATGAATAATTGCGTATATAAGTTTTTTTATTGAATAGAATTTGGTAATTAATGAATAATGTGTTCTTCAGGAGTTTCCATTGTTGAAAGTGAAAGTGGAGATAATGCAGTCACAATGGAGTTGGAAATTCAGTGGGATGGTAATCCAAGTATTGCACTTGATATTCGAACCAAATTTGGTGTTGGACTGCCTGTACAGGTAACTAATTTTCACTTAATTATTTCTCAGGCTCAAAAGAATTAAATCTTGCAGAAGTTGTACTTTCCAAAAACCAAAGCAATGATAGGATTTGGGAATAACTCATGACTAGTTTATTGTATTATGTAAAATTTAGGTGAAGAATATTGGATTCACTGGGGTTTTCAGGTTAATCTTCAAGCCTCTAGTTGATGTGTTTCCATGTTTTGGAGCTGTTTCTTATTCCTTGAGAGAAAAGGTATTTCAACCTTCTTGAAGGCTGAAGCTTTTATTACACATAGGGAATAAAGAGAATTTCTGCCGACTTAAATTCTTCTTTTGCTTTTACATACAGAAAGATCTGGATTTCACGCTTAAAGTTATTGGTAGTGACGTATCAACAATCCCGGGAATCTCTGATGCTATTGAGGTTTGAGCAATTTCTGTTTGGTTATTTATTATTTCTTTCCCGTGTATAAGTAACTCAATCGTACCTCTTGATAGATTGAATGGACTTGTTCTTCACTATAAAGAATGTTACATCTCACTGGTTAATTTTTCACACAACTGTGTACAGGAAACAATAAAAGATGCTATTGAAGATTCGATTACTTGGCCTGTTCGGAAAATTATACCCATATTACCTGGGGATTACAGGTATCATAACTTTACTGGATCTTAATTTGTTCTCTCAACTCGGCTCTGATATGGTGTTCTGTATTTATAATGCAAACTGATGAATTGTAGATCGCTTTATGTTTCAGTGACTTGGAGTTGAAGCCTGTTGGAACATTAGATGTGAAGCTTGTTCAAGCAAAGGAATTAACAAATAAAGACCTCATTGGGAAATCTGATCCTTTTGCTGTGATATTTGTACGCCCACTACGTGACCGAACGAAAACCAGCAAAGTAGTTGTATGGAAACTTATCCTCTTATGCTTACATTTACCCTTTTTAAAAAAATTTCAATCTGGGAATGTATGTAACTTTTTCATATATAATCAGGATAACCAGCTGCATCCAATCTGGAATGAGCACTTTGAGTTTGTTGTTGAAGATCCAACAACTCAACATTTGACAGTAAGAATCTTTGATGATGAAGGTGGGGTTCGGGCAGCTGAACTTATTGGTTCTGCTCAAGTTGCATTAAAAGACCTTGAGCCTGGTAAAGTGAAGGATGTATGGTTGAAACTGGTCAAGGATTTGGAGGTCCAAAGAGATAAAAAAAACAGGGGTCAGGTGAGAACGCCGAACATCTTTTTTTCTCATAGCCATATAAATGGCTGCAGCATTCAAACTAGGTACTCCTGAGATGAGGAAGTAGCAGCAAGAGAAAGACATCTGTAGCAATGCATATGAAGACCAGTGCATATATATAACATGCCATTCTGCTTTCCATTTCTAGATTTTGCATGAAGTTTGATTGTAATTTGTAAGTCATAGAAATTTGTTAAACTTGAACTTGTCATTCCCACTGATTGTAAAATTTTTGCATCGGGGTCAGGTGCAATTGGAGCTGTTATACTGTCCTTTTGGCACAGAGAGCAGCTATAAAAACCCTTTTAGTGCTGAGTTCTCGATGACCGCATTGGAGAAGTCCTTCAAGACGCCTGGAACTGCAACAGAGACGGTTGATCTTCAGACGGCAATTCAAAAGAAAAAGGAAGTCATTGTGCGAGGAGTACTATCTATTGTAGTGTTATCTGCTGAAAACTTGCCAAAATTAGATTTGATAGGAAAGGCTGACCCCTTTGTTGTCCTTATACTGAAGAAATCTGGAGCAAAAGCAAAGACTAGAGTGAGATTTAGAACTTAAATTATAGCAGCTCGTTTTGTTCTTTTTAGATTTATTTTATTTTGGTGTTTGCAGTCAAGTGAGAGACATTTATTTACTTTTTCCTGCTTGCTCAGGTTGCACATGACACCCTCAATCCAGTCTGGAATCAGACATTTGACTTTGTTGTGGAGGACGGGCAACATGAAATGTTAATTCTGGAAGTGTATGACCATGACACCTTTGGGAAGGTAAATTTCTCATACTACTTTCATCATATTCTTTCATAAGGTCGCAAACATGACTGAGAGCTGCATTTTTAAATCAACAATTGAAATTTTTTTAGTTTTTTTTTTTATGGAAAACAGCGGGAATCATCTTAAGGATATTATTTGTATCATATCAAATGAAAATCATGTAGCATAAATTGCTGGGAAATTCAACAAAATAGCACAATCTTGCATTTGTATACATATTTAATCTTCTGCATATTTTGTCTTGTGAAGTCTCTGATTATACTATTTCACTATATGAACCATTCAGGAAAAAATGGGGAGAGTCATCACGACACTCACCCGGGTCATATTAGAAGGTGAGGTTCAGGACTCTTTTCCCATAGATGGCACCAAAGCAGGGAAGCTTTCTTTGAATCTCAAGTGGACACCACAACTAGTATTCCGTGAAACTTGATCAAAGAGAGATGACGCCAAATACTGTTTCATGCCAATACCTTTTACACGTCTGGCACATCCTCAGTCCTGCTAGCAACAAGGGCTAATGAAATTTCCAGAATGCCAAGCTGTAAAGAAATTTAAAGAGGAAAGCAGCATGCTGAGTGTTGCTTTCCAAATTATCTCAGGCCAATCCCTGTATATTTGAGACACCATTCTGTTTTTTCCATGAGAGTCAGGAGCAAAATGCGAGGAAGTTAGGGTTAAAATTGTACAACGCGATGCTGTGAGTGGAGTTTCTGTTATTGTTTATATTGAGCATATTGGTTGATTTTTTTTTTTCTTTTTATATCTTATAGACCAATAAAAGATTGAATCAGGATGAGGAATACAAAATCTCATGTAAGCTTCAACAGGGACTTGTCTATCAAAATTGCATATAAGACTGTTTGGATCAAGCAAAACACATAGAAAGAAGTAGACATCCCATGATAAACGAAGTTATTCCTTGAATTTTCAAAATCAGTCACCATTATCATTGATAATGGAGTCATTACAAAACCATTCAGTGCAGACTCACTAGACATTAAATATGTCTTTGTTCATTGCCCTGCATCTGGGGTGGCAAATCCACTAACAAAATTAACTAGCACCCGAGAGATCTGCCTTGTTGACATAAGCAAAAGGATTCAAAGAACGAATTATTTGAACTTCAACAGGTTTCATCAATTATTTCCTGTTACAGACTTGAGATAATTCTTCTTGATTCTCCTCCTCTGCTGACCGCCAGCCCTGTAGACACCAAGTTTAATTATATGGTATCATGATAGTGCTGTGAACAACTGATAATTAGAGGATGCATGTTCCCATCTTAGCATTGTTAAAATGCACATAAAAAATACTGGTTAATTAATGGTGCTTCAGTTTTATAGATTTTCTAGTTTCTACCATTTCTGATTAGTCATGAGGTTTGAAAGACAATGCCAATTAAGTGAGAAAGAGAAACATACCAATACCGGTTGTGGAATACTGCAAAATCAATTGGTACTTTCTTTCCATCATCATTTCGGTTCCAATGGTAGAATGCATGAGTTCTGTTCTTAATCTCCAATGTAGAATGACCGTAACTGGCTTCACGGAATGCAGAATACTCAGGTTGAGGGTCTATAAACCTAATAATAAGTTGCAAAGATCAGTATACTAGCACTTCAACTCAAATCTAATTTGTGAAGCTTTGCACAGAAATATTTTTCTTACTCTGCAGCAAGACCTTCCTGATTTCCTCCATCTCCAACTGTTACATACACTGGAGCCGATTTGTCAGGTACTGGATACCGGTCACCTCTTGATATATTGTAGTGTATATTTGAGATGCGATACTGCAAATTTACAAAATTATAACTGATGAGAGTTATGGCTATATTCGCTGGAATTGCTGAGTGGCAATGTGGCATTAAGCATTTAGGTTATTCTGACTTTTCTTTAAATTGACTAGAACTCGTTCCATTAAAACTTTGATTTAACCCATAGAATTTACAGAAACAAAAAGGAAAAGATATCCTTACTGATCTTTCATAGGCATGAACGTGGCCGGCAAAGATGAAATCAATTTTTGCCTTGACAAACCAGTTCTCAAAAACAGTTCGCATGCTTTCACCTTCCGTGTAGTGCTTTACATTACTATTGTAGATGGGCACATGCATGATCACAATAAGCCAAGGTGTCTTCTCCCTCTCCACTCTTTTCAGCTCTTCTCTCAACCAATGCCATTGAAGTGTATATTTCACTGATCCAAAAAAGCATGAACTAGCATTTGCAAAATAGGAACTTAACAGTGGTGATCTGCATTTAATTGGAACTTGATATTTGTATAGATATAAATTAAAGAGAGATTACCATATGGAGAATAGCTGGATAGTACAATGATATGAGCAGATGCTCGTCTTACAGCATACCATAGTGGACTGCTGCTTTTTGAAGCGAGATAAGGTGTAGCGATTCTGTGTAGATAAGATCTAAATGGAGTGACTTCCCCCTGAAAAATACACTCATTCAAAAATCATAAACAAAAAAGCAATACTTAGCTTAAAAAACTTAAGTGTGAAATAAGCAGAATTAACCAGTGGATGAATTACTATGATTTCAATGTCCCTAACATGTTTGCTGTATCAACAAGAGGTGCGTAAAGTATCAAGAAGAGAATTTTGTAGAAGTATTCTGAAAGAGAACAATGCTAACTTTTCATCAACTACATTACAGAAATAAATGCTTATATATACATATATGCAATATCAAATCAAATACTACTCTGAAAAGCATAAAGTAGTCAATATAGCACAAGATTGAATTCATATTGGAAATACCATGTATGGCTTGTACTCAATCTCATGATTCCCAGCAGACCAAAGCCAGGGCTGATATGCTGCACTTCGCTCAACAAAGCGGCCCCATGAATCCCATCTAATGCCAACATCATTGTATTTATATCTATCTGCATAAGAGAGATCACCAACAAATAGAACAGCCTGTGCCCCACTCTGCATGTAATGCTCCAAAGTTGAAAGAGAATTATATGTTTGACCCAAATCACCTACAATATAAAAATCCAATTAATTAAGAATGAAAGAAAATGAAACTAGCATTGTATTTAAGACTGTGCAAGGATGGGAAGATCTAACCAATAATTCCAAAAGTGTAAGGAGCATCTGGATCAATCTTTGGGGGTGTTTGAAACCAAAATTCACGAGCAGACTCACCAGCTCCAAGCTTGTAATAGTACTCTGTGTCATACTAAAAAAGACCAGAAATCAATACAAACGTTAGCATAAAACTAGACAAGAATACTGAATGAAAATGCAAAAAAAGCATTGTAGAAACTGCGACAACCAGTTCCAAATATTTACCTCAAGGTTGTCAACAAGGCAGTGATGAATGTAACCAGACTTATATTTGTAAAAGGTGTAGTTTGTGACTGTCCCTTCAGCGGTAAACTCATATTTGTTCTTGGACTTGCCATACTCTACTTTATTGGATCCCGGTTCATCTGGTGTAACCCATGAGATTATTACACCTTTTCCTTCATAGTCTCCTTGCGTGATTCGCACCTTCACCAACAAAACAAAAATTAAAATGCATGGACGGCCATATTACCTATAACGAAACTGATCTCTCTCATAGGAATTCCTACTTGCTGTGGCGCATTGTAGCCTTCAGGAATGGCGAAGACTTCATGATCGAGAGGCATATCAACAGCTGGCCATTCATTACGAACAAAACTACTTGTGATCCTCGCACTTCCGTGTTCAACACTTGAGATAATTATAAACAATAATACAAAGAGCAGGAGTTGATGAAACGATGCTAACATTGCTGTTGTGTTTGAATGTTACTGTGTGATAGAGTGAGCTGTTTGTTTGGTGAGAAATTGAGCTGGATAGTTTAAATATGAGCCATAGAAAGCGTAAGATAGCAGGGAATGACGTCGGCTAGTATAAGNGCATTGTAGAAACTGCGACAACCAGTTCCAAATATTTACCTCAAGGTTGTCAACAAGGCAGTGATGAATGTAACCAGACTTATATTTGTAAAAGGTGTAGTTTGTGACTGTCCCTTCAGCGGTAAACTCATATTTGTTCTTGGACTTGCCATACTCTACTTTATTGGATCCCGTTTCATCTGGTGTAACCCATGAGATTATTACACCCTTTCCTTCATAGTCTCCTTGCGTGATTCGCACCTTCACCAACAAAACAAAAATTAAAATGCATGGACGGCCATATTACCTATAACGAAACTGATCTCTCTCATAGGAATTCCTACTTGCTGTGGCGCATTGTAGCCTTCAGGAATGGCGAAGACTTCATGATCGAGAGGCATATCAACAGCTGGCCATTCATTACGAACAAAACTACTTGTGATCCTCGCACTTCCGTGTTCAACACTTGAGATAATTATAAACAATAATACAAAGAGCAGGAGTTGATGAAACGATGCTAACATTGCTGTTGTGTTTGAATGTTACTGTGTGATAGAGTGAGCTGTTTGTTTGGTGAGAAATTGAGCTGGATAGTTTAAATATGAGCCATAGAAAGCGTAAGATAGCAGGGAATGACGTCGGCTAGTATAAGGTAGCAGGGACTTGGTCGCTGTGCTGTAGTATTATGGACAACAGACTCAGCAAATTTTAGATCCGATCAAGCTCCTGGATTGTAGCGCCTGAAATGACGCTTTTTTGTTTAAAAACTTTTAAAATACCAATTTATCACTCAAGTTTTATTCAAAACTATTAGAGATTTTATAAAAAAAAGAGGATAATATATCTTTTAATAATAAAATATTAGATTTTAATAAAATACCAAATATAAATTTAATTAATAAAATAATATTTTAAATATAAAAGTATAATTAAACCATTATTTTGATAAAAAAAAGTTGTTTACTCTTTTAGTTTTTAACCAAGAGTTGACAGTGATTTCTTTGACCGTCACTGATGGTCATTTCTTTGACCGTTATTGATGGCCAGATTTAGGTAAATTAACGATCAATTTCGATCGTTTTTAAGTCATTGTGATAGATTTTGACTACCACCGATAATGGTTATTAGAATCTGACAACTATGGATGTGTGAGGTTGTTTTTGTTAATTTTTAAACTTTTTTTTAAAAATATTTAATTAAATTAATAAATTTAAAAAATCTAAAAGTAATTAAATAAAATATAATAATATTTTTTAAATAATAAAATAAACAGTTATTTGGGGAATAAAGAACCAACCCGGACCATAATTGTTGCTTTCTGCACTAGAATTTTGTCAAGAGTGGATCCTTAATCCATGAAGGGAAGCTCATCTAGAGCCCATTCTATTTGTTAATTTTTCTTTATTTTGAAGCCCAAAAGCCCAATCTCTCTCTGACAATCCTGGCTTGTCCCGGGTTTTAGATTTAGATTAGACTTTAGAAAAATTGGGAAGTTTCTAGGAAAGAAGAACTAATCATGTTAATACAGTGAGACCTAATAAAAGTGAGTATGTTTGGTATGATGACGAGACTGGTGACAGTATTTGAATGGTTGGTATTGATATTTTGATAAGACTGGTTGCCGAGTTATCTCTATTCTGTCTGTTACTGTTTCTCCCTTCCAGCGGACTCAATTATTCACCAAGCTTAGGGTTTAAGCAGAGACATGGACCGATTTCTGAATCAAGAAGATCAGGATGTTTCAAAATTACTTGAAACTCTTAAAAACGCTTCAAAATATCTACAAAACAACCCCATTTTCACTATAAACAATCCCCATGATGTATCCGTCAAACTATTGTTAGACCTTCAAACAAAAGCTCACCCCATTCTCTCAACAAACCCATATCTCTCCAAGCTCTCTCAACTTCTTCGCAACATCAAAACCCTACTGGAAAAGCTTGAAAAATATCAAGGTTATGGCCTTAAATCCCTCCTTTGCCGCCAAATCACCAAATACAAGATTTCCCAAGTTGCATATGCGATTGAGGCTGAAATTCAAGCGTATTTTGATCGAAAAAGTGTTCAAAGTCTTGTGAAGATACTTGAAGAATTAGAGAATGAGGAGGAGAAAGTGAAAGTGTTGATTGAGTTTATAAAGCGTGTATCACAAGGTTTCGATAGAGATTTTCAAGAAATGATTTTGAAAGCAAAGGTATTCTCAGTTCTTGAAATGTTACTTTGTGACTCTACTTGTTCAAAGAGAGTTCGAGAGCTTGCAGCTCTTGCTATTGAAGCTTTAGCTAGCTTTAATAGGAATGTGTTTGTGGGGCTTGTGTTAATGGGATCAATAATTCAAAACTTGATATCAATGGAGTCTAGTTGTTCAATTCAAGTTCTAAGTTCACTCATCAGTTTAATCAGAAGTCCATTAATTGATGAAATTCACTGTAGGGGAGAAATCCCAAACATTATCAGTTTTTTGAACTCAGAAGACTTGTCCATTCAAGTTGCAGCAATGGATTGCATTTGTCAAATTGCATATTTTGGAAGAAGAGAAGTGATTGAAGCTATGCTAGAACAAGGGTTGATTAATAAGCTCATGGAGTTGCAAAGATCAAAACATGGAAAATTTTTTATCAAAACAGATGACTACATTGATAATGAGATGGTAGTGATTTGTGAAGAAGAAGATTCAAAATCTGACACAACAATAGAGGTGGGTGAAGAGGAAATAACCTTACACAATTGCCCATTTCTAAACTGTGTAGCTAGATTTGCAGTGCAAGTAGAAGTGGGAGAAGGGTTGAGTCTAAAGGAGAAAAAAGAAATCAAATTAGAAATACTTAAAAGAGTGAGAGAGACCTCAGTTTCTGAAGCAGAGTCAGCCTCAATTGTTGCAGAAGTTCTATGGGGTTCTTCACCTTGAAATTAGATTGAAGATTAAAGAAAACAAATTATAATTTTATTAGCTGAAGCCATTAACTTGGAAGCTCCTGGAGTTTCAGAAGTGGGGGCAGCCATTATGTTTGTGACTAGACAAAGCATTACATCTGTTTGGTGTTAGTTAGCTAGCTGTAGCAAGGATTGTTTATTATGGTTTCCAAATATGATGAGATTTGACATTTGAGCCACCATTAACAAGCCTGGTTCTTCCTTTTTATATGAATATACAACAGTATATAAAAGTCTGAAGGGTATATCATCTTGATGATGTGTTGATGTTTCTGCAGCAGTGGCTGGACAAGATAATTTTCAGCAGTAATTTCATTCTGTTTGTTTCAACTCCCTCACATGGCTAAAGAATTTTTAATTGATAAAAATTCCACGGGCCCTGTCAATCCAAGCAAGTTATTTCTATGAAAAATTAGATTGATTATGTGAGATTAATTCCTCATTAAGAATCTTTTTTTTACTTTAATTTTTAAAAAAGAAAATAAATTTATAAAATAATAAGGGTGGGAGGATAATATTTTTTTGATGTATTACTTAGAAGATCTTCAATTCAATTTTCTCAATTTTCTTTGCGATAATTAGTAAGGTGGTCATTTAAGAGTTTATTAGATAATTACCTTCAAAATCTCGGGAATTAATCAAATCCGATCATAAAAAAAAAATTATGAAGTAGTTAGACGGGCGTCAAAGACAACCATGAATTTGAGTTGAGTGGGACCGCAATCTCAAAATAATGCTGACGTGTGACCAATATGACAACCAATTGCGAGCCAAAGAAAGAGACGGATTAGTGCAAGAAACTTAAATTAAATTTAACAGTTTGTTATTTAATTATTCTTTTTGTTTTGCAAGAAATAGAATCCGCCTCTCTTTCTGGGCTCCTACTCCCTTTAATTTTTTTTTTTTTTCCCTTCTTTTTCGGGCCTCTGTTATTCTTCAAACCAAGATTGTTAAGAGCATTGAAGCACACGCTAGCTGGAGCTGAGATCCCACCAAAGTTAAGTTACATTACGTTACATGTCGGCGAGGGGGCGGAGTGAAAAGTAAATAAAGTTAACAAGTTTAAAGATCTGAAAGGAATAACAGATCTTTCTGCTTGTTTCTGATTTGATTTTACAATGAGTTGGAGATATAGAGCTGGTTTGTTCTTGATAGCTGCTGTTGTTATTATATGGGTCACCTCTGCAGAAGTCACCCAGGTCAGTTTTTTTCTTATATTTTCTTTCTTTGATTTGTTTTCTGTTTATATCAATATGATCCGGTTGGAATTGGGTTTATAGGACCCCAGTTGTTAGGAGTTTTGATTGCAGGGTTGGTTGACTCGTAGCTTGCTTATTGCTATTTAGTTTAGAACTTGATAATGAAGAAGGAATTGGGTTGTATTTGAATATACTTGTTATGTGTTATAGGAATTTGAAAAAGAACTTTTTGGAAAACCTAAATGAGGACTTGAAAAAGCAATATATTGAAACTTATCTATGGACAACTGCGTTGACTCTGAGCGTTGACTTCTTTTGTTATTGATATGCTTAATTGCTTATACTTGGTGCTTGAATGGGCAGGTAATTATTTGAAGTGATTGTTCTTATGTAATGAAAATTAGGGCTTAAGCTATCCAATCTTCTCGACCGTAATGTATTATACTAGAATGTGCAGTTAAATAGCTTCAAGTAAAGAATTACTATATGTATCTACCGAAAGTTTCTTGTAATTTCGAATTTATGATTGTGATTCAACAGGGGTCTCGTGTAAGATGATGTTCCTTTTGCCGTCCAGTTACCTATATGGAGATATCTGGATTTTTGTTCATGCGTTTGCTGAAAGAACTTTTTTTTTTTTTTTCTCTTTTTTCTGATTTCTGATTTTCTTTAGAACTGCTGAATTCTTTGTGTCTTTCCTAATAATGCGCTGTGTAAATATGCAAGTAAGCTAGTATAAGCTAACTGATATTGTTCAACAGGGTATCTTTACCGACTACAAGCAGCCATTTGCAGTGACATATCTAGGAGCTTCTCTCATGGTAGTTTACCTCCCAATAGCATTCATTAAAGATTGGTTATGTAATTTTCTAAAGCGTCGCTCATCTAAAAGTGGTAAAGATGCAGAAAGTCTGAATGGGTCTTCTGCTGCACTTGATTCTCCTTTAGGACACAAAATTTTTGAAATGGAGCTTCAAGGAACATACACTAGAAAAGACAGTGAAGTGGATTTATCATCTCATGAGGAGGGATTGCCATTGGTTTCGAAACTCAAAGATGACTCACATAAAGAGCTTACAACCAAGGAGGTTGCAAAGTTTGGATTTTATATTGCCCCTATCTGGTTTTTAACAGAGGTAATTTTCTAACCTTGCCAGTTTTTGTGGGATTATTCTTTGTTTTTGAATTTCAATTTGGACAATCTTCAATTTACATCAACTACTTTTATCATCATTGTCATTATACATGTAATACCATTGAACCTGTTCAACACATTTTGCTTTTTAAATGTCATTACACAAGTAACAGAAAGTTGTCTGGGCCTAATAACTAAAAAGAGCAGCATTGCTGATGTTTTGTAGAATTGGTTTAAAGTGATGTCAGTCAATCTTCAGGATTTTATTACCTGACTAACATAACTAGGATGCCTTTTTTTCTTCTTTTGAAGAAATTAAAGGATAAGTGCCTGAAGCGTGGTCTTCACACTTACTGGTTGGACTCATTTAACTTGTATAACTATTTGCTTGTGAGTTTTGTGTAGGTTTTCTGAAAAAGATGAACAGAGATCTTGCCCCCTTGTTTAACTGAGCTTTTTGTAAATACTTTGCTTCAGTAATTTGCATTCCTTTTTTTTATTCAGTGGTGCTTCTGAAGTTGCTTCCGTCATACAGGCATACTTTTGCCATAAAAAGAAGTATTTCTGTTAAATTATCTAAGCTATTTGCTGATATATATGGGCATATGAACAATTTTTCTTGCTAATGAAATTTTTTGTTTGCAGTATTTATCAAATGCTGCCCTTGCGCGTACAAGTGTTGCGAGTACAACAGTGTTATCATCAACTTCTGGACTTTTTACACTTTTCATTGGTGCTTTCCTGGGGGAAGATAAATTAAATGTGTCAAAAGTAGTTGCAGTCTTTGTCAGCATGGCTGGTGTTGCCATGACTACTCTTGGAAAAACTTGGGCTGCTGATGAGTCACAATTAAGTGCTGCTGCGTAAGTTTTCTTTCTATCTCTATTGGTTAGGCCTAGATAATGTTGAGTTCCATTTTATTAGGGTTATATTTGTTTCAGTGCTATTAAATGAAACAGAGGACCTTATTATTGATGTTTAACTTGTACATATACAAGACTTCCACTACTTGGTAGCATCTGGGAAAATTTCTTATTAACAATGAACTAGTGCTGGATAATTATATTTTTCTTATTAACAATGAACTAGTGCAGCCAGCTAATATAGTTAGGAAGAAAGAGAGGTAAGGGGTTAGCAATTATCCCAGCTCTAGTACTCTTAAGTTCAAAATGTGTTTTCTCTTCTTATCTATCAATTTATTGTATTATTTTGAACCGTGATATTTATTTTTGGATTCTGAGAAGATAAAGCTTGTGGTTAATAAACTTTCCCCATCGCCTCAACTTTTCCCTGCCTATTATGTTTCATGGCTTTTCTTTCACTTATATATGAGGGGTTATACTTATAGTGTGCCCCTCTGGAATTCTTTTTGTTTTAACGAAAAGTGTAGAGCCTTGTTGCTGTGATCGACCCATTACCTGATCTGCTTTAAGAAATCAAGAAGCAGACCTTTATGAGTATATATATAGTTACTGATATTTCTGGCAGCCTGTTATTCACTTACTTCTCTATTAGCTTGCTCTTTGTAATGTATGAGTTTTTGGCATTGACTGTAAATATTTGTATTTAGCAATGGGAAACGCTCTTTGGTTGGAGATCTTTTTGGCCTTCTCTCGGCCGTGTCATATGGACTATTCACAGGTTAGATATAGTCTCTCTTACGAATTTCATTGTCCTTCTTCTACTTTATTTCAACAAAGTATGATGATACCTTTTACTTGACAACCTAATGATGCAGTGCTGCTTAAAAAGTTTTGTGGTGAGGAAGGAGAAAGAGTTGATGTACAAAAGTTGTTTGGATATATAGGATTGTTCACACTTGTAGCTCTATGGTGGCTGGGTAAGAATCATTTTAATTATTGATGCATTTATATGTCACCTGTTAGATTGATTCATTAAGTTTTTCACACACAAATTGTCTGCTTGACTTTTGTTTCAGTTTGGCCATTGTCAGCCTTGGGCATCGAGCCCAAGTTTACGATTCCTCATTCAGCTAAAATGGATGAAGTTGTTATTGCCAATGGCATTGTTGGTAGTGTCCTTTCAGATTACTTTTGGTATGTCAAACAACCTGTTTTCATACTGGTGCTATAGGTATTTGCATTTTCTTAACCTTGTAGTTTTTCTTATCCTTTTTTTCTCTCCAGGGCATTATGTGTTGTATGGACCACTCCGCTAGTGGCCACATTGGGGATGTCACTCACCATTCCACTCGCTATGGTGGCAGACATGGTCATTCATGGCCGTCACTACTCAGCAATATACATTCTTGGCTCAGCTCAGGTATGATATTTATCATAAAGACGCATCTGTCTTGAGAATATTCTGAATTAATTGAAAAGATTATGTTTACGAAGATATTCTTTTCTCTTAATTACCCCCTAGAAACACGACACATACAGCCATGAGTCATCTTTTCTCGTTTAGATATGAAAGTGAACTGGGTATTTAAGCATTCAATAAGAAGATCAAGGAAATTGCAATTTTAAGGATTGAAATCACTTCATTCTGATGTCATCATATGGCTCAATCAACTTTTTTAGCAGCAGCTACATGTTGCATGTATAATGCTCTTTTGATGTTGTTGCAGGTTTTTGCAGGATTTGTAATAGCAAATCTTTCAGATTGGTTTTCAAAGAAGCTGGGACTATAGCATTGCGTAAAACTGGCAAATCCAAATTCTTTACTGGGGCATTCTCCCTTCCATTTTGTATCTGATTTAACATTATACTCTTCCTCCTCAGTATGAGTTCTTGGCTTTCAAAAGTAGAGGATGAAGTTACTTCTGTAATTTGTGAACTAAAATTGATTCTGTAAATGAAATTTTTGTTGTCTTGCCATAAATGTAGACAATCCCTTTTGGTAGAAAAAAAGAAAAAGAAAAATCATTTGTTTTTTAATTTTCTGTGCATATAATTTTTAATTTCTTTTACATGCATTTTTCCTAGGCAGCCAAGCGCTAGCGAGCTGCTCGAGCTTCACTTGAGTAGAGCTGATTTCAAGTCTAATAATATTCGATTCGAGTAGCTTGCGAGTTTGACTCGAACTTGGCATATTATGTAATATTTTAAATTTTATAGTAATATTATATATATAAATTAGCATGGTTACTAATAATTACATTTTTGATTCGATTACAATTGAGTCAAGCTCGGGCTTGATTTTGACTCGATTGTGATCAAATCAAGCCCGAGCTTCTAAATACTTGGCTTGGTCATGTTCGATTGCAATCCTAATTTTTTCACAAAAACAATTAAAAGAATAAAAGGACGTGGATAACATAAATTACTTAAATTTAACTAGTTAATTTGAGACTCAATAGAACAAATTGATTGATTTCAATTAATCAATTTATATTTTTAAAGAATTAAATTTGGATTGAAGTTTAAAGGTACAAAATTATAGTTTAACTCGGGTTTAGCAATGTGCTGTTTAAGTAGCGCTAGCGCAGCGTATTACCGTGGAGCAACAACATTCGATCCAATTACGGGTTGGCCCACAAAAGCTATCAACGTTCCAGATTTCATAATAAAACTAACCAAAATAGAGACTGTATTACCCAATACAGAGCAGAGCGGAACACAAGTGTTCTTTTAGTTTTCATCGTTAGCTGTTGGACTCGACTCTCTGCAAATCTCTTCTAATATGGTGTCCACCTTCAGATCTAAACCGTTTCTTGCGATACTTTTCCTGCAGTTATGCCTTTCTCTTATCTCTTCCGCCCTTGCGCTGTCGCCTGGGTACGAGCTGTACACTTTCGTGATTGCTCCTTTTGAATTTTTTTTTTTTTTAATAGTTTTTTGTTTTTATATAATTCGATACGGCCGGCCAATTGAGGTTTGGTTTTTGTGTATTTTTTACCTAAATTGCTACACATCAATTTTCTCGGAAACCAAACAGAGTTTTCTTTCTATCTCTATTGGTTAGGCCTAGATAATGTTGAGTTCCATTTTATTAGGGTTATATTTGTTTCAGTGCTATTAAATGAAACAGAGGACCTTATTATTGATGTTTAACTTGTACATATACAAGACTTCCACTACTTGGTAGCATCTGGGAAAATTTCTTATTAACAATGAACTAGTGCTGGATAATTATATTTTTCTTATTAAAAATGAACTAGTGCTGCCAGTCAATATAGTTAGGAAGAAAGAGAGGTAAGGGGTTAGCAATTATCCCAGCTCTAGTGCTCTTAAGTTCAAAATGTGTTTTCTCTTCTTATCTATCAATTTATTGTATTATTTTGAACCGTGATATTTATTTTTGGATTCTGAGAAGATAAAGCTTGTGGTTAATAAACTTTCCCTATCGCCTCAACTTTTCCCTGCCTATTATGTTTCATGGCTTTTCTTTCTCTTATATATGAGGGGTTATACTTAAAGTGTGCCCCTCTGGAATTGTTTTTGTTTTAACGAAAAGTATAGAGCCTTGTTGCTGTGATTGACCCATTACCTGATCTGCTTTAAGAAATCAAGAAGCAGACCCTTATGAGTATATATATAGTTACTGATATTTCTGGCAGCCTGTTATTCACATACTTCTCTATTAGCTTGCTCTTTGTAATGTATGAGTTTTTGGCATTGACTGTAAATATTTGTGTTTAGCAATGGGAAACGCTCTTTGGTTGGAGATCTTTTTGGCCTTCTCTCGGCCGTGTCATATGGACTATTCACAGGTTAGATAGTCTCTCTTACGAATTTCATTGTCCTTCTTCTACTGTATTTCGACAAAGTATGACGATACCTTTTACTTAACAACCTAATGATGCAGTGCTTCTTAAAAAGTTTTGTGGTGAGGAAGGAGAAAGAGTTGATGTACAAAAGTTGTTTGGATATATAGGATTGTTCACACTTGTAGCTCTATGGTGGCTGGGTAAGAATCGTTTTAATTATTGATGCATTTATATGTCACCTATTAGATTGATTCATTAAGTTTTTCACACACAAATTGTCTGCTTGACTTTTGTTTCAGTTTGGCCATTGTCAGCCTTGGGCATCGAGCCCAAGTTTACGATTCCTCATTCAGCTAAAATGGATGAAGTTGTTATTGCCAATGGCATTGTTGGTAGTGTCCTTTCAGATTACTTTTGGTATGTCAAACAACCTGTTTTCATACTGGTGCTATAGGTATTTGCATTTTCTTAACCTTGTAGTTTTTCTTATCCTTTTTTTCTCTCCAGGGCATTATGTGTTGTATGGACCACTCCGCTAGTGGCCACATTGGGGATGTCACTCACCATTCCACTCGCTATGGTGGCAGACATGGTCATTCATGGCCGTCACTACTCAGCAATATACATTCTTGGCTCAGCTCAGGTATGATATTTATCATAAAGACGCATCTGTCTTGAGAATATTCTGAATTAATTGAAAAGATTATGTTTACGAAGATATTCTTTTCTCTTAATTACCCCCCAGAAACACGACACATACAGCCATGAGTCATCTTTTCTCGTTTAGATATGAAAGTGAACTGGGTATTTAAGCATTCAATAAGAAGATCAAGGAAATTGCAATTTTAAGAATTGAAATCACTTCATTCTGATTACATCATATGGCTCAATCAACTTTTTTAGCAGCAGCTACATGTTTTATGTATAATGCTCTTTTGATGTTGTTGCAGGTTTTTGCAGGATTTGTAATAGCAAATCTTTCAGATTGGTTCTCAAAGAAGCTGGGACTATAGCATTGCGTAAAACTGGCAAATCCAAATTCTTTACTGGGGCATTCTCCCTTCCATTTTGTATCTGATTTAACATTGTACTCTTCCTCCTCAGTATGAGTTCTTGGCTTTCAAAAGAAGAGGATGAAGTTACTTCTGTAATTTGTGAACTAAAATTGATTCTGTAAATGAAATTTTTGTTGTCTTGCCATAAATGTAGACAATCCCTTTTGGTAGAAAAAAAGAAAAAGAAAAATCATTTGTTTTTTAATTTTCTGTGCATATAATTTTTAATTTCTTTTACATGCATTTTTCCTAGGCAGCCGAGCTGCTCGAGCTTCACTCGAGTAGAGCTGATTTCAAGTCTAATAATACTCGATTCGAGTAGCTTGTGAGTTTGACTCGAAATTGGCATATTATGTAATATTTTAAATTTTATAGTAATATTATATATATAAATTAGCATAGCTACTAATAATTACATTTTTGATTGGATTGCAACTGAGTCAACCTCGAGCTTGATTTGCTCGAGCTCGATTTTGACTCGATTGTAATCAAATCAAGCTCGAGCTTCTAAATACTTGGTTTGGTCATGTTCGATTGCAACACTAATTTTTCTAGAAAAAAAATTAAAAGAATAAAAGGACGTGGATAACATAAATTACTTAAATTTAACTAGTTAATTTGAGACTCAATAGAGCAAACTGATTGATTTAAATTAATCAATTTATATTTTTAAAGAATTAAATTTGGATTGAAGTTTGAAGGTACAAAAATTATAGTTTAACTCGGGTTTAGCAATGTGCTGTTTAAGTAGCGCTAGCGCAGCGTATTGCCGTGGAGCATCACCATTCGATCCAATTAGGTTGGCCCACAAAAGCTATCAACGTTCCAGATTTCATAATAAAACTAACCAAAATAGAGACTGTATTACCCAATACAGAGCAGAGCGGAACACAAGCGTTCTTTTAGTTTTCATCGTTAGCTGTTGGACTCGACTCTCCGCAAATCTCTTCTAATATGGTGTCCACCTTCAGATCTAAACCGTTTCTTGCGATACTTTTCCTGCAGTTATGCCTTTCTCTTATCTCTTCCGCCCTTGCGCTGTCGCCTGGGTACGAGCTGTACACTTTCGTGATTGCTCCTTTTGATTTTTTTTTTTTTTTTAATAGTTTTTTGTTTTTATATAATTCGATACGGCCGGCCAGTTGATGTTTGGTTTTTGTGTATTTGTTACCTAAATTGCTACACATCAATTTTCTCGGAAACCAAACAGAGGAAGAGTTGTCTTTCATTACATATAATTATTTATTTCTCTGTTTTTTGCAGGTCTGCTGATGGCTACACTATCAGTGGTAGAGTGAAGATTTCAGGTGTGCTTTTAAGAAGATTTAATTTTAATTCTCTTTAGATCAATAGATTTTGAAAGTTTGGGTTAATTTTCTCATATTTCAATTTATCCTATTTCACTTAAGTTACATTGTTTATTGTGAGATTTTCGTGTTAATTTATGCCTTGATTATTGAATAGCGGGTAATAATTAAGAGAAGTCCGCATAATGTTGAAGGAATAAAAGTTTAAATAGTGCTTTATCGTTGCTGGTTGACCATTTTATGCATATTTTGCTGTCTCTGGGTTTAGCTTTTTTATTTTTGATCTATTGTCAAATATATATGCTCTTTGTTGTTTTACTACAATGGAAGGACCCTAAGCCTTTTCCCATTTACGTTGAGTATAACACACTTCTTGAAGACACTCGTCAAATTTGGTATTAAATTTCCTCTTCAAAATGTTGAAATATTTCAGCATATCATCAGTGCAGCTAAGGGCATCTCCAACCCACGTCATTTTGGTGTAAAAACACCAAAATGGCGTGGGTTTTTGCTCCAACCCAACGTTGAGCGTCACGTTAATTTGGCGTAGCACTGTAGCGCCACGCCAATGTCAATATATTAATTTTTTTAATTTGTGTAAGTTAATTTGATATTTTGATTATTAAATTTTACACCAAAAATGATGAAAAATTAAAAATAACTTTATTCAATGCAAATATTACTACAATAACTAAAAATAAAAATTAACACTAATTTAAAAACACTAAATCTAAAAAGCTTGAATGGACCATATCTTTTGAGTTTGAATGAATAATATCTTTTGAAATAAGTTATAATCTAAAAAGTTGAATAGACATACATCTTTTTGAATTAGCTACAAATCTTAAAAGCTTGTCGTAGATGAAAAAGTTCGATTTCAAAATTTTCGCTCAACATAGATAAATCAAGGATAAAAAGGCTCAACATGCTTTCGAATACATTAATTGATCATTTGTGGGAAGAACATCTAATTCGAAAATTAAATTTATCAATTTGGAATTTTACATTTGTGTTGTTGTTGTTTTTTTTTTTTTTTTTTTTTTTTTGTATAATCCCTTTTATATTAGATGTAATGTTTTTCTATATTAAATGTAATATTTATTTGATTAAATAAATTCTTAATTTTATTAAATTAGTATAATTTTCAAAGTAATTATTATTTAATAAAAATATCATTCCCAATATTTAATTAATATATACAAAAATAATGAGTGAAATAGATTAATTGTTGATTATTACAATAAAAGAAAAAGAAAGAGAATATTCTATTTGGTGTAATATTTGGTGTAGTGGGTTGGAGATTCAATAGTGTTTTACACCAAAATTTGCACCAATTTGGTACAAAACTTGTACCAATTTGGTGCAATGAGTTGGAGATGGTCTAAGAAGCCAGTCATTTGCTGTTCTCAGCCAGGAAATTGAAAAAACTTCAGTTTAGTGAATACATGCTGGAGCTGCCTCTGGTGCTATGTTGTTCAAGAGATGGTTCCAAGATGGACAATAAAATATTTGTGGAGATAATATCTTAGAACAATTATTTTGTTATTGCTGACTGTGGCTTGGTTTTCAATGTATATAGTTATTTATGGTTGTCATGTGTATTTCCCTGCATGTTTATTCCCCTATTATGTCTTCTTTTGTGATGATTATTAATTTACTTTCAGAATCATTATTGCATTCTGCATTTGGCAGGTATGGGCACGAAAGTGTTTGGTTCTTCTGGTGGAAAAATATCAAATGCCAAGGTTATACTCAATGGTGGCCGAAGCATAACATTTCTGAGGCCTGATGGATACTTTTCATTGTATCCTACTATTGCTGTTTTTCTTATGCATATTTGAATTTAAACTTGACTGTGGCATCTTTTGAAGCACTATTATTCTTTTTGTTCTTTTTACTTTTTATATAACTGTATTATTATTCTATTATCTTCCCCATTTTTTGTTTTGTTTATTAATTTTTTTATTTTCTAGTACTACATATAAATTTTTGTATTAATATGGAAGGACTGCTAGTGGATTATTCTTTCAGCACATTATGTTTCCTTAATGTGTATGCTTTAAGCCATAACATGTCAGCAGGGACTCATTTAATTGAAGTGGCTGCAATTGGCTATTTCTTTTCTCCAGTAGGTTTTCTCTATCCATAAATTCAGTCAAGTTTTGATCATTTGTGAATCAGATTTCACATGATTGAACTCTTTTGAAACTGCTTAGGTCCGAGTCGATGTTAGTGCCAGAAACCCTGGCAAGGTTCAGGCTGCATTGACAGAGAACAGGCGGGGTCTGAATGAATTGGTTCTAGAGCCATTGAGAGAGGAGCAATATTATGAGGTTTATTCACCTGTTCCTATTCATCTCAATGGTTCATTAGTTCTTAATTATTATACATGCTGTGCCTCATGTTTTCTTGTATTTTCATTTTTGCAGATTAGGGAACCGTTCTCAATAATGTCTGTCGTGAAAAGCCCAATGGGTCTCATGTTGGGATTTATGGTGGTGGTTGTGTTTTTAATGCCCAAATTAATGGAGAATATGGGTTAGTACTCTATTTGGTTTATAACGGTTTTATGTTTCACATTTCAACCATGGCCCTCTTGAAGGACTGACTTGCTGTAGATTTATGTGGGTTGACTTGGCTCTTGGAGAGCAAGCTTGCCTTAAAAATGCATTTACTTTCCTGGATTTTGTTTTTCAACTTCCAAAATTTCAAAATTGGGCTAAATAATGGTAAAAATTGAAATTTTCTCATGTGGTATATTCTATTGATTTGAAACCCTAGAGACTTAGGAATAACAGTAGGAGTAAATTCATTAGAAAATCCAATAGGTTTTAGGATTTTAGTTTTATTTGTATTTTACTTCAATCTTATTTCCTTCTTAATTTTTTTCTATTCAATTATGATTATAATTTTAAGGCTATTAATAGGCACAAATCTTGATGATTAATCAAGAATATTGAATCTCCTCTCCCAATTTCTCTCTGTAAGTCCATGAAACATATGGGGGTTGACTGCATTACTGAATGAGACATATGTTTTTTGGATTTTTCAGGGATTTAGCCACTCCCATTGAATTTTGTGCAATTTGATTGTAGAATGTATACGGACAGCACATTATGTGAAACGACTGTATACTAATTAGTTGCTGTTTGGGTGACAACGCATAAAATATTATTGATTGATAATGGTTCCATTATTCCTACTTACTATAGCTATCGGTTGTGTTATTGATAGATCCGGAAGAGATGAGACGTGCACAAGAGGAAATGAGGAGTCAAGGGGTTCCCTCTCTGGCAAACTTGTTACCGAGAAGCAGTTAGATATTTGACTGGAAGTGCCAACCCCTTCAAAATGGGCTCTTCTGCTATTTTCTAAGGACCTAACTGGTCCCTCATGAGCATCGTTTGCTGGCTCTGCTGTCTGCTATGTCGAGCAAAGCGATTCTATAAACAGATTATCCATTCTTTGCACTCAGAATGATATGTACACTTATTTTATGCCCCGGATTGTGTAAAACACTTTTGAGATTATGTTAACAGTTAAACTATAAAGGGGGTTTTAACTTAACATGAAAGCTTGTTTAGCATTTGTGTTTGAATCTTGATAATGACAATCTATCAAATTTTGTATTTGCCATTAATGTTTTGTTTAAGCACCTGTTGTTATTGTTATTGGTCTTTTCTTTTATCAATTAAGTGAAATACAATGGATTTAAACATTGTATCTCAATCCTTCGAATGGCTCCTTAAATATCAGATATCCTTCTCGTTATAGAGTGGTCTATTTTAGTTAAGAGTAAATATCATTTGGACCCCTGATTTTTTGAATTAATTCCCCTATCCCTTTTTAAAATCACATGAACTGCAAATCAGTATAGATAGCACATAGCACTATAGCAGGGAGTATATGATGTTTCAGAAAAATTATAGGGTTTGAGGTTATTTTTAATAAAAATCAGAAAATACTGGATAGATCCTCTGAATTTATAATTTGAAATTACTGGAAAGTTTATTCTTTCTCTCTAAGGCCGAAAACTTTCCTTAATTGACTTATTTACATACCTGGCCCTTGATGTAACCGTCATTTCGTCTGTTATAGTGTTATTCATTCACGACGACTTGATACCAAACGGTCACTCACCTTCAAATTTCTCATTCACCAAATAGTATATACATAAATAAATACATTAGATTCATATAAAGAGTTCATTTCTCCTTCTCCAGCTTTGTTACTTAGATTGAGCAATTGCGATGGACAGCTTACCTAGTTCGACGAAATCCGAGAGGAGGTCGAGATCGAAGCCTCTGCAGACATCCAAACCTTCGCTTGTCATGGCTTTCTTCTNATACCCTATCCCTTTTTAAAATCACATGAACTGCAAATCAGTATAGATAGCACATAGCACTATAGCAGGGAGTATATGATGTTTCAGAAAAATTATAGGGTTTGAGGTTATTTTTAATAAAAATCAGAAAATACTGGATAGATCCTCTGAATTTATAATTTGAAATTACTGGAAAGTTTATTCTTTCTCTCTAAGGCCGAAAACTTTCCGTAATTGACTTATTTACATACCTGGCCCTTGATGTAACCGTCATTTCGTCTGTTATAGTGTTATTCATTCACGACGACTTGATACCAAACGATCATTCACCAAATAGTATATACATAAATAAATACATTAGATTCATATAAAGAGTTCATTTCTCCTTCTCCGGCTTTGTTACTTAGATTGAGCAATTGCGATGGACAGCTTACCTACTTCGACGAAATCCGAGAGGAGGTCGAGATCGAAGCCTCTGCAGACATCCAAACCTTCGCTTGTCATGGCTTTCTTCTCTTGCGTTGCTTGGCTCTACGTTGCCGGCCGGTCTGTTAATCATTCTCTATTTCTCTCCTGTTTGGTTCCCTAGAAAATGTAGGAAAATTCCTTAGGTTCTGGAAATAACACATCTGAGTTTAATTTTCAAATTGTTTTAACAACACTGTATGCCGCTGTTATATGTAGCTCCTGAATTGATTACATAATGGTACTTGTAAAGTGTTTGGATACGTGAAATTCTGATGCCTTTGTTGTATTTAATTACAATGTATGTGACCACTTTGATTGTTCCAGCGGTAGATTTGGCTTCGATCTCGATTTTTTCCTTTATTGATTTTGAGTCATTATATTATAGCTTCAGTTCAAGATTAGAGCCTTTTTTTTACCGAGTGCCTAACAATTTGTTAAAATTTTCCTTTATACAAAACTGATGATAGAGTATTATTTATGATTTTTTTTTCCCTGTTTCTTTTCGTTTTTCTAATAATCAGGCTGTGGCAAGATGCTGAGAACAGAACATTACTTACAAGTCTTCTTAAGAAGAATTCAGAGCAGGTTTTACTCAAGCTTGCTTTTATATTATTATTCTGGTTCTTTAGGCTCTGTTTGGTTGCTAGAAAGTGCAGTAGTAAATGACAATTTTTACTTTTTGTTCCTTGTGTTATCCTGGTAACCAAATTGAGTGATCGCAACATCTGGTGATATCTTATTAGTTTTTGGTTTTTTCTTTTATTTAATATGTATCTATGGTGTTTTCTGTGTGGCAGAGACCCAAGGTTCTTACAGTTGAAGATAAGTTAATGTTCCTTGGATGCAAGTACGTACTTGATTTTTCTTTTGTGGTTTCCTCTGATTGATTTGCATTGTTGAGATGGTTCTATGTGTTTGAATTTGTGTTATTACTTTTAGAGACCTGGAGAGAAGGATTGTGGAAGCTGAGATGGATTTGACATTGGCCAAGAGTCAAGGGTATCTAAGGAACCAGTTGCAGCAAAGCGATTCTTCTTCAGGAAAAAAGCTTCTTGCTGTTATAGGGGTTTATACTGGATTTGGTAGTCGTTTGAAGCGAAATATGTTTAGAGGAACTTGGATGCCCAGAGGTTAGTTCCAAGCAATTAATTATATGTTAGAAGACTGCAGCTAAATGAAACTTGAACCTTTCTGATAATGTCTTAATGAAAGTTATTATTGTGAAGCTAAAATTCTATATCTTGTTATGCAGTTAATTTCAAAAATCTTTACTATTGTATCACCCATTTTCAAGATGTGATCTGTGATATTTTGTCAGATTGTGACATTTGTGGATTCTGTTTTTCCTTATCCTTTCCCTTTCAGTTTATGATGTCGTAGATCGTGTCAATAAAATCCATGATTGTTGCAAAAAAAATTATGATGTCATATGATCAGTAGCTGTAAGTAGAAATATATGTGCTTTCCATCTGCATATTTTAAAAATTATTGTCTTTGCAGATGATGCTTTGAGAAAACTTGAGGAAAGAGGAGTGGTCATACGTTTTGTTATTGGTCGAAGGTTTTCCTACAAGCTCTAACCTTATGTTAATATCTATATGCCTTGAGAACAATGGATGATCTTTGATAATAATTTTATTCTTTTGAAATTGGCAGTGCCAATCGTGGTGATAGCTTGGATCGGAATATTGATGAGGAAAATCGCACAACAAAGGACTTCTTGATTCTTGTAAGCAGTAATAATTCAATTTACTACATTTTATTTGGTTCTAATTTTTACCATTGATTTTGAATAAATGACCAGAAATAGATCATGAACATATGGTACAAGAGTAGTCCAATTATCAACATGCTTCAAAATCTAATTTGTGAAATTTTCATTTTTCCTTTAAAAAAAGAAGGATACCCTGGATGAATATTAATTATGTCGTCTGCATTTTGATGATCAATCTCTTGTTGGGGTATACCAATAGTTTATAGACAGAATTGATCAAAAGCCAATCTCCTTCCTTTTTTCTCCCCTCCAAAATTTCAAGTTTTCAGTTGTGTATTGAGTAGATTTCCAATAGTTGATTATCTAGAAGTTCCTGAAGTGTAATATGTAGGAACTGAATATGTCATATTATCTCTATCAGGAAAATCATGAGGAAGCTCAAGAAGAGTTTCCTAAGAAAGCAAAGTACTTCTTCAGCACTGCAGTTCAAATGTGGGATGCAGAGTTTTATGTAAAGGTTGAGGACAATATTGATCTTGATCTAGGTAGATCTTCTCATACGTTCTGTTTCTACAAAATATCATTAATTAACATATTCTAGTTCATCAAAAATTTTTGATCTACTTGTTACCTGGCATGACAGAGGGACTGATTGGACTTCTTGATCGTAGTCGTGGTCAAGATGGTGCTTATATTGGATGCATGAAGTCAGGAGATGTCGTAACAGAAGAGTATATTACCATATCTTATTTGACTTAATTGTGATTGCTTTTCTTGTTTCTCTGTGGTGGATCTTAAACATACATTCACACTCATGTTTCAGAATTTGTCGTTCTTTAATATATTTCCTAATTCATTTCAAATACTAGGAAAAAGCATACCAATCCAGAATTCCTCATTGATAATCTTTTTGAATTTCAGGGGACAGCAATGGTATGAACCTGATTGGTGGAAATTCGGGGATGGGAAATCGTAAGTGATCTAGCTTATAACAAGAAAGTATGGGACTCACTGATCATATTTGTCTTTTTCATACACTTTTGTATGTATCATTGACCATCATAATTCATTGGTAATACCTTAATTTATATGGTTTGTGTATACTTCTGTAGTCTCGTGTCACCTTTTATTTTTTATGACTTGGTTCTCCTTGATTTTAGTTTTGTTCTATTGATCGTATAGTGAGTGACTGTAAGTGAATTTTTCTATTGTGGAAAATTTCCTTATTTTATTGATAGTCCTGAGTATGCTAACTTTGTCTCCATTCAGGTACTTCCGACATGCATCTACTGCAGTTATTGTGCTCTCCAAAAATTTAGCTCAGTATATCAACATAAACAGGTTAGCTATCAATTATATGGTTGAGAAAGGGGGATCTATTCGGTTATGAAGTTCTGGTTAATTTATTAATTTTCATTGTGTTTGCCTGTTGACTCTATGCACTTATGCTGATTTATAATACCCTTGAAACATGTCCAATGTAATGCAACAACATGAGCTCCAATCTTATGTTCCATTCTTTGTTGCATGTAGTGCATCTCTGAAGACTTATGCACATGATGATACATCAGTGGGTTCCTGGATGATGGGTGTCCGAGCAACGTATAAAGATGATAATCGTCTTTGCTGCAGTAGCATTAATCAAGGTGAACTTCCTCCCTTGGTGTCAACATTTGGTTTGTCTTTCACTTGTTAATTAGTGACCGAAATGTACAAATCTAATGACAAGATGGATAAATACTTTGATATTCTAAAATGATTAGAACAATCCCCTTTCTTCAGAGCCTTACTGTAGGGCAGTTGGTTTCTTTTCCTTGATTAGGGTTGATTTGAAGTATGAACCATTGATCAAATTTTTTGAAAAGAGTGACTACCCATGCAACTTCTGTTGACAACCTGCTTTCTATTCTATTTTTTCAGACAAGGTGTGTGCCTTGGCTTGATCAAAGGGGCAGCTCGTCTTTGTCTGGACAAACTAGTTCGACTTCTGGCATACAACTAGAATTTGTGAGGATTATCATTGCATTTTCAACTTGCTGTGCATGCGCGCGCGTTGGTTGCATATTGCGGTGCGGTATTTGTGGGGCATCAGATCATTCTTTTTAGATAGAGATTGGGAGAATTTGTTTTTTTGTTAGGGTTTACACAGGTCAATCTAACTACAATCGTTGTGGTTGCTAACTGCTGAAATACTGGTGACAGAATATTTGCCTGTTAATTTAGAAGCCACACTGAAATTTCCTATGGAGTACAACAGTTTTTGTTGGTTGATCAGTTAACTACTTGAGTTGTAAATTTGATTTATGCCAATGCCTTCTATTCATATTATTTTTATTATTTTATGAACTTCTCAAGAGCATTTGTGATCCTAGACAAGAGTTTATTTTGGGACCATTTTAATAATATAAGCATATATTAAAAAATTATTTTAAATTTATTTTTCTTGCCTTTTGAGATGCAAAATCACTAATTAAACTTTTATATTCAAGTTTAGAAACCAAATCTTTTTTAATTGATAATATAGTTAAATTACATAATTTTTCTTGTGGGAGTGAGAGGTGGATGGCGGGCCACCAAGGTCAGGTAAGTGAGGGGTTTTGGGGAGGGGGCTGAGGGGACGAAGATGATGGTGTCGGGGAAGGTCAACAACAACGGATACATATCGGAAATAGTTGTCGCACGTAGTGAAGAATGAAAATGGGTTCAAAAATCAGCAAAAATGGGCCAAATTGAGGGTTGTCAAGGCTGGGAAAACATTTTGGAAATGATTAAGTGATGAATCTGGTCGATTTTGGTGAGAAAATTGACCGGAATCATTACTTTAATGTCAACAGTGACACTATGGCAGTGTAGAGGGATAAAGATGCAATATTTTCATCATTTTAGGGATTGAATGAGTGTTTGAAATTTTAGACATTTAAATAATTAGTTTAGCTAATTTAGGGGTATGAATGGAAAATATGGTTTTTTTGTAAATTTATGTAAAAAAAATTATAATGAATTTGTGCCTTTTTGCTTTTTTAGGGCCTTTGGACCGGTTTGGATAAAAAAATTATAAACTTTTTAGGTTAAAATAGTATGTTTGTAAATCTATTTAAAAAAATCTTAAAATAATTTTGGACCCTCTTTTTATGCTTTATTTTTTTTGGGGGCCTACCCGTTGGGCCGGCATTTATAAAAAATACAGATGATGGTCGTAAGTCGTAACAGCATCCAAAATTAATTGAATTGAACCAACTAATTTTGGTCTACGATTATTTCATTACTTCATCCTACAATACAATCTACATGTCGATCATGAGATTGCATCATGAACTACATGTCATCCATTAACGTAAATGCCAACAAACTACAAAAGTCACACAGTGTTGATAGGAACGAGAAAAAAAGTCCATGAAAAAAAATAAAAATAAAAATAAAATGATAAGGATTTAAATTCGCCCGAGTTGACCCAGATTGAACTCAGAACTCGTCAGGATCCTCCGTTCTCTCGTTATAGATAACAAAACCTGTCTGTTAAGTTGAACGCTTGCACGCGAGCACAGAAGGCCGACACTTAAAATGGGGAGTCTCCTCCTCAACCTCAGGTTCTGTAAACCCCTAAGCTCGGTTCGATTCTCTCTACTCCCATTCTCAAACTCATTTCAAAAAGTTCAACTCAAACCTCTTAAACCCAACAAGCCTCGCTTGTTTCGTTGTTTCGGCTCATCCCAACCTGTAATTGATAATAAAACTTTCACCAAAACCGACGGTGATAAGTCGGCCACTCCATCATCTCAGCTCTGGCTCTACAACACCATGACTAGAAAAAAAGAGTTGTTTAAATCCAAAGTTGAGGGTAAAATAGGCATGTATGTCTGTGGTGTCACAGCATACGATCTCAGCCACATTGGCCATGCGCGTGTTTATGTCACTTTCGACGTTCTCTACAGGTCTCTCTTTCATTCTTTCTCTCTCCATCAATATATTCATATAATTCTTTCAAAAACAAAAAATAGTTGATTGGATTATGTTATATGTGTTGTGTTTCGGAATTAGGCAGATATCTTAAGCATCTGGGATATCAAGTTTGTTATGTTCGAAATTTCACCGATGTTGATGACAAGGTTGGCTGCTTTGTTCATTATCCAAGTTTTATTTTATTTTCTTTATTAATATATACTTTTTTAAGCTTTTTATTTGGTTTCTAAGAGTTTAGAAGCTCCCTGTGACATATTTTCCCTGTCTTGTTGGTAAGAGATAATGCATTAGAAGATGTTTAATAAACGCATTGTTGAAAGTGTGTGTTGTTGGTAGGTTGGCGACTAGGTTTTGGTGTTATTGTGGTTTAATTTCTGGATGCCAACTGTTTTTTCATATTGGTATGACAGGATACCTTAGTCTGCATTTTCAAATTCTGTAGATCATTGCTCGAGCAAATGAATTGGGGGAGGATCCAATCAGTTTGAGTAGACGTTACTGTCAAGAGTTCCATCAAGATATGGAGTATCTTCATTGCTTGCCCCCTTCTGTTGAACCACGTGTCTCTGATCATATGCCCCAAATCATTGACATGATCAAGCAGGTGATTCACTAACCCATGATTAGAGTGTTGGTTGATTTAGTTGAGTGAAATGCATTATTCCTGCATTGTGGAGAGTTGATAGTTAAACTGATTCAGTTGTTGAGCCATCCTCAAACCTTTCATGTCTTATATGTTATTTTTGTATTTTACGTTATGTATTAAAACTTCTTTCTGTTGTGTGCATTATGCCTGCTACTAGCAAATTTTTTATCTGACTATTAATTTGGTGGCTTACCATCTTGGCAGATTATTGATAATGGGTTTGCCTATAGCGTTGATGGGGATGTTTACTTCTCGGTAGACAAATTCCCTGAATATGGAAAATTATCTGGGAGAAAATTAGAAGATAATCGAGCTGGTGAGCGGGTTGCTGTAGACTCAAGAAAGAAAAATCCTGCAGATTTTGCTTTATGGAAGGTAGGGCTCTGTAATGAACATTGAAAAAGCATGTGGTTAGTGATAAATTATTGAAGATAGCAGTCTGGCCTAATGTGTGTCTACCATCTGCCTGACTGTTGGCAATTCAGGCAGGCCTTTGTTTATGTTATACAAATGGGTTTTCATAACAATCTTTTACAGTATGTATTCAAATTCATGTACTTTTCATCCATTCATTGTTACTTGATGACATCATTGGTTTGTGTAATTAAGTTGACATTTCACCGTAATCAGGGGCATCAAGTTTCAGATTGGTGAACCTTAGTTTTTATCATATATTCATAGAAGTTAATTTTATAAGTTTATTATAATTCTTTTTTTCCTTTTTCTTCTTGATATTTTGCAGTCTGCTAAGGAGGGGGAGCCCTTTTGGGAGAGTCCATGGGGACCTGGAAGACCTGGATGGCATATTGAGTGCAGTGCCATGAGTGCTGCTTATCTAGGTTATTCTTTTGACATACATGGTGGAGGGATGGACCTTGTGTTCCCCCACCATGAAAATGAAATTGCTCAGAGTTGTGCTGCATGTAATCATAGTAATATAAGTTATTGGATACACAATGGCTTTGTCACTATTGACTCAGAAAAAATGTCCAAGTCCCTTGGAAACTTCTTCACAATTAGACAGGTAAAATATTCCACCTGTTACATAATGGTGGTTCTTACCCTTTTTTATTTATTGTCAGTAGACGTTGCATTCTTACTTTTTATAATAAGTTTCAAATCATGGCCATCTTAATTTTAACGCGTGTCTTCTTTTTTATTACATTTGATATCTCCTCAGGTTATAGAATTGTACCATCCTCTTGCTTTGAGACTTTTCTTAATTGGAACCCACTATCAATCTCCAATCAACTACTCTGTTCTGCAACTTGAAAGTGCTTCTGAGCGTATTTTCTACATCTATCAGGTACTACAACATAGAATCTCTCCCTCTTATTTGAACCATCCCAACATTGTGAAGCATGAAGATATCTGTATCCTCTGACTTCCTGTAATCTGCTGCCTGGATTAGTCTGCCGAGGTTATTGGTCTGAGAAATCTATTTGCTTTGGTCCCTTAAGTGATGATACTACGTTTTGAATATAATGTTACTTTCAAATTTAATTGATTCATGGGAGCATTTCAAAAATGATTTTTTTATTTATTTTTTATTTTTAAATCCTCAAGAGTTTTACATTTTAGACGAATGAAATGGGAAATATTTCACCTCTAAATACTTTTTCAAAAGTAAATTTCAAAATACTATATGCTTTCCTATCGTGTTAAGTGGAAGAAATGTTTAATATCATGATTTAATTATTGCAGACACTATATGACTGTGAATGTGTTCTGAGCCAGCATGATGTAGCAATTGGAAAGGATTCAGTTCCGCCTGACACTGTCAATAGCATTGTTAAATTCCATAATGATTTTGTGGCCTCAATGTCAGATGATCTTCACACTTCTGTTGTTTTGGCTGCATTATCTGACCCATTAAAAACCATCAACGATCTGCTGCACACACGTAAGGTACTGAATTTTGGATACATTATTTATGAGTAAGAAATGTAACCTAAGTTGTGATATTTAGACAGATTTTGGCTTGTGGCCTGTAAGAAACTCTATGATGAGTATGTGTGATGTTTATATGTCTGATTTGACATTAAATGTTAGCTAAGCATCCTAAGAGTCAATCTTTTGATGTGATTGTAAAATCAAACTTAAGAGATGCATTTGACCTGAAAATGGCAGAACTGATTCACCCAGAATCAGCCAAGTTGCTTTCTTTTGGATTCAGTTTATTACAAATTGCAAATTCATACTCTTTGCCGACTTCCTGTTTAGGTTATCTTGTACTATTTACAATTGAATGAATAATTTATGCAGGGGAAGAAGCAAGCAAAGCGACTAGAATCACTTACTGCTCTTGAAAAGACAATCAGGAATGTTCTTACTGTCCTAGGATTGATGCCCACAAGTTACTCTGAGGTGATTTGATATCATGTTATTTGCGTCTGTTGATCAAATTATTTTTCTCTCCCTATTTACATATGTTGATGCTATTTTCCAAGTCAATTTAAGATCTATGATTTTCTTGGAGGTGAGGTAGTCTCCCTATCTGACAATGTTATTGATCTTTGCTTCAGGTGTTGCAACAACTCAGGGAAAAGGCACTGAAGCGAGCCAAGTTAACTGAAGATCATGTTTTGCTAAAAATTGAAGAAAGAAATGTGGCGAGAAAGAACAAAGATTATGAAAAATCTGATGCAATTAGGAAAGATTTAGCTGCTGTGGGAGTTGCTCTTATGGACAGTCCAGAGGGCACAGCTTGGAGACCAGCTCTTCCGCTTGCATTCCAAGAGCAGCAAGTAGCTACAAGTTGAATGGATTCTGGAATTAGTTACGATGTTGTCGTTTCCGCTGTGCTCCGTACTCAAAGATTTGGTGAATGCATTTTTCTCCTAAACAAATTTAGGAAGTGAGTTTTGCAATTGTTGAGAGTAGGTTTATGTCCAATCAAGACAGTTATACTTCAAGTTCATTTGAAAACAGAGACAAGGCTATGATGAGAACTTTTAGTGAGGCAGAATTTCGGTGACAATGTAATTATACACTCTTCAACTGGCTATGGAATTGACAAATAGATTTTCAGTGACTTCTATGGTTTGTCAGCCATGTTCTTACGTTTTAAACTTTGGAAGTCCATTTAATAAAAAATGGAATAGTTTTCCAAATTTTTCGAAAACCTAGTGCAGTAACTCCCTGCCATGGCCCTCTACTTAGAGGAGGATTTGAACTTGAAACCATATGCTTTAACTACACATCTCAATACTCGTCCTCCCATTTGAGCTATACAGGGGTGGGTTAATTTCAAAACCTAAAGATAGGTCAATGATGTTCTCCTAATTAACACTCTTCATCCAAATGGATCAATCATTATAAATCTAAATTAGCATATTGTATGATGAAGGCCGATCCTGTTTGCATGTGATTTTACATTCTTATTCTTTAATAGAAACGAAAAGCAATTGAAGTGCATAAATATTTCAGTTCTTCTTCGGCCAAATCTAAATACAGGCCGGAAAATTTGTACCAGGAATATCAACAAATACAATAGAGGAAGGAGCAACAGTAATAGGATCTGTTCCCTTGACGATCAGCGGCTCCAAAGGAGGAATCTCCCCAGATGAATTTACCGCCAGTATTTTCCGATTCAGAAGCATTGTCTGGCTTTGTAAATTCCCATCTTTAGCTTTTAAATGGTATTCTTCCCTCGTGTTATTCCCATAAATAGTTTTAGAATCTCTAGACATCCTAGCAAATTTTGTTCTTTGAGTTTGTTGTACAGTCACAACTTCATTGCCAGCAGCAGTTTCAGTTGAAACTCGAATTCGAACTGTAGTGTTCCCATCTAGGTTGATCAAGAGCAATGTGATTCCTTTCTGTAAGATGAAAATTAAACAACTTTACTGGTCAAATCTGATACCTGTTTCTGAATTTAAATTTAGGATTTAACATACAGATTTTCTTGAACAGTGGGCATAAGCTCGTATTTTAGTTGTCCCAGAGAAACTTGTAGACAGAACATTACTTCCCATTAACCGATGCCAAAGAAGAGCGCTACAGAAGTCAACAGCACTATTAGCAATGAATTCTGTTCATCGGATGTACAAATTGCTTGTCTTAATATTAATTAACCAAAAAATTACCTGTAGTAATCAGGATTTGGGGCAAAAGTTGTGGTGTCTAGTAAGCCATAATTTCCACCAATCAGTGTCTGTCTACAATATGTTTTGGTATTATAAGTTGATGCCATTCCCAGTTGGTCCAAGTACCTGTTTGGTTATATGGAAAAAGAAAGGAAGAAATCACTTCAAACTTTATAAGTGAGCGAAGAAAACTGATAATTTTACATGGAAAAAAGTCAGGACTGGCTCACCAGAAACTGAACGCAAATGCGTTTGTGACAAGATTGCGGCCACTGTTATATGCTCCTCCGGCTTCTCCAACCCATGCAACTGCTGAAGTTGCAGAGCTTTTAAGAATTCCTTGAAGACTAATAAAGGGCTGAGCGCCGGTGTCGAGGTAGGACGGATTTAGGATCTTGTCAATTAGGTGTTGATCCACACCTATCACAAGCAAAAGGCTGTGTTTGATAGAAGCAATTGCAGTATACAAACCAACAAGCGAAAAACGATATTTTACCTGGTCCAAGATTGTAAATGTGTTGTGTGACCACTTGAAGAGAGTTGGATGTTTTTGCTATGAATTTTTTGTACCAATTTGCATCAAAGAACCCTCCTGGTGCTATGACCAGTGGCTTCACGTCAAAACCTTTGTATATATCTTGCACAATGTTCTGAAGAGCGTTTGTGTCAGCTGCATATCGATCTGCTCCAACTCTTATCCCAACTCCATTTCCACTCAATTCATTTCCTATTTAACATTGAGATCTTCAAATTCTAGTTTACTTGCAACAGAAGTTATCACTGTCTTATTATTTATTTCCAAGTTAGTTCTTACCTAGCTCCCAACCATAAATTGTATAGCCCTTGTTGACAGTGTATCTTATAAGAGATTCAGCATTACTGGAGTTCCAGGCTCCCACTGCTGAACCATCCGAGCTTATTGTCCTACCATTTAGCGCATTTAATCCGAAAATAACAGCTGCTCTGTATTCAGAATGAATTTCACTTAACAATGAAAAAAGAAAGATCAAAATGGTGAAATTTTTGAGGAAATAGTTACCCAGCTTTTCTGAAGAAATTGTTGAGTTCGTCCCATCGAGACATGGGTAAGCAACCTTTTGAGAAACCGAGCATTTCTGAAGTATTCTTAACAAATGGTGTGCATGGTTGGTGACCATCTTTGCTCTCATATATGACTATATCCTCTAAGGTTCCACCCAGTCTGATTTTTAAGGGAGAAAAAGCTGCAATGAGAACAAAAGCCAAGTTCCAACATGATCATACAAGAAATTCTGAACAATTTTTTAACATTGAATTCTGCATACCTTTGATGGCATTCAACAATATTGGGTTGGAAAGATCCTACAGAAGACAATTAAAATTAAAGAATTGATGATTCTGGCTGAAACTGAGATGGAAAATTAATAAAAATTCTGAGTAAGAGCAGCTTACTAAGTTAAGTAGAGAAGCTCTGCCCCAGCTGCATAAGAGCAGCTTACTAAGTTAAGTAGAGAAGCTCTGCCCCAGCTGCATGTTCCATAGTCACATTTATCAGGGGGCCACCAATCTAAAGTAGCACAAATGAAATTGTCATCTGTTCTTGCAATTGAAGCCGTTCCATTAATAAAAACAGTGCCATCAACAACATTTTCAGCTCCTCCCACCACCACTGAGATTGAGCAATGACTCACCCAAAACAGCCATAAACGAACAAGCAAAAGTTTCAAGAAAGAAACCATTTCATAAAGATGTCATTTGCAATTAATATTGTCTTTTTCTCTTTGAACTTTGAAGTACCATACAAATGAAGAATAATATTAATATATATACTCCAATTGAATGTTCAGATGCATGATTGAGAGAGAGTCAAAACGTCCCCAGTTGAGGCTTTGAGCTCATTAATATCCTGAATGAAAAGAGATAGTCACGTAATGAAAAATTGTTTAAGGAAATCCATCTACCAAAACTAATAATAAACAAGTATAGAAAGATGAAGTCTTAACGAACCAATTGTAAATTCACCTTTAGTCCGCACAGGTCTCTTTCATGCTTCATGCATTATGATCGATGCAAGTTCATATTTTAATTCACTGATTCCAATCCTCTCTTCCTCTTTCGTTTGTGCGAAACACATGGCTAGGACAAGAGGAGGCCTCTTCAAATACTTATTATTAGTGGTCCATTTCATGATAAAAAAAGTCAAAAGTCTTCGTCAGCTTCAAGTCACTAGGTCTCTCCTGCACTAGATAAGCAAGATATCGATCTATCAATCTAGGTGACTAGGTCAGTACTGGGTCAGCCATGGCATATTATATAATTCATCAAAATTTGAAATTTTGGCTATTAATTATCTGGGTATATTCTACATATTATATTATATGATCATATGGCTTCTCCCTCTACTTGAAAGGCAACATGCAGAGGCAGACCAAAGTTTTATCTGGGTAGATTCTGTATTCAATGTAGGAAGAACGAAACGCATGTAAAAGAAACTAAAAGTTTGGGCTGCTTCGAGGGATTAACAGTGAAGTGCAAGGATATATGTATATCAAAACTCCATTGAAATGAATGAAGAAAACGATAATAATTATCTTTAATAAAAAGATCATCAGATGTCAGAGACTCCCTGCCTTAGCATAATATTATCCAATCAATTTTAATTAATTACTTGTACATTTATATATAACTTAAAACTTGTGGCTTGTGGAATATTGATCTCCAGATTACATTGATCTTATCATAGGTTGTGTCAAGAATAGTGGCGGTCAATCGTTACACCAGTTGAGATGCACCAGTTTCAATAATGCCTGGGATGTAATTATTTTGATCTCTTCCTCTGAGATTTACTTATTATCTTACATATGTATTATACTGTAGATTGTCATCATTTACATGGAAATTTTGCATTAAAATGCATAAGATTATTATTTTAAAAAACTTGAGTTGAATATATAGGATCTGATACAGACGAGGCTTTTTATAAGTTAAAATTTCAGTATGCTGATCTGTTACTTATAACTAGTTGGTGAATTCGCGTATCATTTGCGAATTTCCATATGTTATCAACACATCAGTATTATTCGCGAACTATATGTCTCAGACATTTTATTCGCTAATTATTCCCGTATCCGACTTGTTCTGTGCGATTTTTCAGCAAGCTCGGAGAATTACAAGGTTAAAGCTCGATCCAGAATTAGTTTGACTCAATCGATTGTCCGACCCAGCATAAGGTCGTCAAGTTGTAGCTTGACTAGTACAAGCTAGTCGCAACCAATTCTTATAGTTATTCAGCCAACTCACAGATAACTTCAGATCCCAGATATCTCGGAAGGGATCAGATCGACAACAATCTTGGCACAATCTCAGCGCTCAATTGCGAGAATATCAGTTGCATTTCAATCTTAATTGTAATCCCTTTATTTTTGCTCATTCCTTTGTACAAAACTTGTATATAAACCCTCTCCAACGATGAGAAATGAGTTAGCAAATTGTTCTAGGATTGTTATTGTAAACTCTCACAGTAAATATAAAAACAGTAGACGTAGGTTCAAGAGTATATCTCGCTGAACCACTTTAAAAACTCATTGTGTCATTTACTATATTGCATTTTCCGTTCATACATGGCTGGTTATCCGTAATCACGCACACATACGTTCCGATTCCACCAAAGTCAATTGGATCACTCTAATCGGTGTATTTTTTGCATCAACACAAATTATTCCTGAATTTTTACAAATATATTTTTCACCAATTACCGTATTATACCTGTAAAATTCCCGTACCCTTTTTTTACCATAACCGTATTTACTAACCAGGTTGTAACAATATGATCTTCTTAATTAGTATAGACATTAATTACACAACATAAATTGGGTGGTGCATGCATGTGTGTGTATGAATTTTCCATCATTCTCATCAAAAAGTCTTTGTTTTTAGTTATGGAAAGATTTACAAGAGCTGTATTTACACTCTCTTAAAAAAGAAACATTTCTCTAATATTAAAAACACTGCCATTCTACATCAACTCAGTCAAAGAATATCTCTGGTATATGTTTATTCCCGTGCAATGGCAACCATCCTCAACTAGACAACTACTTTATCGGTGTAATTCTCTTCGTTAGCTTCATTGGCAAAGGTAAATAGCATATATTATATTATATTATATTATATGTGATATTGTAATTCATTAACGTTTAATTTCTCTCATTCTTCTGCATTCAATCTTTGTATGAATTGCAGGGAATTGCCAATGCTGTCTAGAGAGTATTACAGTGAGCCAGTCTCAAACAGGATTGACAGTGCAAAATAAGCCAGAATGGAAGGTGGCAATCTCTAATCCCTGCCCATGTACAGTGTTGCACCTTAAATTATCATGCAATGGGTTTCGGACCATACGAGACATTATTGACCCTTCGGTTCTGGCAAAATCTGGAGACGAATGTCTTATTAACAACGGTGCTCCTGTTTATGGCTTCTCTGCATTCAACTTCAGTTATATATGGGATACTTCGTTCCCATTGAACCCTCTTTCGGCCCAAATCGCCTGTTCTTAAAAAGGGATTTTCATGAACGTTACATAATAAGAACTTGAACAACCTTAACTTACAAATCCTATGCTCAAAGTTATTACCATGGCGCCTAATAGACGGAATTTACTCATCTCCTGTACTCAAAATACTATTTGCAATACTTTTTGCGTGCAATAAATTGGTAGCATTAGTTACATTCTTAATATATGTGCGAAGAACGTTAATATGAAATAAATTTATTTGTTTTTTTTTTTTTTTTCATTCGTTTAATTAATACTATCGTATAAAGAGTAGTCTTTAGCTTTCTGAAGTTTAACTTGAGAGAAGAAAATGGGAGAGGATGATACAAATAGGAGAGAGAATGCAAACTTGTGTTAGAACTCAAGCCCGGGGAAAGCTCAACCCAAAAAACCAGTTTAATAGGTGAGAGAGCCTTTAAGCTTAAATAGCATACTTGGTGAGTGTAAGATCATGATGTGAGATCCTAAAATTGTAACGCCCCCTTCAAGAGCTGATGTCCACAACGGTTTTCGATACTAACCCTATGGTAGCCCTTTCACTTTGGACGGCTTCACTCACCTATCCGTTATTAGATGCAACACCCCTCTCGACTACACTTTAATGTAGCCTATAAGTAACCCTTTCTGCAACCCAACTTTCAACGAAATCATCAAATGTTAAAACTCAAATACAATAGAGAGTCCAACCCAAAAAACCAACCTAATAGATGGGAGAACTCTTAGGCTTAAGTACCACACCTAATGGGTGTGAGATTACGATGTGGGATCCTGATACTTTGTCTCTCCAATTTCTTATAACTGCAGCGTTTTTGTTTTTCAGTCAACATGCAAGCTATGACAAAACAAATACAAAAGGGTGAATATGTTATCCTTCTATGACTTGAAAATGAATAGATTTTGTTTCCATTTAAACATGCGATAATAAATTGCTTGACTTGATAAATAGATCTGCCGATTGACCTTCCAGGCTTCAATAAATCCATTGTTTATATATTAGTTTTAGGACCAACTAAACTATTAGTTAACGTTTGGATTGGATTTCAACCCAGACATTGTACATAAATAACGTAAAATGAAATCTCAAGGTGTATATATACTTCTGTCAACACATCAATGAAAGGGTGAAAAATTCTTCATTGAACCTGCAGTGTTATTTTCTCTATAATGGCAACCATCCTCAACTTTCTGTCCGCAATTATCTTTCTGAGTTTCATCAGCAGAGGTAATCTTAATACCATATATATGTACTGTATAGATATATTTATATATGATTTTTCTGACATGCAGGTATGTTTTCAATGAAATGCAGGGTATTGTCAGTGCTTTGCACAGAATGTTACAGTAAACCAGTCTCAAACTGGATCCCAATTGCAAAATAAGCCAGAATGGAAAGTAACAATCTCTAATCCCTGCAGATGTACTGTGTTGGATTTGACACTGTCCTGCACTGGCTTTCAAACTGTGGAAAAAATTGACCCTTCCGTCTTGTCAAAATCTGGCGATAATTGTCTTATTAACAATGGTAACCCTATTGTAGGATTATCTACTTTCAGCTTCAATTACGCATGGGATTCTTCTTTCTCATTGACGCCAGTTTCAGCCCAAATTGCCTGCTCTTAAGAGGGATATCATATCATGTCTTTCATATCTTCAGAGCTTGTAGTTTGAAATTAAGCATATAGTTTTATAATAATAAGAAGATCACCGATTTACGGTGTCTTTTATCCTTGGAAATGTTGAGTTCAACCATGAACGTTACATAATATAATAATAACTTTAAATACTTGAACTGACAAATGTTATGCTCAAAGTTATTAATCACCAATCTCCAATGTTACATATTTAATATTTTTGTCTATTTAATCGATAAAACTATAAGAGTAAAGGTCATTTAGTATATATGAAACTTTTTAGGCCGAACGACATCTTCCCATCCGAAGTTTGCTCTAACGAGAATTTATTATCCAAAAAGTTTGAAAAACGACAATTACCACCCAACCATTAAAATGATAAATGTTTATAAATAGGCAAAAAAATTTACAAATTCTTTAAATAACAGTACTAAGGAAATAATAAGAAAACGATTCCTTCAAAGATTTAATTTGGGTTAATTCCATTTAAAGTTAGTTAATAAATAACTTCAATTTATATATAGAATCTACCAACCAAAATTTGATACGCCAGACTCTAATAACTGGTAACAAATATTTTATCAGTTGCAAATGGCAAACGAAACCATTGGCTCTGTCATTTACTGTATATATTGATGGGACAAGCTGCATAAATCAACCACGAACAAATCAATTCAAAGGATATTTCAATCATTTTTCGTCTGTAATGGCAACAATCCTTAACTTTCTGGTGGCTATTCTCTTTCTTAGTTTCATCAGCAGAGGTAATCGTAATATATATGTATATATATGTTTATATTTATGTAATTGTTTGTGATTTTTCTGCAACTTTCTAGTGTTAATAATATAAAATCTCAATGAAGTGCAGGCTACTGTCAATGCGGTGCATCGGATATTAGCGTAACCGAATTTCGAACTGGATTTACAGTGCAAAATAAGCTACAATGGAGAGTGATTATTCAAAATCCCTGCAGATGTGATGTGTGGAACCTGACAATGAACTGTGCTGGGTTTCAATCTGCGCAAAAGATTGACCCATCAGTGTTGTCAAAATCTGGCGACTACTGTCTTATTAACGGTGGTAAACCTATTTTTGCGTCATCTTCATTCAGCTTCAACTATGCATGGGACACTACTATTACATGGGATGCGGTTTCCCTCAATGTTGCCTGCTCTTAGACCCATGTATCTTTATGAGATCTTCAGAGTTGGTATATAAATAATAATAATAATAATAAATCGCCATTTACGGTGTCTTTTAATTATTTCGGGAGATATGTAGTTTCTGTTCCTTGCTCAATGATCAGATCTTCAGAGTTCGTATATGAATATTATGAATATATTATCAATCAATAATCATATTAAATGCGTAGGTAAAGTTTAGATTGAGTTCAATATGAGCTTGGCCTGAAAATGGAGATCAAAATCAAACAGGAGCACAAATCCAAAGTTTATGCATTGCTTAAATTTCAATGGAGCGATGACAGTTCCGAAATGCAGCAACACAAAGCATTTGAAACATCTCAAATGCAGCAACGCAAAGCAATTGAAAAATCTCCCGTACGCCAATGTTATCAAAGCATCATTTAAGTTATTTGAACATTAGCTCAGCGGTCTGAAGGTGCATAACTCTTTCTTGAAAGGTAAGATAACACTTCTGAGTAGACATAAATAAAATGAGAAAAACAAACGGAACTAAAGGACCAGAAAAGAGGTGGCAAATACATAATGATAAGAGAGATGTAACATTAGAAATATAATAAAACAAAGTTTAATCCACAAAAGTACCAGAATCATCTCTAATCTAATGCAGAGAGGCACCTTGAATCCTACCCATCCTAGGAACCTACCTCAAACTCCCTAACCACAAGGCAAATTAGAAAAACACAACAAGAGAATGAAACATTCTGGCCTCATTTTCTCTTCTTAGCTGGTGGCTGAGGAATCTCTTCCTCATCTTCCTCATCATCCTCTTCTTCTTCTTCCTCTTCTTCCCCATCATCATCATCATCGTCATCGTCATCGTCATCGTCATCATCGTCATCTTCATCTCCACTTCCGTTAGCACCATTGGCCTCAGGCTCATCCTCAGGGTCCCCTTGAGCATCACCTTCTTCATCAGAACCATCCTCATCCTCACCAGCATCATCATCCTGATCATCTGCAGCATCCTCATCATCATCCTCTTCATCATCCTCAGTGTCACTGCCATCTTTGTTCTCAGGACCCGGCTTTGTCACTGCATAAAGCTCAGAAAAGGGAAACCTGCATGACAAAACTAATCTGTTTTTCCCCTTTTAAAGCAACAGGACAGAAGTGACACAATGTAAAAGAAACCCTGTCACGAACCTTCCAAGTGTTCCAAGCTCTTTATTGAGGATATTCTTTTCATTTGGCATAGATTCCATCTGAAAAACAAAACCAAAAACTGTGCTAAGGCAAGTCTGAGAAAGGTGTAAGGCAGGGATGAGTTTATAGAAAATAATCATAACTACGAAAACAAAAAAGAAGTATCTCAACACCACTTGTATATACTTAGACCATTCAAACTAATGGGTTCTTGATAGCCAATAAATTGTCTTATTTGCTTTTCAGAGGTCCATTTAGGTTGATCATGAATATTGAAGATGGGGAGTACCTTGGATACCTAAAGACTTCAACCTAGATCCCAACACTACAATAACAAAGCATGCTCAACCAAGCTTAAATAAGAAAAAATGAAAACCAGAATCTACAATAATATGCTGTCTGCAAGTAACATGTGTGAATCACTTCATCCATATATGAATAAGGCTTAAAAGAATACTCACTAATTCAATAATAAGTATGTCACATAAGTCATCATAACTTGTTCAATAGATTAATAATTTCCATTCACATTCAAAAAGAAAAACTTGGTGCATTTATAAAATGATAACTGAACAAATAACATTCCTCTTTCATTTCCCTCCTCTCCCCAAGGTGGTACCCAGCCTATTACTTGCATGCACATTCTAAAATGAAATTCATAGTTGGAAAGGCTTCTCTCTTTTCTTTTCTTTATTGTTTTTTTTTCCCCTCTCTCGGTAAAACAGAGACTAAGATATATGCCAACCCAACTCCAACCATAGCCCATGAGTACTGAGAAAATTTGACAAACCATTAGCATTGCCATCAGCCTCTAGTTTACGATATTGAAAAAATAGTAGCTTTTATAGAGGAAAGTTAGCCACTTCGACAAATAATGTAAGTATCTTTAATAATTAAAAGATATAAAAGCTCTACAGAAGTAACAGAACACCACTAGAAAACTACACGAAAAGAAACATTCAACACCAAACCAAATCACAACGACTAATAATTTGGGTCCAATTTAGCAACATCTAGGAGCAGCCACAACCCAGCCCATGAGGAAACCTAAGGAAAAGGATCCTCCATAAAAAATGAAGTCCCTAGGATTCAACATTTTTCCGACTCTTTAAACAAGTCAATGACAACATTTCCTATCAATGAACTTCCTCAAAGGCCCACCAACACCTCCATAATAATGTGAGATCTACAGAGAAACACAGAAGGCAACACCAAATAACATTTTCAAAATGACATTATTCTACACATAATCAAAGTTATTTTCTTAGTCTATCCCTCCAAAAAGTGTTCATAAGTAGCTGAAATAGAATCTCAGTCAAACAAAAACCTAGCTTACCCTTCCAACCAAATTGTAACTACAATTCCTGTCGCAAACAAGAAATTTTGACAATAAATTCAAATAATTTTTTTTCAAAATGATTAATTTATAAATATAGCAAGAGTCTACTACTTCAAACACATAAAACACAACACAACACAAAAACGCAAGGGAAAGAAAATTACCATCAAGAGATACCAAGGAATTGAATTGTTGAGGACAATGGCTGTCTCAACTACCAGAGTTTCAATTGCAGAGCGAAAAATACTGTCCAAAACGACCGCGTTTGAGCAGAAGCTTTGTACTTCCATACTTAACATACAGCAAGAAATAGACACAATAAATCTACAGACAAATTTTTAAAAGGAAAAAAGGCCTAATTGAGAAAAGAATTAAGGAGGAAAGGTGTCTAAAAAGATAAAAAGAAGTGATTAGGGTTTTGAAATTGGGGGTTTAGCTAGGGTTTTGAAGATATATTTTGCTTTTGCTATGAACGCTTGGGACCACTGGCTCTAGAAAGACTATGAATAATATAGTATGACAGCCTGGTGTTCCCGTTTAAAATGACAGGCAAAATCAGGACCGTAGATTGTGTCAAATCTAATACGACAATATACATTTAAAGAAGAATAAAAAGAAGCACACGAGTCGTGTCCAATCCAAACACGAGACGACATGCGGTCCGCGAAGAATGACGTGTCGTCCGGAGCTCCGAATTTAGAAATTTTTTTCCAGAAAAGCTGAGATGAATGATGAGTTTGTTACTTTGTTTAGTGAATTGGGATTGTTTGGCGCAACAAACCATTGGCTTAAATGTGTAACATTTCTGCTGTTCATCATCTTACATAACGTTTGTTTTATTAGAAAAAATAAAGCTCCATGTTTAACTGCATAATTACATATAGTCAACTACTAAAACTGACTTAAATAAAGCACGTTTATATGTACACATTGGATTATTCAGCACATGATCAGCCTCGGTGTTGATCTGAAACTGCTATGGGAGATACAGGGCGAGCGTTGCTTGCTGAGCCATTCTCAAGAGGTGAGTGAGGAGGACCCCATTTATTCTCAGATTCTAGCGGCTCGAAGACATGAACACCGCCATCAGTTAGTCCTATGGCAAATTGGTTGGGTTCTTGTGGATGTGCTGCAATCACAAGCGGGTATAGTGCTACGGAACTGCAATGAATGAATTTATAATAAACAAGAGTTAGAATCACACTCCATGATAATAAACATGATTTTAGACCCAAGTTTGATAAAGTCGAACTGCATACTCTTAACTGAAGTTCAACAAGCTCAGAAAACTAAACTCAGAGAAAAATGTAATAGATGACAAGGAATACTTAATGCTAGATCAGTGAAGTGAAATAACAGGCATGTATAAGAAAATGGAGGACATACCCGACATCTAATGGAAGATAAGCTGAAGATCCAATTCGACATCGTAATTGAAGATTTGATGCATTAAATATCCGCACGGCGCCATCCACAAAACTGCTGTACACCAACTGGCTATCACATGAGAATGTTGCATGGGAGATTGGCGCTGAGGATTCTCCTACGACCCACTAAATTTCAGACAAATGCACATGGTCAGCAATTTGAGAGATAAAGTCAGAGACTCATACTAGACTGTTTCCTCAATATTTGGCCATCATCAATACATCAGTTGTCACAGTGGATTAATAGCGAGGTTTTCTCAATTCAAAAAGCTGGGATTTTTTCAATTCACCAGTCCATTCAGTTAGTGGAAGACCAAAAAACCCCTCTATGTTCTGGTGCAATTGGTTGTTCTGAAGGCCAAGTCCAAATGGATACACCATCAAGGACCAAATTTATTTGTTGATTAAAAAGTTACATGCTAAATGAAAATACCTGCTTTTCCCGCTCCAGTTTCATTGAATCATATATGGCAAGCTGGGTCTCATTTACAGCGAGGAAGTGTATCTGATCATGATGAAATTGAACTTGGGTATCTGACATTGCTGCTGGAGTCCTTCCAGATGGAATATGCAATGAGGTGCTTTTCTGCCTCTCCCACCTATCACAACTCCATATGATGATCTAGGAAAAGAAGGAACAAATTAATGGATTATGCATAACAAATATCCATAAAGAACTATGGTTGCTTGAAAATATATTATGTAAGATTTGTTACTTGTGTTTATCTTGCACTTCAATCAAAAGAAAAATGATGATAACATGTAGAAGAGCTGAATTAAGAGGCAACATATATAAACCTTGTATAGAATTGCATGTTTCTAATATGCATGCTATAGAAGTTTGAAGTTAAGACACTAACTTGAGCATCGGCTCCTGAAGAAACAAGTATATTCAGCACATGGGAGAAGGCAAGGCCAGTGATTCTCTTAGAGTGACCTTTAAGCTTGTTCTTGGCCTACAACAAGAAAGAAAACAGCCAATTTGCTAGATTTATCTCTAATAAGTATCACCACAGTCATTGCTCTAGAATATAGCATACCTCATCTATGCGAACGTTATATATGTGTATAGTGGAATCATCCATGCCAACAGCAATTATATTGTTATCTTGAGGGTGGAAAGCAAGATATGTTGATGCAGGTGGTGGATCCATGAAAGTTGTCATAGTCTGTAAGTACCCAACAGATACCAATAAGTCAGTCAAAATGAAGCAGATGTGTGACATAAAGTTGAAATCTAAACTTTTTTATCTACGTGAAAAATAAAGAAGAGGAATATCCCTAAGCTGTAATGTCATAAAGGTCCTTTTTCAAAGCAAAAACTAAATGAAAAGTTGCTTTAAAAACAGCTTATTAGACCAGTTCTTGATCAATTTTGGAATTTCCTTACTTAATATAGCCCAAGAGCCGACTTGCTAAATAAGAGTGGTTTGTCTCTTTTCCCACCAAAATCCTTTTTGAGAGATAATCTATGAGAAAGGATTGCAAATAAACCTGTAGTTAAGAACTTTTAAATCTGTTCCGAAGCTTACCTTAAATGTCATCATGTTGAACAAGGAAATTTTTCCTCCAGATGCTGACATGACATAGGAATCATTCTTGGACAAAGCAAAGCAGGGCACAGCATCTTCAGGCTTAGCACCCGTTAAATCATTGGTCATTAATATGCCTGATGCTGGTTGTATTAGTTGAGGGGCAACCTTGCTAGTTGCCTACACCATGAAACTTTATATGAGTAATCATCAATTCAAAATTTAACAGGGGAACAAATTGAGGTGAAATGGGAAGATTTTGATAATCTCTATGGGCTTTAAGATAGAAATGGATTGAGGCCAAGGGAGGAAACTTATACCTTCCCACTTAAATTAACCTCACTTCGTGGCCACTTCCAGTATAGGTGAATGGCATTTAATGCCAATGCCAAAATGCCATTACCAGAATTAGTGTAGATCAACCTTGAGATCTGCAATAGTCACAGGAGAAACCATTGAGAAACCTATATCCTTTCAAGTAATAAACACTTGGTAGTTTTTTCTGGCAAAACTAAGGCATTAGAACGATAACAGTTGATACACAGAGAACTGTGAGCTGAACTACTTAAACAAATGAAATGTGTGGAAGACACCATAAGATATGTAGCAGATATATTGGCAAAACAGTCTGCTTAATCATTGATGCAAAATTCCAATTTCTTATACAATTTATAATTAAGACTTCAATCTTGGTTGTGTTCACTACTCTGGTTTATATAATGTTGTCCAATGAATATAGCTACTATCAACAAACTTGGTTGGTTTTCTGTTTCCATGGTTTCCGCTTACAGGTTTCTTTGAGTGCTGCATTTATATTCTCGAGTTTCCAACAAGTTACTGAATACTTTGAACAGGAAACAACAATATACAATTATGCTACTGGTTTATTCAAAAGATAACTCTTAAATTGAATTAGGACATCAGTTACAGCAGACTCCTACATTGATTTGACCAGCACCATCAAATTTAACTTTGTTCAGAGATGATGTAACATTCAGATTGTTTTGCTTATGTGTACCGAACTTTATAATGGATAGCATGATTAACATCAAAATCCTGAAATGCAGGTATATCACGGACTCACAGGTATAACCCCTGTTGGCAGAAATCTTGTAATGTCCACCAGAATCCAAATTGGAATAAAAGCCTCTGACTTAAACTATACCCGTCAGAAAACATACCTTATCTGTTTTAACACGAGCTGGGAGCCTCAATGTGCGCAACTGAGAAGGTTCACTAATCTCCGTGAGCTTCCAATTTTTCACTGGGTTGACTTCTTCAGTTAATCTAGGTTTAACATCCTCCAGGTTTCTAAAATCACCATTCTATAAAAGGCACCAAAAGTATTAGTAATTGTTAAGCAAAATAATAGGAAATTCTAACACCAAGATCCATAATGAACTGAAGAAATACATTTCAAGAGAAAGAAATTAAATTGAAAGTTCAGCGAGAATGCACAGAATGAAGCAAAGACAATGCACATATTACAAAATCAGATTGGATTTTTTAAAAACAAAATTGAATATCTATGTACTGTAACCGTTGGATTATTCAAAGCACATAAAGAAGATATAACAGAAATGGTCAAAAAGAAGCAAACATTATAAGTTAACTACCTTGGTAACAGTCTCAGGTGCTATTCTTGACGCAATCAGAGAATGGCTTTCATAAGTGCGCATCAACATGATACCATCCATTGTTGCTAAGATTTTAATTCTGTTCTCATTTGCAGAAACAGCCAATAACGTACCCTCCTTGTTGAAGCGGATACGTGGACTTGCCTTAAATTGGAAAAGTAAATGAGCAACTTAAACAATTTTCTTCTCTATAAAATGTAGGATTGGTTTTGATAGGAAACAAGAAGAATTGGATCAAAAGTAATAGAAGATACAAAAAAAAAATAGACAAGCTAACAACAACAAAAGAAAATGGCGGTCTTCCATGTAGACTCAGAGAGGTTATTCACCATAAAACAAATATTAATTCATTCTGCAATGAACTTACTGGTAAGCCTCCCTCAGCATCAATGGTTGTCAAAAGATTAGTGTTATCCATATCCCAAAATTTGATTGAATAGTCATCACCAGCAGCCAGAAACCTGTTCTTGGTAGTATCAAATTGTACAACACCCAAAGAACGCTTATGAAACCCTCTGTACATTCTTCTCACAGAACCTTCATTTTCATTCCATTCAACAATGTGTGACTCCCCTTCTTTATTGGTTCCACATGAGAAAAGCCTGCATGTATGAATGTATTTATGCACTTCTTAGTTCATCCATAAAATGAATATGATGTGGATATATTATAGTCCAGAGCAGTTCCAGTAGCCCAACCTTTTTCCATCAGCACTATATGCCATAGTTGCACAAGAGTGAGCAGGTGCATCATAATCAACCCTTGGTCCCATCATGTCATACAACCAAGCTTTTATCTTCCCATCCACGGATGTTGAAAAGACAAACTGAAGTGTAAAAGTATGAGCAAATACTTCAAATAAACTAAGTAGATCAGCCACATGAAGTGATAAACAGGGAATGAACCACCAAAATACAAGTATCAAGCAGAGAGATTACATGAACATTATCCTTGGAATGAGGGCAAACTGAATGTACGGCATCCATATGACCTTCAAATGTGTACAATTTTGTGCCAGTAGCCACATCCCATACCTGAAAACAAAAACAAAAAAATCGAGTAAGAAATCACAGTTTCTAACTATGACTAACATTTAACTAGTAACTCATAACCAACCTTGATGGTCCTGTCATCACCACAAGTAATAACAGAAATTTGCTTAGAGTGGTTGATGAATGCTAGATCATTTACACTCCCAACATGAGCATCAATCTAGAAATGAAAACGAATAAACGTCAGAAACAAAAGTAACCGACAGTGATATAAAGCAAAGAGTACGGGAGATAATGGAGAGCCTACCTCCAGATGTTGCCGAATTTCATGTGAACCATAATAAGTGTATAACTGCACTATATGTTTAGAATATGCAACTCCTGTTTAATGAAAATAACATTAATGAAAACATACAATATATAGTTAGACAACACCAGTAACACCAGACCATTTTAAACGGTTATGTGGTTTCAAATCTAAACCTTACCAAATAAAGCCCCGTCAGGGCTCCACAATAAACGTTTTACGGAGACACATGGATCTTTGATTAATGCTGCCTGAATCAGACCAAGATTAATCTAGGATTTGAAAAATAGTAAAACAAAAGCAATTATCCGACTCCAAAGTTTTTCTTGGTTAAAACAAAACATACCTTTAATGACATTGAACTTGCTCCAATATTCCATACCTGAAAGTTTCTTGAAACCACCTTCTCTGCAGAACTAACCTCCCACAAACTAATATCCCCCACATGGGTCCCAACTGAAGAAGTCCATTAGAAAACATAAGTTACTTTATGGCTTAACAAACAAAATGTTTTTGAAATAATCACCATAAAAACTAATTGTGTCAAGAGAAGTCGTATAAACTAACCAAGAAGGATAGTCTGTTGAATTGGATGGAAGTCCATGCTTGTTGGAACTGACCCCTGAGTTAAAGTTCGTGCAACAGTCTTCGGTAATTCATCAGTTGCTGAACTGTGAATTTGACCAGGATTTTTTCCTGGCAACATTATCTGCCAACAAAGCAGATCTTTAGCCAGGAAATGAGACTGTCTTTAGGCACTTAAGAGTTAAAATAACTAACCCTATCTGGAACCCCTGAGATCCTTGTCTTAGACATAATATCAAAATCCCCAAGACTCTTTGTCATTGCAGCTATACAGACAATAGAATTGAGGTTGCGAAGTTAGAAATTCCTTGCTTTCCGAAGCTTTAACATTTAGTTTTATGCAAAAATTACAGCATACATTACATCATTACCTGGATGCAGTGGAGTACCAAAACTGGCTCCACCTCCAGAAACCACAGGATGAGTTATGGTTGAGGAACTAGACATCCATGCAGTCAAGGGAATTTGGACTGCTGCTGATGGCTGATAGAACAAAATAAATAAATAAATTATATTTTAAAAAATCCCAGAGATTTGTGAGTCACAGGCCAGGTGAACTTGTTCACATACCCCATGTGTGCCCATTGGAAGAAAACTTTCTGACTTCGCTGCAGGACTTATTAGCTGATTGCTCGCAGTTAGCTGCACATACGGATCATTGAAGTTTCTACAATTGTGATCCACAAAAAGGGTTCTTATATCAGGATTTGGCCTAGGATTTGCGCAAAGTGAATGCTGCCAGTTCAAGCTGTCTCATACATAACCAAAACCAGTCACCTACATGACCAATCACTGAATGCCAGATCTTCGTAAAGAAGAATTGCCAAGTGGAACAAAACTCCAACATAAGATATGCTTGTACACAGAAACATATGCCAGTGCTACTTCATAACAGCCAGTTGAGTAAATAAAAAGTAGATCAAACATACCATTTATACAATAGACAATTTTTTTCCTAATGTCGTTTTAAGGCTATCATACCTTTGATTGATGAGCATCCGCAACCTTGAACCTTTTATGTTAGGAAACCCCAATTTGTCGCGGAAAAGGGGATTTGCCTCAATAAGCTTCTTGAGCTCAACCAACATAATTGTTCTTGCAGTCTTTGTATCTCTATAGCCAGAGAGTTGATCATTTTCCCTATAGAAATCACGATTTATTAAAATGTCAGAAAACATCATTCTCCAATTCAAACTTAAAATTTAAGAACCTTGCAGTGAGTATAGGTACCGAAAATTTTCTAATGTAAGGAGATGAGTGATCTCCTTGAATAAGTCTTCATTAAAAGAAGCAAAAACTTTCAGATCCTTAACAAGAATATCTACAGCCGTGCCTCGTTCTTTCCTGTTCAATTTAAGCAAGCAAGCAGATAAAATTTATGGAAAAAATATCTACTTAAATACAACACGAGAGTAGTTACATTTTTGGAAATTCACTAGCTTACTATTTACCTGTCCAATGCTTCTAGGTATTTTTGCTTCCGAATTTCAAAATAGATCTTCATCGAATACCTGTTATCATCAACTCTAGTGAACCCAGAGAGGTAATTCTCAACTTCATCCCATTTTCCATTGAGCACCAAGTCTTCAAAGTACTTGACACTAAAGAACAGACCCGATTCTTGCTCAAGCCTGTTCATTTCATCAAGTTAGTTACATATACAAATAAATATATAAAGAAAAGGGAAAACAAGGTAATTATGAGTTGGGTTAAAACTGTACTTGTGAACAGTGTCTTTGAACTTCTCCTCTTCGAGGAACTGCAAGATCAAGAAGACGAGGTCTCTACTAAGCGAAGAAGTCATTTTAGCTCTACCCTCTTATCTCCAGAGCTTCCAAATTAACCACTGAGAAAAACAAACATACATTTGAGTCTTTGTATAGACAAGGAATATTAAAAAAGTTTAAAAACAAAAAACTTACCGACAAAAAATTGCATTAATTTCTTTAAAAAAGTTTAAAAAAGGAAACTTCTCCATGAAGAAAACAAAATAATAGTCTAGCACTTATGGTTTATATATGAAGATGGGTGGAGTATACAATGAAGAATCATTTTCACGAAAATTTTTAACACCCAATCAACAGAAACAGAGCTCTAAAAAACAGAGCCAAAATGACTTTAAAAATCAAACGAAAATTTGGAAATTGAGCCTCTGTCAACAGACTTGATGTGAAATCCACTTGACTCTTACAGACTAACAAAGAAATTGAGCAGAGTTGAAGAGTCGTGAGCTAAAATTAGCTTAAAAAGGTAAAGAAAATTAGGGTTTGAAATATGATGAACAGTAAAGTAGCTTTAAACACATCAAAACAGAAAACGCTTGAAAGTTAAAGACTCTCTGCTTAGAGCAACAAGAGAAAAAGGGAAAAAATGATTAAACAAAAGCGAATCGTATGAAAAACTAAAGATGAGAAGTGAAAATTAAAACGAAAAATCGAAGTCTTACCAACAAAAACAGAGAAAGAAAAAACAGAGCAGTCACAGTGCTCTTTCGCAGACGATGCGGCTTTTGAGGTTAGAGTTCTTAGTGACTAAGGAAGAGAGAGCGACCTTTTTATTATGGAAACAGGCGGCATTTTCTAGATATAAGTACAGTAGCTTATCATGATAAGTACAATGTTTTATTATGTGGTCCATAGCTGAAAATTAAGCCGACAGCTGTCTCTTCTTTGCACAAAAGAGGACAATGACGGTTATGTTTTGGTGTAAGACCATTCTCATTTTTAAGCGCGTTTAAGACACCCTCCATGGGAAAGGCGTTCACAAAATGAAATTTTTATTCTAAATATAATAAAATTTATTTATTTATTTATTTATTTATAAATCATATTTGTTATACCTAAAAAAAATCAAGGTTAACATTAGTTTACATCAGCAAGCACCAATTAGAGTTTAGGAAGATTTTACACTGTCCAGAAGCTGTCACGTTACTCTATAACATAAATAATATGACTGTTACCAACTTAGTTAATTCAGGTTTTATTTATGAGTGATTGATGACTGCACACCTGTCAAAGCCTTTGATAATTTGAAAATATTTCCTAAGTTATTAATTAATGAAAGACAATGAAGGACTTGCATAACACCTACTCAATTGCAAATTTGTAATCATTATCTTAAATTTCTCTACTATAAATAAAGGAGTCCCCCACTCATTTTCGAATTCTGATTGTAATATTTATTTTCAAAGCAAAGATAATCTACGGAAAAGAGATTGACTTGATATTCTCTCTGAATACTCAGTTATTTTATCTCTGTTCATTATACGCAACCTTTTAAAATCTCTCTTATATAAAATAAACAGTTGACGTAAGATTTGCTTTAAGCATCTGAACCACTTTAAAAATTATATTTCTCATTTATTATTCAATCTTTATGCCTGATTATAATCGTTCATGTGTAATTTTTAAGACTAATTTAACACTTTATACGTGCGAGTAATTGATATAAAATCACGCAACAACAATATTAAAGTGTAGGACTTGGTGTGGCCATATGCCACAATTATGCAGTTCAAGGTGGTTTAAAGGAATTATTAATTGCCTCTTTTGATCATTAATGAGAGATTAAAGGTAGTTGATGGGAGTTACTTGGTCCCTCACCTAGCCATATATAAAGATATAATCTTCTCCATCAAAGAGATATCGCAAAAATACAAAAAGAAAAAAGGTTCTAGAAGCATAGGTAAGAAGACATTTCTTAAACACTCATTCTCAGATCATTCACGTTTTAACTTTCTACAATACTTGAGCAATATAGCTGGAGGTAAGTAATTAAATTTTGTATTATATTACATGCCTAATATTCTACCTAAAGGCCTTCAAGTCAATTAATATAAAGATTAGGTTAAACCGTAGTAAAATTGATTAGTTTTAAATATTTGAAAACAAGATTCGAAAAGCCAAACAAGCTGCTGTTTTGAAACGCACGTAGTGTGCACGCAGTCTAAAGAGCGTGAGGGATATTGGGTACACTTTAGTCAGTGTATGCATGACACTATCTGATGTAACGACAAATAAAAGTCTCAGGTGGTCCTGAGTGCTGACAACATGATACATAGTGGCTGTGGCCGAACATCTATAATGCTTCACTGACATCAGGTAACACGTAGCTTTCTTGCCCCCATACTTGGAGCCTATTTTAATTCGAACCAATATGTGGATGAATACTTAAACAAATGAAATGTGTGGAAGACACCATAAGATATGTAGCAGATATATTGGCAAAACAGTCTGCTTAATCATTGATGCAAAATTCCAATTTCTTATACAATTATAATTAAGACTTAATCTTGGTGTGTTCATACTCTGGTTTATATAATGTTGTCCAATGAATATAGCTACTATCAAAAACTTGGTTGGTTTTCTGTTTCCATGGTTTCCGCTTACAGGTTTTTGAGTGCTGATTTATATTCTCAGTTTCAACAAGTACTGAATACTTTGAACAGGAACAACAATATACAATTATGCTACTGTTTATTCAAAAGATAAACTTAAATTGAATTAGGACATCAGTTACAGCAGACTCTACATTGATTTGACCAGCACCATCAAATTACTTTGTTCAGAGATGATGTAACATTCAGATTGTTTGCTTATGTGTACCGAACTTTATAATGGATAGCATGATTAACATAAAATCCTGAATGCAGGTATATCACGGACTCACAAGTAAACCCCTGTTGGCAGAAATCTTGTAATGTCCACCAGATCCAAATGGAATAAAAGCCTCTGACTTAAACTATACCCTCAGAAAACATACCTTATCTGTTTTAACACGAGCTGGGAGCCTCAATGTGCGCAACTGAGAAGGTTCACTAATCCGTGAGCTTCCAATTTTTCAATGGGTTGACTTCTTCAGTTAATCTAGGTTTAACATCCTCCAGGTTTCTAAAATCACACCATTCTATAAAAGGCACCAAAAGATTAGTAATTGTTAAGCAAAATAATAGGAAATTCTAACACCAAGACCATAATGAACTGAGAAATACATTTCGAGAGAAGAGATAATTGAAAGTTCAGCGAGAATGCGCAGAATAAGCAAAGACAATGCACATATTACAAAAATGATTGGATTTTTTAAAAACAAAATTGAATATCTATGTACTGTAACCGTTGGATTATTCAAAGAAATGGTCAAAAGAAAGCAAACATTATAAGTTAACTACCGTAACAGTCTCAGGTGCTATTCTTGACGCAATCAGAGAATGGCTTTCATAGTGCGCATCAAATGATACCATCCATTGTTGCTAAGATTTAATTCTGTTCTCATTTGCAGAAACAGCCAATAACGTACCCTCCTGTTGAAGCGGATACGTGGACTTGCCTTAAATTGGAAAGTAAATGAGCAACTTAACAATTTTCTTCTCTATAAAATGTAGGATGGTTTTGATAGGAACAAGAAGAATTGGATCAAAATTAGAAGATACAAAAAAAATAGACAAGCTAACAACAACAAAAGAAATGGGGTGTCTTCCATAGACTCAGAGAGGTTATTCACCATAAAACAAATATTAATTCATTCTGCAATGAACTTACTGGTAAGCCTCCCTGCATCAATGGTTGTCAAAAGATTAGTGTTATCCATATCCCAAAATTTGATTGTAGTCATCACCAGCAGCCAGAAACCTGTTCTTGGTAGTATCAAATTGTACAAACCCCAAGAACGCTTATGAAACCCTCTGTACATTCTTCTCACAGAACCTTCATTTATTCCATTCAACAAAGTGTGACTCCCCCTCTTTATTGGTTCCACACGAGAAAAGCCTGCATGTTATAATGTATATGCACTTCTTAGTTCATCCATAAAATGAATATGATGTGGAGATATTATAGTCCAGAGCAGTTCCAGTAGCCAACTTTTTCCATCGACTATATGCCATAGTTGCACAAGAGTGAGCAGGGGCATCATAATCAACCCTTGGTTCTCACTGTCATACAACCAAGCTTTATCTTCCACACGGATGTTGAAAAGACAAACTGAAGTGTAAGTATGAGCAAATACTTCAAATAAACTAAGTAGATCAGCCATGAAGTGATAAACAGGGAATGAACCACCAAAATACAAGTATCAAGCAGGAGGATTACATGAACATTACTTGGAATGAGGGCAAACTGAATGTACGGCATCCATATGACCTTCAAATGTGTAAATTTTGTGCCAGTAGCCACATCCCATACCTAAACAAAAACAAAAAAAATCGAGTAAGAAATCACAGTTTCTAACTATGACTAACATTTAACTAGTAACTCATAACCAACCTTGATGGTCCTGTCATCACCACAAGTAATAACAGAAATTGCTTAGAGTGGTTGATGAATGCTAGTCATTTACACTCCCAACATGAGCATCAATCTAGAAATGAAAACGAATAAACGTCAGAAACAAAAGTAACCGACAGTGATATAAGCAAGAGTAGGGAGATAATGGAGAGCCTACCTCCAGATGTTGCGAATTTCATGTGAACCATAATAAGTGTATAAACTGCACTATATGTTTAGAATATGCAACTCTCGTTTAATGAAAAACATTAATGAAACATACAATATATAGTTAGAAACCAGTAACACCAGACCATTTTAAGGTTATGTGGTTTCAAATCTAAACCTACCAAATAAAGCCCGTCAGGGCTCCACAATAAACGTTTACGAGACACATGATCTTTGATTAATGCTGCCTGAATCAGACCAAGATTAATCTAGGATTTGAAAAATAGTAAAACAAAAGCAATTATTCGACTCCAAAGTTTTCTTGGTTAAAACAAAACATACCTTAATGACATTGAACTTGCTCCAATATTCCATACCTGAAAGTTTCTTGAAACCACCTTCTCTGCAGAACTAACCTCCCAAAACAATATCCCCCACATGGGTCCCAACGAAGAAGTCCATTAGAAAACATAAGTTACTTTGGCTTAACAAACAAAATGTTTTTGAAATAATCACCATAAAAACTAATTGTGTCAAGAGAAGTCGTATAAACAACCAAGAAGGATAGTCTGTTGAATTGGATGGAAGTCCATGCTTGTTGGAACTGACCCCTGAGTTAAAGTTCGTGCAACAGTCTTGGTAATTCATCAGTTGCTGAACTGTGAATTTGACCAGGATTTTTCCTGGCAACATATCTGCCAACAAAGCAGATCTTTAGCCAGGAAATGAGACTGTCTTTAGGCACTTAGAGTTAAAATAACTAACCCTATCTGGAACCCCTGAGATCCTTGTCTTAGACATAATATCAAAATCCCAAGACTCTTTGTCATGCAGCTATACAGACAATAGAATTGAGGTTGCGAAGTTAGAAATTCCTTGCTTTCCGAAGCTTTAACATTTAGTTATGCAAAAATTACAGCATACATTACATCATTACCTGGATGCAGTGGAGTACCAAAACTGGCTCCCTCCAGAAACCACAGGATGAGTTATGGTTGAGGAACTAGACATCCATGCAGTCAAGGGAATTTGGACTGCTGCGATGGCTGTAGAACAAAATAAATAAATAAATATATTTAAAAATCCCAGAGATTGTGAGTCACAGGCCAGGTGAAATTGGTCACATACCCCATGTGTGCCCATTGGAAGAAAAAATTCTGACTTCGCTGCAGGACTTATTAGCTGATTGCTGCAGTTAGCTGCACATACGGATCATTGAGTTTCTACAATTGTGATCCACAAAAAGGGTTCTTATATCAGGATTTGGCCTAGGATTTGCGCAAAGTGAATGCTGCCAGTTCAAGCTGTCTCATACATAACCAAAACCAGTCACCTACATGACCAATCACTGAATGCAGATCTTCGTAAAGAGAATTGCCAAGTGGAACAAAACTCCAACTAAGATATGCTTGTAACAGAAACATATGCCAGTGGCTACTTCATAACAGCCAGTTGAGTAAATAAAAAGTAGATCAAACATACCATTTATACATAGACAATTTTTTCTTAATGTCGTTTTAAGGCTATCATACCTTTGATTGATGAGCATCCGCAACCTTGAACCTTTTATGTTAGGAAACCCCATTTGTCGCGGAAAAGGGGATTTGCCTCAATAAGCTTCTTGAGCTCAACCAACATAATTGTTCTTGCAGTCTTGTATCTCTATAGCCAGAGAGTTGATCATTTTCCCTATAGAAATCACGATTTATAAAATGTCAAAACATCATTCTCCAATTCCAACTAAAATTTAAGAACTTGCAGGGAGTATAGGTACCGAAAATTTTCTAATGTAAGGAGAGAGTGATCTCCTTGAATAAGTTCATTAAAAGAAGCAAAAACTTTCAGATCCTTAACAAGAATATCTACAGCCTGCCTCGTTCTTTCCTGTTCAATTTAAGCAAGCAAGCAGATAAAATTTATGGAAAAATATCTACTTAAATACAACACGAGAGTAGTTACATTTTTGGAAATTCACTAGTTACTATTTACCTGTCCAATGCTCTAGGTATTTTTGCTTCCGAATTTCAAAATAGATCTTCATCGAATACCTGTTATCATCAACTCTGTGAACCCAGAGAGGTAATTCTCAACTTCATCCCATTTTCCATTGAGCACCAAGTCTCAAAGTACTTGACACTAAAGAACAGACCCGATTCTTGCTCAAGCCTGTTCATTTCATCAAGTAGTTACATATACAATAAATATATAAGAGGTGAGTGAGGAGGACCCCATTTATTCTCAGATTCTAGCGGCTCGAAGACATGAACACCGCCATCAGTTAGTCCTATGGCAAATTGGTTGGGTTCTTGTGGATGTGCTGCAATCACAAGCGGGTATAGTGCTACGGAACTGCAATGAATGAATTTATAATAAACAAGAGTTAGAATCACACTCCATGATAATAAACATGATTTTAGACCCAAGTTTGATAAAGTCGAACTGCATACTCTTAACTGAAGTTCAACAAGCTCAGAAAACTAAACTCAGAGAAAAATGTAATAGATGACAAGGAATACTTAATGCTAGATCAGTGAAGTGAAATAACAGGCATGTATAAGAAAATGGAGGACATACCCGACATCTAATGGAAGATAAGCTGAAGATCCAATTCGACATCGTAATTGAAGATTTGATGCATTAAATATCCGCACGGCGCCATCCACAAAACTGCTGTACACCAACTGGCTATCACATGAGAATGTTGCATGGGAGATTGGCGCTGAGGATTCTCCTACGACCCACTAAATTTCAGACAAATGCACATGGTCAGCAATTTGAGAGATAAAGTCAGAGACTCATACTAGACTGTTTCCTCAATATTTGGCCATCATCAATACATCAGTTGTCACAGTGGATTAATAGCGAGGTTTTCTCAATTCAAAAAGCTGGGATTTTTTCAATTCACCAGTCCATTCAGTTAGTGGAAGACCAAAAAACCCCTCTATGTTCTGGTGCAATTGGTTGTTCTGAAGGCCAAGTCCAAATGGATACACCATCAAGGACCAAATTTATTTGTTGATTAAAAAGTTACATGCTAAATGAAAATACCTGCTTTTCCCGCTCCAGTTTCATTGAATCATATATGGCAAGCTGGGTCTCATTTACAGCGAGGAAGTGTATCTGATCATGATGAAATTGAACTTGGGTATCTGACATTGCTGCTGGAGTCCTTCCAGATGGAATATGCAATGAGGTGCTTTTCTGCCTCTCCCACCTATCACAACTCCATATGATGATCTAGGAAAAGAAGGAACAAATTAATGGATTATGCATAACAAATATCCATAAAGAACTATGGTTGCTTGAAAATATATTATGTAAGATTTGTTACTTGTGTTTATCTTGCACTTCAATCAAAAGAAAAATGATGATAACATGTAGAAGAGCTGAATTAAGAGGCAACATATATAAACCTTGTATAGAATTGCATGTTTCTAATATGCATGCTATAGAAGTTTGAAGTTAAGACACTAACTTGAGCATCGGCTCCTGAAGAAACAAGTATATTCAGCACATGGGAGAAGGCAAGGCCAGTGATTCTCTTAGAGTGACCTTTAAGCTTGTTCTTGGCCTACAACAAGAAAGAAAACAGCCAATTTGCTAGATTTATCTCTAATAAGTATCACCACAGTCATTGCTCTAGAATATAGCATACCTCATCTATGCGAACGTTATATATGTGTATAGTGGAATCATCCATGCCAACAGCAATTATATTGTTATCTTGAGGGTGGAAAGCAAGATATGTTGATGCAGGTGGTGGATCCATGAAAGTTGTCATAGTCTGTAAGTACCCAACAGATACCAATAAGTCAGTCAAAATGAAGCAGATGTGTGACATAAAGTTGAAATCTAAACTTTTTTATCTACGTGAAAAATAAAGAAGAGGAATATCCCTAAGCTGTAATGTCATAAAGGTCCTTTTTCAAAGCAAAAACTAAATGAAAAGTTGCTTTAAAAACAGCTTATTAGACCAGTTCTTGATCAATTTTGGAATTTCCTTACTTAATATAGCCCAAGAGCCGACTTGCTAAATAAGAGTGGTTTGTCTCTTTTCCCACCAAAATCCTTTTTGAGAGATAATCTATGAGAAAGGATTGCAAATAAACCTGTAGTTAAGAACTTTTAAATCTGTTCCGAAGCTTACCTTAAATGTCATCATGTTGAACAAGGAAATTTTTCCTCCAGATGCTGACATGACATAGGAATCATTCTTGGACAAAGCAAAGCAGGGCACAGCATCTTCAGGCTTAGCACCCGTTAAATCATTGGTCATTAATATGCCTGATGCTGGTTGTATTAGTTGAGGGGCAACCTTGCTAGTTGCCTACACCATGAAACTTTATATGAGTAATCATCAATTCAAAATTTAACAGGGGAACAAATTGAGGTGAAATGGGAAGATTTTGATAATCTCTATGGGCTTTAAGATAGAAATGGATTGAGGCCAAGGGAGGAAACTTATACCTTCCCACTTAAATTAACCTCACTTCGTGGCCACTTCCAGTATAGGTGAATGGCATTTAATGCCAATGCCAAAATGCCATTACCAGAATTAGTGTAGATCAACCTTGAGATCTGCAATAGTCACAGGAGAAACCATTGAGAAACCTATATCCTTTCAAGTAATAAACACTTGGTAGTTTTTTCTGGCAAAACTAAGGCATTAGAACGATAACAGTTGATACACAGAGAACTGTGAGCTGAACTACTTAAACAAATGAAATGTGTGGAAGACACCATAAGATATGTAGCAGATATATTGGCAAAACAGTCTGCTTAATCATTGATGCAAAATTCCAATTTCTTATACAATTTATAATTAAGACTTCAATCTTGGTTGTGTTCACTACTCTGGTTTATATAATGTTGTCCAATGAATATAGCTACTATCAACAAACTTGGTTGGTTTTCTGTTTCCATGGTTTCCGCTTACAGGTTTCTTTGAGTGCTGCATTTATATTCTCGAGTTTCCAACAAGTTACTGAATACTTTGAACAGGAAACAACAATATACAATTATGCTACTGGTTTATTCAAAAGATAACTCTTAAATTGAATTAGGACATCAGTTACAGCAGACTCCTACATTGATTTGACCAGCACCATCAAATTTAACTTTGTTCAGAGATGATGTAACATTCAGATTGTTTTGCTTATGTGTACCGAACTTTATAATGGATAGCATGATTAACATCAAAATCCTGAAATGCAGGTATATCACGGACTCACAGGTATAACCCCTGTTGGCAGAAATCTTGTAATGTCCACCAGAATCCAAATTGGAATAAAAGCCTCTGACTTAAACTATACCCGTCAGAAAACATACCTTATCTGTTTTAACACGAGCTGGGAGCCTCAATGTGCGCAACTGAGAAGGTTCACTAATCTCCGTGAGCTTCCAATTTTTCACTGGGTTGACTTCTTCAGTTAATCTAGGTTTAACATCCTCCAGGTTTCTAAAATCACCATTCTATAAAAGGCACCAAAAGTATTAGTAATTGTTAAGCAAAATAATAGGAAATTCTAACACCAAGATCCATAATGAACTGAAGAAATACATTTCAAGAGAAAGAAATTAAATTGAAAGTTCAGCGAGAATGCACAGAATGAAGCAAAGACAATGCACATATTACAAAATCAGATTGGATTTTTTAAAAACAAAATTGAATATCTATGTACTGTAACCGTTGGATTATTCAAAGCACATAAAGAAGATATAACAGAAATGGTCAAAAAGAAGCAAACATTATAAGTTAACTACCTTGGTAACAGTCTCAGGTGCTATTCTTGACGCAATCAGAGAATGGCTTTCATAAGTGCGCATCAACATGATACCATCCATTGTTGCTAAGATTTTAATTCTGTTCTCATTTGCAGAAACAGCCAATAACGTACCCTCCTTGTTGAAGCGGATACGTGGACTTGCCTTAAATTGGAAAAGTAAATGAGCAACTTAAACAATTTTCTTCTCTATAAAATGTAGGATTGGTTTTGATAGGAAACAAGAAGAATTGGATCAAAAGTAATAGAAGATACAAAAAAAAAATAGACAAGCTAACAACAACAAAAGAAAATGGCGGTCTTCCATGTAGACTCAGAGAGGTTATTCACCATAAAACAAATATTAATTCATTCTGCAATGAACTTACTGGTAAGCCTCCCTCAGCATCAATGGTTGTCAAAAGATTAGTGTTATCCATATCCCAAAATTTGATTGAATAGTCATCACCAGCAGCCAGAAACCTGTTCTTGGTAGTATCAAATTGTACAACACCCAAAGAACGCTTATGAAACCCTCTGTACATTCTTCTCACAGAACCTTCATTTTCATTCCATTCAACAATGTGTGACTCCCCTTCTTTATTGGTTCCACATGAGAAAAGCCTGCATGTATGAATGTATTTATGCACTTCTTAGTTCATCCATAAAATGAATATGATGTGGATATATTATAGTCCAGAGCAGTTCCAGTAGCCCAACCTTTTTCCATCAGCACTATATGCCATAGTTGCACAAGAGTGAGCAGGTGCATCATAATCAACCCTTGGTCCCATCATGTCATACAACCAAGCTTTTATCTTCCCATCCACGGATGTTGAAAAGACAAACTGAAGTGTAAAAGTATGAGCAAATACTTCAAATAAACTAAGTAGATCAGCCACATGAAGTGATAAACAGGGAATGAACCACCAAAATACAAGTATCAAGCAGAGAGATTACATGAACATTATCCTTGGAATGAGGGCAAACTGAATGTACGGCATCCATATGACCTTCAAATGTGTACAATTTTGTGCCAGTAGCCACATCCCATACCTGAAAACAAAAACAAAAAAATCGAGTAAGAAATCACAGTTTCTAACTATGACTAACATTTAACTAGTAACTCATAACCAACCTTGATGGTCCTGTCATCACCACAAGTAATAACAGAAATTTGCTTAGAGTGGTTGATGAATGCTAGATCATTTACACTCCCAACATGAGCATCAATCTAGAAATGAAAACGAATAAACGTCAGAAACAAAAGTAACCGACAGTGATATAAAGCAAAGAGTACGGGAGATAATGGAGAGCCTACCTCCAGATGTTGCCGAATTTCATGTGAACCATAATAAGTGTATAACTGCACTATATGTTTAGAATATGCAACTCCTGTTTAATGAAAATAACATTAATGAAAACATACAATATATAGTTAGACAACACCAGTAACACCAGACCATTTTAAACGGTTATGTGGTTTCAAATCTAAACCTTACCAAATAAAGCCCCGTCAGGGCTCCACAATAAACGTTTTACGGAGACACATGGATCTTTGATTAATGCTGCCTGAATCAGACCAAGATTAATCTAGGATTTGAAAAATAGTAAAACAAAAGCAATTATCCGACTCCAAAGTTTTTCTTGGTTAAAACAAAACATACCTTTAATGACATTGAACTTGCTCCAATATTCCATACCTGAAAGTTTCTTGAAACCACCTTCTCTGCAGAACTAACCTCCCACAAACTAATATCCCCCACATGGGTCCCAACTGAAGAAGTCCATTAGAAAACATAAGTTACTTTATGGCTTAACAAACAAAATGTTTTTGAAATAATCACCATAAAAACTAATTGTGTCAAGAGAAGTCGTATAAACTAACCAAGAAGGATAGTCTGTTGAATTGGATGGAAGTCCATGCTTGTTGGAACTGACCCCTGAGTTAAAGTTCGTGCAACAGTCTTCGGTAATTCATCAGTTGCTGAACTGTGAATTTGACCAGGATTTTTTCCTGGCAACATTATCTGCCAACAAAGCAGATCTTTAGCCAGGAAATGAGACTGTCTTTAGGCACTTAAGAGTTAAAATAACTAACCCTATCTGGAACCCCTGAGATCCTTGTCTTAGACATAATATCAAAATCCCCAAGACTCTTTGTCATTGCAGCTATACAGACAATAGAATTGAGGTTGCGAAGTTAGAAATTCCTTGCTTTCCGAAGCTTTAACATTTAGTTTTATGCAAAAATTACAGCATACATTACATCATTACCTGGATGCAGTGGAGTACCAAAACTGGCTCCACCTCCAGAAACCACAGGATGAGTTATGGTTGAGGAACTAGACATCCATGCAGTCAAGGGAATTTGGACTGCTGCTGATGGCTGATAGAACAAAATAAATAAATAAATTATATTTTAAAAAATCCCAGAGATTTGTGAGTCACAGGCCAGGTGAACTTGTTCACATACCCCATGTGTGCCCATTGGAAGAAAACTTTCTGACTTCGCTGCAGGACTTATTAGCTGATTGCTCGCAGTTAGCTGCACATACGGATCATTGAAGTTTCTACAATTGTGATCCACAAAAAGGGTTCTTATATCAGGATTTGGCCTAGGATTTGCGCAAAGTGAATGCTGCCAGTTCAAGCTGTCTCATACATAACCAAAACCAGTCACCTACATGACCAATCACTGAATGCCAGATCTTCGTAAAGAAGAATTGCCAAGTGGAACAAAACTCCAACATAAGATATGCTTGTACACAGAAACATATGCCAGTGCTACTTCATAACAGCCAGTTGAGTAAATAAAAAGTAGATCAAACATACCATTTATACAATAGACAATTTTTTTCCTAATGTCGTTTTAAGGCTATCATACCTTTGATTGATGAGCATCCGCAACCTTGAACCTTTTATGTTAGGAAACCCCAATTTGTCGCGGAAAAGGGGATTTGCCTCAATAAGCTTCTTGAGCTCAACCAACATAATTGTTCTTGCAGTCTTTGTATCTCTATAGCCAGAGAGTTGATCATTTTCCCTATAGAAATCACGATTTATTAAAATGTCAGAAAACATCATTCTCCAATTCAAACTTAAAATTTAAGAACCTTGCAGTGAGTATAGGTACCGAAAATTTTCTAATGTAAGGAGATGAGTGATCTCCTTGAATAAGTCTTCATTAAAAGAAGCAAAAACTTTCAGATCCTTAACAAGAATATCTACAGCCGTGCCTCGTTCTTTCCTGTTCAATTTAAGCAAGCAAGCAGATAAAATTTATGGAAAAAATATCTACTTAAATACAACACGAGAGTAGTTACATTTTTGGAAATTCACTAGCTTACTATTTACCTGTCCAATGCTTCTAGGTATTTTTGCTTCCGAATTTCAAAATAGATCTTCATCGAATACCTGTTATCATCAACTCTAGTGAACCCAGAGAGGTAATTCTCAACTTCATCCCATTTTCCATTGAGCACCAAGTCTTCAAAGTACTTGACACTAAAGAACAGACCCGATTCTTGCTCAAGCCTGTTCATTTCATCAAGTTAGTTACATATACAAATAAATATATAAAGAAAAGGGAAAACAAGGTAATTATGAGTTGGGTTAAAACTGTACTTGTGAACAGTGTCTTTGAACTTCTCCTCTTCGAGGAACTGCAAGATCAAGAAGACGAGGTCTCTACTAAGCGAAGAAGTCATTTTAGCTCTACCCTCTTATCTCCAGAGCTTCCAAATTAACCACTGAGAAAAACAAACATACATTTGAGTCTTTGTATAGACAAGGAATATTAAAAAAGTTTAAAAACAAAAAACTTACCGACAAAAAATTGCATTAATTTCTTTAAAAAAGTTTAAAAAAGGAAACTTCTCCATGAAGAAAACAAAATAATAGTCTAGCACTTATGGTTTATATATGAAGATGGGTGGAGTATACAATGAAGAATCATTTTCACGAAAATTTTTAACACCCAATCAACAGAAACAGAGCTCTAAAAAACAGAGCCAAAATGACTTTAAAAATCAAACGAAAATTTGGAAATTGAGCCTCTGTCAACAGACTTGATGTGAAATCCACTTGACTCTTACAGACTAACAAAGAAATTGAGCAGAGTTGAAGAGTCGTGAGCTAAAATTAGCTTAAAAAGGTAAAGAAAATTAGGGTTTGAAATATGATGAACAGTAAAGTAGCTTTAAACACATCAAAACAGAAAACGCTTGAAAGTTAAAGACTCTCTGCTTAGAGCAACAAGAGAAAAAGGGAAAAAATGATTAAACAAAAGCGAATCGTATGAAAAACTAAAGATGAGAAGTGAAAATTAAAACGAAAAATCGAAGTCTTACCAACAAAAACAGAGAAAGAAAAAACAGAGCAGTCACAGCGCTCTTTCGCAGACGATGCGGCTTTTGAGGTTTGAGTTCTTAGTGACTAAGGAAGAGAGAGCGACCTTTTTATTATAGAAACAGGCGGCATTTTCTAGATATAAGTACAGTAGCTTATCATGATAAGTACAATGCTTTATTATGTGGTCCATAGCTGATAATTAAGCCGACAGCTGTCTCTTCTTTGCTCAAAAGAAGACAATGACGGTTATGTTTTGGTGTAAGACCATTCTCATTTTTAAGCGCGTTTAAGACACCCTCCGTAGGAAAGGCGTTCACAAAATGAAATTTTTATTCTAAATATAATAAAAATTTATTTATTTGCAAATCATATTTGTTATACCTAAAAAATCAGAGTTAATATTAGCTTACGTCAGTAAGCACCAATCAGAGTTTAGGAAGATTTTACACCATCCAGAAGTTGTCACATTACTCCATAACATAAATAATATGACTGTCACCAACTTAGTAGATTTAGGTTTTGTCTATGAGTGACTGAGGACCGCACACATGTCAAAACCCTAGATAATTTAAGGATATTTCTTAAGTTATCAACTAATGAGAGGTAATGAAGGACTTGCATGGCACCTACTCACTTGTAAATTTGTAATCATTATCTTGAATTCATCTCCTATAAATAGAGGAGTTCCCCTCTCATTTTCGGGATTCTGATACTGAACTCTCATTCTGATTGTAAACTTTATTTTTAGAGCAAAAATAACCTACGGAAAAGATATTGACTTGATATTCTCTCTGAATACTCAGTTATTGTACCTCTGTTCGCTATACAGGACCTCTTATAATCTCTCATATATAAAATAAATAGTAGACGTAAGATTCGCTTTAAACATCCGAACCACTTTAAAAATTATATCTCTCATTTATAATTTAGTCTTTGTGTCTGATTATAATCGTTCACGTGTAATTTTTAAAAACAGTTTAATACTTTGTACGTGCGAGTCATTGATATCAAAATCACGCATCAATAATATTAAAGTGTAAGACTTGATGTGGTCACATGTCATAATTATGAAGTTCAAGGTGGTTTAAAGGAGTTATTAACTGTCTTTTTTTACCCTTGATGAGAGATTAAAGGTAGTTGATGGAAGATATAATCTTCTCCATCAAAGAGATATCACAAAAATACAAAAGGAAGAAAGGTTCTGGAAACATAGACTAGAAGACATCTTTTAAACACTCACTTACAGATCATTCACATTTTAACTTTTTACTTTAGCAATATAGGTGGAGATAAGTAATTAAATTTTGTATTACATTACATACGAATATTCTACCTAAAGGCCTTCAAATCAATTAATATAAAGATTGGGTTAAACTGTAATAAAATTGATTAGTTTTAAATATTTGAAAACCAGATTCGAAAAGCCAAACAAGCTGCTGTTTTGAAACGCACGTAGTGTGCACGCAGTCTAAAGAGCGTGAGAGATATTGGGTATACTTTAGCCAGTGCATGCATGACACTATCAGATGTAACGACAAATAAAAGTCTCAGGTGGTCCTGAGTGCTGACAACATGATACATAGTGGCTGTGGCCGAACATCTATAATGCTTCACTGACAGCAGGTAACACGTAGCTTTCTTGCCCCCATACTTGGAGCCTATTTTAATTCGAACCAATAAATACCTGATTCCCCCATACGGTTAAAGGGTGTATTTTTCTCTCATTGTTAAGTTTCTTCCTTACCAGTTTTTGGATATAAATTTTATCCAAATTTATTTTAACATGATATTAGAATCATTATATATATATATATATATATATATGTGATTAGACTCTTTTTTTTTTTTTTACCTAACAAAATTGAAATATATTTTATCATATAGAAAGAAAAAAAAAAAAGCAAGATTTTTCTCTTCGATTTTATTTATTTTATATTTTTAATAGATACCTTAATATGCATATTAAGATGACTCAAAAATATTTTTAATATTATTAAAAAATATTAATATTTATTTTTATAGTTTCTATGCAATATTTATAGCAATTTTCTATTTAATTAATAAATATAACTAATTTTTAAGAAATGAGCATTGTATTAACTCATGATATATGTCATCCATCTCGAAATTGTTGTATTAAGATGATTCAAAAAAGATAAAAGGATTATTTATTTCTTAATAATCATATCTTTAATTAATGGAGAGAAACTTACTTTGGTCAAAATTATGACCCCAATTAGAGCTTCAAATAGTATTCTTTTTATGGTAAGATGAAGTGATCTTAGTAATTTTATTTCAAAGATACTACTTCCTATTACTTGCCTTTGGTAACCTTAATTATTTCAAGCTTCAAGGTCTCTATAACCTGTTCTTAACCTTAAATGGGGTTGGTAATTAAGTCTTGAATTAATGTGAAGATAATAATTACATTTGAAATAATTTTTTTTTTTTAATTATTTTGCTGATATAATTAAAAGCTTACATAAAGTGGTTTTCTTTTTTACGCTTGTTTCCGTACATTTGTAGATATTATGTTTGAAATTACCGTGCCACGTGTCACAAAAGCGCGTAAATAAAGGACTTTACGACAACGTAGGCTCCACACGTTTTTTATTTTTCCTAAGTGACTTCCAGGATGGAGTGATGTTGTCAACAAATCACCTGTGCTGAAAAGTTTTTCACGCGCTCTAGAATAGGGCGTGTCCAACTCTTGTCGAGCGGAAACGATACCACGTGGTGGGGCTCATTTGTTAACATATCCTTCTTTTGTTTTTAATTTGAGTAGAACAATTTTATAAAATATAACTATTTAAATTTAAACTTTAATCACACGAGCAAGTATGCACTTTCATGTAATTTATGTATAATAAGTTTAAAATTTAGGGATATTATTAATTAGAGGACATTGTTTTATGAAACTGTCAGAAAAAAAGATACAAATTTTAAAATAGCTAAAAAAGGGACAAAATACTATTAAAATTTAATTCTTGAAAGGGGTAAAAATGGTATTTCTTAAATTTATAATATGTACATTTTATATTATTTTAAAATATCTCTACTTAAAAAAAAAAAAAACCAAAACTAAAAAAGTGTAGAAACCAAAATTAAAAAAATCCAAAACAAAAAACATAAATAAAATAAAATATAAATAAATGCATGGATAATAATGTAATTTAATCCTTTTCCGTTAAATTTAATGGTAAGTAAAGGAGTTTTGTCCATTTTCAAGCTATTTTTAAACTTAAAGTCATTTTTCTCTTTGTTTTTTAAAACATTGTCCTCCTATTATAATATCCCTTAAATTTATGAGTTCTAATCTAACAATAAATAAATTTTACTGTTAAATAGTGAAAGGAATAAATTTACGGGCTAATAATTTTATATTTCTTCGTAAATGTTGTGAAAAAATTATCCTCAAAGCATAACTAAAAATAAAGTAATTTATTGAATGAGATTAAATTTTTATTTTTTTGATAAAATTATATAAATGAATTAACTAAGAATGTTGAAAATTGGGATAATTAGAGTAAATAATTCAAAGAAATGGTAAAGGATATGATATAATAGGAAATTAGGAAGGGATGCAGAGCAGCACAGAGTGAGAAAGTGTTCCTCAAACGCCCAAAACAAAATTCATTATTTGTCACACCCGAACCTGTCTCCATACCGACCCACAAATGAGGCCACCATGAGCACTATGAATAATATTTTAATTAGCTTTAATTAATTGATAAAAAATAATTGACTTATTTTATTATTCTTTATTAGTCATGGATGGCATATCTTAGTCATACTCAACAATATTAAGTTGAAAATGCTTATAGGACTTACCATTACAGAAAGAATTAGGCCCGTGCTTAGTCCTTAAACCCATATTAATGGGCCCATCTTAAAATTATAGTCCCGCTCACAGTCACAGACCCAATTTTGCAAACATTGTGTTAAGATTTCGAATTCATAATTCAGTAGCTGAATTTTATAATCTTTTTAATGTATTATTTTATTTTTAAAATTGAAAAAAAAAATACAAAAATAAAGATGAAAAAAATACAAATTTTGTACCTATCTTCTCCTTAATTGGATAACGTAACGTCAAAGTTATTGAGCAAGACTGCAAGACTCTTGATTTTGATTCCCCTTCTCTTTAACGACGTCACTCTCCACGTGTTGCCCGTTTATCGTCAACTGGTAGGCCCGACTCGTATATAAGCCCAGTGGCTTATCAAAACCACACCAGACTTATCAGTATAACCACTCGTGCTTATATTATCTCGTACACATCGCCACTCTTATATAATCAGTTTCCTCTTCACTCCATGTCTTAACTGCGATGAGACTACTCAGAGCTAGAGAGAGGAAGTAAAGATTGTCTGATCTGAATTTCTTTTTACTTAATTTGATCTTCTTTCTTTTTCAGGTCAGCCTTCCTCTGATTTTTTTTTTTTCTTTTGACACTTCAATTATATATATATATATATGTTCGAATTCGATCTTAAGTGAAGATAATAAGTGCTGGTTTCATATCCGATCAGAACTGATTTTCAATCTTTTTTTTCCGGTTTCTTCGTTGATGGGTGATTTTCTAACCTTAAATTTATTTAATTTTGATAATCGGAAGATCAAAAGCTGAATCGGTTGATTTGAGATCGAATTGCTTTGATTAATTGGTCGATTATCACTTCTTTGTCACAGTAACTTTCTCATATTGCTATCTCGATCTTTACGATTGTCTTGTCTGGATGGTGACTGCTTTGTTGTTTGGCTGAAGAACGGTTACCTGAGTTTCGCGTTACTTTACTTACTATTTTTTTTTTTTTTGGTTCTTTTCGTGTTATTAAAACTCTTGCCCTTTGTTTGGTTGCATAGAAAATGGTGAAAATTATCCAATGGGATTATTATTTAGTTTAAATTTAGAAGATATGAATCTTAAACCAGCTGACGATGTACATGGTTGTTTAATGCTAATTTTCTTTTTTACTTTTCTGAGGTTTTTTACTTATTTGCTTATTTTATTTTTTAAGATGACCAGTCTTTAACATCTTTTGTTACACATGCTTGATCAATCACTTGACAGTTAGCTTGTTGAGAAGATAAAGATAAATAGAAAAGGATAATTAAATTTTGATAAGTGTGTCCTTGATCAAACGCCCAAAGGATAATATTTAATTTTGTTGCCTTCTTTTTTGTGTATTAAATACTAGAGGATCAGGTTAACTTAGAAAAGTCTGATACTCTCTAAGTTGTTTATGTAGAAATTGTGAGTAAGAAAAGGCGATAAAAGAGACAAAAGTTTTTATTATTTGTACTCCATTATTTCTCTTAGCATTCAACTAGAGTCTAACTTGATTTCAAGGTTGATTATTTACGTGATTGGTTATTTATGTTTATCAAATTTTCTGATTTAAATTTGTTTGCAGGTTTTGGTGGTGAGAAAGACTGTCGTATAGATGCATTCTCTTACCCAAGAGCTTGTTTTTTTAATCTTACAGTTCCTTGATGAGGAAGGTTATAAAGAAAGTGCTCACATGTATGTTAATCTTTCATCTCTAACCCACCCACTCATGTATGCACGTTTTTATACCTTCAAATTCTCATGCTTATTTTGTAACTTAATCATGACCATCTGGTGCGCAGGCTCGCGCGTGAAAGTGGATATTTCTTTAACTTAAAGTTTTTTGAGGACCTGGTACTTGATGGGAAGTGGGAAGAGGTTGAGAGGTATCTTTCTAGTTTCACAAAGGTTGATGACAATAGGTACTCAACCAAAATCTATTTTGAGATCAGGAAGCAGAATTTCCTTGAGGCATTGGACAGGTAATTTCACACCCCCCCCATTTTTTTTCTTTTTTTCATAAAGATTCCAAATAATCATTCTCATGCAGATCTTTTGTTACTAGCTCTGTTTCTAATGAAAATGGTTGATTATTTTACAGTCACGATCATGCAAAGGCGTTAAATATTCTTATGAAGGATTTAAAAGTTTTTGCTCCTGAAAATGAAGAGCTGTTCAAAGAAATGACTCAGCTCTTGATATTAGACGATATAAGGTATATGATTTCTATAATATACTTTTTTTCATTTTAGATTGTGACTGTAGCATAATAAGATGAGTTTTGTGTGTGTGTGTGCTCCATAGAGAACATGAGTCTCTCTCAATGTATGGAGATACAAAGTCAGCGAGGAAAACTATGATGTTGGAATTAGAGAACGTAATTGAGGCAAATCCTCTTATCCGTGACAAATTGAAATTTCCAAGCATCAAAATTCATAGGCTAAGACGTCTCATCAACCAAAGGTAATGAATTTCTTCTCTTTTCTGGACTTACAAATTTTATGTTCCTTACATACATACATATATACATATATTTTCTAAAAGAGAGTAGTGAATTGGGCTAGCAGCACTGATATATCAAAATTATTGTGTAAATCTCTTTACCATAGCTCTTGCATCTTGGATATTTTCACTAATTCTAGGCATACTTTTTTGGGCATTAAGAGAGAACTAACACAGCTTGTAAATTGACAGCCTAAATTGGCAGCATATACATTGTACAAATCCTCAACCAAATCCTGATATAAACACCCTTTTTGTGGATCATGTTTGTCAACTTCAAGACTCTTATTTATTAGCCCTGCCAATTGAAAGCAATTCTCTGGTAAGATCCAAACACAGGTGGTTTTATTTTATATTTTTTTATGTACACATGGTTCTATTATACGTCATGATCAAGCCAGTTAGTTTTCTGTTTTCTATTATCTGTAAAATTTTGTTCAAGAATTGTTAAATTCTACATGTTTAGCCTTCTCAAGCACCGGCAGTGCCAGTTTCAGCTTCCCCAGAAAGTTGGAATCCTAGTCCATCATCAGTAACTTATTCTGCAGTTTCTAAAGAGGCATTCTCTCTGGTTAGTCCAATAAATCCAGGTAGAGGATTTGGTTTATGCATTATGTTTCTGTTAGGTCTATAGTTTGACCTCATTTATTGGTATTATTTTTCCTATTAATCTTCTATTGCCTCTTGGTAGACCCAACTATGGATGACCCGGAGGATTCTGAGATTATCTCTGAGAAAAAGCTAGCTGGGTTCATGGACGGGGTAAAGCTGGTTAACTTTTACTGCAACACCACACAATTAAACCCCCTTTTATTTATTTATTTGTTTGTTTGGTACTCACGGTTCTTACTTAAATGTGTAGGTAATATCACCAGTCAACTCTCCTGGTTCAACTCACAGCACCCTTTTCAACATTCCTGTTGATTTGCCCAAGACAGTTGCACAAACATTGAATGAGGGTTCATCTCCAGTGAGCATGGATTTTCATCCTGTTCAGCATACTTTACTTCTAGGTCTGCCCATGAAATTCTGTTTGTAATTTTCAATTTTATGGTGGTTGTTAACAAGTGCATTTCAACCTGATGATTATTCATTATGTTGCTGTGTGATTCTTCAGTTGGAACCAATATAGGGGACATAGGATTGTGGGATGTTGATTCTCGAGAAAAATTGCTGTCAAGGAATTTTAAGGTTTGGCATATTGGAGCATGCTCAAGGTTATTCAAGGTTTGTTCCCTCCCTAACCAAAACAATGTTACATCTTGTTAAGAATGCATTATCCTCATCTAAAATTTGAATCAATTCAAATACATGCAGACAGCTCTGGTTAAAGATCCATTTGTTTCTGTTAATCGTGTAACTTGGAGTCCTGATGGGTCTTTGTTTGGTAAGTACAAAAGCGACTGGAAAATGCAGTCGAAACAATAGTTAGTTTTTTGATCGGATTTTTATTGCTCTTTTGAAACAGGCGTTGCATATTCAAAACATATACTCCAGTTATATTCCTACCATGGTGGCATTAACGTTCAGCAGAAATTGGAGGTAGCTTTAATGCATATACTGTCAGTTCAATAAGATTTGAGTGCCATATTCTTTGACCAATATTGATTTTTCTTTTCTACTAAATATTTAGATTGATGCTCACATTGGAGGTGTAAATGACCTAGCATTCCCTAAACCTGATGGGCAACTTTTGGTCATAACCTGTGGGGATGACAAGACAATTAAGGTTTTTTTTTTTTTTTTTTTAATTAATGGCCGAATATATACACAGAGAATTTTTTTACCTTATTTATTTTAGAGAAAGTGACTTTGTGTTTATTCATGTTTTTTCAAGGTGTGGGATGTGGTTAGCGGTGTCAACATGTATACCTTTGAAGGTCATGATACTCCTGTTTATTCTATTTGTCCTCATACGAAAGAACGTATTTCTGTAAGGACCTCTCCTGATTATATTCCTAGCATATTGTGGGGATATTATTGTTTGAGTTGATGACAAATGTCCATGTATGCTTTTATGCCTCAGTTTATATTCTCAACATCGGTGGATGGCAAGATAAAAGCATGGTTATATGACAATTTAGGAGCTAGAATTAANTATACTGTCAGTTCAATAAGATTTGAGTGCCATATTCTTTGACCAATATTGATTTTTCTTTTCTACTTAATATTTAGATTGATGCTCACATTGGAGGTGTAAATGACCTAGCATTCCCTAAACCTGATGGGCAACTTTTGGTCATAACCTGTGGGGATGACAAGACAATTAAGGTTTTTTTTTTTTTTTAATTAATGGCCGAATATATACACAGAGAATTTTTTTACCTTATTTATTTTAGAGAAAGTGACTTTGTGTTTATTCATGTTTTTTCAAGGTGTGGGATGTGGTTAGCGGTGTCAACATGTATACCTTTGAAGGTCATGATACTCCTGTTTATTCTATTTGTCCTCATACGAAAGAACGTATTTCTGTAAGGACCTCTCCTGATTATATTCCTAGCATATTGTGGGGATATTATTGTTTGAGTTGATGACAAATGTCCATGTATGCTTTTATGCCTCAGTTTATATTCTCAACATCGGTGGATGGCAAGATAAAAGCATGGTTATATGACAATTTAGGAGCTAGAATTAATTATGATGCTCCTGGTCTCGGGTGCACAAGAATGGCTTATAGTGCTAATGATCAAAGGTTTGCCTTACTAGGCCTTAACTAATGTTGAGTGCTTATTCAATTTCAGTGAGTGAATTGAAAGGTCACTGTTATAATTGAACACTTTTTCAGGCTTTTTTCATGTGGGACTACTGAGGATGGACAGTCGTTCCTTGTTGAATGGGATGAAAGTGAAGGTTCTATAAAAAGAAACTACCAAGGGCTCCGAAATGACTCTTTGTCTGTAGTGCAGTTTGATACAACCAAGGACCTATATTTGGCTGCTGGAGATGATCATATGATTAAAATATGGGATATGGACAAGGTTGAGCTCTTGACAACCATTGATGCAGATGGAGGATTACCTGTAAGTTGTTTAGGGATTTCAATGTCAAAAAAGTGTCATGTAGATGGGGGGTTGATTCTTCAATAAATTTATATTTCAAGCGGCAGCTTTAATCAAATTTCAATAATGTGTTCCTTGAGAAAGAAAAGGGTGACCTAAGTTGCACATCTATTTTTTTTTTTTTCTGATGTGAAGGCAAACCCACACATTCGCTTCAACAAGCCAGGATCATTGTTGGCTTGTATTGCAAATGAAAACAGAATAAAGATCTTGGCAACTGATTGTGGTCGTCCGTTGATGCATACATCTGATGGTAGTTCTGCTGATTCTAGAGATTTGTCTGATACTTTTAGGAAGGTTAGCATATTAAACCTTCTCCTACATTTTAGACAAAGATTTATCCTGCCTAATGCTTTTAATTTCACGCAGCTAGCAATCAATCCTATTTCAACTGCGGCTGGTGCTGGAGTCACTGATGCTGGTGTTCCTGTTGTGAGTAGTTTAGAGGGCACTCATTACTTTGTAGCTATTGCACCCATCTTAAATTGAACTCATGTCTTAGAAATTACCTTTGAAGTATACCTGATACATTTCTGTGCTGCAGATTGAGGACCAAACGAACTTGAAGAATGTGAAACCTGAAATTTTGGGAGAATCCAACTATCAAACTAAGGTTGGGAAGCCCTTAATTACTCGACCTTCTCAGTGCCAGTCACTGCGGCTCCCTTCCCATGTGAAAGCGAACATGGTTAGACAGTCTCATATTCTAGCAGTTTAGTCTTTATATATCATCATTTATTCTTCACTATTTCTTCTGCTCTGGCATATCTACCAAGTTATAAGTTGTCATCTGTGCTTTGTCTACAAGGTAATTGAATGCCTTGCATATGTTAGTAAATTGGTTGTACATAGTATTAAATGAAAATGAATCACTAACTTGACTTGAAAATTGCATTCGCTCATCTTGTATGCATGCTTTATTAGCATTAAAATACAATTGGAAATAAAGAAATCCACATCTCTCACTAGCTTCTTTCTTGCAATTGCAGATATCAAAGCTGATCTACACCAATGCGGGTAATGCCATTTTGGCATTAGCATCAAATGCCACTCATCTATTTTGGAAATGGCCAAAGAATGACCTGAACTTGAGTGGCAAGGTGAAGGGTCTTGAATTTAATAGTTATTCCTTTTCTTTTTTTTCATTCATATTTGTTGAAAGTTGTGATTGCAGTGATCATTGATAATGTCATTAAGATAAGATGTTAAGTGCAGGCCACTAGCAAGGTTCCCCCTCAATTATGGCAACCAAGGAACTGCTCACGACTTATGGTTAATGACACTACAGGCAGCAATCCTCAAGAGGTTGTGCCCTGTTTTGCTTTGTCCAAGAATGATTCATATCTCATATCAGCATCAGGAGGGATAATTTCCGTGTTCAACATGCTGACATTTAAGGTAACTCAAGAAATATGTGAACTGTAACAAACATCTAAAATTTATTTAGTACTCTGTCACACATATACTTTTCATTAACCATGGGTGAGTTAATTTTTTTTTTTTTTTTCCATTTTAGTGTACATAGTTTATAAAGCCTTTGCAGATGCCGTTGTATATCTAAAGTTACATCATAATATCATTTTTTTTCTTAAGTGTATAGAGACTGAAAACATATGTTTATACTGTTTTTTGAGAAATTGCATTACTACCCTTATGCAACATGGATCTTTGAGTTCTCTTTTATTTAGATTACTATTATTGACGCTTGCAGAGTGCTTGAAATTGGTGGGTTGATCAATTCTAACTGACTGTTTTCTAATTTTGGTGGGTAAACATAGACAATGATGACTATTATGCCTCCATCACCTGCGGCAACATGTCTGGCTTTTTTCCCTGGAGATAACAATATAGTTGCTATTGGCATGGATGATTCCTCAATTCTGATATACAATGTCCGTTTCAGTGAGGTATTTTACCCTCCTTTCTCACACAATATACAATGCTATTTCAAAAAGAGACTCTTAGGTGTTTTTGCATTATCACTTTCCCTTATGCAGGTTAAAAGCAAGCTTGAGGGGCACCATAAAAGAGTCAGTGGCCTTGCCTTCTCTAATGCTCTGGATATAATGGTTTCTTCTGGAGCAGATGGTCAGGTTAGATGGCACGCATACCGTGGAACATTATCATAATCTCATAAATGGCACCGTTGAGTTTCTCACTGAAAATCAAGAGTTTTATTTCTTACACTTTTTATAATTCCCATTTTCTCCTGCAGATTTTTGTGTGGAATGTTTACGATTGGGAAAAGCAGAAATGCAGATTCTTGCAGATTCCTGGTGGTAAAATGCCGGTAGCACTGACTGACACTCATGTCCAATTTCATCAGGACCAGACACACTTCCTTGCTTTTAATGAGTCTCATCTAGCAATATATGAAATCAAGGAATTGGAATGTCTGAAGCAGGTTTCTACATTCTCTCATATATAAGCAGGTGGTGCTTTCTAATTCACGGCCTGTTTATTGAGGATATAATTGAAAGTCTTCTGTTTTGTACTTACAGTGGGTAGCAGTAGGTTCATCATATATTTCCGGAGCCACATTCTCGTGTGATAGCCAGATGGTGTATGCAACCTTTTTGGATGGAACTGTGTCCATATTTGATGCTTTGAATCTTGAATTACATTGTCGCATTTTACGCACTGCTTACCTTCCTCCCACTACCAGGTATGTGACATTCCACGAGCTTCATACTGTAAAAGTTATTCTACTTACATGTTCCTTGTTAATAAGAATATTGGAATTCAGAATTAATAAAGTTCCTATGAGAGTATCTCTAATGGCTTCCAAACATTTATTCCTTTTAAATTCGGAATCGTGTTAAGTCAGTTGAAGATCTGAGCTACTTTTTCTTTCCTAACTTAAAACAAATCATGAATAATTGGGATTTGAATCCTATGTAGTTGAGACGTGCCAAAATTAGTCTTTGGGCCTTGGTTGGATCTCAACCTGCAGATATTCATACTTTAATCCCTTTAAAAGTCGTAAACTAGGCATTGAATCTGATGGTGTAATTTGGTTTGTGGTTGCAGTATTGAGGTGTACCCACATGCTATAGCTGCAAATCCTCAGAAACCAACTCAGTTTGCAGTGGGACTAACAGATGGTGGAGTTCATGTGTTTGAGCCTCAAGAACCTGTTGATAATTGGGTTGTGGTGACTCACACCAGATGATATACATAATGATAATGCAGAGATGTAGAAAATGTATTTATGTATGTCCTAGTTTAAGTAAGTAAATTGAAAAGCTGAGCAAAGAGCACAGACCAAAAACATCATGTTGGGAATAATCCCCATGTTTATGTTTTATCCAAAGGACCAAATGTCTTTTCTTTATTAATTAGCTATATTATCAACCCAGATGCTGATGCTGATTCTGATGCTGGTTATGAGTATTGTGTGCGTTGGCAGTGGTTCCGCAAACTCCCACCAATTTACAGCTTATCATATATGTATCTGATTATTACTACATACGTGGCTTTAATCTATGAGATCACTCATAAATCAATACACACCTCCACCTTGAGATGAGAGACAAACCTAAATACACAATATCGTGATTTTGACTATCTTCTTATATAGAATTTATACTAACAAACCCCACATTAAAATGAAAGAAAAAAAACCTGGGATTGAGTAGGTTGTAAAGAAAAATTTGCCAGCTCTGTTTGCGATAGAGCGGCCCCCACCACCCACTATCAAAATAATGACTTCACACGCGCTTCCGTAAACGTGGTAGCCGTCAGCGTTTCCCTGGGGACGTTGACTTCAACCGTTCAACGAAACCCTAAGGAAATGTCTGTTTGTCCTTCACATATTCCTTTGCCACCCTAATCCGTTACTCCTTCTAATCTCATCGTTTCTTTATAATCAATTTTAAAGTTTCTGTAATTAAAGCGGGTGATTTTAAATCGAAATTTTTTAATTAATTATGGGGAAGCCAACTGGGAAGAAGAAGAATCAAGAGACGGCTTCTCCAGCAACAACACCGAGACATGGTGACATCAAGGCTAAGTCAACGAAACCGACGACGGATCGACCCAGCTCAAAAGCCTTCGATGAAGACACGGCGATGTTCATAAGCATGTCACAAGAGCTTAAAGAAGAAGGTAACAAACTCTTTCAAAAACGTGACCATGAAGGCGCCATGTTAAAGTACGAAAAAGCTCTTAAACTGTTGCCTAAAAATCATATTGATGTTGCTTATTTGAGAAGTAATATGGCTGCTTGTTATATTCAAATGGGACTCGGTGAGTATCCACGTGCAATTAATGAGTGTAATTTGGCTTTAGAGGTTTCACCCAAGTATAGTAAAGCTTTGTTGAAGAGAGCTAAGTGTTATCAGGAATTAAATCGGTTGGATTTTGCGTTTAGGGATGTTCATAGTGTGTTGAGCATGGAACCTAATAATTTGTTGGCGTTAGAGATTTTAGAGAGTGTTAAGAAGAGTATGGTTGAGAAGGGGATTGATATCGATGAGAAAGTTAAAGAAATTGGTTTGGATAATAGTTTGGAGATTCAAAGTGCTTCTCGTTTGCGTAGAGTGGTGAAAGAAAAGTTGAAAAAGAAGAAAAAGAGTGGTAAAAGTGAAGAAAAGAAGGATGATAATAAGGCCACCGTGAAGAAGAAGGTTAGTGATGTTAAGGATAAAGAGGTGGTTAGTAAGAAGGTGAGTGATGTTAAGGTCAAAGAAGTGGTTACTAAGAAGGTGAGTGATGTTAAGGTTAAAGATGCGGTTCCTAAGAAGGTGAGTGATGTTAAGGATAAAGAAGTAATCAGTAAGGTGGTAGAGGAAGAGCCTGAGGTGACAAAAGCTGTTAATAAGGAAGAAAAAGTGGTTATTAAGACGGTGAAATTGGTGTTTGGGGATGATATAAGGTGGGCACAGTTGCCGGTGAATTGCAGTATTAGATTGGTGAGGGACATAGTGCGGGATAGGTTTCCGAGCTTGAAGGGTGTTCTTGTGAAATATAAGGATCAGGAGGGTGATTTGGTCACAATTACCACTACTGATGAGCTGAGATATGCTGAATTGTTGGGTAATTCTCAGGGTTCTCTTAGATTGTATATCGCTGAAGTTAGTCCTGATCAAGAACCTGCTTATGAGGGCATGGGCGATCAGGAAGAGATTCATGACAGCAAACAGGAACCAAGTAATTTTGTTGAGAATGGGAAGGTGGAGACAGGTGTAAAGAATGAAAAAGGGCTGACTTGCATCGAGGACTGGATTATTCAGTTCGCCCGACTGTTTAAAAATCATGTGGGGTTTGATTCTGATGCCTATTTGGATCTTCATGAACTTGGAATGAAGCTATACTCTGAGGGGATGGAGGATACTGCAACAGATGAAGAATCTCAGGAACTTTTTGAAATTGCTGCTGATAAGTTCCAAGAGATGGCAGCTCTGGCATTGTTCAATTGGGGAAATATTCACATGTCGAAGGCAAGGAAGCGGATCTTTTTCCCAGAAGATGGTACGCGAGAATCCATACTTGTTCTGGTTAACACTGCCTACGAGTGGGCAAAAAATGAGTACATTAAGGCAGGAATCAGGTATGAAGAAGCTCTGAAGATCAAACCAGACTTCTATGAAGGTCTTCTTGCACTTGGGCAACAACAGTTTGAGCAAGCAAAGCTTTGCTGGTACCATGCAATTGGGAGCAAGATTGATTTAGAGAGTGGGCCATCCCAGGAGGTCCTGGAGCTTTATAACAAGGCTGAGGACAGCATGGAGAAGGGCATGCAGATGTGGGAGGAGATGGAGGAGCAGCGTCTGAATGGTCTATCCAAATTTGACAAATACAAAGATCAGTTGCAGAAATTGGGGTTGGATGGATTGCTTAAAGATGCATCTACAGAAGAAGCTGCAGAGCTGGCTACAAATATGAGTTCACAGATATATCTTTTGTGGGGTACCATATTGTATGAGCGATCAGTTGTTGAATATAAGCTAGAGCTTCCAACTTGGGAAGAATGTTTGGAGGTTGCTGTTGAAAAGTTTGAACTTGCTGGAGCTTCTCCAACAGATATAGCTGTCATGATAAAGAACCATTGTTCCAATCAAAATGCACTGGAAGGTAAACAAAATACTTTTACATTCATGTTGCTCATCGGAATTGCTTTCATCCTCAACTTTTGAAAGCTTTGGAATTAGAAACATCTAACCACTGTGCAAATTTTGCAGGTTTAGGCTTCAAAATTGATGAGATAGTACAGGCATGGAATGAGATGTATGATGCTAAGAGGTGGCAGATTGGTGTTCCATCTTTCCGACTAGAACCATTGTTCCGTCGGCGGGCTCCGAGACTTCATTATATGTTGGAAAATATGTGAAATTTTTGGCTTTTGGTTGGCTATTCTTTAAGGGCATTGAATATATGCTGCTATTCCTTTCGTTCATATTTCAAGAGCTATGTTGTTTGTGTCTTAAATAGGTAAGACAATGTCTATCATTACTCTTGTTAAATGATAGGAATTCCCAATTACCTTGTCTTTTAACTGTTTGACATGTTGGCTTACTGCTGGTGATGAGGCATTATGTTGATATAACATCAAACATTGACATACTACTATGTGTTCGGATTTTGAATTCTACTTAGGTTTATATGGAGAATATTTTAAGGTTTCTGAAAGCTCATTCTACTATGGAATTACTGGATTAGGGTTTTTTATTATAATTAGCTTGTAGTTCACATATTTCTCCGTAGTGATTTTACAGAGCTGTGTCGACAAATTTGACTATAGATCAGAGTTTCTGTGACATTTATAGAAGTAGTCTTGTGTTAAAGGAACTGCACTTGTTTGTTCTCGTTTTAGTATCACTTGTATTCACAATCATTTCCTGGTTTTGTTATATTTCAACATTTAGTTCTCTTTGGTTGGACCTATAAGTTACATGTTCATTGAATTGAGTGTAACCCTTTTGTCTTTGCTCTTGATTTCAGGTGTTTATTTTTCTTCATAGACAATCTATGTCGAGCTCGATGTTTTGGGAGCAGCGAGCAAAGTGTCAGTTTTATAGAAGTGAGTTTGTGACTGGGCTGTAAGGCCGTTTATATCAATTTTCTTATATCCCCAATATTTGTTGGGAGGAAATTCATTACAGTGTAATTGGTTGGTTATTCATAGTTTGAGTTTTGAGTTAGTGGGTATATGATTTGAATTGTTTGAGAATTTGAGATAGTGGGCATAAGATTTGATTTGTTCATTATTTATTATAGATTGTAACAATTTTTGGGTGTTGTATGGCAGTGTAATTCTTTTATGTAATTGGAAATTTTGAACAGTTTGATGTTGAATTCATTGGCATATTCAGAAATAAAGCTGGTGTTCATTTATGTTTACAGTGGCAATTCAGAATTTGACACTATTTGTACACTTGTCTGGAAGGAATATAAATATGGCTTTAGCACATTCAACTTAATCTTCAAGTATGGGCAAGCAGCTTGTTCATTGATGGGATACTGAATTTTGTGATTAAATATAAACCCATCTTGTAGAAGAAACTAACATTTAATCATTTTCGTGTCAAGAAAAAATTAATATTTGGTTGTTCAATTCTCAATTGGGGTTATATATTTCTCAAACACAAGATCTTTGGATAACCAGATGGTTAAAGTTTTACTGTCTGACCAAAAGGCTAATGTTTTATTTACATTCTTTCTTAAATTTGACATTAATTAAAAATAAATCTTAATTTATATCCTAATCTTTAAAGTTTATTTTTGGTTCAAAATTCATTGGCAAATCAAAATAATAAAGTAGGTGTTGAATCAGAAGAAAGGTTGCAACGTGGCAGCTGCTCTCTAGTACACATGTTTATGATTACATCCACTCCATGTCCTATAGGGATAGTGGAGAAACTGCACAATTCTCATTAACAATTGAACTCCAACCTTGGTCTTAGTTTCACAGAAACATAATAAATATCTCTTCTCCTCACCTATTTTCGTTTTCGTGTAAGAAGTCATTATAGTTAGTTGAGAAAGAGAGATAAGAGAAAGAAGTTTTAATCCCAAGCCAAACCAAACTAGCTTTACCTCTTTCAATCTTCCCGTAGCGTAAGTCCGAGTACCATGTGGCTATTAACATTCAGAAGTATGCGAGTGAAGTTAAAGCTTGATCTAAGAGATAAATTTCGGAAGACAGACTTAAGACTCATTTCTTAACATCAACTACTACCTGTGAAAGGACATTTCTGTAGAGCATTTAAAAAAATCACTGCTTAAGTTTATTTAATGAAGAAAATTAGAATAGTTGAAGTTCTCTGAGATGGATTTTTTTTTTAATAAGAAAAGGTAAACCAAACAATTGATGTTTTGGATGAAGTTACCGTTGTTGATAGTTTGGGATGGAGCCCGTGGAGGTAAAACAATTGAAGAAAATGAAATCTGTGTGTTTAAGATTACAGACAATATTTCAGTTGCAATTATTTTTATTAGCTGTCCAGTGCTACAAGAGCATCGGTTCGGTTATTTTTCGGGGCAAACAATGCTTAGTAATGTAATTCTCTACTGTAACTTAAATATATTGTCCTAAAGTTTAGGAATAGATTAAGACTGTGTTTGGAAGCATAGAATTGGAATTGTAAACCATGTTCTCGAAGAAAATTAGAGAATTGCATCTCCAATCTGCTCAAATTCATTTTCAAAACGCCAATTCACTGTCATCAAACAATGTAAGCTCTATTATTCTTTTCTATCTCTTTTTCAGCTAAAAGATTAGCAGAAGAGCTTGATGGTTGGCTCAGGGCAGCTGGGCTGCCCAAATCTCCAGAAGTAAGGGCTGTGATTGCTCCGTAAGTTAATATGGACTTTTATTTTGTTTCTCTTAAAGCATCAAAAGTAATTAAATGTAGTCCAGCGGCATTAACTTGTTTATAATTTTTTGGTGTTGAATTGGGAGTGTAGACATGCAGGTTATTCATATTCAGGTCGCGCTGCAGCCTATGCATTTGGAAACATAGACCCAACTAACATGTGCGTATTTTTCTTGTTAATCTTCTACTTGCACCTTGTTTACAAAACATGGGTTCTAACAAACCACCGTGTGGTACATCCAGACAGTCCTAATGTGAGATGAACATGCTGTAGTACTCGTCTGTCAGTTAACCGATTCTTTACAAAATTATATATTTAATTTAGCTGCTAATTTTAGTGCTAAAATGTGTAAATATTTACAATTTCAGTTCTCGGGTATTCCTTCTTGGTCCATCTCACCACTATTACACACCAAAGTGTGCTCTTTCTGCAGCCACAGTTTACAAGACTCCTTTAGGCGACCTACCTATTGATTTGGAAGGTATCATCATTTATATTTCAGTTATATTAGACTCATTGTATTCTTCCAAAGTTTTGGCATAGGAGTTAACTTAACAATCAATGATACAAGTTCTTTTTCTTTCTTTTCAATGTAAAGGAGGGCTTATGTAAGTTGCTCTGGTGAACTTGGTCTGCTTAAGTTTAACACCACATGTATGTTTTGGTGTGATTGTTAGCCTTGGTTCTTTTTATGCATGTGCTTTTTTGCTTGATTGGGTTTTGAGTTGTTTGAATTTTCCTATCTAACATATGTATGTCCTAATTACTTTTTTAATCAAAATTGATTAACATTTATTTTTGAATCTCAGTCAATGAGGAGCTAAAAGCTACAGGAAAGTTTGAATTGATGGATATTCATGTTGATGAAGCTGAACATAGCATGGAAATGCACTTGCCATATCTTTCAAAAGTATTTGAGGGGTAATTAATGTTTGTTAATTTCTATTGTTGTTCTTTTTTTATTTTTTTGCCCCTTCTGCGGATGACTTTGTTAATACTGATATAGGCACCCAGTAAAAGTTGTGCCCATTCTTGTTGGTGCTCTGAATGCTGAAAATGAAGCAATGTATGGAAGGTTGTTAGCCAAATACGTGGATGATCCGAGTAACTTTTTCTCCATATCCTCGGATTTTTGTCACTGGGGTTCTCGGTATGTTCCATTCACAAATCTGCTTAACATCTGGTTTTCTTTGTTAACTTTACATTTAAATTATTTTCTTTACCTTCCTAGATATCTGTATTATATCCATGTCTTAGTGGAAGGTTTTTTTACCCTTTTACATCTCACCTTGAGATTCACCTTGCTCCCACATGTAATATGGATGTAAATAATTAAATATGTAGATTGGGATCAAGTTTTTTTCTGTTATCATAACTGTTCTGTAATCCTATCACCAGTGCTTGCCACAGACCATTTCTTAGATTAAATGTTGCATTGCTATATCAAATGTCAATTTTTTAATTTACTTGGGAGCTACTTTTTCAAAGAAGAAAATTACTTGGTTAACATGATTCCTCTGCATACTCTATGAATCTTAGGATTTCATTTTGATTAGCATGTGAACCAACAAAAGAGTGACTGATCTTATTTAAAGAATCCATAATCTTTGGATGGTTATATAACATGAGGTTTATGCAAATTGCTTGTACATAATGTATACATGGAGTGTTTAGTTAACTTGGTTTTTTCACTGATCTGGTTTATGCCTTTGGTTTTAGGTTCAATTACATGCACTATGACAAGAAATATGGGGCCATACACAAATCTATAGAGGCATTGGACAAAATGGGCATGGATATAATAGAAACAGGAGATCCAGATGCATTCAAACAGTATTTATTGGAGTATGACAACACAATTTGTGGACGCCATCCAATCAGCGTCTTTCTCCATGTAAGTACCTTAATTTTTCTCGGAATTCACTAGAAGGGCTTGTCATAGGATCTTTTTGGCCTTCGGCCCATGTAAATTTCCATCTAATTCCTGCACAAAAGATTCTCTTTCATATCTATGCTTCGTACTTAGTTGTAAATTGATTCTGAGAAAATCAAACCTTGCTTAGTAGTGTAGGGATTACTTCTATTCAAGAATAACAAGGTCAATTGATTTTGCTAACTTTAATACTAATCATTCAATATTTTCAGATGTTGAGGCACTGCTCAACAAAGATAAAAATCAAATTCCTTCGATATGAGCAATCAAGCCAATGCAAAAGTATGAGAGACAGTAGTGTAAGTTACGCGTCTGCTGCAGCAAAGGTTGATGCTTAAAGCTACATGAAAATACGTGGATTTACTTGTATGGTAACATTAAGCAAATTAATGTCCTTTGAATTGATTGTCCTAATTTACTACTTGCATTTGCAATAACAACATTGCGGATTCCCTGTTTATATGTTGATACCAGTAATGGAACTTACAACCACAACCATCTTTTTTCAGCTTTGTGAGGACTATTTTCATTGTGGCTCTCACTGGCAGACTGCCTGCCAATAATGCCATAGTGACCATTGATTCTGCTGCACATTCACCGTGCAACATTATTGGGTGGTGCCATGGTGATATGATAATGTAATTGCCATGTAAGAAAAGTTATGATATAATACATAATATCAACATGACACATCTAGGATGCTTCTCTTAAGTATTTGACATAAAGGCACCATGCACACGCTCATACATAAATACATCTTTTAAATATACAAAATACACTGGGAACAATTCTGAAACATTCTCATTGGGTTACAAAAAAAAAGAGGTGGATCAACCTAACTTGTCCAAGACATTGTCTAGATGTTTCATTGAAATATATGTATGTACAGGTATAAGTATCGACCTCAACGTGTACATGTTACGTATACTAATGTTCGTCAACTGCAACATCTAAAAAGGAAGTTAGCAGTTTGATTGTACAACAGGTTCCGATTCTCCCAGCGATTGGCAGAGAGCAGAAGCAGTAGGTCAGTCGTTTATCTTGCTGTAGCAGCAAGAAGAAAATCTTCATGGGTCAAGCTTCAAAACTTCCTTGCTCGTTGACTGCTCCACCTCAACTCACAAGAAACCCTAATCACAGAATTAAAAGGCTGATTACTGCAAATTCTTGAGACTATACTCCGACACATAATGGATTAACATAGGAATCGTGCAAGGGAGCAGTTATTTGCACAGTTCCCACAGCAAGATAAAAATCCCATGATTCCTGACTCCATAGGTTGAGCAATGTCCCTTTCCCGTTTGTGCAAAACTCTAACAAACTCTTCTGCACTTAGGTTTCCATCACGATTTGTGTCAAACACCTGGAAAATGATCTCGATCACATTGTCCGTGAGTGATACACCACAAACCTAATATTTGCACAAGACCACTCAGTCAAAATGTTCAACGTAGAACTACTGGTATATGAAATCTCATTGTCTAATTGTAATACTGCTGTCACTACACATGAAATGTCAAAAATATTTAAAATTATTTTATTAGTTATCTCAGAAGGAGAATCAAAGCAATAAATAATGATCCAGAGTCTTACATAGGATGCAGCTCGTTGGAAGTCCTTCCGGGTCAACAAGCCATTTACTTCCCCATAACTAAAAAGGGCCAAAGCAAATGGCTGCAACTTTCTTCGTAGCTCTGCGAAACTTTTGAACTCATCAAATGTAATGCGTATTTCTCTAAGATGTGGCTCACTCTTTAATTGATCAACCCGATTAAGCAACTTGTTTATGTGGCCCATATCAGCAGAAGCAACCATGGACAACGCAAAGTCCTCAGCTGATATGGTTTGTCGTAACTTATAATCATAATGATCAAACTCCAATCTCAGCATCTACAAAATAGAATGAATTATTCTTTGAACTACGACACAAACATCAATCACAATTTGATAGATAAAAATAACATTAAATTGTGAGGTTCAGTTAGGCAGATGGTTAAAAAATTTAAAAGTAATAATAATAATAATAATAATAATTTGGACAAGAAAGAAAGAAGAGGGAACAAAGCTTACTTCATCATGCAAATTTCCCAAAAATTCAACAAATTTATCATGTTTTAGACGTGCATCTCCATTTTCACCAAAGAAATATTCCACCAAACCCCCATTTTCCACAGAACCATTAACCTTTAGCCCAATACGAAATCCTTCCCTGTGGAGAGCCCCTTGTCTGTTATGTTTTCGCATCAATGCCATCACTTTCTTAAATTCTTCCTTATTAATATCCCTGCATACATATTGAGAATAAACACAGAGGAAAGAGGCAGTAAGCATGACAGCACATTAATGATTATCAAACTACATTCACTATCCTAAAGTGGTTATGCGGTTTGCAGTAACAGCAACACTTCAAGAAGAGAATGTATTTCAACTCCTAAATGCATCATATGAGTGAAGTTAATCTAGTTATTTCATTTACAAAGGATGGTGATACAGATATTCATGCATCTACTTGTACAATAAGATGACTTCCTAAGTTTCAAAAAAAAGAAATGGTAGTTGTATTCATTGATCTACTATGGCTGTAACAAATAATAGGAAACAAAGACAAATATTCAAGAGAAGAGAATGGCAAAGGAGGAGAAAATCAATACAATATGAATACTGATAAGCCATAAAATGTGCTTTAGATTTGTTCAATTTGAGTTCTTCTAATGAGCTTCATCATGCAGGATAATGCTCATAAGAACATAAAAACAAAGATGGAGTAAACAATCGAAAAACAATTTTAGAATCAATGGGAAAAAAGTAATTGAGGCCTTGTCACCTTATTGATAACAACTTAGAGCCTGCCATTTTCTATGAGATGACATATGAATCTACAAAATTAACTTGGCAAAGATATATTTAGGGAATATGGATAATATATTGTGATGACAGATTTTTGAGGAAACAAACCCATTGTTGTCAATGTCAAACATCTTGAAGGCCACAGAAAAGCGTGATTCTGGTATGCTGAGTAGAGTTACAAAAAAGATGTACCTGTTCCAAGAATAAAAAACGAAAATTAAACCTCAAAAAGGAGACTTACACTAAGGGCATCTCCATATTTGCTGTACGACATGATCTATTAAAGTGGCAACTTACTCTTTGAAGGATATATGTCCATCATTGTTCACATCAAAGAGCATAAAAAATTTTGAAGGATCGCAGCGTAAATCCCCAGGACTCCTTTCCCCTCGTAAATACCCATCTCTGACATAGTTGGATTCAGATGGAGGGAAAACAGGAACAACTGCTCGCATTAAATCTGCTGGTGTCATAAGTAATTCTCCTTCTGGTGATCGTACTGATGCAAAGTACTCAAAGACCTTCAGGAAATGCCAGCCCACTCAATGATTAGACAGTGTCTCCAATGGTTAGCTAAACTTTTAACTGAAAAAGCAACAGGAACATCACCTAAAACCTCTAGTGTTTAATAACCAAGACTACCATCAAGAATTAAAAAAAATATATAAAATTATGAGCATAGATTTAACATGAAACTCATAATAAAAAGATGCAGGGCATTGAAGTCTGCCTGCATCACTCTCTAAAAGCAATCTCACAATCCACAATCATATAATTTAGCTGAACAACGATCATCATAGTAATGAAAACACACACCCACAAAAAAAAAAAAGGCACAGGGACTACACTTATGAACTAACAATATACAGATATAAATCAAACAGAGAATGAAAAAAAAAAAGACGTGGTAACATTGGGAGTATCAAGCCGATTTGTATATTTACTTCATTAGTGTAGCACTACTCCTTTATTTTGCTTCCACTGAAGCATTGTTGATCCAGAGTACTAACAAATACATTATTTGATTCTGATAGAAAATATTTCGAATGTTATCAACAAAAACTTCAAAACGTCATATGAACTAAAGAGTTTCATAAACAACTGAAATGAAATTACCTTCTCTGGAGAACTTCGCAGTCTTATTCGCTTTTCATAATTGAAGAAAATCTTTCTCCTAAATGCCTCTGCAATCAAATCATCCCAAATAATAACACTTAATATAAACATTGCCTTTATTTAAAAATCATAATACCATTCATTTATTATTATCACCTCCAAAGAGAAAGGTAGAGCTGTAATCAGGCAGTGACAGTTTTCGAAATAAGGAACTACCGAAAGAACTGAGATCATTATGCACCGTAGATTCATCGGTCACCGTTGACGTTGAACAGTCAGAGAAAGTCAATAACTGCTTCGTAAAATCTGAATTACAGGTATAAGACCAGTAAAGTAACCCCAGGCTGGAGCCGATTGTGATCCCCGATAACCATGTAATCAGAGAACCATAACCGGAATCTTTGTCACAATCTACGGCACTGATCAGGGACCGAGGAAAGGATGGAGATTGTGGCGGGACGGACAGCTGGCGGATTTGGAGACGTTGGATCAGAGACAATTGCTTGAGGGACGTTGAGGATCTTCCGAGAAAAATCATCGCGAGATTCAGGCTATCTAGGTACCGGTAAATTAGAAAGTGAAGAGAAGAAAACCAGAAATGAAAGGCAGGAGAAACAGTGTTCTGTTTTTGTTTAGTTTTGGACAGTAAACGACGGCGTATCTTCTCTTTAAATTAAAGCTTTATCACACCAACCATTCTTTCTTTGGGGTGTAAACGAGCCGAGTGGAGGAGTATCACCCTAAACGAGTCTAGCTCAGTTAAGCATTAGACGAGTTCGAGTCGAGTCATGAGTCGATCGAGTCAGAAAATTCGATTTGTGACTTGGCTCGTGACTCAACTCGAGCTCGTTTAACGCGAGCTCGAATTGACTCGATTATTGCTCGATTACGGTTCTTGATTTGGGGGAGAATGCATTTATGCGATTTTATTTTGGGTTAATTGGCGTTATTTGGTTAAGGGTTAATTTGTGATTTTTTAAACCTTTTAGTCTTTTAGATGTCAAATTACAAAACAAACCAAAAACTTGTATTATGAGCAGAAAAACCCTAAACGAGCCACTATTGGTTCGCGAGCCAAGTTGGGGTAGACTCGAACTCGGCTCGGTATCTTACTCGAGCCAAGTTCGAGTATTTAACGAGCCAACTCGGCTCGACTCGACTCGAATCGATTGACAGCCAGTTTGAATCATGCTACACTTATAGATTCCAACGGAATAATAATTTTTAGAATTTAATTTATTAAGCTTCCAGTTTAATTATTACAACTAAGGAATTTATAACCGTTAGATTATCATAAGAAATCAATGGTAACGATTTATCAAATCTTGAATCACTAAACGGATCCGGGGTCTGAAAGAAGGCCAATATGTGCGAAACGAAAGGCGTGGGCTGGACTCAAATGGGCCTAAAAAGGGCAAACGTTAATCTTATAGTGGATAAGATTAAATCTTGTGAAAATCTTATAGAAAGTAAGGTACACCATCTCTTGAAACATAAATAACTGTCTCATCCAACCGACAAAATAGGCTAACCTGGAGGCTGAAATTCATCCTTATCTCTTGAAACCACTGCCCACAGATTTCACCAAATCATACAAGTTTGGTCCACGACTCACATGCAAATGGCATATGCATTCTCAGATAATGACATTTTAGCGTCTCAAGTTTCCGCGAAAACCTGTCACTTTCTTTGTTTCCAAAACGCTAAGTTTGAAATACGAAACGGGAAAACTCTTATTATTAGGGCCCATGTAAACTTGTCTTTTAAGCTTTCGGCGAGACAGGCCCACATCTGAACGTCATCTCAACATCATGATATTTGTATAAGATTATAATCTTAGGAAAATGATAGAGTTACCGAAAATTACACACTGAATTTGTGCATCGAATGATGTGACAAAATCATACCGCTATAAATGAACTTGTAATGAATCAAAGGTTAGGATTGCAATACGTCATTCGGTGTACGAATTCGGTATACATCCTTCAGTAACTGTAACATTGCTCATAATCATACAATGGAATTGAGTAGATATTTGGATTGCATTTACACGTCTTTCATAGGGTGGTTTAGCAAAAATTCCTCAATCTGGTCGAAATCTTGTTTCATGGGCCACCGCCATTGTGGTGTGTGGTGGTCAAAAGATCCCTTTTGTCAAGCCTTGTTGAACCGAATAGAAAAGCCAGCTAGCGTTATGATTTGGGACTTTTTTTTTTTTGGTCTCTTTACAACTTATATAATAAGCTATTGTTTTGGTTTATGATCTCATTTAATTAACATCTAATTGAATTGTTAAATTAAAGAAAGAAAAGAGACTAATGAATATGAACATAGGACAACCCCAATGTAGAAACGAAACTTAGTGGAAGCTGCCGAGAACCTTTTGAATCAAGTGATTTAGTGGAGAATATGTAAATTATCTAGAAGGATACTTTTGCATACCATAAAAAGAATGCTAATTGGGGCTTTAAATTAGTATAAATGATCAGGCAATACTCCGTATAATTCTGATCCAAAGTATGCTCATATCCATCAATTAAAGGAATGACTATAGGAAACAAACGAGTATTTTACAGAAAGCTGACAAGAAATTCCATTAATAATAGGTCATCTTATAAATTGGAAGAATCCGTTTTATCATTAATAAACTAGGAAAGGGGAAATGAATAACTAAAAGAGAGAGAAATCAATTCATCAAGGCTTTATTTATTCAATGACCAGAATTAGACGAAGATATATAGCTTGGAGACGTAGAAAAAAATTTAGTTTATTTGTCTCAAGCTTTTGCAGGACTCTTCAAGACTCACTCGAATAGTTACTCAACAAAAAATGAGAGTTTTGGGTTCGACTCATGATAGCAAATACTTAAGGTAATATTACATTTACAATCCAAACAAATTCTCTCACAATCTCAACGTGGTAGTTCGTATTTGATTAGCTCGCAAATAAGTTTTGCTTGCTCAATTGAAGCTGTCATGTCTGAACTGTGAGATAAAATTTATAAGATTAGATAGTGAGTCAATCTTTATCCAAATACGTTTTGATTCGTATAAGTTCTATATCTCATTTTTATTAATATGAATGAAATTTGAAAAAGCAAAAAAATATAAAAATGTCCATTTTGACCTTGGAGACAAAGGAATAAATAAAATACAACTTAGCTTGGAAGTTAGACCTACCAAAGGGAGGAAAGAAAATAAATGGGAGCGATGAAAGAAGAATCTGCAGAAACGTGGCTTGCACTTTGTTGGGCGTAGCCGATATAATATGATATGATATGATATATTGGGTGTTATTAATAAGGAAGGCGGACCACCACCATAGATCGCGTGTTGAAACAATCAAATCTCGTGATAATAAAACCAAGAGTAGAATGCCATTCCTTTTGGGGGTGGGTTCATTTAGACATTCTCAATTGTGGGTTCATTTAGACATTCTCAATTGTCCATTCATCCACTCCATGTGAAGTGTGAGCCCCCATGCTTTCTATGCACGGTACATACGTAACTTTCTTTTTCACAAACGTAATTTTCTGATTTAAGCCTTTCAACCGTTACAATATTAAAATAATAATAATAATAACAAAATTAATTAATTCTTTTATCTAAATATTATTAATAATACTTTATTATGATATTTCCCAATTCATGCTATTTTATAAATTTTGAAAAAATTATGTTGTTTAAAACGAATTCGTCAAACCATTCCCATTAAGTTGGTTTTTTTAAAAAGGTGGCAAGTTATCAATTGTCATCGTGTATCCAGATGTCTCCATAGCATAACAATGTACTTTTTCTCTTGATCTCACTTGGACATACTTTAGTTTCTTCTCCTATGATTTTTGGATTTTTTATTTTTCTCTTTGATAATCCTCATCCACAGGATTGAGTTCCATTTTTGAAGTGACATTTCTTTCTCTTCGATAGAGCCAGCTGGCTCTGCCTCACCCCTTAAATAAAATTCCTTGGAATAGTCTCAAAGTGGATCCTGACTTATATCATCCATCGTTTTGTCCAGTTTGAAATATATAAGATCCACTTGTGGCAATATAATAATATATTTTATTTTTAATGTCCGTGTAAGAAATTTCCTAAAGTCCAATTTTTCCAAGGCCGAATTCAACGCCACGATACTTCGCCATCCCCACCTGCTAGAGCTAACCAATAAAAAAGAGAAAATAAATTAAATAAAAGAAAAGAAAAATAATGGAATAAAGAATATACCTCGCACCACGTACAAAGCAACACGGTGACGGATAACGGCAATACCAACTGGACGAGTAACGGTACAGGTAAATGGAAACGGCTGCCGACACCGTCGACTTTTAACGATACGGTTAACAGATACCTTGACGCTGCAAACATAACAGACGTATGGAACGTCACCAACTTCGTCTAAGGAATGAAAGCAAAGCAATCTTTTCTTTGCATGTTTTGAATGGAAGTAATTAGAATTAAAATTAATTTTAAGATTTAAGGTATTAAGTATTGAGTTTAATTTTCAGCTAGTGAAATTTAATGTCCGAATATCTCCTTCCATAGTAAAAGAGTATGTACAAAGGATTTTCTCTTCAATCTATGTGTCCCAACAAAAATCTAGGGTTTCAATCTCGCAGCATACACAAACTCTGCCCGGTAGACTCAGTCCCGGAAACCTCCCACACTCGAGTTGACTCAGCCACCGCTTCAAGTCTCCCGTCCGCGCCAGCCACGTTGACTTGAATCGACTGAATTGGAGATGAAAGAAATCAAAAACAAGAACCAACCTGTGACGAATATCAAAGGTCGTCAGCTTTGGACATAATCGAAAGTCGACTCGGCCTTGTCTGGAACCCCTCGCGTCTCTTCTGATGATGCGAAGAAGGACGAATCAAATCTCTCAACGATCTTTTCACCAACTCTCCTTCAACACCACCGATCCTCACCAGTGAGTGAGTCATCGCCGATCTTCTCATATTCAAACGATTAGGCGCATAAGAAATGGATCCGTTACCGTGACCGTGGTGGTTGCCGCCAGTGTGCTTATGTAGGCTACAGCGGAACGAGCCAGGGTGCGTCGTAGGCGAACACATACACGTTCTTTTCTGGAAGGAGATTGGATTGTTTTTCTTCGCAACAGAAATCGATCTGTTAGGAGAAATAGATCTGCCAATAGAGAAACGAACAGCAGACGAAGAAAGAGAAGCATTTGTGTAGAGATTGACACGGGTAGGAGAGGCGGATCTGTGATGACTGTGATGGTGGTGATGGTCGTCGTGATGGCGAAAGAAAGTTGACGAAGGAGAAGAAAAGCTTGAACTTGTTGAAGAAGCAAAAGACGAAGACGAAGATGAAAGGTAAGAGTTTGCAGTAGACGATGTGCAGAATCTACCGGAAGGTGACAGCGATCTCAGAACCGGGCCGCTTGATCTTCTTGATGACGAACTAGGCATTTTTGGTTTATTTAATTTTTTGAAAAAATAAATAAATTAGAAAAAGAGAGAAGAGGATAGGAGAGGAGAGGACTCTAGGTATTTTTTCTCCTAAAAAGCCCCTGAGGCTAGCTAGTTTGGCAAACCTAGCGAGTCTCGAACGCGGAATTTATAGATTGTAAAGAGAAGGTCAGATGGTAATTAACATGAAGAAATGAGGGCAATTTGACGTAAGGGTGCTAGTGTTTGTCAACTTAACTATGGTTAGCGCATAACTATGGTTCCGGGTTGACAGTTTGCCCATATTCGATTCTGATCCAACGGCTGGTTTGATGTCGACTGCATAAAGCGACAACAGATGGAGCCGTTTGTTTAACATCTTTCCTGGGCAAGTGCAGAAGTTGCCACGTATAAAGTTTCGGGAAACGGTCAGTGACCAAATACTAGAATGTGCCAATAAAAGGCAAGTATTTACTAGATGCCACTGTTTAGACTTTTCGTCTGACTTAACTGTCCCTGATCTTTCAAATTTATAACCACAATGTCCTCAACAATTTTCCATTGGGGAAAATTAATAGAAAAATTAAATAAAATACGAAAGAATAGCAGGTTTTAACTAGGCAATTAAAGCTTAACATTAACGTGATGCTGCCAACTTTGAGAATTTCTGGTAACAGCTTTAAATATTCCATTTGGTGTCATTATTCAAGCTGGACCGGATGAATTTGATGAATTCTAAATAATTATAAATGAAGGGGTAATTTAATTTAATTTCTGTTTGGGTTTGGGAGGATGGCGATCTTTTTTTTATATATTAAATTCAAATATTGAAAATAATATTGCGGCGTTAGAATGAAGCTAACTTATTCAAATTAATTTTTAGACCAATTCAAATGGTCCAATAATCTCGGCAGTGATGAAGTTGTTTATACTTTATAAAAATAAACTCGTGGCTTTCTTGAAAGTTTCAACGTTCTTGGTCAAACACTCACAGCCGTTACCCGTCCCTACAATCAAAAATAAACTCTGTGGGCGCACCACCAAGAGCCCAGTTCCAGTTCAAACTGAGTGAACTTCACGACTCGTTTACCGATGGACGGTCAAAATGGTGGATTCGGTTGGTCTATTCAACCAAAGCTCAATCTTGATATTTTAAATCGTCTTGTTGCATTTGGATTTTCCGGGACACAGTCGAAGGTTTGCTTAAAAATTTTGCCGGGGGCAAAAGGATGATTAATTATAGAATAATCCTGGATTGTCTCAGTTTGAGTTGTCACATCCGTTGTTAATATAAAATATGCACCCAGCTGGATCATAATTAAGCAATTACACGTTGCTAATTATTATATTAGACTATAATTTGGCAATAGTGGATTGGATGTTGAACAGAATAATAGATTTACAGAGGAGATTTTTAGTTTAAATTTCAGTTAAGCCAATAAACTTAGAACATATCTTCAACCTAGTATATATAAGAGATAAGGTTAGGATCAATTAGGCCACTAAGTATCAAAATTAAGGCCGAGGGCCAAGATAATTGTCATTTGAATAATACAACCCTTTTGGAGAACCCAAGGTAAATAGAAATTAATTAAACTAATGAAGAAAGTGATAAGAGTTTTATAATATAAGAAATAGTTGGATATTTTTCTATGCAGGAGATTATTATAATTGAAGATGATTGATCATTGACATTTATTTTAAATCGGCTGGTTGCTAAAGACTAATTATTATTTATTTTTAAATCTGAGGAAGTTGCCCTTAAAACCCTAAACTCTTGTAATTGACCCGCCCCTTCTCTTTTTATAAACCATACACATAATAAGTTAGGGTGCTTTTGTTTTATTATTCCCTATTTTATCCCCGATCATATTCTCAAAATACATGTTTGTTTAATTATTTAAAAAATACTATTCTATTTTTTAATTATTTTTAGTCCCCTTAAATTTATTGATTTAATTAAATGCCCCTGGAAAAAAAATTTTAAAAATTTACAAAAAAACCCCCACCCACCCAATAGTTGCCAGATTTCGACAACTACCATCGGCGATTGCCGGAATCTGTCACAACTGAGTAGAAAAGACCGGAATTGACTGGTAATTCACTGATCTGGCATTTTCCGATCAAATTCACAATGGATTTGGTCGTAGATCTAGCATTTTCCTACCAAATTCGTAGTGGATCTGACCTGAAAATGCCATATCGACGCACGATTGGTCATATCCGACCGGTTTGCGTTGTAACACCATTTTTCGGCCATATTCCAACGATGGTGGTCGGAATCTAACACTGTGGGTGGGTGGGGGTGTTTTGTCATTTTATAAATTTTGTATGTATTGGGGTGTTTAATTAAATTAGCAAACTTATGGGATTTTTTGTTAATTTTTAAATTTTACCTCACCCTATTCAACTACCCAAAATTATTCCCAAAATCATATCCAAAATAACAAAAACAGATCACACCCTTAAGTATTTATGAAATTAAAACATATACACGTACGGATCATTAATTCATCTAGCACAATTTTCAGTATTACAGTATATGATAATAATTATGGTTAAACAAGATCCTTATTTTGTGCCAAAATGTCTCTCAATTGATTATAATAGCCAATATAATTGACTTTAAGTAGTTTCTATCGTCGCTCGTATGAGGATTGTGCAGTGTTTAAATAGGGCTAATATGTCTATACTCAGTATACAAGTTTAGGGCTTCGTGTGTCAAAGCGAACAATATCTAATTAACTCTCCTTGATAATTATCCAGCGGCCGCAGAGTTTGACATCTTTAATTGGGTATAATTAATTGGGTCCCAAAACTAGGTTGAGTATTTAAAGGTTGGAAAATTTAGGTGTTGAAGTAGAAAAAAGGAGTGGGGGCGAAGAGGGAGCGGCCACCCACATGGGTGGCAGTTGAGAAAAATAATATGAAATAATTGAATTAGATAACATCAAACAAAGTGTTAGCAAAAATAAATAATCCAAGTATTTAGAGCATAGTGAATAGTGACAACCAAGCATGCTGGTGATGTATATTATACAAGGCTACACTCCATGTTACCTTTTCTTCTAAGTCCATCCATTTCGATTTTCACGCCCCCTATGGAATATCCCACTTCCTTTTATTCTTATTATAAATTTATATAAATCATTAGTCTTGTGGTTTAGCCGCTTGGGTCGAATACTTAGAAGTTCTAGTTCAGATCTTACAAAATTGTCACTTATTATATTTATGATTTACTTGATTTATTAGGTTTATAGATTAAACACCCACATGAATTATTATGAGTGTAGGGTGTTTAATAAACTTTAAAAAATAGTTAAGATACGTGCAAACTGATCCAAACACCTTGATTATATAAAAAAAAAAAAAAAAAAGTCATATACAAATTACATTTTCTTCAAAATAATCTCTCTAAAACTTATAGTTTTTAATAATAATAATAACAACAATCATCTTATTTAGGTTTAATATCTTATTAAATGACAACATTTTAGGGGGATAAAGAGGAATAAATAAATAGAAGTAATTACTTTGAGAGAAATTAGCGGAGATGGGTGTTTCAAATCTTGGAGACAAGTAGTTAAAGAAAACAACTGGCAAACAACATGTTAATAATATACATTATCAATGAATTAATATCTGGTGACAAGTTCCAATCATATATTAAAAATAAATATTTTAAAAGTATTTTTGGGTCAGCCACCTGGTAAGCAGAAAGCCTAGAGTTACACCAAGTCGCCAACCACCCTGACAAATGAAATATTAAATTTAATTATTTAAATGGGTTCTAAATATTCGGTTACTAAAATAAATATATATCCTTTTAGTATATGGTTTTGATGCCTAAGTTTCTAATTAGTCAATATTGTTATTGTTACCCAAAACCCACACGCAACATACAATTAATATGAAAAACAAAAAAATATCTTCAAACTTTAATAGGAGGAATTCTTCTTTTTATCAAACAAATCCGTCCCCTCGTTATGTTCAAAGGTCGCAATTGCACATACACAAAAAAATGCCCTACCATGTCAGATAGATCACTCTTGGGCTCTTAATTTAAATTAACAATTAGATAAATCCTTCAATGATCACTCCTATTAACAATAGAAGAAAATCAAAAAAGTATTTATCACTTCAACCCGTCACCATCCAAAGGTGGTTTTAGACTCTTATTTTTCATTCATTGAACCTTATCCTATTTTTAAGGTCACCCAATTTCAGCCCAATTTTAGCAAGCCCAGAATCCTTTCTTAAATCGTGCTCTGCATCAATATGCTCTTCAGTGTGAACGAAATAGAGTCAATAACAGGAACAAAATATGACAGTAAAACAAATCAAACAGTAAACAAAGAAAATAACATCAAACAGTAAACAAAGAAAATAACATGCACGATTTACCCTAGTTCACCAAATGTGGGTTACGTCTAACTGAGTCAATATTATTGCAATATGTCTCACCTCTCTTGTTTACAATGAATAAATTGCCCTATGATTTACTATCACACCCATAACAAGAGAAAAATATGTTTATATACTAGATTTAAGAGACTAAACCTAGTTTTATAAGGATTCATATTCCTAAGCCCAACCCAATAAGGAATTAGTAACTTAAAAGAAATTATACAACAGTTATACATGAAAAAATCCAAAACCGCCTATGGGACCCGAATGTGTCTGCATTAACCATTAATACTGAAGTAGTCGATAACTCCAACACAGTGGTCACAAAATGATAAAAAATATGAAAGATGGTAACAGAGAGGTGTAAAAGAAGCCTAATATGAAAAGATACTTTAAGCAGATGACAGAACTTGCCGAAAAAATTAATCGTGTCTTTTTATGAAACTGCAGAGCTTCATTATAAAATATGTAGAAAAGGTAATGCTGTTGTTATGCATAAATTATGCTCATGCATTTGAGACTGAGACACCATTTACAATACTAGCAAAACCAAACTGCGTGAAAAGAATACTAGTTCAAATTAGGCAACACTTAAGTAAAACTAGAGTTTGATTACTCTCAACTATCTTTCCTCTCCTCAAGGATTTTGTTCTCTTGAATTTCTTCAAGTTCAAGGCTTTTTTTCTCCTCAAGACCACTCTTGTTTAACCGTTTTGTATAGAGGCGATGATGCCGCTCTCTCCCATATATTACCCAGAACACCAAAGAGAGCATAACAGCAGTCGAGACCATCACCAGACCGACGTAAATCCATTTACTATAGAGCTGCAGATCCGGACAATGATCCCTGTATATGTTGCTGAAAGTTTCACGCACAAATGTGCAGTCTTCAAGCTCAACCAAGAAAGGACTATCATTCAACAAACCGTTGCTCACATTTACTGCCGCAGACATCTGGCTGTAGAATGTGGGGGTCAAGCGTCCTGGTGTGGTACATACACCAGTTGGTGAAACTTGACAAACATAGTTGTTCCAAACCTGCGTCCAATAATTGAATGCAAATGTTAAAGCCTTCACAAAAAACATAATAAATAAAAAGGATTTCTTATGTTATCGATTCAGTAAGTTACCAGTGTTGCATTGTTGAAGTCCAGTTCACTAGCAGAGCAGGGATGATTCGTCAAGTCAGAGTTAAATGGGTTGCATAATATTGGCACCAATGGACCAGTTTGGTTGAAATAGAAAGGTACAAAAGCAGGAGCAAAATTAATGTTTGAAACATTTGTGATGACTTCATTAATTACTTCAACAATCTGGGAAGATACTTCCTTGCTACGCGTTATGGTTTCTTGGGCAGTGGCTTTGTCCACACAAGGTATTATATCATCTAGAGATGTATGTGCAGTTGGGTTTTGAGCATATTCATTCATTGCAACACATGTATCCCCGGCCGCACTAGCACATCAAAAGAATAGCAGAAGAAAAGGAATTAATTAACTGGGGAAATAAAGATGGATTTTCTCCAAAAAAAGGTAAAATGAAGTGAGGTTAACAAATTTAGCACTTGAAAAATATGATGTTAAAGAATCACTATCAACAAACTGCTATATGGTTGTTTCCCAGTTTTCCTTACAATAATGTAGAGGCCAACTCCTTGGAGGAACATGCGTCTTGCAGAATCCCCCAAGTAGATTATTAACTTGGGAACTCAAAAGTGTCTTCAAAAAGATATAATTCAAATTTATTAAACGAAATGTCACTTTAATTAAACAATACCCTTGCTAAATACTTAGGGAAAACATGCTAAAAGAGATCAACTCTCAACTCAGTACACTTCTATTAACTTACTTGTGAAGAAGAAGGAAAACGCCACATAATATAAATGTTCCAGCAACAAGTATCCATCCGAAGACAACCAGGCTGCATAAATTCGACAGGTCATTCCTTTGTAAAGAATCACTTAAATGTATATGACAAGAACTATAAAGAAATGAGGACTTGTATAAAGAAATCAACTTTTACATTTTATTGTCTCACTTACATGTAGACGAGAACTTGCATTCCGAACATTGAGAATACTGGAACCAGAAAACACAAAATATAAATGAACAAGGAATTTCTTATAATAATTTGGAAATATATGGAAAAGCAATGTATGTTATTTAGGGAGTTAAAAGGACTTACAGAATCCAAGAAATGCCAAGACAAGCATAATAGCCCCGATCAGAATTAGTGCCAATCTCCTGCATGGAAATCAACATATTCCTTCTATGATGCAGATAAGCAGTGAAAGGTGTATAAAAAAAGGTCCAGGATCCTTCACTTACACAGAATCTAGAAGATCTCGAATGTCATGCGAACTCTTTGCAGTTTTGTCAGCAAGGTTGCTAGCAGAAGCATTAAGTTTTGCTTCAATGTTGTCAATATCAGTTTGGATATTAGAAGGTAGGAAAATTTTATCAACCTGTAATTGCTTGGCCGCGGCAAGATAATCTGACACACCATTCAGTCTATCAAGGGTGGCATCTGCCTGGCTTACAACATAATCCAATGTTGATGTTGTACTGCCATGAAACTTCCCTTGACCAGCATAAAGGATAACAAATCCAATGCTGCAACAAAGAACAAAGATTAGTTGTAGCTTAGAATGAATTGAACATAAAATCTAAAGAAAGAGAAAGAGAGTTACGCTGCTAAAATGATGAAGAATATGAGGAAAATTAGAGAGAGGGCATAAGCAATTTTAGAATATCCATATGGCTCCCTTCGAGAACAGAAGTGACGGATACAGATGAGTAATAAGCACACACCGAAACCAAGGAACCAGATTGCAGCAATGGCGAAAAGAGGAGCTGCAGTAAAACCCACTGACTGCAATCAAACAAAAGTTCAGGGACAGAAAATAATGAAAACTGATACTTAGTGAATGAAAACTATAGTTAACTACAAAGAAATTTTTAACACTAGATTAACCTGAGTGAGTGAAAATTTAGCTCAATCGAAATATGAAAGCAAAAGCACAAACATGGTCAGGCTCTAATGTAATTCAACAATTTGCCTACTTGAATATTGAATATATCTAGAATTAGTACTACTCTGAGAGCAAATGGAAGTTCATGTCTCGTTTTCAATTTTTTAGTGCTCTCTACCGGGCACCTTCTATGAAATAATCTGGTTGATTTCAAAAACAAAACCTCTAAATAATTTATCCAGATAGTCAAAGTCTTGCGGTCGGCCACAAGGCTAAATCTCATCATCGTTATTCATATCAGAAAATTGTTAATCATAATCATAATAATGATTTGATCAAGACTATGATATTACGTACTGTCAAACTTTGTCACTACTTGGACAGCTGACCTGCCCCACATTGTTGACTAAACCATATACAAGTAATTTGACTTCTAAACCCCACCTTGCATAATCGATTCCAGCTAATAATACTGGGTATAAATGTAAAATCAACTCTACTGCGCCGAAATACACAGTAAAACCCTGAGGTTTCAGGTTTTAATTTTTGTATCATGGTGAGTGAGAGTGAATGAGTGACTAAAGCTCAATTAAGAGGGGAGGAGGCTGAGGCATTTTTGATACAGGGCATTTGGGGTGTGACTGAAAAACCTGAAACCTCAGGCATTTTGTTTTGGCGAAAGATTAAAGCATTTGTGTACTAAAGAATGAAGGAAAAATTAGTGAACTTACAGCCCAATAATGAACCTCCTTGATATTCCATCCTCCCGTGTATCTTCTGAAACCATTAAGAGGGTCTCTTCTGTAAGTCCTCTTTGCAGCCAAGACAATTGATGAGGAGCCCTCATAGTCATCATTATTATCATCATCATCCTCATTCATAGGCGCATCGCTTGGTCCCTCAGGAACAAACCTCCGAACCTCAGTTATAGACTCTGTTAAAATTTATTGAACTTTAAGGCTTTAACTTACTTGAGTGAAGTGAGAAAACTTTCAGAAAAAGAAAATGATAAAAGAGACTCAACAGATAACATAAAAAAGTTTATTCCTTTTAACTTTTTCCCTCCATTTCCTGAAAGCCAAACAGAGGAGAAGAAAAGATTGTAGCACTACAAGTTGAAGTAAGTACCTGAAGGGAGTGGTGGTTGGAATGCAAGATGATTGGAGGCTCCATGGGTGAAACAAAACAAAGAAGAAGAGAAGAAGAAGAAGGCAATGGTGAGTATAAGAAACAATGGCAGTGACCTGTAACACTGCAATGGCCTCATGGCCAACAAAGACAGAGACACCGAAGGAGAGAGTTGGTGCACGCCTGTGTGTGTCCGAGACTTTTGAGAATTACTGTAAATGTTGAGCGGTTAAAAGGGGGAAGGGAGATGTATGCATTGGATACTTGAAACCGCAAATGGGAATCAATTAAGACTAACCATTTGAAGACAAATAATACTCTTTTAATGTAGATGTGAAAAGGCAGTAATATGGGAGAAAAGGAGTAAAAATGACAAACGGTGGGGGTAACAGAGTCCAGTGAAGTTTGTGATAAGTATGAAAGTGGGGTATTGAGGATTTGATTGTAAGGCAGGAAATAGGTCCCAAAGTCCAAGTAGGTGATGGGGTGATTGGGGCTCTTTCTTCAAGAAGTTATCTTTTCTGTCTGCGCTTTTGACAATGCGATAAAAAGCCAGAGTTCCCGCGTTTCTTATTATCTTTTTGAAATTAAGGACTCGCCTGGCCTGCACTTTATGGGCCAATCCAAAGGTACCATTTAACTCTCCTCGGCCATTGTTAAATATTGATATATGTTCTTTAACTACAAATTGAGTGGAGTAATTTACTTTTTTTTTTTTTTTTTTTTTAAATATGAAGCATTAAAAGTTATCTTTATAATCCTTTCTATCAACTATCAAGTGCTACATTATGTTTTTTATTTTTTTTTTTTTTGTAATTGAGGATATCCACACCACCTCAACATTATGTAATGTGACAATAAAATAATAAAGATTACAAATTTATCAAGTATTTAAGTTTGGATATTCATTTTATATTCTTACTTACGTGATTATTGATATATTATGTTGAATAAAAAGGTCATGGGAGGATTTATGAAGAAAATCTACGTGAGATTCCACACAAGATCTCGAAATGAATGAGATTTTATTTGCTTTAAGGGAGGGAGACTGATTTGGAAAAGTTTAGGTTGTATAGGCTAGGATTAGAAAAACTTCCTGTAACGAATATCATCGAAGTGTATTCTAAGTTCATGAAGTTTGAAATAAATATCAAAATGCAGAACCATATATTTTGTTGGTAATCCAAATATAAGAGAAGCTAGTATCAGAACACCATAAATAATTTTATAGGAAATTCTGAAAGTGATTAATCTAATCGAACGGGTGTAGTAAATGACTGGAGAAGTTTCTAATCAAACGGCCCAAAAGTAAGCGCGAAACCGTTATAAGCCTCGACAGCACAACGAGAAAAGAGATACAGAAACAAACAAGTCACCTGAGCAAAGATTTACTTTGAGAATTCATTTCTCAATCAAGATTCCAACCATCTTCAAGCTTCTCCGGTAACTCGCTTCATTGAACACTTCTATTTGTGTCTTCAACAGCCTTTTCTGTTAATGTGTTGCAGCAAACAATGATGTTGAGTCTTACGTTAATTTATTCTGAGTTGCTTTATGAAGATCAATCAAATGCTAACTGTTAAGGTTAAATTTCTTTCAGGTAGTTCTAGGTTTTTGAAGAAGATGGAAAATAACAGTGACGATGGTGTTACGATCCTAGTTAGTAAAAACGCATATTATATGTGAATTGTATGGACAGCTGTATAATTCACATATAAAACGCACGTATACGTATTTTATAAAATATGTCGTATAATTCGCGTACAATAAGACTTCCCATATAATTCGCGAATTATTGAAAAAAAAAAACAAAATCTCACCCCCAAAACGACGTTGTTTTAGTGGGTTTTTACTAAAATTAAAACATATATCTCTTCTTTGGTTCTTCTTCAGTTCTTCAATTCTTCTTCCTCAGTTCTTCTTCAGCTTTTCTTCCTCAATTCTTCACAAATTTCCACAAGCAATCAACTCCCACAATCAACACACAACAATCAACTCCAGCAAACAGGCTATCAACTCCCACACTCAACTCCAACAAACAAATTTCCATAAGACAGTTGCTCGGGCAACAGAGCAGCGAGCCTGAGGACATCGACAGACCCAATCATGTGAACCAATCACAAGCACAAAACACAAAACCCAAGAAAGGTGTGAGGGGGCGTAGATCTTGGCCACATGCAGTGGCCAACTGTGGTCAGTCGTCGGTCGGCAAGAAATGTAGAGGGAGAATAGAAGAAACAGAAGAAGAGGGAGAGAAGAGAAGGGAAGAGAAACAAAATAGACATAAGTTTATACAAAAGAGACAAAGGTTTAAGAAGGAAGTGAAGAGAAGGTGGAGAAAACAAAGAGAAAGAAGAGAAGAAACTTACTGAAGAAAGAGAGAAGAAAGTTTTGAAATGAACAAGAAAATGAAAGAGAAGAGACTGTGTTTAATACAATATATAGTTTTACATGGTACATTTGTAATTTTTGTAAACTGACTGCAGGGTGTATTTATAATTTTTGTAAACAATTGGTTTTGTTATGACTGTGTTTGATTTGACACTATAGTTGAATCTTGGCTAAATATTGTGTTTGAGTCTGGAGACTATAATTTGAATATCAGTTATATTTATATATTGTGTATTTGTGTTATTGGTTAATTGAATACTTTGCATTTGAAATGTTATATTGATTTTAACCAGGTAGTCCATAAAAATGTTAAACTAAGATTGACAAAACATATTATTGACAATGCACCGTATTAAACCCGTATATATCCGTACCGTATTTTTTCCGTATCCAAATTTTATAACCAAATTTTTATAAACATATTTTTTACTGTTTACCGTATTATACTTATAAAATTTTCGTACTATTTTTTGGTCGTATCCATATTTACTAACTAGGGTTACTATTTCTGATGCTACTATTAAAATAAAGATCATTACAATGGACTTGAAAGCATACACTTTTTGCAAGTGGATAAACATGTAAATATCAATTTCTTTTAAATCTTTGATTAATCAATTATTTTGTCTTCTTTTTCTAGAATCTTTTTATTTTCTTGATTGATAAATATCAAGTCTGCACTATGGTATTTTTTATCTCGTAATAAGGATGGCTACCAAATTTACAATAATGCTAAGGACACCGAAAATTTTACACCGAAAATGTGTACCGGTTTACGTGTAACACGCATCTGATTTGTTTAATAATTTTTTTCTAGTGAACAGCCGTTCATCAAATTTGGACGGCCGTTCACTCACATGGACGTCCGTCCATATTATATGAACGGACGTCCTCATTTAAAGGACGCCCGTCCATAAATAAAATATAAAAATTAAAAAAAAAAACTTTGGGGACGACCGTCCCCTATGTTTGGACGGGCGTCCATTAGGAATGGACGCCCGTCCATACTTAAAAAAAAAAAAAAAACATTTGGACGGGCGTCGACGCCCGTCCATACCTTAAAAAAAAAAAAAAAAATGTTTGGACACTTTAAAAAAAAAAAATTTTGTCTTCTTCGTCTTCATTCCCCAGCTCCTGGGTTCTCATGTTAGTCCTTCGTCTGAGCATTTTGTTGTACAAGAAATTATAAGAACCGAAGGTGCTCATCTTTCGGGTACTAGCCAAAATCCTGATGATGCCAAGTGCAGGAAGCTAGGCTTGCAAGTTGTATCTGGTTTAAGCTATGAGCTCACCAGTGTGAAGAAATCTGCTGCCATGGATTCTGACGTGCTCAGCAGTGATGTGTCCAAGCTTTCTAGAGCAAAATTGGATATATCCCTCTCATGGCCTTTTCAAGAAAATATGTGCAGTATTTGTCCCTTCAAGAAAATATGTGCAGTGTTGTAGAAACCAAAATAATGGATGGGCAGTATCTGTAGAAACCAAAATAATGGACGGGCAATGGACGCCCGTCCAAATTTTTTTTTTTTTTTTTTAAGTATAGACGGGCGTCCATCCTAATGGACGTTCGTCCAAACATAAGGGACGGTCGTCCATAATTTATGGACGGCCGTCCCCAAAGTTTTTTTTTTTTATATTTTATTTATGGACGGACGTCCTTTAAATGGGGACGCCCGTCCTTTGTATATGGACACCCGTCCATATAATATAGATGGACGTCCATGTGAGTGAACGGCCGTCTAAATTTGATGGATGGCCGTTCACTAGAAAAAAATTGTTAAACAAATCAGATGCGTGTTACACGTAGACCGGTACATATTTTCGGTGTAAAATTTTCGGTGTCCCTATCATTATTGCCAAATTTATGTACGTCTTTTAGGTCTCTAGCATTGAAAGAGGAAATTGCTACTGTTTCTGGTGTAGTATCAGAACAACAGCGCTTGTTGTATCGTGGAAGAAGTTTGAAAAATGACCCGCTCCTCTCAGCTTACCGTATCCTTTATATAGGTTATTCATCTTATTTCACTGCCCATGACTCATCATGAAGTCCATATCTTAATGGATTCTTGGCAATTTATCAAACTTCATCTAGCACAATGTATGCATTAAATATATCGTAATTAAAATTGAAGTAAATAAATGTAAGATTAATCCACATATCTTTTATGTAATTAAAAGATATTTAACTTCATATAATATTTCGAATTGTGCTTCAATAGCCGTCGATTACATATTTTCAAACTATTAAGATCGCAATTATATACTAATTTCGGCTATTTTATAGCCTTATCGATGCTACTTAAATTACAAGTTATGGAGATACGGCAAAATTTCTTATATCATATTTGCTTCCATTTTTTGGGTTGTTGATAAAGATTTTATATATAATTTAAATTTTTTATATTTATTGATAAATGAGTTTGAGTCCAAAAAGTTAGTTCAAGAGAGAGAGGAGTCTATTAGGCCAAATATATACATCACAATTTTAGAAAAAGACCTTGGAGGGTTTATAACTTTGGAGGGTCCAAAGTCCAAATCCAATCAAACTATAACTTTAGTATATACCATAACACCAAATATATACAGCATAACTTTGGAAGGGACTTTAGAGGGTTTATAACTTTTGAAGGGATATTGGAGGGTTCAGAAATCAAACCCAAACAAACGTGATTATGTATCATGATAAAACAGAAGTCGTATAATTGAAATAATAGTAATTTATAAGAAAAGTATTTTATAATATGTATTTTTTATTCTCATTTTTTTATTTTAAAAGAAATGTTAATCAAAGCTGTTATATAAGCCCAATCCAATTTGGAAGGTCCGATCCATGCGAAAGTCCAAGAAACAAAGGGTATTTCAGTCATTCTCTCCATTTTTGGGTCTCACTTATAAACCCTATTTATAGCTTCACTGCTTTTTCACTCTCGGCGCGATTTAGGGTTTCTCTCTTCTTAGCCTCCTTTATTCATTCGCAACCTGCTGGTCATCTCCAAATCTAGCCATGGCGGAGCAGGTTCAGATTCCCACTTCACAAAAATGTTACCTTACATGTCTTTCCTTCACGTTTCTGATTGTTTGTTCCATTTGTTTTGCAGACTGAGAAAGCCTTTTTGAAGCAGCCCAAGGTGTTTTTAAGGTAATTTATTTTGCTTGTTTGTCAATCTATTGTAGAATAGTGGATTAATTGTTTTATTAATGTCGACAAATGGATTGCAGAAAAGTGTTTTTCTTTTGTTAACTTGTGTTGATGTTTTGCAGCTCGAAGAAATCAGGGAAGGGAAAGAGACCCGGAAAGGGAGGGAATCGATTTTGGAAGAACATTGGGTTGGGTTTCAAGACACCCAGAGACGCAATTGACGGTATCATTTTATTTTATTTTTTGCTTTGTGTTACTAGTCTATTTTACTTTTATTTGGACTTTAATGTGGCGTTTTAGAATTGCTCGAGTCTAAAGTGATTTCTGCACATGATATACTTGGATCTGGTGGATTAGTTTGTGGGGTTTAACGGTTAGAGCATTTGTATGTTGCTTAGAGTGTTTAGCACTTGCGTCAAAATATTGTGCAGCTTCATATGTTCTGTATGTAACATGCTGTATTGTCTACCCTAAGAGTTGCTTGATTATTACAATGAAAGACTAGTCCACTTTTCTAGAACTGAGAATGTAGTTCCTCGTGTGTTTTTTCTCAGTTGGTACATCACAAGCCAAAATTGAATGTGTTGCAGCTCATCTATATATATTGCAACTAATCATCTGAATAGCTCTTGCTAAGGCTATGATTTTTTTGTGTCACAAGCATTATTTGCAAATTGTAGATTGGGTCTAGAGAAGAATTTCACGAGTGTGTCTTTTAACATTCATTAGTTTGTATAAATAATTTATTTAATTTCGTGAATTTGTAACTTGTGGGACATGTTGATGTCAGCTTGTGATCTGATCACTATTTGTGTTGTTTTTATCGTGAGTTCCACTTCCCAATCATTGGATTGCTTTCAAATGCTTTTGTGTAAAGGTCACTCCTTAGAGCATCATCCTTACTATGCATGCTAAAATGATTATTGTTATTATTGTTTTTGTGTGGAAGCTAATTTTTGCTGATCATTGTTGTCACATATCTCCTATATCATATTATTATTTGTGAAATTCTGTTAGTGCTATACCTGCATATGTTTTGGGAAGAATCAAGGATTGAATTGTTTTGCTGCTACTGCTTTTCAGGTACTTATATTGACAAGAAGTGCCCATTTACTGGCACTGTCTCTATTAGAGGTCGTATTTTGGCCGGTACTTGTCACAGTGCTAAGATGAACAGGACCATCATTGTTAGGCGCAACTACCTTCATTTTGTGAAGAAGTATCAGAGGTAAGAACCATTTTAACGAGCTCACTTCTCACTAATATTAAGGCTTTTTGGCTTGCCCTTTCATATACAATAACACTGTCCTCTGTGGTATTCTTTAGGTATGAGAAGAGACATTCTAACATTCCAGCACACATATCACCATGCTTCCGTGTGAAAGAGGGAGACCATGTTATCATTGGCCAGTGCAGGTAAGATGCTGTATCTTTAGATTCTATGGGTCTGTTTGTGTATGAATATTATTTTGCTTTGTTTTCATTTTCACTTTATGATGTAAATTATTTGTATGTTTTGCTAGGCCTCTGTCAAAGACAGTCAGATTTAATGTCTTGAAAGTGATACCAGCTGGGTCTTCTGGTGGTGCAAAGAAGGCATTCACGGCAATTTGAGTTGGAGATGTGGTTACATTAAATTTTGTTACTGTTGTCTTATCAGACTTTGTTATTTGGATTTGCCTCTAGTATTAAAATCTTTGTTATGACGTTCAATTTCTAGATAAGTGAATTGTTAATCTATTTTTGTTATGCCATTTAGCGAATATTTGGTGTTTGTGATAAGAGGATGTTTTCTGAGGGCTTGTTTCTTACAATGCATACATACATTATGAACCTGATGTTTCGAGGATAAGTATGGGTAGTGACTTTTTTTATAGTTGATATAAAACAAGTGGTCCTCCCTTGTAAATTACTGAATTGTGTTCTGTCATGGTTGATGGGAGGAGGCTTGATTTGGCCCTAATAGAGGGTTTTGAATTAAGTCTCTTTTGACATTTTTTTCTTTTTTAAATTCTCGAGGTCTGTTTTACCAGTAGCAATTTTACCCTGTCCCGTTTGATGGCAAGAGTAATAACAGGAATCTCAGATTTATTTATACGGTTGGGATTAATTACTGGCCGGGTTAATGACATTGTCCTTTTAATAGTGATGTTGAGGATCTATATTCTTAATTGAATGACAAAAGGTTAGGTTTCTGGACTTGAAATGGGAAAATGGTAAACACTATTTTCGATTAACAAGAACAAGGCCCGTGTGTTCAACTAGGAATTAACGACTCCTTTCTTAGTACAGTCGGTTCAGGATGCGATTGATACGTTATTGAAGTCTATATCCATATTGTGTTGAAAATGATAAATTAATGCATTTTAAAGAGTATGATGAGTTATCCTTGATTTGATGATCTTAGAGGACTTGGCACTAATCTATTAGAATATTAAATTGTTATTCTAGTTTATTTTATATTTTTTAGTAGTTTTAATTTATTTTAAGTTATTAAAGTTTAATATTTGTATTGAATGAAGTTTTGTTTTTAATTTTTTATCATTTTTTGAATTACATAATTATTATAAATATTAATATAAATAATAATCAAATTAAATAAATTAAATGAAAAAATAAAAAATGTTTAATGGTAAATGAATAGTGTCACACTAAATTGGTGTGACGAAGAGTGTTACACCAAATTTGGTGTGATTATTTAGTGTCTCATTGGAAATGCCCTTAGCAGTTAGCATGATCTACAGATAAATCATGAAATGTGGATTGATTAGGATAAATCATGCAAGAACAACTTGCAAATTGTAGATTAAATATGATGTGCACCTGTTATACATGGACTACAGCGTCTATATTAAATAATAATCAAATAGTCAAATAAACAAACATATGAGAGCATATAATCTTAGAGAAAAACATAAAAAAGGATAAGATCCTCATCTTGATCCCAATTTAAATATCGAAAATTTGATGGGAATAATTTTTCGTTAAGAATATTTGATTTGATTTATTTTCTCTTTCTACTTGCTTATTTTAGATAAATAATTAATATTCCTCTTTTAAATTGATTCAAAATGATAGCAGAATTTGTATAAAAGGGTAAATCCTCTATTATTTCTCCCATTTATTTTGTTTCTCGCAGCAGTTGGTTGATTCATCATCCTCTATTTGCTCTCGATTTAATCTGTTTTTGATTCTCTTCATCGATACACCATGTATAAAGTTGCCAAAGCCAGTGAATATCTTGCGATTACCGGAATTGGTATCAGAGACATTAAAATTGCCAAGAAAGGATGGGTCTTTCCCGGCCAATCTTGTGCCATTATCGAGGTCTCTCCTGTCAATTATACGTTCCAAGTTCAAGCCATGAGTGCCGAGAAACTCCCCTTTGTCCTCCCGGCCGTCTTCACCATTGGCCCTCGCGTGGATGATGAAGAAAGCTTGCTTAAATATGCCAAACTTATCGCCCCACATGACAAGCACTCGGACCATGTCACCGAGCTTGTTCAGGGTATCATTGAAGGTGAAACTAGAGTCCTTGCCGCTTCCATGACCATGGAACAGATTTTTAAAGGCACCAAAGAGTTCAAGCAAGAAGTTTTTGAAAAAGTTCAACTTGAACTTAACCAGTTTGGACTTATAATTTACAACGCTAATGTTAAACAACTGGTTGATGTGCCTGGACATGAGTACTTTTCTTATTTGGGTCAAAAAACACAGATGGAGGCAGCGAATCAAGCTAAAATCGATGTTGCGGAGGCGAAGATGAAAGGAGAAGTTGGAGCAAAGTTGAGACAGGGTCAGACGCTTCAAAACGCGGCGAAGATTGATGCAGAGACGAAGGTGATATCCACCCAAAGGCAAGGACAGGGGAGAAAGGAGGAGATAAAGGTGAAGACTGAAGTTACGGTTTATGAGAACGAAAGAGAGGCTGAGGTGGCAAAGGCTAATGCTGAACTGGCGAAGAAGAAGGCTGCTTGGTCCAAAGAGGCCCAGGTGGCGGAGGTGGAGGCCGCCAAGGCGGTGGCCTTGAGGGACGCTGAATTGCAAGGAGAAGTTGAAAAGATGAATGGCATGACCAGAACTCAGAAACTCAAGGCTGAGCTTTTGAGTAAGGCCAGTGTTGAATATGAAACCAAGGTAATCACGAAATTTTTTGATATATATATGTATATAATTTTCATGAAGAATGGATTATACTTACTTCTTTTGTTATTGCTAGGTGCAAGAAGCAAACTGGGATCTCTACAAGAAACAGAAAGCCGCTGAAGCAGCACTCTTCGAAAAAGAGAAGGAGGCAGAGGCTAAGAAAGCAATGGCCGAGGCAGAATTTTATTCTCGTCAACAAGCCGCTGATGGAGAATTATATGCAAAGCAAAAAGAAGCTGAAGGGCTAGTGGCAGTTGCGCAAGCCCAAGGGCAATACCTGCGCACTCTTTTAGGCGCAGTGGGAGGCAACTATGCGGCCGTGAGGGATTACTTGATGATAACTGGGGGTATGTTCCAAGACATTGCCAGACTTAACGCTCAAGCCGTGCAAGGAATGCAGCCAAAAATCAGCGTTTGGAATAATGGTAGCGATGGATCAGAGGGGGCTGCAGCTGGTGGCTCCGCCATGAAGGAAGTTGCTGGGATTTATCGCATGCTGCCACCCTTGTTCAAGACTGTTCATGAGCAAACTGGAATGCTCCCACCTTCTTGGATGGGCTCTTTGCCTGACTCCACCAACCCTCCCAATAATTAATTAGCTATTATATAGGTTGATTTAGTTTCCCTCTAATATTTTAAATGGAATTTTGATTTTTCTTTTATAATTAATTTGAACTCATAGTAGTTGCAAATCCAACTGAGTGTTTGTTTCTAGTTTGATTCTTTTTGAGTATTCAATTATCAACTTTATTTTTTGTGTCAATAAATTTTGACATAAAAAATTTCAAACAAATATATCCACCATTCATGTCTAGGATACTAATGTGTTTTTTTGAATATTACTAGATATTATACAAATTATATAATATGGGTTTAAAGTTACTATTGTGTTGTTTTTATTGTGAGTTCCACTTCCCAATCATTGGATTGCTTTCAAATGCTTTTGTGTAAGGTTACTGTTTGGAGCATCATCCTTACTATGCATGCTAAAATGATTCTTGTTATTACTGTTTTTTTGTGGAAGCTAATTTTTGACCGATCATTTTTGTCACATATCTCCTTTATCATATTATTATTTGTGAAATTCTGTTAGTGCTATACCTGCATATGTTTTGGGAAGAATCAAGGATTGAATTGTTTTGCTGCTACTGCTTTTCAGGTACTTATATTGACAAGAAGTGCCCATTTACTGTCACTGTTTCTATTAGAGGTCGTATTTTGGCCGGTATTTGTCACCAATGTTCTGAAAACCAAACCGGACCGTCTGGTCGGACTGGTTCGACTGGTAACCGGTGGTATATCTGGTCCGGTATCCTTTGAAAATTGCTAATTTCATTCAAACCGGATTAGACCGCTGGAATAGTGTTGAATCGCGGTCCAATCGCAGCTTAATCCCGCCAGATTTTGGCATTATTCGAGGGAGAAAACATCACCATTAGACTTGACGGCATCTCCATGACAAAACCCATCCATTTTCAATGGCCGTCGTCCAGCCTTTGTCGCTTGCCGTCCACCTAATGTTCACGCCACCGTCAGACTTTTTTCTTGATTCCAGTTAGTTCCGGCGCCAATGGAACTCCCTAGCACCACCATCAGATTCGTCGGCACCTATACATCAAAAGCCCCATGATTCCAAACCTCGATTGGCCATCGATCGTCGCTGCAGCCACCATCACTAGTCTCTTCGCGCAACAGGGGTGTTTTGGACATATTTCAAACCTTAAGGGAGTATATAGGGGTGTTTATGATGAATTTCAAACATTTAGGGACTAATAGAATTTTACAGAATACGGTCCAACCGACCAATCCAACTGGTCAAACAGAAAACCGGACCTTTGAACGGGTCATAGTCCGATCCGGTTTTCAGAACATTGCTTGTCACAGTGCTAAGATGAACATGACCATCATTGTTAGGCGCAACTACCTTCATTTTGTGAAGAAGTATCAGAGGTAACAACCATTTTATTGAGCTCACTTCTCTCTTATATTAAGGCTCTTTGGCTTGCCCTTTCATATACAATAAGTCAATAATACTGTCCTCTGTGGTATTCTTTAGGTATTTTTTATAGTTGATATAAAACAAGTATCCTCCCTTGTAAATAACTGAATTGTGGCCCTAATAGAGGGTTTTGAATTAACTTTCTGTCATGTTTTACCGTTAGCAATTTTACCCTGTCCTGTCTGATGGCAGAGTAGTAACAGGAATCTCAGATTTATTCATACGGTTGGAATTAATGACATTGTCTTTTTAATAGTAATGTTGAAGATCTATGTTCTTAATTGAATGACAAAAGGTTGGTTTCTGGACTTGAAATGGGAAAATAGTAAACTCTATTTTCGATTAACAATAACAAGGCCCGTGTGTTCAACTAGGTGTTAACGAGTCCTTTCTTAGTACAGTTGGTTCAGGGATGTGATTGTTACTTGAGTAATGCTATGCATACTCACAATTTTACTAACCATCTTACAATCCTGGAAAATATAACGGCATAGTACGGGTACCATACGTATAGTACCCGTACTATACCATTATATTTATCAGGATAGTAAGATGGTTAGTAAGATTGTGAATAAACATAGTTTTATTGTTGTTACTTTATTGAAGTCTATCCGTCCAAATTGTGTTGAAAATGGTAGACTATATTAGAAAATCTTTAATCACAAATACTAAATTGGTGTAATTTTTACACGATTTTACTATTGTATAAAATATTTTACCAAAAAAAATATTTTTTTGAATATTGGGAATAATATGTTTTATTAATTAATAATAATTTTAAAAATTATACTAATTTAATAAAATTAAATAAACATTATATTTAATATAAAAAAATAAAATCTGATATAAAATGCCACAAAAAATAAAAATAAAAACAACACAAAAGTAAAATTTCATATTGATAGTAATTTAATTTTTTGAATTAGTACATTTTTCTCACAAATAATCAATTAATGTATTTCGAAAAGCATGGTGAATCGTTATATCCTTGATTCGATTATCTTTCTTATCTATTAGAATACTAAATTGTTATTCTAATTTATATTGTATTTTCTATTAATTTTAGTGTTTTAAAATTAGTGTTAATTTATTTTGAATTATTGAAGTTTAATATTTGCATTGAATGAAGTTTTGTTTTTTATTTTTCATCATTTTTTGAATTATATAATTATTATAAATATTAATGTAAATAATAATCAAATTAATATAAAGACAAATTAAAAAAATTAAAAAACTAAATTGGTGTAGATGAATAGTATTACACCAAATTTGGTATGACACTATTCACACCAAATTTGGTGTGGCTTTTATTGTATGGTAGAAGCAAATTAAATTTGAACACCATTTTGGTGTTTTACACCAATTTAGTGTTTCATTGGAGATACCCTTAACATGACCGGTTGATTGAACCGAGTTTCATTTATGAATTTATGGAGCAAGGATCTTAAATTTGGTGAGGAAAAACTAGGGTACTGATCACTGATGCAAGAATAAGGTAAATCATGCAATTTGCAATTTGGATAAATCATGCAAGAACAACTTGCAAATTGTAGATTAAATATGATTAGCACAGCGTCTATATTAAATAATAATTCATTCAACTCAAATAGTCAAATAAACAAAACATATGAGAGCATAAAATCTTAGAGAAAAACATAAAAAAGGATAAGATCCTCTTCTTGATCCCATTTTAAATATTGAAAATTTGATGGGAATAATTTTTCGTTAAGAATATTTGATTTGATTTATTTTCTGTTCCTACTTGCTTATTTTATATAAATAATTAATATTCCTCTTTTGATTTGATTCAAGATGATAGAAGAATTTGTATAAAAGGGTAAATCCTATATGTGCAGTAATACTATATTAGGAATCGAGTCCCATTACTCTTTACCTGACATGGCAATCGTATTAAGAATAGGAATCATATTCCTTCTTTCCTTACCTGGAAAATTCCCAATTCCTGTAGGAATAGGACTCCAATGGAGTCCTATTCCTACAGGAATTGGGTCAGGATTGTTTATACATATGTATACATATACACATCCCAATATCAAACTATTATTTCTCCAATTTATTTTGTTTCTTGCAGAAGTTGGTTGATTCATCCTCCTCTATTTACTCTCGATATAATCTGTTATTGTTTCTCTTCATCGATACACCATGTATAAAGTAGCCAAAGCTAGTGAATATCTTGCCATTACCGGAAGTGGTATCAGAGATATTAAAATTGCCAAGAAAGGATGGGTCTTTCCCGGCCAATCTTGTGCTATTATCGAGGTCTCACCTGTCAATTATACGTTCCAAGTTCAAGCCATGAGTGCCGAGAAACTCCCCTTTGTCCTCCCGGCCGTCTTCACCATTGGCCCTCGCGTGGATGATGAAGAAAGCTTGCTTAAATATGCCAAACTTATCGCCCCACATGACAAGCACTCTGACCATGTCACCGAGCTTGTTCAGGGTATCATTGAAGGTGAAACTAGAGTCCTTGCCGCTTCCATGACCATGGAACAGGTTTTTAAAGGCACCAAAGAGTTCAAGCAAGAAGTTTTTGAAAAAGTTCAACTTGAACTTAACCAGTTTGGACTTGTAATTTACAACGCTAATGTTAAACAACTGGTTGATGTGCCTGGACATGAGTACTTTTCTTATTTGGGTCAAAAGACACAGATGGAGGCAGCGAATCAAGCTAAAATCGATGTTGCGGAGGCGAAGATGAAAGGAGAAGTTGGAGCAAAGTTGAGACAGGGTCAGACGCTTCAAAACGCGGCGAAGATTGATGCAGAGACGAAGGTGATATCCACCCAAAGGCAAGGACAGGGGAGAAAGGAGGAGATAAAGGTGAAGACTGAAGTTACGGTTTATGAGAACGAAAGAGAGGCTGAGGTGGCAAAGGCTAATGCTGAACTGGCGAAGAAGAAGGCTGCTTGGTCCAAAGAGGCCCAGGTGGCGGAGGTGGAGGCCGCCAAGGCGGTGGCCTTGAGGGACGCTGAATTGCAAGGAGAAGTTGAAAAGATGAATGGCATGACCAGAACTCAGAAACTCAAGGCTGAGTTTTTGAGTAAGGCCAGTGTTGAATATGAAACCAAGGTAATCACGAAATTTTTTGATATATATATGTATATAATTTTCATGAAGAATGGATTATACTTACTTCTTTTGTTATTGTTAGGTGCAAGAAGCAAACTGGGATCTCTACAAGAAACAGAAAGCCGCTGAAGCAGCACTCTTCGAAAAAGAGAAGGAGGCAGAGGCTAAGAAAGCAATGGCCGAGGCAGAATTTTATGCTCGTCAACAAGCCGCTGATGGAGAATTATATACAAAGCAAAAAGAAGCTGAAGGGCTAATGGCAGTTGCACAAGCCCAAGGGCATTACCTGCGCACTCTTTTAGGCGCAGTGGGGGGCAACTATGCGGCCGTGAGGGATTACTTGATGATAACTGGGGGTATGTTTCAAGACATTGCCAGACTTAACGCTCAAGCCGTGCAAGGAATGCAGCCCAAAATCAGCGTTTGGAATAATGGTAGCGATGGATCAGAGGGGGCTGCAGCTGGTGGCTCCGCCATGAAGGAAGTTGCTGGGGTTTATCGCATGCTGCCACCCTTGTTCAAGACTGTTCATGAGCAAACTGGAATGCTCCCACCTTCTTGGATGGGCTCTTTGCCTGACTCCACCAACCCTCCCAATAATTAATTAGCTATTATATAGGTTGATTTAGTTTCCCTCTAATAGTTTTAAATGGAATTTTGATTTTTCTTTTATTATTAATTTGAACTCATAATAGTTGCAAATCCAACTGATTGTTTGTTTCTAGTTTGATTCTTTCCGAATATTCAATTATCTACTTTTTTTTTATATAGATATATAACGATTCTAGTTATTTTAAATTATCTAAATATCTGAATCATATATAAAATATTTGTGTCAATAAATTTTGACATAAAAAATTTGGGACAAATATATCCACCATTCATGTCCTGGGATACTAATGTGTTTTTTGAATATTACTATATATATTATTCAAATTATATAATATGCGTTTAAAGTTATTAAATCATATATGTTACATAATCACAAAATTCATGTGACAATAATAAATTAATGTCTATAATAACGGGAAATAAATTTAGAATCCATATTATATTTATTTATATTTTGAAATGGTCAAACCGCGAAGTCGCTATCTAGGGCTGGGAAGGACAAGGTTTTGCTCCCAAACGTGTGGGAAATAATCTTTGTACTTGCCACGGCAAACTGCCTCCCTTCATCGAAACACAACCATTCCGTGGAACCCACGGATTGCCTACCTCTCCTACTACCTCAAATCCTATTTTGACACCTGTCCCATTGGTTCAACTCCAGTCTTTTCGCGCCTGACCTAATTCTCCCCCTTGTGACGCTACAGTCTCTTCACTTTTCCTAGCAAACTAAAACCAGCTGTATTCACAATCAACGGTCCATAACCTCTTCACTAGCACATGCATCATAAAAATTATAAATCCAACGGCTCGTATTTACTAAACCTATTACACGCGTCAACTTTTCAGCGTGTTGTCAACTCTGCCTCGAAGTATTCCAATTTTCAGGCGCTTTAATCACTCTCGCTCTGTGGGTAAAGTTTCTTTTATTTTCCTCAGTTTCTGCAACTCTCTGTAAGGCTTTCATCACTCTTCACTTTTCTTTTTAGTTGTTTTCTCTGAAAATCTAGGGTTTACTCGTCCGCTTAACGCGTCTTTGATTTTTTATTTACATTCGTTTATCCATCTGTGAATTTGCAACTCCTGAGGACGTTTTGGTCTCTGATTGTAGTGATTTCTCGAAGTTATTTTTGAGATTTTGTTTTTGGTGTTTCTGATGGTTTTGATGGAGAAGGGTTAGGGTTTGAGAGTGATGAGAGATGGAAAATTCTTGGCAGATGAAATGTGGTTCGGCGAATCAATCAATGGCTTCGTCAACCTCGCATGAGCTTCGGAATCAGGTATGATGTCCATGCTTTTAGTTTCATTCTTGTTTGTTTGAATATGTGAAGGCAGGCTCAATATGGAATGTTTGTAAGAAACTTAGATTATGTTTTTTTCCTCCAAAAACCAAACTCATTAATTCAGAAATTGCTTTTATTTTCACTGGATACTTTACCCATTCGGAAGGTCAAATGAGGGACTGCGCACTAATTCGAAGTCAGGGAAGGTATCCTTACCTTGGACAAATTTAGAGAACGAAAGCATTTACATTGCGGAAATTTTTGTAATCTTCATGTTTCTATGTACTCTAGTACATAGGCAGAGATCTATGTGTTTTACGTATTGTCTTGTTTCTGTATACCTGTCTGATTTCGTACTTCAGAGTATACATATATGCACGAAATGTATCTGTTTACTATTTGTTTCGGATTCCACTTTTGTGTAATGGAATTTTGGTATGTTGGACTCATGGTTTTCTTTTGTTTTTAATAGATGGAGATGGTTTCTGGCCACTGCTTTTATCCTCCTGTTGCACCAGATTTGAGATCAACTATGAATGGACGGGTGCAAGATTCCATGTATCCCAACATTCGGAACGTAAGTTCCCGCAGACTGGGCAATGCTGAACTGGGAAATTCATTTCTTGCTCTCCTTTCAGGACCGCCGTCAATGTTGCAGTGTGATCCTCAGGAACTTCCTAATCTAAATGCATTCAGTTCCTCTTCTAGTAAACTTCCCATTGACGGTGGTGGTGTACCCAATATTGCTATTGGAACTGGAGTACCACCACCAACAACTGGGCTGTTGTGTGAACATCAGATTAATCGAAACATGCAAAATGGGGCAAATATTTGCTCCTCATCCAGAGCCGCGGTAAATTCCAGTTATAGTAGCAAATCAATTCTGCATGATGGTCTTCAAACTGCAAACTTAGGTCTGCCGGGTTCAGACCTGGCTAATGCTGTTATTCATCAGTTGGTTCCAAGTAATGAGAAAGCAAAGGATTTTTCTTCTGTGAAAGGGAAATGGAAAAGTGCAAGCTCTGTAAATGTTGGGAAGCTTTGTAGCTCAAATATTCCAATATCACAAAAAGGGCCACTAGAAGCACTCTCTTCTGTGTCTAGCCAGTCATCTGTTTGTACAAGTGGGTGTCCCCGTGTAATTTGCTTGGGTGCAAGTGAGTGGTTCAATCCTAATTATTAGTTAAATGATATTCTGGTGCATGATATGTCCTGACATTGTATTTTATTTTTATTAATATATAAAGGTGGGGATCTGCTTCTCAGCAATACAGGACTTGTTGGTATTGTTTGCTCCTGCCATCGTTTTCACATGTCTGTTGCTAAATTTTGTGAGGTAGTTTCTACTTTTCTTTTACATGATTTTCTATTCACCATGTTTATACAGCCTTCTTAACTATGAAGCACTTTTGTAAAGGAATTCCCTATCTATTTTGTGCTTAATTGTATTTTTCTTTTTTTGCAGCATTTAGGACTGCGTGTTGTCAACCCTGGGGATGCTGTTCATATGGAGAGTGGAGAGACCCTTACTCGGTGGCGTAAGCACTACTTCCAGAAGTTTGGGGTAAGGTTTATATATGTTTTTCCTGGCCTTCTGTTTTTTTTTTTTTTTTTTTTTTTTTTTTTAAATTGAATGTTTCCTCTATATCCTTAGACATCCATGCGCATATACCTGAAGCGTCTATGGGCTCACATGTTAATACCGAAGTATGCATATGTAAAGGCAAAAAGAGTATTTGGTTACAAAATGGTTTTTTTTTTTTTTCTTTCAGGAACTTATTGTTTTCTTTCATTGGTGTCATTGTTTGTATTTTCTTACAATTAAAAGTTGCCAATGGATCATACTGATACTGATATCAATATCTGATCCCTGTTTGTTTCAGCGATGAGATTTTTCTGTAAGAAATTAATCTGTTGAGGATATGGCAGCAGTTTGCATTTTATCTAATATGCTAAGGGTGCTTAAAGCCTCAAATGTCCTGCACTCTATTTGTGGCCCTGTTCTTGCTAATTGTGTTTTTGAATGCTACTTTGTTGACAATGGTGGAAATTCTGTTTGAGAATGTTATTGCATATGGATATAAGAGGATGTTTCCGGACAGCAATTATTTCCTCCTAAGGCCAGCTAATTTAGAATTTACTAGTTTCATGGACTTTGCTCTCATTTTTAAGGTCATGCAAATAGCATGTGAATGTTAGGATATTGCACATGAGAGTTGAGCCTCATGACAGATTGGTGATATTACAGTCATTTATAGTTACTATCCGTAGATATGCTTGTAAGTTTTATGTTATTATTCAACAATTTTATTTAAAATTGGGTAATTACTGGGTAATTATTGGGTATTATGGCTTATAGTCTTTTTAGATTCTGATTGTTCTTTATCTTTGGAATTGAAAGTTGTATTTCTTATTGGCATGTGTTTGAAGCACCGAGAACACTGGATGGTGATGTTTTTATGATGCTTTAGATCAGGGTTCCAGATGATCAGAGTGGATGGGACTGGCCTGAAGCATTATCAGCAACTGCTGGTTTGGTGAAATCTAGTGTGGTTGTGCCGAGCGTGCCCAACAATTCTGACTTGGCTAAACTGGTTGGTTCATCTGGAAGTGTGTCTGGACAGCGTTTAGACAATGTTGCATTTCACCCTCATACAGACCAGAATTCAATGATTCATATGTTGCATGAGAAAGAACAGAGATATGGTCAGGGTGATAATAATCATCTTCCCAAGGGCTTGATTAATACTCTGCAAGGCAAATTGCAAGCTGTGGCAGATAACCAGAAAATGGAGTGCCCTATATCTCGGTGTTCAACATCATCAAAGTTTGTGGATAGAGGACCAGATAGTGGCTTACAATCAATATCTGCTTACATTGATTCTCTTGTCATGTCCAGAAACGCATCCTTCACCAACCCTATTTCACAGAATTCAAGAATCTTAGGTAAAAGTTATGATGTCAGCAAAATTAAAAATTCTTGTGATGGGGTTACTGCAGATAAGGTTGCTGTTTCTTCAAACATTGAGCTGAGGCTTGGCCAACCATATCAACAAAGTCAGTCTCCAGGAAATTCTGTTACACCAGTATTTGTACCAAAGTCATTAGACACTCTATTGGGTCCGCCAAAGTCTCTTTTCAGGGAGCAGATGATTCATAATGGTGCGTCATAAAATGTTTTTACTTAGCTCATTATTTAAGGTATATAACTTATTAAATATTAACTTGTTCGTATATGTATATATGTATATATACCACTATGGATGATAAATTATTCAAGGATTAATTCTCTAATGATGCAGCTGGTAATTGCGGGGAAAAGGTGGAATCCAGACAATATTATCAGTGCTCGGCTGGCCCTTCAAGTTTTTCTCCAAGAAGAGAACAAAGCCAATTGAACCTAGGAAACCATGCATTTGGAATATCTAATGTCATTGATACTACCACTAAGCTAGAAAATGCTGAAGGCAACATGAATAAAAGTTCTGTGGTTCCATTAGTTGCACACTTTAATGCCCCACCAGAGAGAAATGAAAACTCTAAAGCGAATTATAACATGGTCATTAGTGATCATATCATGCCTAAGCCACCAAATTATGAATCTCATACTGCCATATCTAACCCAGTTAGTGTTCCATGGAGTGTTGGTAATGGTTTAGAAAGGCAATTGAACCTTTCTGAAATGGATTTCTCAAAACTTAAGGACAAGGGTAAAGGGACTGGATGTCTTATTGATGGCTCTTATGCCATGACAGATAAAGAATTGAAAATCCAAAAACATTTGAAGAATCCTACCACCTTCACCGGAGCTGTGAGTGAAAGCGGCAATCCCTGTTTTTCTGCAGTACATGAAAAGAGCCATTTTTTGCATCAGTCATCAGGGGTGCCACCAGATGCGTTTGATGCTAGAAACCTTCTTAACCATCCTGAGAAGGTACCTTTTCTTGGGAGTAGTGGGCATGTAAACCATGTTTTTCTGAGGCCTATGGCCCCACCCATCGGTTCTGGGCAAATTTTGCAATCACAAGCTATCTCAATGGCATTTCCTTCAGCTACTTCAACCTCCATACCAGGGATGACTCCAACTGTCTCAAAATTGGAGGGCATCAACATAAACCCTTATTTGCTTGATGAAAATATGAGATTGCTTGCTTTGAGACAGGTGTTGGAGTTATCCAAGCAGCAACATACTTCCCTTGCCATGGACTTGGATAAAGGGAGAGTAGGGAATCTTTCTAATTTCAACGCACAACACCCATTTGTTGAGTCTACATTTGGGGAACAAAGACTTGGTCCAAATATTACCAGTCCACAGCATGTTTCTGGAGTTGCCATGGTTTCACCCTCATCTGGTGCTTATACTAGGTTGGGTGTTAATGTTGAAAGAACAGCCCCTGTGACAGGCAAGAAATTGTCCTTCTTTCCAATTGATGTTACAGTCTGGTTATTACCTTCTAATGACCGTTATTGCGGTTGTAACATGAAGTTTGTATGATAATGTTTTGTTTGTCCAGATTTGAACAACTTTTTTGACTTCTCAACTTCGACTCAAGGGAATCCATTGCTTTCCAGAGAGGTTGATCTGCAGTGCCAATTTTCTCATGATTGTCTTCCAAATAAGCAGCTTTCTTTGAGGTTAGTTTGGCAATTATCATCTTAAAATAGCAGTGGTATCATATACCTCTTGGAAGTTGGGTCTGCAAACTTGTTTTTGTGCATCCTGATCAATCTGCAATGTAATTCTTTGGTTTGAATTGAAACATCATCAGAAGAACTATAAATTGGGGCTTCTAAATCAAATTGTTATTCATCAATGTTTGAGATTATTCTATGACTGGTTGCCAAATAACTGCTTTCAAGGGTAGTTGGTGGCAAGAATTCGACCCCATATCTGTTTGGTATTGTATGCATGTATTCATTTGTGTATATATGTAGAAGTGTGCCACAGAGTTTTTCTCATCCACCATTTGAGATCAAGGGGGTAATAGGCATATGTTTATTGAGCCTTAAAATATTGAATCGCATTGACATACTAATTATAGGTTGTGCTAACTTTCTATTAGCTTGAACAACCAGTTTCATTCTATAGTTTTATGTTTGTACGTTTTGATTTTCCTATTTAACCTTTCTATTTTGCTTCATCTTCACTTTCTATTTTTCTGTGGAGAAATATAGTGTATTACACTTTTTATTTTGCTTCATCTCACTCCTCTCTTCCTCAATCTCTTTGTGCTCGCTTACTCTCCTTTGACATGTGTATAAAAGACAAAATCAACTACTATTTTATTATGGTACCAACTTGCAACTTATTTTGTCTCTTATACATGTGCCAAGAGGAGTGAGAGAGTGAAAAAGAGTGTTTCTAGCATCCCTCTTTTCATCTTGATTTTTCAAATTTATAACACTGGTTCTTTACTAAGTTCAGTTTTGTGTCAGGGATATATCCCTTCTATTATAATTTGATTTTTCAAACTTGGCAGAGGTAAAATTGATACTGCCTCAAGTGAACGTCCACAATGCTACCAGAGAGTGCCTTGTGCATATTTTCAAGGCCAGTGTGGCTGTGCAACTTACACAAAGTGTTCGGGAGGAAACTGTGAGTCAAGGGTTGGAAGCTCTACAGATACCTTCAAGGATCAGTTGGGGAATGTCAATGGTGAAACCTCAATGCTAGCTGCTTCAGAACATGTTAAAGACGACGTTGGTCCAAACAGAAATATTATTCCCTTGGGCCAACAAGGAAAATCAAAGGGTCCACTACCTAAGACCATTGTCTGTCATAGTTCTCAGTGGAGAGATGTCCCCAGCAAATTTAAAGGGGTCTCCGTTGTGACAGGTTTAGAGCGTTCAGCAGATGAGTTGGATGGGAGGGGACACATGGAGGGTCAGCTTGGACATGCTACTGCTAAATGCTCTTATGGAACCATGAAGATACAGGACTCCTTGAAAGAGCAAGAAATGTCTAATGTTTCCTCCGGATGTTCTGCTGCTGCTGTTACTCAGGCATCAATTCAGATCAACAATATGGATTCTCCAACTGTTGATGCTGGGAATACTAGGTATGTAAATAATCATTTGGTCGATGAAGGATCAGGCATTGACAAATGCTGGTCGTCAGATGATGCCCTTGAAAGTGAAAGAAGTGCTGAGTTCCTTGGCTCTAATAGTAAGACTAACTTCAGTAAAGAAGGATCGTCCAAAGTTTTAAATAATCAATCATCGCGTAGTCTTCTTGACGAGCTTAAGCTCTTAGATGCCTTGACATGGAAGAAAAACTGGAATCAATTCCATACAAGGCTTTCCTTTCATGGAAAAGTCGATTTGAAAAAAAGTGAGAGAGGCTTTAAAACTGGGAAGAGAAAGAAAACAAGGAAATTCAGGATGCTGGAGGCACCATTTCTCACTGCTGGTACTTCAGTAGTACACCATGAACATCCTAAAGGTACCGACACCTTTGAGCCTGGCTTATCCAAAGATGTGGAAATGCTTCATCCATCTGTGCAAGAAACTTATAGGTCTGGTTCTTGTTCTCTTGGACCTGGTTCTAAATTTGGAAGGTCTACATTGTCTTCATCCAAAGAACTGTCTCGTAAAAGAGATCTACAAATGGTTTATGATCATAGAGATGGGGAAGATGATTATCAGATGGAACTAAACAGCAACTCTAACCTTGGAAAAATCCATGATCTTTCAGGCACAAAGAAATTAAAAAGGGGTTGGACTTCTGATTGTCTTAGGAAGTCTCAGATGGAAGAACAAACACATGTAAACTCTAAGAATACCGTAAGGTGCAAGTCATTTGGCTTTATGAAGGTTTCCTCTCTTAGGAAAACAAGGCCTGTAGTTTGTGGGAAGTATGGTGAAATATCTAGTGGAGAACATACTGGAGATGCATCATGGCGAGTAAAACTTGTTCCTCTAAGTAAGGTTCTCAAAACTGCTAGAAAATGTTCACTCCCTGAAAATTGCAAACCCAAAGTAACTTACCCGAAGGAATTGAAGAAGGCACAGTTCTGTGGAAGTGATGCAGATTTGAAGAAAGAGGAAGAAAGTGGAATCCATCATGCTTCAATTTGTAATGAAATGAACATTGACCCTTCCGTGGAAGGTGACAAGATTCGCCCTAATGGGAACAAGCTGTTTGTTGATGAGAAATCCACTTCAGAGGAAGAGTGTGATAATGAAGGCAAGAAAAAGTGCAGGACTTTGAACTCTAGTGGTCATGCTAAATTGAAGCCTAAGAGTAAGGAAATTCGCAAGCGCAGTCTTTTAGAACTAACAAAGAAAGGTAATTGTATCAATATTATTTTGTATTAGCTCATTTTAGTGATGCATGTTTAGTAATTACTGAACCCAAAGCCTAAGCTAATGGGTACAGGGTTGACAATGGTATTTAAGCTCTAGAAATGCTCATCCCCATAAATTTCATACAAGGAATTTTAGTCTAATGACTCTCAGGCAACAGCCTTAGGTGTTTCTGTGGGTTTAATAGGTTAAAAATTATGTCCTTAAGTTTATGAGCTAAACAAACTTATTTCAATTGATTTTTTCTATGTGTGCATTAGTTTGCCACTTTAATAATATGCCTTGGCCCCTAATTATTGGCTTTTTTTTTTTTCAAATTATTTGCATCACTAATATTTGTTAATTATCAGGAAGAAAATTCAGTTCTGAAAGTTTTGCCCCTATGAAGAGCTCAAAAAGCATGTCAAAAATGAAAATGGGGAAAATTCTAAAGAATGTCGAGGGTAATAAGCATCATATTGGTGGATCATGCAAAGTTGGTGTTGAAAAGTAAGTGAGGAAGTTGATACAGAAAAATAATTTGGAAACCTTTTGTTATTGCTTTGGTTAATTGTGCACTGTGAAAGTTGCAATTATTTTGATATTAATGGGTTATAATACAGATTTAATCAGGAGCACAAGTTTTTGTCTGCTATGGATTTAGAAGCATTCTGCTGTGTGTGTGGAGGCTCAAACAAAGATGAAATCAATTGCTTATTGGAATGCAGTCGATGTTTCATCAAAGTAGGTGGTGGTTCAGATCTTTTTGAGCTTGATTTCTTATGACTTTCTATTTTGTAATACTAAATAACCAGTGTGATTTGTAGGTGCATCAGGCTTGCTATGGTGTTTCCAGAGTACCTAAAGGTCACTGGTATTGCAGACCATGCAGAACCAGTTCTAAAGATATTGTAAGAAATCTGTTAGTAAATGTTTCTTAATGTGTTTTAGACCTCCTTTATTGTATTGCATTTTCTGCACTTTGTATGATTGATCCGAAAGATGTATATAGATCTATTACCATTGCTTCATACTATAGTGTTTGGATGTAGTGGGGGTTATGTTGATTATCTCTACCTTATGGAACACCTTATCTGTGTGGTTAGATTGTTATGAATTCAAACTTTTGGGTTATGCTAGCTGCATAGTGCATCTAAACTTTGGTTAACATTTGGTAGGTTTGGAAATTGACATTTATATATGATTAATGGCCTAAAATCAATAGTCCAATTACATAGATTTTGCTGGTTTTGCAAGACATTAATTGATGTTCATCAAACTGAATCTGACCTTATTTTTCTGTTTGTCTAAGGCAACATGTTGGGTATAACATTGTATATTTGCTTAGTGTTAATGCTAACGACAGAGTAAGATGAAGATACATATTTGCTTGGCTATCACAATAATGTTTTATGTATTAGTTCCTCTTGTTCATCTTTGTATTGTAGATTTCTCCTATTTATCTTGTTAAATTAGTAATCATGAGGATATGGCTGCTTTTCATCTATACTTTTTTATCTAGTGGTCCTAGAATATGGATCTCTAGGAGAGTTGGTTTACTCTTGACCAATCTTAGCTTCTTTATGAATTATTCTAAGATCAACTGATTGTTGTTTAATTTGGTGGTACATATTTGTGTACCCATACTTGTGGCTAACTTCAGCACTAGATGCATTTTTATCGCATTCTTCTTGTTCTGTATTTCTATTGAATCTACAATGCTCTGCCACCACCCAGGTTTGTGTTCTCTGTGGTTATAGCGGTGGGGCTATGACTCAGGCACTTCGAAGTCGCACAATTGTCAAAAGCCTTTTGAAAGCTTGGAATATTGAAACAGAATGCAGGCCCAAGAATGCTGTATCTTCAGATGAAATTGTGGAGGATGATCTGAATGTGATGCGTTCACCTGAAGCTATACTCGAAGGCAATAACTTTCCAGTGTTAAGACCTGTAAATATTGAGCCATCAAGTACTGCTTTGTGGAAAGTGGATTCACCAAGCCAGTTGGATAATATTCAGAATTCCTCGTGCTGTGTGCATAACAGCATTACTGCTGGGGTACTTGATTCAACTGTTAAGCAGTGGGTTCATATGGTCTGTGGGCTCTGGACACCTGGAACACGATGTCCAAATGTTGACACCATGAGTGCCTTTGATGTTTCTGGGGCTTCACGTCCCAAAGCAAATGTGGTGAGTGTTGAACTTTAATGAACTTGAGGGAAACTCAATACACCCTCTAGCATGCATTTAGGTGTACTTTTGAAAGCATGGGTTTAGACTTAGTGGATCATGTAATCGTTTGGTTAGTTGTCATGCAAATAGACAATGTTCATTTGTTAACTGTTGAGCATTAAATCTTGAAATTATAATAGTTCTTTCAAAATTGTGCATTATATATAATCTTGTTCTAAGTGATTAAGTTGTTCCGTGAATAAATGGAAATAGTCACTGTTGTTATTGTTTCTTGTCTTTATCATGTGAGTGAATCATTTTACTAAAATTTAAACAATTAAAGTGCATGTTGGTAATATATTTTTGTAATTCAAATTATGCCTTAGCAACCAATATTCTGCAACTTTTGAAGTTTTGAGAATTATGCTTTTATGTAGTCATACTTACTATGTCTTTTGATAGTCACGATCTTCAAAAATAGTAAAGTAGATGTAATTTTCTCCAGGTCTGCTCTATGTGTAATCGACCTGGCGGCTCATGCATACAGTGCAGGGTTGTAAATTGCTCTGTTCAGTTTCATCCCTGGTGTGCTCACCGGAAGGTTTGTATTCGTATTGGGAAAAGTTGAAACTTTTTCTACTTTATAGTCATAATTTATTCAAGACATTGCTTTGTTGTCCAAGTAAGATGGCTGCGATTCACTTTTCAATATATTGATGTTGGTTAACTCAATAATCCTTGTCAGTTGGAAGGTTGTTTTAAGGAGTTCTTTGTATTTGAATTTCATGTGAAAAAGTAAGCAGGCCCATTGATCTTTTGTAAACTGTAGTTTACATCTGATAGGAAAGAATTGGTCTGATCCTGATAAATATCAAGATATATTATTTAAACTGGTAACAAGAAAATTTCATGATTCCATTCTTTCAACCATTTTGACACATATCTCCAATAATGGCACATATCCCTTCATTATTGAGTACGTAATGGCACATATCTGTAATTAACATATATGTTTTTTAAGTCATGTATATTTTTAAAATTTTATGATTCCATTCTTTCAACAATTTTATGTATGCTAGTAACTGGGTTGTTCTTTCCTTTCTTTCATTTTTTTTTTTTTTTTTGTTTTGAAAAATCTCTTATATTTTGGGTCAAACAGAGGGCTGTACATTGAGGGTTGTCTTTCTAGGTTTCATGATTTGGTATATGATGGAAAATGTCATGTTATAATGATAAGTGAATGATTTGGCAAAAACATTGCAAGGTATGACTTTTTATTTCTCTTTCGAAGTCAACTTATAGAGCATGGTGTTGGTGAAGGAAATGAGGTAGCTTCTCTACACAGAGCAGAGCTGTATATTTTTTCTCAACCTGACTTTTTTTTAAAAATAATCTCTGATGTTCTATTTTTTTTTTCACCTGTAGCATGTCCAGTGGGTTTTTTTTTTTTTTTTGAAAATGTGTTTTTTTTACAATCTATTGTTTGCCAAAGTGAAGATTGTTAATTTGAGTAGTTGAAGGATTATTGCTTATTCATTGGTGTTTTAAGGCTTTTGATGTTCGCTTCTCTGTTGTTTTTTTATTTAGGGTCTCTTGCAAAGTGAAGTTGAGGGGGTTGAGAATGAAAATGTTGGTTTTTATGGAAGATGTGTGCTCCATGCAACTCACCCCTTGTGTGAATCTCATAGTGATCCCATTGACAATGAGCTGGATTGTTCGGGAGAGAAGGAATTAACCTGTGCTAGGACAGAGGTACTTTGTTCATTGTTTGAGGGTTTTATGCTTCTCTTTCTGTTTCTCTCTTTCTCTCTCAGGGGATGGGGGCAGTAACATTTGCTGAGCTAAGGGATTCATCACCATTGTCTTGATTATTTGGTCTTTGTAACAGGGTTACAAGGGTCGAAAACGGGATGGCTTTTGGTATAACCTTTATGGTTGGTCAAGAGGAAAAAGTGGACTTGTTCCTCAGGAGCAGTTAAATGCTTGGATTCACATTAATGGTCAGAAGTCAAGTGCGCAGGTGTTTCCAAAGCTGCCTATTGAGTATGATTGTCGGGTACAGTCAAGCTGTTTTTTCTAGTTAATGTGGTTTTGGTCATTTAAATTTTTGCATGAAAATCTGAATAATAAGTAATATTATTTCATTAAAAAATGACTCTCTCTTTTCATGATACAAATACATCCTTGTTAGAAAATTCTATTTTTATTGAAACTGACATAAATTTAAAAGCATCTGATCTGTATATTTTTATGCCTTTGTAATTACAGAATATACTTAAGATTATGTGGTTTTCTGTTTTAATACTTGTTAGTTCAAAATTTTCTTTTGAATCTATCTCTAGCTAATAAAATATAGGGCATATTTAGCCATTCTTCCAATACTAAAACCTTTTGTTTTAGGATTTTATAACCTATGCCATACTTTCCATTGACAGAGAGTAGGAGGGGTCTTGTTCTGGTTTTTCTCCCTTCCATTATATTAGTTCTTGTTTATTCCTAATTGCTAGTAGTAATTGCAGCATTCTATTCTATGTTATAGAACTTCACCAGTTGATTGCATAGGAACTACGGATGGCATTAATTTCTGTACTTCTTTTCCTGTTACAGAAAGAATATGCTCGCCACAAGCAAGCAAAGGGTTGGAAACATTTGGTAGTTTACAAGTCTGGTATTCATGCCCTTGGTCTTTACACATCTCGGTTCATTTCCCGTGGTGAAATGGTTTGACTTTGACCTTGTCTCTAAACATGTGAAAATTAAATTTTTCTATGACTTGAAAATAAATGTGCTTTTGTGCTTCATAGGTGGTTGAATATGTTGGTGAGATCGTGGGGCTACGTGTGGCTGATAAAAGGGAAAACGAGTATGACTCAGGAAGAAAGCTTCAGTACAAGAGTGCTTGTTATTTCTTCAGGATTGATAAAGAACATATTATTGATGCAACATGCAAGGGGGGGATTGCTCGTTTTGTCAATCATTCGTGCCTGGTAATTGCTGCTTTCATTCAGATTCTAAGTTATATTTTCTTTCTCTATGAAATTTTTGCTACAATTTGATAAGTCCCTGTCCATCTTGCAATTATACAGTTAGAATATGAATATATGATATCCATTTTTATGTTAAGTTTCTTAGATTTAACCATTAACTCTGTTATAACAAGTTTTAATTGGATCTACGCTCTTTAGTGAGAAGTACTTTGGTTTACAGTTGTGTGGTTAAACATTTAGAATATGTCTTTTATTTCAATTCTGTGGTTTTAACTGTGGTTTCTTTGTTCTCAATCTACTTGAGCAGCCAAATTGCGTGGCCAAAGTGATCTCCGTAAGGAATGATAAAAAGGTAATTGGGAAACTATGTTATGAATATGTACGCATTGAAGTTCTATACACCCAGATGTGTGCTTTGATGGGACAATGCTTGTAGTTGGCTGTGCGTTTATTTATGCAATTTTATAGAGATCATAAGACCAGTTTAATTATATAGTTTGTTTGGACAATGATGGGTTAAAAGGTTAAAGTGATTTTAAACAATATTATGGTTTGCAGGTTGTCTTTTTTGCTGAGAGAGATATTTATCCAGGTGAAGAGATAACATATGACTATCATTTTAACCATGAAGATGAAGGGAAGAAGATCCCTTGTTTTTGCAATTCAAAAAATTGCAGGCGATACTTGAATTGATGATATATATATATATATATATATATATATTCAACATCCTTGTAAATAGTAATTCTTTTTTTGTATCACCCAAATTTTGGCTTCTGTTGGCATAAAATGTGATCCGAACATTGCTGGAAATTTTGTTGGTGAAATTTATGCACATGCAGAAGCTGAGGCAGAAGCTATCAACGATTTGGGACTCTCCTTTTGTTGAAGTAAAAAGCTGTTCAGTAGTTTGCTTATTCTTTAAATTGCGTGCAAAAATTCCCAAAATGTCTGTTAATTCCCAGTTTAAACATGTTCTGTACCTTCCTCATCCTCACGCTTCACAAGTAATATTCTATGGAAAACTGTTTATTGACACTGTTAGTGTTGGGTTCCAAAGGGAAATGTGTTACGTTTCTTCATAATAAACCTACAAAGTACAAACAGGCCAACATTGGATCATTTCGGGGCTCGCACCCACAAAGGTCATGTATGCGCAATTAAACTAACAGAAAGGATTTATAACATATAAAATAAGTGTAAAAAATTTCTTTCGCGTGCAGATCCCAAATGGATATTGAGTGCTTATAACTTCATCAAAAACTGGATGCCGCTATATTTCTATACCATCTTCCATCAATTCATTTTTTTTTTTTTTTTTACGTCCCCCAGTTTGGAATGTTTGCTGTGGCTTCATTCACCATTTTCACCAGTGTCACCTGCCAAAATACATTGCTTATAAAAGCTCAATTGGAAGGAAAACAAAGTAAACAAGGGCCAACCTTCTTATTGAATTGATGGGCACTTCAACGTTAAGTGTTTCAATTGAAACAGATTTACGATATTATTAATGTCTTTATTTTCTATCCCTTACAATGCATGACCCATATATTCTTATGTATAATAACCTGTGGACTTGTCAAGCTATAAGCTTTCAACCTTAAGCAAATGGCTTAACATATACTGTACTTCTTTTACCATCTTCCTGTTTTGTCTCTACATCTTAAAAACAATGCAGCTGTATGCCACTAAATTGTATTTTGTAGATGATGGCATTTTCTTAACAATTTATGAGAAAGTAAGCATGCTCAGATGGACACTGTCTCTATTCATATATAAGCACCAACTAAATCTTAATGAATCAAGTATTAAATATGTTTTTTATTTAGAACCAGAAGAGTTAAAGGAACCAATGGCTCTCATTTTGATATTATTTCTGTTATACAACAACTATGGGAAAAATCTAGTTCTACAAAGTGAAATTAAACATACCACACTTTCTGGGACACCAGGTGGAGGCAGGGGCAGGTTCTTTGGTGGTACAACAGTATCATAAGATCTTTTGTCAAACCTCCATTCTCCAATCTTACCATAAGTCAACTTACCCTGAAAATTATAGAACAAAAATCCAACACTATAAAGTGGACCAACAAACTCTTGTTGTTTATCAGAATGATACATGTCCAACAATCAAAATGTCAGAAGTACTTTTGTCAAAATTTTACTGCCACCAGGTAACAAAATAGAGAGATCTCTGTAATGAATATAATACCTTCATATCATAGTCACATCCGTAAGTGTAATGGATTATGTACTTGTTGCCAACTTCAGTATCCCAAGGAGGCTGATAAATGTCACAGAAAAGTAAACTGCTAGTAAAGGTGCTGGGAATAAATTGGAATTAGCAAATAGATTTATGAAGGGCACCAGTAAGTTGCTAGATGAAAAATTCAGCAGGAATTTTGGAAAAGTTAACAATAGATTGCACTCAAAGAATGCAGTCTTTTCACTGCACTTTTCATAATTTTGAAGAAACGAAATCAATATTAAAGATTTAAGGAAGGGGCACACTTGACATTAAGAACGCTCCAGGAAATAAGAAATAGAGACCGGAATATAACAAAAGGTTGAAGATGACGCTCAATCATTGACTTGCCATTAGGAGGGCATTATAAACTAGCTCAGTTGCTATCCTGTAGCACGCCAGAAAAGTATCAAGCAAAAGAGTATCATCCAACCTGAATCATGAAGTCCTTGTGTAAAATGTTGGCAACACCATGCAGAGCAGAAGCAACAGCATAGGCATACCTTATACATGAAACAACAAGAGAAAATAATTAAAAAATATAATTATAATGTAAAGCAACATAGCACATAACTCCGTTAATAAGCAAAATCTCACATTTCAAGCACCCAACCAAAAGCCTTATCTGTTTCAGGATCCTTCTTCATTGCCAAGGACACATTCATCCAAGTGGGAGCAATCTTCTTAAGAGAATCCTATCGAAGTTTCACAAAAACCAAAAGTAAAAATATCAATACATTAACAAACCGGGCAAAAACCAAATCATAACCATAACACATTGTGATATATACCTTCCCAACAATAACTGGAGAATTCCCAATAGGGTCAATGTTTGTTATTGGTCCCTTCTCCTCGGGGAAGTACTTTCTCAGAGTAGACTCATACTTTTTCGGTTCAATATAAAAGAAAGGAAATGCTGCTCCAAGCCCATCTTTAGCCAAATTTGGTATGGGCTTGACAATGATATGATCTGGCTCTGACATCAATATGTAGCTGGATTCATGAAAAAACAGAATAAATAAAATCAAAGTGCCAACAGACACAAAATTGACTCATCATTGAAAGTAGGGAATCTTGGGTTTCATACTCTTCTTTTATGTTTGCTTGTTGAACCCATTGTACAAACGCCCATGGTCTGTTCAGAACTATATAACCCTGTGATTATGAAATGCTGTGAGATGCAAGCTGCAATAAATAGAAGACAAATACTATCCAATACCAGGAAGGACACAGAAAGCATAACAATCTTAAACATCAAGCCCATAATTATTTATCAGAATTTTGGCATTCAGTAAGCAATACGAATTCCGATATTTCCTGAACCGGGGATCTTGAAAGAACTTTCCATTTGTATCATATTTTAAACTTGTTTCTGAAAAGCGATTTTAATCAATAAAAATAACAAATCGGATTTACTGTTTCCAGACACCGAGAATGCCACTGGTAGCGTTTTCTTGAAGAATTATTAAATGAGACGACAATAAAAACACATGCTTTTCAGATTCATTTCACTAAAAATACCTTTTCCAACTTTCGTTAACAAAACTTGTAAAACAATTTCACATTTTCTAAAAACTTATATTTCCATAAAACAACATTACCACCCTTTTGTGCTTGGAAAACGAAAAAACAATACTCCAAACTTCTGCAAATTCCAAAATCTACAAAGGTCAACAAATTGTCCCATACCTGATCCGTGCCAGGTGGCAAAGGCTGGGCAACAAAAGTAGGGATCTCATCCATAAACTTATCAGGTTTACCAGAGTGCAAGATCCTGGTGAAGCCACCCATCTCAGAATTAGGGCCGTCCCTGAACTTCTTGAACCAGTAGTACATAATTCTACACTGCCACGTGTTGTACACAGAATCCGATGATGTAACCGCCGTGTGAAACAATCTCTTCTTACCGTATTTTCGTGATCTGTCGAGTGGCATCTTGATCACAGGGTCCACTGAGATTGATGATGATTTTGATGGACCAGGGAGCTCTTGCTTCAGAGGAGCATTGGCCGAGATTATTATGTTGTATGTAATTAGAGCTACAGAGAATGTTACGAGTAAGTTGTAGAACAAATTTCCACACCCCATTTTCTCACTTCTTCAATTCTTTTCCCTCACTCTCTCCCTCCAAACATATATATATATATATATATATATTATCTGCTCTTTGTAATAGTTTGTATAACTAATTGTGGATGCGTATAGACTTTTTGTAATTGTAGATGACAAAAAGGAGCAAGAAGCTGGCGGCTTAAATTAAATAAAAAACAAAAAAATATATTAAAGTCGTCGAGGATTTGTTGGGGAAGTGGCTGATCTGTCTGTAAACTCTAGTCTTTGATATTTTGCTAATTTTTTTTGTTTTTTTAATTTTTCAGTTGGAGTTTTGGGCTTTCGCTATGAGCTTGTCTCACGGGTCCAATCTGGTAATTAAATATTAAGTTGCATTTATTTTGATATTTTATATATTTATGATATATTATCTATATATTTTTGTCATACTTTTTTATTTATTTATTTATTTTTTAATGACTAAAAGTGTTTAGACCAGTTTACGTTTATTTTTAACTAATCCTCTCAGATTCTGAAATTAACGATCGAATAAATTCTCCAATAATCACTCTCATTAACAATTCAAGAAAATCGAATACAAAAATCTTTAATAATACACCCAAAAATAGGGCTGAAAAAAAAAACCGAAAACCGAATCGAACCGAGAAACCAGACCAAAAAACTGGTTAACCGGTTTCGGTTTCAAAAATTTGTTAAACCGGTTTCCGGTTCGATTTCTGATTTATATTATTTTTGTAACCGGTTTAATATAAACCGGTTTTCTTATAATCCTAATATAATAATATTATTTTAATTTTTAAAAATCTTTATTATCTTTATTCTTTACTAGTTTGAATCCCTCACTTCACAGTTCACACTCGTACTCCTTCTCTCAAACTCCAGTAGCCGCCGCTGCCCTCTCAAACTCATCTTCTTCTTCATTACATTTACAGATTTACTCGTCTCTCCTCCAGTCCTCCTCCCGTCCTCTCCTCTCAAACTCGCTTGTTTTCTCTATCTTCTTCTTTATGCACGCGCCATGGTGTAACCTTAGCAGCCGGGGAAGTTGTTTGGCTTTACAGCAACCTTACGCTCTTTCCACAGGTTGGTACTCATTCCTTCCTCTTGAACCTTATTTTAGCTGAATGGAAATGCATTTCGAGCATATAGTTTTTTCATACTTGATTGTCATCTTATTTGGTCCTTTTTTCATTTTTAATTCTTGATGGATCAAACTGCCAGAAATTTAAAACTCATGAAGTGCATCATTAAGCTTGACTGATGTTTGGAAAGAGGATACAGGTCATAGCTGGTATAGTTCCTGGTATTGAGAAAACCCGTCTCTATAGAATGACTTACTTGGTTCTTAAATATGTGCTGATGAGTTAAGATAGGACAACAAAATCATTGAAAAAAACACACAGATCTCATGAATCTTTTTTTGTTTTCAAAATTTAAGTTGAATTAAATTATAATATGATTTTCTGAAAAATTCAGTTGGATTATATGTTATATAAACATAAGATGTGATGAAATGAGATCTGCAATTTCTGACATAAAGCAGAAAAATAAGCAGCTCACCACTTGCACAAACGTGAGTAGCACTCAGATTCAGAAAAATAATAATGACTTCAATTAATCAAATTTAGAATATGTATAATTTATATTTGTCTTGCAGTTATTGGTAGTAGGATCATATATTTGCATTAAGTTAGATATTAAGAATATTTATAAGAAATCCTATGAAACTTCGTAAAAAGAAAAATCTGAGCCACTATAATCAATTTTAACAAATCATAAAACATGCCAGCAAATGAGAAACCCTGTTAAGTCATTTCAGAATCAGAAATGACCACATTTTTCTATATGTTTAATCACAGAGAGGGATCAAAATCAAAGTCCAGGAACAAAACTGACCACAATCTGAATTCTTTGCTTATTTTTTTTTATCATGTCATGGACCTCATGTTCAAGAAGACAAATTGAACTCAACTGAACTGCAACATATATTATCATTGAGTTTTTCTAAACTTTGAATCAATTGTGCAGCCAAAATTTGGTGGGAAAATAATAGACATTGTCTCTGGAAATATTGGAAGTTTGGAACACCTGAACAGCAAGCTGCATCTTTAAACGCAGTCAGGGACACCATCCTTGGGATCTTTCTTATTGTTGTTGTTGGGTATGATAATTTCTTGCTTACTCTTGATATATGAAATATCAGTAAAAGATTTACTTGTCTATTTGCTTCCTAATCTGCTATTTGTTTAAACAATTCTTAATTAATTTTATGTCTCCCATACAAATACTTTTAGGCGTCAAATATCATGTCTCCAACAATAAAATATCATATTTACCTTAAGGAAATTCATACTGTGTAATATTTGGGCAATCAACAATAAAATATCATATTCATAAGCTTATGATTTTTAAAAAGATCATTACATTGTTTTAGGCAAGCAGCACATTCCAAAACCCGTAGAAGAATTAGTCAATTAGATGCCATTAATGTAGATAAACAGATATACCTTACCTGCTTGGTGAATAGATTTCAGCTGTATTGCTATATATGATTGATGGACTGATGAAATGATTTATACAGGCAGATTATCATTATATTATATATATAAAAGCAGTATCTTATATTTAATAAAATGTATCAAATTAAAACCATTAATTATACATGATTTTGACAGCCCTTTATGATTTTAAAGTGTACTATGTAATGCCTGATTTTGACAGCCCTTTTGTGCAGTTCGGGCTGAGTTGAACTTGATAGACAAATGGTGCCATGAACTTGGTTCGCTCTGTTATAATTGTTACTGTCTTTTAAATCATACTGTTGTTGCTCCATTATAAAAGTTTTGACTCTTGTATTGTTTGTACTTTCAGTGTCTGGTTTGCAATTTCTGTCGTAGATCCATGCACATGCACATATGGAGGGAGGAAGAACACAGATATGTCTCTGCTTCAGCCCAGAACTTCACCTTTCTGTCATGGAAAAATCTTGAAGCTGGTCTCTGAAATAGAGAGGCTTTGCCTGCATGCTTTGGTCTTGGGTAGACGATTAGGCTAAATTTCTTGCATTAACTTCTTATTTAAGTATGCAGTATGTTTTAGGATTATTATTTTATATTGTAAGTTCATTCATCCACACACAGGAGAAACTATACATTTTTCCCGTGCCTAATCCCTCCAGATTTTGCACAGATTTTGAGCTAATTTGGGGAATTGGCAGTTTGGCACCTTTAATGTATTTACCTTCAATCTGATTAAGTACTTACATTTAGAGATTAGGTGTAAAAAAAAAAAAAATAGAAAAGAAAAATACATCAATAGCTAGACCTGTAAATTAACAGACATTTTTTTTTTTTTAATCAAAGCAATACGGGATATGGGATGATAGTAAAAGAAAATTACAAAATCCAATTATTTGAATATGTGTTAAAAGTTATTTTTGAAATGTACTCAAATTGATATTACAATAGGAAATCTTTTTATCATAACATATTAAAAAAAAGGCAAAAAAAAAAAATTATTAATAAAACCGGTTTGCAAACTGGTTAACTGGATTGCAAACTAAAAATCTGGATCGGTCTGCAAACCGGTTTATATAAAATTTGGACCGGTTTCGGTTTGTAATATGGCTTGAACCGAAAAACCGGTTCGGTTACAAAAAACATGTATCCGGTTCGATTAACCGGTTTTTTGTAACCCTACCCAAAAGCTTTTATCACCCGTCTCTGTCACCCAAAGGTGATTTTTTTTTATACTAACATTAATAAAGGATAGAAATTATTTTTATCGTTTCTCGTATTTTAAATTAATCTTTTGAGATTGCATAATAGAATCATTTTTCAAAACATTTTACCAAAACTGTTTCCTGAATTTTATTCAAAGCAATCAAAGGGAATAGGGGCCACTATCAGCTATGGCGAGTACAGTAGTCAGACATATTAGAAATGGGTTTTCCTACTCCAACTTCGGGTTGGCACGACCACCGGTAATAACACCTAAAGCCTGTACGGTTGCCACTTTGAACAGTTCACTATTCTATTCTAAGTATGAACTAGGAAATTACGAATAATAAAAAATCACCTCATAAAGCCAATGATTTCCCATTTTTATATCAAATAAGAATACTGGTTATCAATGTTGTCAAGCCTCTTCAATTTGTTGCATGACTTAAATCCGATTGTCAGTTTCTTATCCATGGCTAACCCACAGAAGAAATCTTGACGCAACGCCACAGATGGCCAAATTAGATAACATATAGCAATACATAGTTCTTTTTCTTTTCATCTGAATAAAATTTCTACATACATATGTATATACATGAGAAAGGGAAGCAGCAACAGTTACCAATACAAAAATTTCACGAAAGATCATGAACTTCCCCGGAAGGGATTTAGACGTTTTAGACATACCTGGTATTTTCACATAAGAACTATATGATTAAATTAAATCAGGATGAAACCAACTTAAATAATTTGTCGATCTGATCAAGTTATCTCTCAACTGCCTCTCTTATGTGAGGAAAACGATGAGCCCACCGTGAATATCCTGCATCATGTTTTGAACAAAATTCTTATAACCAGTTCTGAGAAATATCTCAATTACACCAAAAATCAGAAATCCTAAAAAATTATGAACTATTGTTGGATTAAATCAGATGGAATAACGTCTAAGTTAAATAATGCCGTTAAAAAGTTCAAACTGTACAGACCTGCCGTAACTATCTCAAGAAGATCCATATCTGCTTTAGCAGCATCAGACTTATCCTGCAGTGCAACAAATAAAAACACAAGTTGACAATTATCAAATGGGTCAAGAGGCAAATTATCCGAGCAATAAAATTCTAATGATATAGATCATAGTAGACCCATCAAATTCCATGGCCTCCTTGAATTGTACCAAAGCATACTAATGGTGCAATTCAAGTCCAAGCTATATTTACAAAAATCATAAGAAACTTCTTAATAGAAACCAGAAAAAAAAATATATATATACACAAAGTTATACTTTCATGTTCATGTACCTAATTGACAGCCCTCCATCTTAGGCATAAATATTAAAACCACAAAATACATATATTTTACCTGCCCCCAAGAAGCCAAACTTCTAGCAATGAGCCGAGACAAACTATTAAGAGAGTTATTGTCAAAGTTAGGATTTTTCACAAGAGCCTCCTCTGACGTCATATCAAATATAAGAGCACAAATACTTGAAGCCATCATAATGACAGATGTGTCATCAGTGTTATCTGAAAAGAAAGGAAAAATATTCAGGAGCTTCCGTTCTTATACATAATGCTAAGTTTTCATAATAACTGCAAAACCAACATAGGATGATTGGATGAAGAATAAAAAATATGGTAATAGAATGCATCAGAAAGAAATCAGATTCGAAATATCAGCTCAGCTATCAATGCTACAGCTGATTATTTACTCAGAAGCATCACAGGCCCACAACACCCATCACCTTGGATCCTTTCTTTATCTTCAGTACATAGTTCACAGTCTCATGGTGAACTAGTTAAGAAATTTAATTCATTCATTCACATGCATAATTGAAGAAAATACTGAAAAGGTACCTGTCCGGTATGCCAATGCTTTCAAAAGATGAAGCATTGATTCATCCACTGGAAATTGCACTTGTTCCTTCTATTGTTGAAAAGAGAAAGAGTCAATATAAAGCACAGAATAAGTATTATTCACAACGCTATGATGAAAAACATACTTTCAAAAGAAGATTCAAGATTGTATCACATGCCAAGAAGATGCAACTGTTATTCTCAACCTCATTGCAACCTGGTCCAATCAATTTTATGAGGCATTCAACAACCTGTAAATAGAACAAAACATCAACAAAATGAAGAAAATAATTCACCAAGTCAGGACAGCGGAGTCAGTGCATGCAGAAAACTGAAAGGATCATAATATTCCTTTTGACATTCACAAAATCAGTATTTACTCATGGTGCCCTCAGGTTGCCATTATATGTGATAACTGAGCCAACAATACTAAAGATGTGACGGATACATGCATCATGATAATATTGTAAAGATTGATTAGAGGTAAATATAAAGAAAGAAGGAGATTATAAGATATTAGAAACAAAAATTAGCTTAGATCAATTAGAACTCACAAACTTACAGCTTTATAACCTCCAGAAGATGCCAAAGCTTTACATCCTTCAATTTCCATTGTAGTTTGACAGAGCATAGGAAGCAGAAAGCAAATAGAATAAAAAGGGCTGCCATGAAGAAATAATTTGGACAAAGTCATTATTTAATGACAATAAACCAAAACAAGACAAGTATTTATCAGTCAATGCAGAAAACATACAGAACAGTTTTCAAACCTTGGTTCATCTTCACCTTCAATCATAAGCATATACTGTAAAAGTTCTCTCACCTTCTCCTTACAAGCTACTGGCGTTTCTGCAAGGTAACTGAAACAAGGACAAATATTGATTAATTAAAGAAAACTCTTAGATATAAGCAGAATCTTCAAACGAGGAAATTCGGCATAGCTAGCGCCTAGCAGCGTGGAAGCTGTATCACATACCATACAATTAACATACTCTACACTGCTGGACGAAGTTTCTCAAGGGAAAAAAATAATAAAACAATATATAATATACTTATACAACTTCACCTCCCAACAATATCAGTTAATTGAAAAGCCAAAGAGAAAAATATGCATAAAATAGCATTAACACACCTCCCAACAAGCCGCACTGAAGCAAGAAGATCATTTCCTTTTGTTTGTCCATGTTCCTGTAGAATCACAACTGTAAGTACAAAACAAGCATGATGCACTTTCAATAGTATCAAAATCATTACCTTTGCATCCTGTAGATACTCTAGAACTACACCAATTGTTTCATTGAGCCCATTGATCACCTTTGTGAAAGTATTTTCATTGATAAGGTCCCCTGTAAACAATTCCCCAAACTAAATTCATTAACTGATGAAAAGAGAAGGTTGGAAGCACATAGTTGAGAAAACAGGGATCCCTTGCAAGAAAATTTGGTGAGTGGCAGGAACGTGTACAAATCTTTAGATCCCAAAAGGAAGGTTCCATGTGAAAACCAAGTTATACATAAGAAGTCAAATGTTCCACAAAGCTATAAAGTAACCAAATGTGAAATGAACTGAAACCAATAAGACCACATGCAAAGATAAATTTCTTCAAGGAAAAGTGAATGGCAATTGCTAAACATCACTTGCTATCATCTAACAGAAAAGAACAATCAATGATATCTCTTAACTTGGAGTGTATCTCTCAAGCAATCCTGATGTACCTTCGTTTTCACCAATGTTTGATATTAACTTTATAATCTTCTCTACCAGGGAAAAGGCAACAGCCACATTCCGTTGCTTTAAGACAAAATTTTCAGAGGTTGTTGAAGTATTCTTAGGAGCTTCATATTTCAAGTAGGCAAGCTCATTTAGCAAAACAGCAATCTCAACCCTTGATGACTCTAAGACAAGCAAAAGGCACCTGAAAAATAAATTACCCTGAAAATAAATTACAGCCCCATCCAATATATGTTGACACAGAACCACCAGTTTTAACAAACATTGCTTACCTGTCAACTGGAATAGAGTCCTGTATATCAGGCAACTCTATCTTACTGATCAGCCATTCTTCACCCATTATAGAAACCATAGATTCAGCCAAAATAAGGGCTTGAAGCTTCTCGGCAGGTGCTGCACATTTGAAAGACCAAAAATTGAAAAGGAAAAGCTTCAATCTGAATTTGAAAATTTCAAGCCAACAAAATGCTATAAAGAGCATATGAAAAATTCAAATGCTAATTCCATCTTTTTGAGTATAAACAAATTAAAAAATATAAATAATTTAAAAAAGAAAAGGTCAAAGACCCAATATCCATGTGATACATATAATTTACATGACAAGAAAGAATCAGAACATTGCTATACCTGACAACCCAAAGATACTGAACAAACAAAACAATCAGACAAACTGTTTGAAACATAAACCCTGATCAGCATAAGGCCCAATATCCACGTAATAGATATAATTTACATGACAAGAAAGATCTAATTATAACAATCGCTTAAATTTTATTAGCATAAGAGATGTAGAAAATCTAGCAGCTTATGGAAAATTCAATTCATGGAACAAATCCTACAAGCTAAATAGAGAGAGCACATTCAAAAACACGATGCACATCCTCACCACATCAATTTAAAAAGAGAATGAGAGAGAGAAATGTACATGATAGACAAATTAGTCCAACATACCAACACGGTTCTGTAAAATGGCTACAATACCAACATACATATACATTGACCAAATTCTGTCTGGCATTAACCGAAGAGCAGCATGAAGAGGTGCCTGAAATATTACGATGGCACCACTGTCAGTGATGCAAAACACAACACATATGGCCTTAATAAGTTCAAAACTTAAACCAGGAGTAAAAGAAATTGAGAAAAAGCAAAAAGCAGGTCAACCAAGAATAGATGAAACTTCTAACTTTCTAACTAGATGCAAGCAAACATAATTGCACTCCTGAGCAAATCAAGCCAAATTACACAAAACACTAAACTTATAGTAAGAGATCAGAAGAACATATTTGATAGATTTAGTTTCATTTATTTATCCACTATTCATTAAATAATAATGCCATAAACTAAAATTTAAGGCTGCTTTAAATTTTCAAAGTTGAACAAATTACTCAAAATTTAGCCCAAAGAACTCAACTCATATGCCTGCCAATTACACCTATACATATAGTTTACCTTCTCCTAATCAACATATAATTTGCCAAATCTTAAAACTGTAACTGAAAAGCTTTAATTTCTGTATCTGTGAACAATGAAACAAACTTTTATAATTTAAGCAAGCATGATTTGTTGCTGACTTTCTGGAAGAAAATAATTAAGGTAATGAGTGCATACCGAGTAATGTGAAGATAAAATGGCAGAGAGTAAGTGAAGTGATTCAAACTTCAGTGCATTGTGTAACATAGCAAACTGTCTAGCTATTGTCACCGCCTGAATAAAAATGGTTAAACTCATTAAAATCAAATACATTAGGTGGACTACAAAAAGGAAAAGGAAAAAAGAAAAAACTCAAAATTCAATAGGATAAAAGGTAGCTACGGAATAGTTGACTTACCATCATTGACAGCTCTGATAAGTGATCATTCATAATAATTTCCAGAGAGAGCTTACTCAGCATCAATTGTACAAGTTTAATAGCAACTTCCATTGAGTGAGAACCTACAAAAATTAGCCGCCATCACTTCTTGCTAATTGTATGTATGGTACACAAATTCATAACAATACAAGATTAGTGCACTGTCCTTGGAAAATGGATGAAAAACAATAATTTTTTACTAATTACAGAAAACTTGATGGACAATAACAATGTTCACAAGGCTCAGAGTTTGCACCATCCGGCAAAGTAGACATCTGAGAAACCAGCACTCTCATGCCTCCACATTCAAACAATGTTGTGACTCCATCTCCAGTAGCTGCTGTTACCAGATATAAAAACTCAAAGCATTCTTCAATAACAGATGCACCGGCCCTGTGTTTCAAGAAAGAAGATATGGTAAGATAACACACTTCATTAACTTTTTCCGTTCTCAGTCTCAATAGCTCTTTCTATAACCATCAATTTGATAGATAAGATAAAGAATCAGAACTTTACTCCTTTGACATTATTTCTACGATAAACGGAATCTTCGCAACCATATCTTCCGAAGAAGCAATCTCAGGAACACGGCAAAATGCAGCAAGAACCGTAAGTGATGAGAAAAGTTCAAACTAAACCTAGAAATTTCTAGAGAGAAAAATATGAGAAGAATTTCATTGATTAAAAAATTGATTTTTTACAACCACTTAGAAACTTATATACAAGACTTGAAACGCCACCGTTTTCACTTATTTACAATACAGTACAACAACTTGTGAACTTAATACTCTGGTCCTATGATAAAAACATCTTTGGTTAACAAGTGATAGCTGCAGATATGCATCACGATTAACGCCTACGCTGCTACTACTATTCGTTCCTTTTCCCAATCCTAGCAAAAAGAAATATACAAAACAATAGAATTTAACTTTTCCCAATCCTAGCAAAAAGAAATATACAAAACAATAGAATTTAATATACACAACACATTTTAAGAAGAGTTAAATAATACAATTACAAAGTTTACATCCATAATAATGTATGACATTCTTAAAACAAGTAATTTGAAAAGTTCTATGTAATTTGACAATCTTAAGTTACTTGATTATAATATTAATAAGAAATAATTGAACATTATTTATTTCCTGATAATATTACCAGTTCTCAGGAGTCGGTCCAGGAACCGAACACCAACTGCATCATAAACCTTGCGAAGCGAACCGACGTCGTCGCCTTTACAAAATTTAGTGACGAGAAGCAAACCAGCGAGGCGTTGTTCATCTCTCTCGCCTTTTAACAGCTTCAAGCAATCTTCTAGTGACGGAGATTGAGATTGAAACTGTTCCTGCTATGGCTGTAAGTCCTGTAAAAGACAAAATTAAGAGATAACAAACTGATAGAATTAAAGAGCAAGAAGTAAGAGAGTTTTGAGATTAAAAAAAAAAAAAAAGTTGTTTACCATTGAAGAAAAGAGCCAGGTGATGAGGCAGATTATTATGGAGCGTATTTTTAATATTTGTCTCTCGAGTTTGAATGTTAAGAGGTTTCGAGAGGCGGCTGATGTTTCCAGACCGCGGTTCAGTACAGTTAGTTTATTTGGAGGTTGTTAGGTTAGCCAATCAATTCATGCAAAAAATGGTCTAAATTCATAAGTGTAATTTTTTTTAAGATTAGGGTGTCAGCCGTGGTTGATGTACATCTCAATTAATCTCTTAGATCCTAAAACTAAACTATCCATCAGGTAAGAGTTTTATTGATGCTTGATTTTGATACCAACAACTCGAATGTGCAAAATGTTAAACTGTTCTTAGAAATTACATGTAAATGATTCATGAAAAATGTTTATGGTACTGAGATGATATATGTTTGATGAAAATCAATAAAAGATTGGCAAGAGAAATTTTTATAGAGATTCGGATGTTTAAAGCTAATCCTATATCCACTGTTATTTTATTATTCTCTGACTATTTTTCGATATTGCTTGTAAGGCGTTAAATAATGGAGAAATGTTTTGTTTACGGAGAAAAAATAATGGAGCTCAAATCTATGCCCAGCTCTCATAGTTATACCTTCATTTTCACAAAGAGAGGTACAATTTATACCTTTGAGGTTAAGTAATAAGTTTTGGAGGCGGTTTGGGTTTTGACAACTAATATCGTCTTATCTTTAAGTGTTTGTTGAACTCTGATTGGTAGTGCTAACATTAGTGTGTATTTTTGGCACAACAGTACCCCTTAGTTTTGAGGTGCGTAATTGCGCTTAAAAAACTCATATCTTAGATCTAAATGGTTGTCGTGATATGTTACAAGTCCTAAAACACTTGTAAACATGGGTGGACAATGAATTACAAGTTCTAAACACTTGCTACGGTTGAATTGAAGAATTTTACTCAAAGTCCTAACCACTTGAATTGGAAATGTGTAATGCAATAGAGGAAATTCAGCCTAAGCAAATTCCAAGGAGGGAGGGAGCTCAAACACTTCAGCCATACCATTCCAAGTCCAAGCTCAACAAGGCAAGCTCAAGCCCACAAGAAAAATGCCCAAGTGTTGAAGTGGTCTAATCCAACCCATGTCTCATTCCAAAGGAGAAGGTCCACATGAACCCTATTGGACCATTTGCAAGATTCTCAAGGCCCAAACTTTTACACCCTTATTAGTAGACTTAATTAGAGTCATTGATCAAGTTCTGATCTAAGAAGTAAGTTTATTTCAACTAATGGGGTGGTTAAAGACAAGATCCTAAAATTAGGGAATCATGCTCTTTTGCATTAAATAGGCATGACCTTGCTTTTTAAATGAATGAATTATAATATTAGTTAATTTATTTCATCTTAATGTATTTGTCAATTACTTGTTTATCCTGTATTTGCCTATATAAGAGCAACTATTTCCATTGTAACATTTAGCTTATGAAATAATGAAAATTGGTTATACCATTGAGAGAGAACTTTTGTATTCTTTGTTTGTGTATTCTTTATCCAAGTCTTGGCAAGGGATTTGGGGGTGAATCAATTCAAGTTGGTGGAACAATTTTATGCTTGAAGTGTTTCTATGTTTTGGTCAAAAATTGCAAGTAAGTGTGAGATTGTCGTTTTGTATTTGGCCGAATTTTAACTTAGATTTATGGCATGTTGTGTTGTTGAATTGGTTGGAAATAAATCATTTAGTCGAGCTTAGGTTGTGAAGTGAAGTAGAATTGTTTTAGGGTTGAATTTGTTTAGTTTGGCCAGAAATTGAGTTGGAGTTGCCGGATTTGGAAGTGTTTGGCTTGAAATTGTTTTTTTCCAATTAGCATTTCATGAACCTCTTTTTCTTTCCTAAACACTATATCCTAACCAACTCTCTTACATCTTATTCCCTTCTAACCAAGTTTATTGTCACCTCACCCAATCCTAACAAATTCCTTCCAAATCAACTAAACCTATTCCTTCCCAACCAAACCAACCTTAACCCTCAACCAAACCTTAAACACAATTAATTAACCTAATCCTTACTATTCATAAATACTATTCACTTCAACCAAAATCACCAAAACTTATACACTTGACTTTCCTCCCACTTTTCATTTTTCCAATATTAAAAAAAAAGTTACTGTTCACCCAAAGTTATTGTTTATAATAGCTAAAACTCACCCAATTTTCATGACAAACAAGACAATTTCCTCCCCAACTTCACCCCCACCACATGGGGTGTGTCAACCTAAAAATTTAAGAGGAACTTGATAGTAAAGAAGAACATGTCCAGCAGATAGAATTGGTGGTTAACATGTCTAAAGAGATTGCTAATCTATCCCAACCCAAATCCACCCTTGAAGAAACCCTATAACCGCCCCACAAGAAGGTCGAAACCATCATCAGGACACCACTACATATGGAGAACTTACGGAATAGTAGTGCTTCCTCTAGTGAATCCAAGGCACCTAGGAGGAGAAAAGTTGATGATGATAAGGGTATTAAGATAGACTTACTGAATTCAATGGAAGTTTTGACCCAAATGACTTCATTGATTGGTTGCATGAGATTGAATGAATATTTGAGTTAAGGACACAATGATGAGAATAGGTGTAAAGTAGTCATATTGAAGTTCAAGGAGTATGCCTCCTGTGGTGGGACAATACAAGGAAGAAGAGAGAAGAGAAAGGAAGATAGAATTAGGTATGGCAGAAGTTGAAGAAAGTGTTGAAGAAAAGATTCCTGCCAACAATCACAAGCAAGACCTTTATCTTAATTCCATAATTTGAAGCAAGGAGATAGAAAAGTTAAAGAGTATATTGGGAGTTTGAAGGGTTGATGTTGAGAAGTGATATTTCAATGAGAAAGAGCATAACATTGCAAGATTCATTGGCGGTTTGAGTAAAGACATTGCATATAATGAGTTGCAAACTTACCATTCTTTTAGGGATGTTTGCAAGCTATCCACAAAGATTGAGAAGTAATTGAGAGCATGAAGTCCTTGACCCCCAAGAAGCTCTTAAGGAAAATACTACCAAAGGGGTTCACCTTTCTACACCAAACCATATATGGCACCTACGAATTGGTAAGAACAAAACCAATGAAGCACCAAAGGAGAAAAGTTTTGTGAAGATGATGCTCAACAGCCAGATTTGAAGAGCAAGAAGTGTTTCAAGTGTCAAGGTTATAAACACTTCTAAGCAATTGCCCAAATTGAAGGATTATGACTCTTAGAAAGATTAATGAGATTGATGATGCATGTCAAAGGGATTCTAGTGAAGAAGAGGAAGTAGATGAGAATGAGAATGAGGTTATTGAGGAAGCGATAATGGGGAGAGCTTATGTTTAAGGGTTGCTGCATACTCAAGTAAACCCTCAAGAGACCAAAGGGAGAACTTGTTCATACAAGGTGCACCATCAAGGGAAAAGTTTGCTCAATGATCACTGATAAGAGAGTTGTACCAATGTTGTTTCCACCACACTTGTAGAGAAATTGGGGCTGTCGATTGTAAATCTTCTCATCTATACAAGCTACAATGGTTGAGCAATGGAGCACCATCCAAGTAGTCAAGCAAGTAATAGTACCATTCCCCATTGGCAAGAACTATTCGGAGAGGTGTTTTGTGACATCATTCCCATGTGTGTATAATCTTTTACTTGGAAAACATGGCAATATGACCAAGAGGTGATTCATGATGGCCGTAAGAACACCTACTCATTCAAGCTCAACAAGAAAACCATTACCCTTGCACCATTAGCCCCCACCCAAGCCATGTTCCAAGCTCCCCACAAACAACTTCAAACACTTTCCCAAACACCATTCAATGACCAACCCGAAAAGCACTTTTCCTAAATAGCACCCAATTAGAGAAAGTCTTCCTAAAACAAGCATCTCTTCACTCCTTATAGCTGGGACAAACCAAGAGAGAAACACCTAAATTTCACTCGAAAGTTCACCATCTCTTGGATAAATTTGCGGATGTTTTTCTCAAGAATTACCAAGGGGTTTGCCACCATTTATAGGGATATAACAACATATTGATTTGGATCCTGTGCCTTTCTTCATAAGGCCAGCATATAGGTATAATCTAAGAATCAAGAGAGCTTTAAAGGCAAGTTGAGAAGTTGATTTCTATAGGATTTGTGAGAGAGAGAGCATGAGTCCTTGCTCGGTTCCAGCCTGCTTGTGCCCAAGAAGGATGACACTTATTGAATGTGTATTGATAGTCGAGTCATTAACCGAATAACTATCAAATATAAGTATCTCATACCCCGATTGGATGACATGTTAGATGAGCTTTATGATGCAACCATTTCTCAAAGATTGATCTAAGAAGTGGTTACCATAGATTAGAATGAGAGAGAGAGAGATAGAGTGGAAAACGATATTCAAGACCAAAGAGAGTGTATGAATAGATGGTGATGCCCTTCGACCTTACCAATGCACCAAGCACCTTCAGAGGTTATAATGAGGTACTTAAGCTTTTCATTGGGAAATTTGTGGTTGTATTTTTGATGACATATTGATATAGTACATGTGATGATAGTCATGTAGAATACCTTAGTTAGTGCTTGAATTGTTGAGCAGAAAAGTTGTATGCTAAGCCTAGTTAGTAAAAACGTGTTATACGCGAATTATCGGCCAGCCGTCTATTAGCGTATAAAACGCATTTTTGTTATTTTATAAAATCTGTCGAATTATACGTGTATAATGTGGATACCTAATAATCGCGAATTATTGCACAAAAAAAAAAAAAAAAAAACAAATGCTCACCCTAAAATGACGTCGTTCTAGTGGAGTTGACTAAAAATTAAAACAAAGTCTTTCTCTTCTTTGGTTCTTCTTCCTCAGTTCTTCACGTTTTAGCTTTTCTTCATCTCTTGTTCTTTCTTCCAGACTTCAACTTCAAGTTCAAGACTTCAAGGTACACACTTGACACTTGTTTCTTCTCTTTGAATCTCATTGTTGTTGCTTGTGCTTGTGTTGGTGTGAGTAGTGGTAGTAGAGAGGCTAGTAGATTGATGGATTTGTTATGTTGGTGGATTGACGCGAGTCTCAATACCAGGAAATGTAGCCATTGACGCGAGTCTCAGGCTCTGATACCATGAGAAAAGTTCAAACTAAACCTAGAAATTTCTAGAGAGAAAAATATGAGAAGGCGAGTATGAATTTCATTGATTAAAAAAATGATTTTTTACAACCACTTAGAAACTTATACAAGACTTGAAACGCCACCGTTTTCACCTATTTACAATACAGTACAACAACTTGTGAACTTAATACTCTGGTCCTATGATAAAAACATCTTTGGTTAACAAGTGATAGCTGCAGTATGCATCACGATAACGCTGCGCTGCACTACTATTCGTTCCTTTCCCAATCCTAGCAAAAAGAAATATACAAAACATAGAATTTAATATACACATCACATTTTAAGAAGAGTTAAATAATGCAATTACAAAGTTTACATCCATATAATGTATGGCATTCTTAAAACAGTAATTTGAAAAGTTCTATGTAATTTGACAATCTTAAGTTACTTGATATAATATTAATAAGAATAATTGAACTATTATTTCCTGATACATTACCAGTTCTCAGGGGTAGGTCAGGATGACGAACACCAACTGCATCATAAACCTTGCGAAGCGAACCGACGTCGTCGCCTTTACAAAATTTAGTGACGAGAAGCAAACCAGCGAGGCGTTGTTCATCTCTCTCGCCTTTTAACAGCTTCAAGCAATCTTCTAGTGACGGAGATTGAGATTGAAACTGTTCCTGCTATGGCTGTAAGTCCTGTAAAAGACAAAATTAAGAGATAACAAACTGATAGAATTAAAGAGCAAGAAGTAAGAGAGTTTTGAGATTAAAAAAAAAAAAAAAGTTGTTTACCATTGAAGAAAAGAGCCAGGTGATGAGGCAGATTATTATGGAGCGTATTTTTAATATTTGTCTCTCGAGTTTGAATGTTAAGAGGTTTCGAGAGGCGGCTGATGTTTCCAGACCGCGGTTCAGTACAGTTAGTTTATTTGGAGGTTGTTAGGTTAGCCAATCAATTCATGCAAAAAATGGTCTAAATTCATAAGTGTAATTTTTTTTAAGATTAGGGTGTCAGCCGTGGTTGATGTACATCTCAATTAATCTCTTAGATCCTAAAACTAAACTATCCATCAGGTAAGAGTTTTATTGATGCTTGATTTTGATACCAACAACTCGAATGTGCAAAATGTTAAACTGTTCTTAGAAATTACATGTAAATGATTCATGAAAAATGTTTATGGTACTGAGATGATATATGTTTGATGAAATATCAATAAAAGATTGGCAAGAGAAATTTTTATAGAGATTCGGATGTTTAAAGCTAATCCTATATCCACTGTTATTTTATTATTCTCTGACTATTTTTCTGATATTGCTTGTAAGGCGTTAAAATAATGGAGAAATGTTTTGTTTACGGAGAAAAAATAATGGAGCTCAAATCTATGCCCAGCTCTCATATGTTATACCTCTCATTTTCACAAAGAGAGGTGTCAATTTATACCTTTGAGGTTAATGTAATAAGTTTTGGAGGCGGTTTGGGTTTTTGACAACTAATATCGTCTTATCTTTAAGTGTTTGTTGAACTCTGATTGGTAGTGCTAACATTAGTGTGTATTTTTGGCACAACAGTACCCCTTAGTTTTTGGAGTGCGTAATTGCGCTTAAAAAACTCATATCTTAGATCTAAATGGTTGTCGCTGATATGTTTACTGGTGAACAATATCGCTTTTAATTTTGTCCAACTGGTGCTTTTGGAGAATTTGTTAAGGTAGTGGCTGAATATGGTGCAGCATACAGGCTTCCATCTTATTCAACTCTTCAAACTAAGTTAATTCCAGAATCTAGAAAAGGTGTTGATGAGTATGTTGCTATGGTGAAGCGTTCTTGGGATACATCTGGATCTGATTGCATTATAATGTCTGATATATAGACTGATATAAGGCACCGATCTTTCATTAATCTTGTAGCATATTCACTTGGTGGTGCAGTGTTTATAAAATCATTGGATGTTTCTCGAGAAAGAAAAACTGGGATTTATCTGAAAGAAATTGTTGTTTCTGTGATTGAATCAATTGGACAAGAACATGTTGTGCAATTCATAACTAATAATGGTAGCAATTTCACATCTGCTGGTGACATGGTCATTAGATTGTATTCTCGAATGTATAAGATGAGGTGTGTTGCTCATGTAATTCAACTTCTTTTGAAAGACATATATGAAGAAGTTAATTAGGTAAAAGTTGTCACAGATGAAGTAAGAATAATAGTCATGTTCATGACACGGTACACAGTTCTTCATGTAGCAATGAAAGAGTTCACCAAAGATAGACAATTGAGACAACCTTGTGCCACAAGATTTGCTTCAAATTTTTTAATGCTTCAATTTGTGTTGGATTTGGAAAAAGAACTTCGACTCTTTGTTGCTTCATCTGAATGGAGAGGTTTTGATTATTGTAAGACCGAATCAGGTAAAAGGGTCACTGAAATTGTTTAGAGTGATTTTTGGGCTAGAGGAAGGGAAGTTATAAAAATTATTGAGCTATTGGTTCGAGTTCTTCATTTGGTTGATGGTGATGGATCTACTGCTAGTTACTTATATGAAGCAATGATGAGGGCAAAAGTTGCAATCAAAGAAAGATGTAATAGTGAGGCAAGCAAGTATGGGAGAATTTGGGAATTGTTTGAGAATCGTTGGGTCAACAACATCATTCATCCTATACATGTTGCAGCTACATTTCTTAATCCATCTTACTTTTCTCACAAAATTTTATAGAGGATAAGGAGATGAAAGATGACATCAATTCATTCATGAAAACTTGCTTCTAATAGAAGAAAAGTATCCATTTATGAGAGAGGTTCAGTTGTATCGTAGGAGGCCAGCTACCTTATTTACTGCAACGACAAAAACGATGTTACAAGAAGTCATCCTCATAAGTGTTTTAAAAAATTTCAATATCTTTTTTGTACATTGCTTCTCTCTTTATATTCAAGAAATTTTTTTATGTCATTTGTAGGAATATGGTTGGATTACAATGGGGATGATCTTCCTGTGCTCAAGAAGTATGCCATTCGAATTTTGAGTTAACCTTGTAGCGTTTCATCATGTGAGAGAAATTAAAGTGTCTTTGAAGTTGCTCAAACAAAAAAAAGAAATAGGTTGTCACATGAAATACTAGACACACTTGTGTATGTGAGGATGAACACGATGATGATGGATAAATTCACTTCCACAATGAGTCATGACTTAGAACCTATAAATCTTGAGAAATTGGGGGAGCTTTCAGACTATGAATATGAAGAAATTCATATGGACGAAGATGCTAATTCTACACCAACAGTTGAGGGTTACATGGATGACTTAATGGATGATGATGACATTGCTTGGTTGGATGCTGCTCTTTTTTGAGTTGTTGTTGTTTATGTACTTTGTGAGTTTTTGTTATAAACTATAATTTGAATCTTGGTTGTATTATTTGTGTATTTTATTTCTTTGGAGCTCTTAGTCGACTTTGAATTTTGGTTTTGTTATGATTTATGTGTTTGATTTGACATTATATTTGAATCTTGGCTACGATAATTTGAATATCAGTTATATATTGTGTATTTGTGTTATTGGTTAATTAAATACTTTGCATTTAAAATGTTATATTGATTTTAACCAGATAGTCCATAAAAGTGTTAAAACTAAGATTGATATTGCCGTAGTTTTCAAAACGTATTATTGACAATGCATTGTATTAAACCCATATATACCGGTACCGTATTTTTCTTGTATCCGAATTTTATGACCAAATTTTTATAAATGTATTTTTTACCGTTTGCCGTATTATACCCATAAAATTCTCATACACTTTTTTTGTCATACCCGTATTTACTAACTAGGATGGTAAGCTTGAAAAATGTGAATTATTTATGAAGCAATTGATGTTCTTAGGTTATCTAGTTTCGGGATAAGGCATTAAGGTAGATCAATCCAAGGTAGAATTCATTCATAGTTGGCCTAAACCTAGTTCAATTACGGAAGTTAGGAGTTTTCATGGTTTAGCCTCTTTCTACCAAAGGTTTGTACCTAATTTTAGTTCCATCATAGCTTCCATAATTGAATGTTTAAATAATGGATCTTTTTAGTAGACTAAGGCAGCAAATGAGGCCTTTGACTTGATTAAGAAGAAGTTGTGCGAAGCTCTCATCCTTGCCTTGCCGAATTTCAACAAAGTGTTTGAAGTAGAGTGTGATGCAAGTGGTGTTGGCATCCGGGTAGTTTTGAATCAATCAAAAGGTCAATAACATACTTTAGTGAGAAGCTTAATAATTCAAGGAGGAAATATAGCACCTATGATAAGGAGTTTTATGCTATAATGAGAGCACTTGACCATTGGAGTCACTACCTTTGGCCAAAGCAATTTGTCCTCCATTCGGACCACCAAGCTTTGAGGTTCATCAATAGGCAGCAGAAACTCAACACAAGACATGCTAAATGGGTTGAGTTCATCCAATCTGTCTCATTTGTGTTGAATTACAAGCAAAGAGCACAAAATATTGTAGCCAATGCACTCTCTAGAATGTATGTCTTACTTTCTTTACTTGATTTTAGAGTTTTAGGCTTTGAATTAATGAAGTTGTGTTATGAGGTAGATTTGGAGATGAAAACATGCATAACTGAATGTGGGAAACCTGATTTTGAAGATTATATTATGCAGGATGGGTACTTGTTCAAGGGTAGAAGATTATGTCCTTAAGGGTAGTTTTAGAGAATTAATCATGAGGGAAACACATAGTGGTGGGTTAGCAGGTCACCTTTTGGGGTTACTAAAACTTTAGAAACCATCAAAGAATATTTCTATTGGCCTAAGATGTTAGGGGATGTTCAAACTCTCATTAGAAGGTGTGAATCATGTCAAAGAGCTAAAAGTCAATTCAAGGTTGACCCATACCTACCCTTACCCATAGCCGAGCACCCATGGGAGGGCCTTAGCATGGATTTTATGGTTGTATTGCCTAAGACCCAAAGGGGAAAAGATTCCATCATGGTAGTGATTGATAAGTTCTCAAAAATGGCCAATTTCATATCATGTCATACCATCCATGATGCCTCCAAAATTACCAAATTATTCTTTAGAGAAGTGGTGAGACTTCATGGCATTTCGAGAACTATTTTCTCGAACAAGGATACAAAATTTTTGAGTCATTTTTGGAGAAGTTTATGGGATAAATTAGGGACAAAATTGATGTTTAGTATCTCACATCACCCTCAAACCGATGGCCAAACCAAAGTAGTGAATAAGGTGTTGGGTAATGTCCTAAGGAGTTTGGTGAGTAAGCATTTAAAGGATTGAGATTTGCAATTGGCACATGCTGAATTCACCTATAATGGGAGTCTTAGTTCTACTACGAGTCACACTCCATTTGAGATGTTGTATGAAGTAAACCCACTTATCCCTTTTGATCTCACTTCTCTACCCCTTGATTTGGAGCCAAGTGTGGATGCTAATGAGAAATTGAAGCAAATGAAGAAAACTCTATGAAACCATGAGAGCTCAAATTGAAAAATCAAATGAAAAGATCAAGAATAAGGCAAATAAGTATAGAAAGCCTAAGCTTTTCAAACTGGGGGATTTAGTGTGGATTTACTTGAGAAATGAGACGTTTCTAAGTGAGAGAAAGAGTAAATTAGCTCCTAGGGCAGATGGGCCTCTTGAGGTTGTTGAAGGGGTAAATGATAATGCTTATAAAGTGGAGTTGCCTAGTGAGTATAGTGGAGTCTCGGCCACCTTCAATGTGGGGGATCTAAGCCCATACTTGGAGGATGATTTGGATTTGAGGGCAAATCCTTCTCAACCCGGGGAGGATGATATGTTTACAAGTCCTAAAATACTTGTAAACATGAGTGGACAATGAATTACAAGCTCTTAAACACTTGCTAATTTGGTTGAATTGAAAATTTTCACTCCAAGTCCTAAAACACTTGGATTGTGGAATGTGGAATGCAATGGAGGAAATTTGGCCCAAGCAAGTTCCAAGGAGGGAGGGGGTCCAAACAGTTGGGCCCATACTATTCCAAGTCCAAGCTCAACCCACTAAGAAAGAAGCCCAAGTGTTAAAGTGGTCCAATTCGGCCCAAGTCTCATTCCAAAGGGGAAGGTCCACATGAACCCTTATTGGATCCATTTGCAAGATTCTCAAGGCCCAAATTCTTACATCCTACTTAATTAGGGTCATTGATCAAGTTTTGATCTAATAAAGTAAGCTTATTTCAACTAATGGGGTGGTTAAAGACATAGATACTAGAATTAGGGAATCATGTCTCTTTTGCATTAAATAGGCATGGCCTTGCTTTTTGAATGAATGGCTTGTAATATTAGTTCATTTTATTTCATTTTAATGTATTTATCAATTACTTGTTTATCCTTGTATTTGCCTATATAAGGGCAACTATTTCCATTGTAACATTTAACTTATGAAATATATGAAAATTGGTTTATCCATTTGAGAGAGAACTTTTGTGTTCTATGTTTGTGCATTCTTTATCCAAGTCTTGGCAAGGGGATTTGGTGGTGAATCAATTTAAGTTGGTGGAGCAATCCTTTATGCTTAAAGTGTTTCTACTTGTTTTGGTCCAAATTTGCAAGTAAGTGTGAGATTGTTCTTGTTTTGTATTTGGCCGAATTTTAACTTGGATTTATGGCATGTCTTGTTGTTGAATTGGTTGGAAATGGATCAGTCGCACTATAGGCTGTAGTCTCAAACCGAAGAGCTCGAACTATGCCTAGCATAATCGGGTGCTGAGAGCTAGGACTGCGAACTGAGTGCTTGGAGTGATCCGAAGCTGAGAGCGATCTGATAATTGACATAAAATGTCTAGTAGATGAATTTTTTAAGAGAGCTGACGTCAGAAGCCCAAACACAAGGCTTAAAGGCCTTAAACGAATAAGTCAACTTAAAACAACCATAACTTTTGACTCGGGAGGAGTTTTGGAGCTCATAACAACTATAACTTAAAATAACCATAGCAACGCATGGAAAGCCTGTTCTGAGCTTTACATCGTGGCAACCGGGAAATCTGGTAAAAGCCATTTTCGGGGCCAAAATCCACCATTTCGACATGTTTCAAGGTTGTTTTGAGTTTTCTATGCGTTTTTTCTTATGCTAGGAGCTGGTCGCGATCTGAGAATTGATCGCGATTGGAGAGCTGAGAATACGACCTGAGGTTGTTCGCAATCTCAGAGCTGAGAGCTTATCGCTATTTGAGAGCTAGGAGTTGATCGCAATCTGATAGGGGCTCGACCTAAAAGCTTAAGGCGTGCGATCTGAACTATCCACAACATGCAATCAAGCAAATGAGCGAGCTTATGAGCTCGATAAGAGAGCATAAGGAGCTCGATCAAAGAGCATAAAGAGCTCGATATGAAGCACGAGGAGTTTTAATCTGAGAACTTAAGAGCTCTTTACAATCTGAGAGCTTGAGAGCTCTTTGCGATCTCAAAGCACAAGGAGTTCGATCAGAAAGCATATAGCACAAAAGTTCGATCAGAAAGCGCGATCTAAATGATCTGAATGCGTGATCTCAACGATCTTGAACGTGTGATCTGCGATCTGACCACACGATTTGAGAGCTTTGATACTTGTGATCTGTAATCTGACCACCTGATCTAAGAGGTTTGATGCATGCAACCTATGATCTAACCACGTGATCTGAGAGCTCTGATGCGTGTGAATGTGTGCGATCTACGATCTAACCATGCGATCTTACAACTCTGATGCGTGCGATCTGGCCATGCGATCTTAAAGCTCTGATGCTTGTGATATGCGATCTGACTACACGATCTGAGAGCTCTGATGTGGAACAGGCTTTAGTATTTTCACATCTGATAACGTGAAGATTTTAAGGCTTGCTAGAAAAACATGGAGAGATGATGTGAATCATGCCCTCTTTTTAGCGTCAAACTGTTGATGCTTGATTTTGACATAAACGACTCGTGCATGCAAAGTTTTAAGCTGTTCTTAGAAATTACACGTAAATGATTGGGATAATCGAATGCAAAGGCTAAATAATAAATGAGAGATGGTTTTTAAAGTGGTTTGGATGTTTGAAGCAAATCATACATGCACTAGTATTTTACATGTGAGAGATTACAAGAGATCGCATATAGCGAACAGCTAACAGAGGTACAATAACTGAGTATTCAGATAGAATATCAATTCAGTCTCTTTCTCGCAGGTTATCTTTGCTCTGAAAATTAAAGATTACAATCAGAATAAGGTTTCAAGATTGGAATCTCGAAAATGAGAGCGGGAGTCCTCTATTTATAGTGGAGGAATTCAATGTAATGATTACAAATCTGAAAGTGGGTAGGTGCCGTGTAAGTCCTTCCTTGCCTCCCATTGGCTGATAACTTATGAAATATCCTCAAATTACCTAAGACTTGGACAAGTGTGTGGCCCTCAATCACTCACAGACAAAACTTGAATCTGCCAAGTTGATAACAGCCATATTCTTCATGTCTTGGGGCAACATGGCAGCTCTAGGATGACGCAAAACCTTTCTGAACTCTAATTGGTATTTGCTAATGTAAGTTTACGTCAACCCTGACTTTTTAGGTATAACAAGTTTTAATGGTCATCCTTATTAATAATTGTGAGGACTCAAACTTAATAAACCATGTCAGGCCTTCCTCCACAAGTGTAATCTCTAATCTCTTTATGGCATTTTATCAAAGACGCATTTCTAGGAACCTATTTATCACATAAATAATGGGTTTATAACATTTCCTCCTCAAGGTTTGAGGAAAGTAAAAAACACACCCGAAGGTTTCAGATAATAACAAATGTACTTGAAAAAGTGTTTTTTTTTATAAAGACTATAATACCCTTTGTCTAATATATATATATTAATTTTATTTCTTTAATTTTTATTTTACCTATATATCAGAAGTGTTATAGTCTGTTTTGAGTTATCTCTTCTCTGTGAGAAGAAAATCGATAAAAAAGCTATCTCCCTCATTCGTGTTTCCTTTTATTCAGACTAAAACGGCTTCTACTTCTTCTTGAGAAGAAAATTGATAAGAAGAAATCTCACACATAACATTTGTTATGTCTAATCTTTCTTTCTACAATTTTATATTTATAGTAAATTCATATTTAGTTGTCTGATACATTATGATTGGGAAAGTAAAATGTAAAATTAACTCATTAAATGAAGGTAAATAACCTATCAATTAAAGTATAATGACACATCATTTTATATAAGAAGTGTTTTCTTTTTGGATAACTAAACTATCTTTCTCAATTTTTATTAAACATCTTACAAAATTCATGGATGAGATAATTAACTCAAGCAGATGATAGATTACTTGGGAGCAGGGAGGTAATTAATTAAAAACCCCTGTTAACAGTTACATGCCATTTAATTCCTTTCTTTAAACACTTCCCCATGTAACGGTTTCTTGTTCCTTTAACCGCGGGCCGACATGGGGCGACGTCCAAAGGCAGGCACTGTTTCTGGGACCTTAAAGTTAATCCACTGAACTTAAACCATCAAACTTCAACACATATGGCCACGGGTCTATCTATCACTCGTGATAGGATTAAATTTGGTGTAGACGTGGCACTGACGCTGCATCCAAAACAATTAAAATATCTTTTTGCCTGCCTCAATGCATGGGTGCATCACCGTTGGCCGTTTTGGAATCAGGATCAATCACTATCAAAACGGCACGACCTTTTATGTTTTGACTCTGTTCTAAAACCAGTCCCCTGTTTCGTAAACCACCAGAAAAATCCCGCCCTCGAATTTCAAGGGCATTAAGCAAAGATTTTCACAATTAGTCAAAGAAAAATCAATTACTGGTTGAAAATAATAAAAAATCATTCAATTATTTGGTCAAAATTTATAAATTAAGAGGAATAATCAAATTCTTTAAAAAGAAACATACCCAAATATAGAGTTAAATTACGGGGTGTCAAATGAGTTTGCTTAATTAGGGCAATTTAATTCATATATGGAATTTTTTTTTTAAATTAAGTAAATAACCAAATAAATAATTAATTCACGCGGAATAATAAACAGAAAACCACCAGCCACGCAAGCCCCGCGGTTTTTATTCGTTCCTTTCCAGCATCAGCTTGTCTTTATTCACCGCACTCCTCACATGGTTATCCGTTAATGTTTTACTTTTAGTCTTCCCTAACCTTTATAAAGCCCGCTTCTCTCACTCCCCCTCACGCTACTTTCATTTTCTCAACCACCACCACCACCACCACCTCCACCTCCACACCCTCTTCCTCCTCCGCATTATCGTTAATATTATTAACTAATATTTTTACTATAGTTAAAATGCATAATGATTGTGTTTCTCTGTCGCTGAAGAACAAGATCAAATCCTCGATATGTTGTTTCCGTATGCCGCCTGATCAGCTTGAATCTTTAGATTATCACCAGCCGAGGACGCCGAGGTCTCCCAGGTCTCCGTACGCGTGGTTGAAATCTCAGTCGCTGGAGCTTCTAGAACCCAAGGATTGGCGTAGGGGTTTGTTTGGTAGGGTATGTACCACTGCCAAGAGCCGAAAGCCTTACAACTCGGCAGATTTCAGTTACGATCCGATGAGTTACTCGCTCAATTTTGAAGATGATCGCACCAGAGACGACGAGCCAATGTGCAGCTTCTCGTCGCGGTTGCCAACCTCGCCGGAAAGATCGTCGATGCCGAGGGAGATAATTGCGTACGTTTAGATAAAAAAAAAGTTTCAAATATTTAAATTAGGATTCGAGTTCTGGATGATTACCGTTTGGAGCATGTCAGAAGACGAGATGAGATAATTAAAATGGAGGTTAGAATTTTTGAATCGGCCTCAAGTGAGTCAGGCAGGACTCTTCAATCCTTCGAGGTTTATATGTACATAGGCAAATCAAAGGAAAACAAAAATTAAGTGATGTATTTGAGTTACTAATTACTGAATAATCAACTTAATTATGATTTTCATTTTGAATTTTTGGATGAATTAATAACAAAAATATTAATTTTATTAATTACTGCCTTATTTTACAGGCATTTTATTATGAAATTCAATTAATGGAATCAATTCGAGTTGATATAATATATACTTCTTGCTTTCGGCATATAAAGGAGAAAGAGATATGAACACCCTTTATCTTGTGGATTATCACGTCATTTGTTTTTTCCTTTTTGGTAATAGGGTATGTTCGAGTCAGTTTGTATACACCTTAACTAATCTTTCAAAATCTTAAAATTAATGGTTAACTGAGGGGAATCGAACTCAAAACCTTTTAAGTAATACACTAAAAATCTTATTACATTATCTTTTTTGACGAACTTTTGCATGAATACATATAAAATTGTTATTAAATTATTAATAAATGTCATTGAATTAGTAACATAAAGTTAAGAGATCTTTCAAAGTGACTTTATTTGTGGCCACACCACACCAGATGAATTCAACTACTAGATTTAGTTGAAGGGTCAAAATTATTAGAAAAAGTGTCGTTTAATCTAATCTTTAACTCAAAGTTATTAGTTGATTGATTCATCTATTTCATCAGTTGATGGAAGCATTTTATTGATATCCCAACACATTACACATCACTTAATTGATTTCTCTAATCTGTTAATTTTCTAATAAGTAAAAAGCTTAATCCAGAGCCTAACTCTTTAATTATTTGATGTCGACATATTGATTTTCCTGTGAAAGTAATCACTGAATGATTAAGGCAAGCTTCAACTTGAGAATGAAGGCGATTTTGTCTTTTTCAATCAGTCTAAAACCATCTTTAATTAGTTCTAATCATATAACTTAGCCCAGAAGGGGTGACTCCGTGTAGGAATTAAGAAATATTGGGAAGTTGGGGTGATTAAATTGGCTTAAAGAAGTATTCAAGACAATAATTAATTGGCAGCGTTCGGACTCGCCAGGCTGGTTTCGTTTGTCGTTTGTGTTAAGTTAGCATTAAGCAACCACACACAGCCACAGGCGTGGCCGAACCATCGGTGCTGCTATGCAATTTGTCGCTTAATTATTTGCTAATTATGCATTAGCAATTATAGTTGCATCCACGATATAAAAGAGATTCTGTCTTGGCTACTGAAGAATGAAGGAAATTTATAAAAAGCATGCAGCCCTGTAACTCCATGGTTTAAAGCATACATTTTTTTAATTTTAATAATTTTTTAAATTTATTTATTTATTATACAAAAAAATTGGTTTATTCCACAGCAAATCAACATTTATTGTCTGTCTTGGATCCTGAAATCTAAAAAATGTCTTTGGGTGATAAGGGTTTTATAAACGATTAAAACTTTCATCTCTTAATCAATGCAAGACACTGGAATCAACAATAAAGTTTAAATAAGAGATTTATTATCATAATAAAAATAATTATATTTTGAAATTTGTTTTATAATAGACATTTGTAACATTATGAATACCCTGTACCACAACTTTTATCTATAATTTTACTGTACTTATAAAATAAAATACGCTGTTAATGACACAATAGGACAAGATCACAAGACATCATTGTTCATAACTAAACTTGATCTTCAAAAGCAGAAGACAAAAGTAAACAGCTGTGTTCGGGTCTTTAACTGTCAATGAACAGGTGCCACATCAGCAACAGCTGCGCTTCATTCGCCGGCAAATTCATTCAGTCATGTAATCCTTTACGAACAGGTATTTTAACTAACTAATACTCATCTCACGTTGCTGTCACAGTTAATCAACGACAGGCCAGTTATGATAAACCTAACACAATAAGAAATAAAAAATAATTTACATTCTGTTACGTGGCACATTACCATTTGAGTGTAGATTATCATTATACATTTCGTATGTCACGTCTCTCTTCAAATAATTCTCGTATAAATAGATCCCAGGCTCTTCTCAACTCTTTACTTTGCCACCTTGATATTGAGAGTCACCCGTTAACGATTCTTTAAAGACTTCCTCGTATTCATTGTTTGTTTCAAACATGGCGAACCCACAAGAGAAATTAGAGTCGATTAAAGAAACGACGCCGTTGACAGATGATGATAACTATATTGAAGAAGATGATCAGTGCTACGAAGAGGCGGCTGTGAAGACCTGCGGTTACTGTGGCTGTTTCGAAGAACTTTGCTTCTTGTGGCATCGAAGCAACAAGAATGGCGGTAAAGGTAGATATTTGCTTCATCAACAGCAACAAGAGAGGGGGATCAGAGAAAGTTGGCTGAAGAAAAGAGTGAAGAAGGTCAAGGAGATATCAGAAGTTTTAGCGGGGCCAATATGGAAGACTTTTATTAGAAGATCTAGTAACAGTCTAAATGGAATAAGCAAGAAGAGAAAGAGTCACATGCAGTTTCAGTACGATCCTCAAAGTTATAAACTCAATTTTGATGATGGGTCAGACTGTGGGCATATTGATTTCTTGGCGAGATATGCAGCTCCAGTAGTTAAGATCAGTAAAGGAGAGTTGGGGATAGAAGCGGCTTGTTAATTAATAGTCCTTTTGCTTTGTTAATTCATAATTCTCTTTTGTACTTAGTATATCGTTTGTTTTGATTCTTTCTGCAGTTCTAGTAGAGGAAATTTATCAATTAGTGATCATCAAACGGTGAACTGCGTTTTTGGTACACCCTTTTGAAGTGAATTATTTCGATACGTTGATTCTGGTTCTGTTCTTGAATTCTTTCAAAATCACTGTATAACTTACTGTGAAATTTCCACACTATTATGTTGGAGATAAAATTCATACACAGAACGATCCACGCGAAGAAGTAATGGTAGAGGAGTTGTATTGAAACTTGGGGCCTTTGGACATCACGTAAGAGTAAACTCTTTTAAGTATTTTTCTCTTTAGTGGCAGAAATTAAAAACTAGTTCAATCTCTTTTGTTTTTTTAGTATCAGGGTGTCAGGCCAATTTGACATCCCTAAACTAGTTTTATAAGATTTTGAAGTTAACGGTCAGATAAATTTTTAATAATTATCTATTATTAATAGTCGTAGAGATTTGAATTCGAGACCTTTTGAGTAATACACTCAAGAATCTCAAACGAACCGTTAAACTACCTAAAGGTAATTAGTTCAATCTCCTTCTGTTGATCTCTTGCATCTGTCCATCTCGTAATTGATGGCAAATTTTATTGTCAGGCATGTATTTGGCTATGATTTTGACAGCAAGCAATTGTTTCAAACATTTTTAACTCAGCTTTTACTATTAGTTTTACCCTTTGTCAAACTCAATTCAGTAAGCAATCGCTGTAGCATTTGTTGGTTGGTTTGGCGAATGTAATACTAAAACTTTTAGGTTTATTGATACAAAATTCACTTATAATTACACTGCGCGAAAACAGAACAATTTTGAAGAAGTTTCAACCAACAAACTACCTAATTTATACCTTTTATAATTGCTGCAAATTTTAAACTAAATTACAGTGCCAAGTATAAAATCACTGGTATAACTGTAAGAAATTAAACCAAGATTATTACACTGTACACCCACAACCTCTCACTATTCTTATTCACAAATATGATGTGCGAAAACAAAAATTATAAATCCATCAATATGTGTGAAATGGATAATTCAGTTACAGTTATATAATTCCTAAATACTGAACTTAATTCCTAAAGATATTGCATCACATACATAGCACCACATCCATATGCAAGACTTTTATGTATACATGCAAAATATGGCATGAATCGGGTTCATCATGACCTCACCTTCCTCATTAGCCATTTTTATTCTTCTCGATAGCATATAGCAAAATATAGCTCTATTCAATTGTAACCCCAATCGTTTCTGAAGCCCTATCTGTCACAGTTTCTATTTAGTAGGTGTATGTCGAAATTATCACTGGTGTTGAAGCATGAAAGAGATTATCCAGGTCGGTCCTTGGATAGTCTTCAATTTACATGAATCGATCACCATTGTTTTCACCTGCATTACTTCTTCCCGAATTAAGGTTGGTGTGAAGCTCTAGAGAATTTAGAATATACAAAAAGTATTATTTGGAATACCTTTTGCGTTTGCTCTTCAAGACAGTTGAAGTTGAAGGATTACTGTGCCAATTCCTCTTCCTCTGATTGATGAACCAATTATTTATCTGTTTTAATTGCAAACCTGTCTCCTGCACCAGCCTAGCCTTATCTTCCTCCTGAAACATCACAGGAATAAGAGATGTGGCATACTGACATTCTAAAGTTTACAACATGGAGAGACCTAGATTATAAATACCAGTTTGGTGACTTTTTATTTCATAATCTGTAAGTATTGTTAAACTTCTAATGACTAAAACTGGATAGTTATTACATAAAGCAAATGCTTTGACTTAATATGAATCAGAAATCTCGGGTTAAATATAAGGTATCAGTGTGCCAGAACTCACTGTAGGGTATGGCCATTTGGAATGTGATTGCCACCAAGCCTTTAGAACGGAGGTGGTGTCACCAGGAAGTTTTCCTGCTCTTCTCTTGCGCAAAATTTCCTCCCTTATGTCCACAATTTTCTCCTTGTAACCCTGTAAGCAAGAGATTAGAAATTAATAACATGGGAGATCCAGGAGAACTTCACAATGATATTTTTACTCCTTACCTGTTTCAGTTCATGTTTCAGCTCCTGCCTCACACGCTCCATCAAGGACCTCTCACTCTCTGTTGGGATGAGAGGACCGAATCCCATAGTGTCTGCACCCTCCAAACTTCCATCAAACAAGTTGGTATCACTATCAACTTGGTCTTCGTCATCGTCAGACATTGTTGCGCCTGTACCTTCACCTGGTGAAACTCCTGTTCATGCAGCATGCAAGGACATTGTAGATTCAGAATAGGGTTATAAATATTTCACAATGATAATCATTTACTTAATGTGCATATGAATATGCTTCTAACTAAAGTCATGAATCTCACAAGTAAAAGTATGCTAAAGACGTAGAGATTAAGAAAAGTTAAGTTAAAACTGCATTTAGGTTGGTCCTCGAAGAGATTTAGCACTTAAATCCTCCAAAATTAGCATGACTTTTCAATAGCCAATTAGTTAATAGTTTCCCACAATGTCAATAATTTGAAAAACCACATATATACTGTAAAAAAAATCCTCATCTTACCACATGTAAAGGAAATTATTGATATAAACCGAATTTTGATTTATTTTAAATTACCAAATTTCAAAGAACATAGAAGAAGTAAGAAGTGCTCCCAAAAATGTCCGGGTAGAAAAAGTTATCATCTCCTTAGAACAATATACCTATCAGGAGAGCGCATGCAACGTTTGCTGGAAACTAGAAAATTCAAATTAAATTACTAAATAACAAAGCATTACCTGTTAAGCTTTGAAGGGATTGCTCAATCTCCCAGCAAGCCATTACTGCTTCCATTGCATGTACCCGAACATGTTGTTGCAGTTGTTCTTTAAATGAACAGAGCAGTAGAACGTAATGTGTCTACAATGTCAAGAAAGGAAACATTAAAATTTTTACTCCATCATAGAAACAATATCATATTGAAAATGATATTCAGGTCTCTCCATCAATTCTAAAATAGCATTAAACCCTGCAAATTATAGAAGACACTGGAAATTGTGTGAAACATATAGAGTTGGAACCCATGCAGTCCAAAGCTATATGCTTTTCCATTGTTGCAAGGTTGGATATCATTGAGGATTATCATCATATTGGTTGGAGGTGATTTCCAACAATAATAAGTCAATAAGATCCTATATATATTGGCCATATCTTTCTCAAGAACATTGACTCATATAACCATGAATGAAAGCTGATCCTTTCAATTTTATAACAAAATCAGCAGAAGAAGTAAGTATCAAAACCGAAAAAGATGAAGCTAAAAGACACTGCCCAATAAGGAAGAGAATGCAGAGTTCAGTTTCATGCTCAATATTATGTACCAGAAATGTTCAACCAAATTTATGACAAATTAAACCAACTCCATTCAAATAATACGTAAAATAAACTATACAAAATGGATAAGCTAGCAATTTTTTTTCTCACTTTTTTTCAAGCATTTATGTCATATTTTTAACCATTTTAAGTTGGCCATTAATGAAAAAGTATGACCTGAACACATATTATTCCAGCATAGTTCGTAGTTGTAATTGGGTAGAACAGACCAATTCAGCAGAAAAATATAAATATCAATTTCAGTTTACCAAGCTCTTTTTCGATATTGTTTAAAGATGACTCCATTTTTATCTGATTGTACCTTTCTGTATATCTGCCTGTGTTATCTGCTTTTGTTCATTTCCATGTATTGTTGCTTATCTTTATGATGATAAAGGCAAGGCAACAATATATAGAAATCGTATAAAGCTCAAGGACAGGTGGTGATATTATGCTTAGAAATCGTGGAATGACTTTCCAGCATCAGAGTCAATCATTCCCCCATACATCTAACCTTATGACCTTCTGCAATCAATTGACACAGTTTATACAGTCTTGCCCCCTCACTTAAGCATTTCTAACCCAGAAAATTCACTTATATTCTAAAGACGCTATCAATTCTCATACTTTTGAGAACTTGACTTGATCTAAGAAGATTAATGGTTCTATTCTTAATCCAAGAGGAAAAAACAGTGATCTCCAATATGAAAACTGCAAGTTATTGACTTTGTTTCCGTTTGAACTCAATATGTTCATTATGAATAGTTGTAATTCCTCTGTTCGATTTCTTGCTTGCCAACTATTTATTATCCAGCTTGCAAAGCAGTTGGCATCTAAAGCTGTCACGGAATCAACACTCCAAGAAACAAGGCCAATATCAAGTATGCTTTACAAATTTATTGAACTTTCTATCAATATCTTTTCTTTTGCAATAAGAGGAAATGACCTTCGACTTGAAGTTCCAACAAATACAATTACAACTTCTCACGTCTCAGTAGCCTTCCTATATATATAAAGCCGAGAATCACACAGGCCAATCTAAATTTCCTTGTAAGCTCACAGAACCCCTACCAAATTTGGCTCAAATTTAATTTATGACCAAACATGTCCACTTTCTCATTGTTTCCCATAAGCTTATCATCAAGCAATCGTAATACCAAAAATTAACTATCATCAAACTTCCTCTTAATCAGCTAAAATAATCTGTTAGTAAATCACAACCATCCATTTACCAGGAAGATTTTAAAGTTTAAACCAAACAACAGAGTAGACAATTAAAAAAAAAAAAAAAAAAATTTGTACGCCTGGCCTTAAACTGCAACAATTACCAATACCAACACAATAAATTCAACTGCAGTTCAATAATTATCAATTTAAAATTCAAAACTTTTCAATAAGACAAAAAAATAAATAAATAAACGAAGTAGAAGAAGCGCATACCATGAACTGATCGAGTTCTTTATCATCAGGAACCATGGCCTGACCCGCGCCCAAGGCCGAGTACTTAGCCACGACATGCTGCGACTGGGCCAACTGAGCGTCAATCCTCGGCAGCTGATCCACCGGCGTGGCGATCCTCAAACACGCCACATGTGCCGACAGTAACTGGTCGTACAACGGATGCGTCAATATCTCCGCTTTGTACCTCGCATTTTGCCAGTTCATCACTCCGTCGCCGCTCTCAACAACCACTCCTTCGCTTTTATTATTATTGTTCATGTTTTCGCTGTTGCTGTTTTTCAAATCGACGGATTCAACGGCCGCGATGATTGAGTCGTTGGTTGGGTTGACGTCGTCGACTACGTCACTGTGGTTACGGTGTAGGAGCGAGGATGACGTGCGCGAAAGCCATTGGTTTGGAGTGTGAGAAGCGTCAGAATCCGAAGCCGTGTTGTTGTTGTTGTTGGCAGTTGTACGGAGGTTGAGAAAGTTTGTGTCCGTGAAGTGTGGTTGTGGTGGAGGTTGTGGTTGTTGTTGTGTACGGAGGAGTGCTGAGTTGAGCCAATTAGGAGCTGTTGTTTCCGAGATGCTTTGTTGTTGCTGCTGTTGTTGCGGTTGTTGGTGTTGGTCGGTGAAGTGGTGAAGCGGAAGGTCTTGAGAGAGGTGGTTGTGATGAAACGCCATGTTGTGTCTATAAATATATGTATATATTTCTATGTATCTTTTCTAATCTGCTGACTATGTATTTGTGTATTACAAAAGACGCTGATTACGAGTTCATGGAGGGAAGAAAGAATTGTGTAACAAAGAAAGGCAGAAGAAGAGATGGATGGAGGGAGTTGGTTTGGTTTACAGTTGATATATAAAAAGAAATAAAAATTGTTGGGATGGTTTAGAGAGAAAAAGAAGAAAGAGGATGATTACGGGTTTCCATAAACGTAAACTGGAGAGAGAAATGTAGAGGGAGCTTTTTTTAGCAGAAGAAAAAGTACTAACTATCCAAGACCAGCTTCAGGCTAAAAAGATTAACCATACCAACAATCATTAACAACAATAATTATTATTTAATTGATATTAATACATTATTCTATTTAATTTATTTGCGTGGACCTTGGTTTCAGACAAGGTTGATTTAGTGTGATCCGACGGTTTAGGATTTTCGTAGTTGCTAAGACTGTTTGTTTTAAGTCTTGGGATGTTATTTTAGGTAACCAAAAGGCGCGTGTGGAACACTCCGGTTTCCATCGGACTAAGCGTTCAGCGTATGTTATATTTGTAGGTTTAGGTGAGTGACAAACATTGTCCAGGTTACCGTACAACCTAAGCAGCAGTTATCTCAAACTGTGATAACAGTTGAATATGTGCGCGTGGAATAGACCAAAATAATAATTGTAATCACAATTGCAAGCATGCCGCAAGATAAAACCTACCCCAATATATTATTTTTCCAAATGTTGACTCAATTTCTTATAAATAAAATGAGGATTTTAAAATTATTATAATTTTAATAAAAAATGTTTTAAAATCATTTTCACAAACTTTAGAAATTTGACTCCAAAACAAAACATTTTTTCTGCCTACTTGAAACTGAAAGACGGTATGGTTGCAGGCTTGATCATATTTTAGGGAAAAGCGGTTTCAGTACACGTGTCATTTACACGAGTAGAAAGCAACACCCTTTGTAGAACTAGTACCATGCACCTTATATGTGAAGTACTTGCAGCGACAAAAGTACAGAATAGTATCCTCAAAGCTTGGGGCGTGCTTTCCACGTCACTTAACGTAGCGTGACAATTTAGCAGTTAAAATACTCCAACACTAATACAATGACTCGATTGAGCTATCTTGTATGGGAAAATTAAGAAAATAAACAAACAATACCGCTAACCGGTTATCGCCGGTGAGTATGGTAATAAATAAAGCGGGAAAAAAAAATAAAACACACACAAAAGAGAAGGGGACCATAAATTACGTCGCTTCTCTCTCCGCCACTCGCGGGACAACGACATCGTGACACGCGGCGAAACCTAGTTACTTGGACCACAGAGTGGACCACAGAGCTAAGCACGCGCTAAGGATAAGAGTATCGCAGCCGTACACGTGGATATCTAGATAAAGGGACCCACTGGGAATTTTGACTTCTCTGACAGCCGCCGGCTAAATCAATGCAAACTGTAGCTGGTCCCCTAGGAAAGGTGGGGGCCCAGGGTGTGAGAAAGGGGGAAAAAAATTGGTGCGGCCCCACCTCCCAAACTGAGGGGGCCCCAGTTGAGAGAGAGACTACTGTTTTTGTGTTTATGGCAAACTGTCCACAAATAGAGCCAATCCTCCCCCAATGGTCCCCTACCTACTGGCTTTGCCTTCTCTCCCTTTCCATCTTTATAAATAATTAATCCGTCAGGCAAACGGCAGAACCTAACGGGGCTTACGAAATTTCAGAAGAAACGTCCGATCCCAAAAATTGTCATCTAGCGGTCCATCTTTCACCCTGATAAGTGTACATATCCATTGACTACTCCGATTGAATCCTATGTTAATATTAGTATTATTTTTCAATTATTAATTAATTAATAAATTAAAAAGTAGTTCATCCAAGTTGAACCATATTTAATTCTATGCAAAAAACTAATCACATTAAATTCTTTTTTTCTCCAGTTTTGGTCAAGGATTAGTACAGTTAAGATGTTGATTACATTAATCATGTTGAGGCACCATCACGCAAAGGACACAACACATAGTCGAATATTTCAAATGGAAGACAGTATCCGTATTCCGTTGTTCAAGGCATAAAGAGACTTCTTGTGTTGCTGCACTAATGTCAGGGCGACCTAATGTTTAGAGTTAGACAACGACAATGTGAAGAGGAACATGAAATTATCCTAGGAAATGTCATTATCATTATCAAAAACTTAACCCCTATATATAAAACTTTTAATTATTTCCTAACTAATTAAAGCATGGATTTTATTTTGATTATTTTCGTAAGCTGAAACGTACCAAAAAGAGTAGGGAATGGAGTTCATTGATCTGTCAAGCTCTAATAGTCTTTGCCGTGCGTTTTTCTCAATTTCCATGTCAACTTTTTTGTTGTCTTGGACAGAACCAGGAGGATCAGTACTACCACACACCACAAATAAAAAGTTTGTTTTCTTAACCAAAGAGAAAAAGAATGCCAATCACGTGCCCACACCCACACCCACACCCACACCCAGATCCAGACAGGACGTGAACCAATTATACATGAAAAAGCTTCAGCCTGCTCTTTGCCATGCATTATTGTTATATGTTTTGAGTCTTGAATCTTCAACCAGAATACAAAAGTAGCTGACTACTCTTCTAGGATCTCTCGCAATTAAGGGACCAATAATAATAATAATAATAATAATAATATATTATTATTTAAAGCTTTCTCGTAGTCCTATGCAATTCTTTTGGTTCATTAATGACAAAATTTCTGAAATTATAATGTTTCTTAAAGGAAAATGTGACCATCAAATGATTAAAACGTGTCTTCATCCGTGGCTTTCTTAAACTGTGTTTAATCATAATTATTTAATTAAATATTCTAACCTCTAGTCTCCACGCGATTTCAACGAGAGTGAGGCATTATCTCACATAAAAATATCGGAACAGTGGATGAATGGTTAAGTCTCCGACACTTGTCCAATTCCAAACCGAAAAAAAAAATAAAAACCAAGTGAAGTGAGATGTATCTACGTGTAATACGCGCAGCTGTCAAACAAAAAGACAAAAAACTTGCCATTAAGTCCTTCGGGTTTTTTAGGAGGACGGTCGAGTGGGACCCACACGGTTTTACACGAAGCAGCAAGAAGAATTGCAACGGTGTCGGGAGGGGTAACTTTGGTATTAACCTAATAATGAAAGAATTAAGAGTTGATTAATGAAATATTATTATAATAATAAGAATTAAGGGAGTGGCAGGTCGAGGTTCGTGGGGAGAGAAGGAAAGGACCCAGTCCCACTAATAAATAATATTTTTTATATATCTATAGTTATAGTCATCGGAGAGAAGGAAAGGTTTTGTCTTTGTCTTTGTCTGTCTTTAGGTACAAAGGATAATATATATATATTTATAAAAAATAAATTTTCACATTTAGGGGTTGAGTGATCTTACTTCATAAAAGTTGTTCTCCTTTGAAGAAGCATTCACTCATGGATTCATCTTTTACTTTTCAGCACAAGACAATGTGCTGTGCCAACATGAACATACATATATTATGTTTTCTGTCAGCCAAATTCAGATCTTACCCAGAAACCCAACAGAAGATAATAGACAGAATACATATAATGAGTATAATCATTTAACATTTATTAATAGTAGCATAATGTTTATAAATTTAGACTATCCCAATCAATTTCATAAACAAGGTTATCTTCCAACAGATGTTTGCATAAAGTCCCCACATAGGCTGAGTCACTGTCAGAAATTTGCTATAGCCTTGGCACCAAAGGGGACATTTAGATGAACAGATAGAACCCAGATGAAACTATTCTCATGTATTATTTGTCTTCTGTTAGTAGCTTCTATTTCTTATAATAATAGACTTCCAATTCCAACTGGTTTGGTTTGGTTAGGTTAGGTTAGGTTAGGTTTGTTGTTTTGTTGAAAATTATAAAATTTAAAAACGTTTTTATTTGATGATATTTATGTAATAAAGAAAACGTTTTTTCACCTGAAGATTGTATTAAAATAAAATCCGTCACAGCACATTTTAAACCTTGAATAAGAGCAAAGTTTGAATATGAAATGACAGACTATTCTCATTCTCTGTATCTATTAACTAAAGAGTCTGACTGTTGTTTTAGATAGTATGTCTAGAAGAGAGAAGAAGAGTCAAAGTAGACTTGTCATGTGTAAAACTCCAAAGCTGACGATAGACTTTCGCTTTAACCTCATAACCTGACAGGCTGACCCTTGAACTGAACTATAAGTTTAAAGGTACCGTACCCCGGACTATTTTGGTCCGTTTTATGAAAATGACTATTTAATTTGACCACTTCTTATCTGTTTGTCATCATTAGTTATTGAAAAAATGTTAATGTTGTAGAAATAAAATAACAGTTTTAATTCAATCAATTGGAGATGGGAGATGGGAGATGGATGTGACCCACAAGGATGGATGTGATTCTCCTTATCCAATAATGATGAAACGTTTATGTAACTTATTGAAGACCTTTATTTTGTACTGGTTCGATGCATATTGCTTTTCAAAGGCGCACTTATCGCAGGGTTAAATTCATCCTGCCAAAACCCAAAAAATGGTATCAATTTGTGGCAAGCAATCATAGAGGGAATTTGGTTAAAAGTGGTTCCACAAAATGCTTCAATATGTTATCGATAGGATATGCACTAGTTTTTGTTGATTTGATTATATATATCGCCGTCTTATAGATACTTTCGTGAGTTTGTATCAATTTGACTCGATGGATTGACAGGATTTCGTAGACAAATATATAAATGATATGATATGATATGATTTAAACCCACGTGTCAATTAGGGTTTCCCTAAAACTAAAACTCTTGATTGTGTCGGTTTGCATCATCCTCAAACCCTAGAAGAACTAGGCTTTCAAATTTGAGGACCACAAAAGCACTTATAGGAAAACTCTCTGTCATGGACCACTTAGCCACTAACAACTTGCGATTTCAACAAAGAAAATAAAGAAAGCAAGAAAACCCATTTCGTGAATAAGTGAAATCATGGTGGCTCCATACACATTTATTTGTATATGAAAGGGAAATTTTGAAATTTGTGTGAGCTTTTGAATTGAGTGAGTAACGTGAAGCCGTGCCTGTGCCTGTGCCTGTGCCTGCCGAGAATAGTTAAACACCAAGCACAAAAGTGATGTAGATGATATGATATATGAGGGAAAAAGGCATCAAAAAGACAAAGATATTGAACATGGTTTGTGCTATTATTTGATTTGATGTGATGTCATCCCATTTGCTGAATTGAGAAAACTCGGAACTCGTACAGAAAGAGAGCAATTTCACTGATCAATGATGTTGATTATACACATACTTTGAGAGAGTGAGAGAGAGATTTTTTAATTTTACCATCATCAAGACTAGGGAGTTACTGCAAATTTGTGGACGTTTTTGTGAAAGGTGAAGGGATATTGACAAAACTAAGCAGTAGGCAACAAGTTGGGGGATTACCTAACTGGTGAAGGAATATGAAGGTAGTGAGATTGATTATAAGATTGGATATTTTTTCAACCAATAACTGTTGACTAAAATCCAAAGTGTTGCAAGCAAAAATGAATATATGATTGTGAAAGGACAAAAAACATGTTTTAAACAAATAATATTGTGTTGAGATTGAGAATGAGATGCTTCTGGGTTGGGGCTCTGCTTCAAAATGACGACACTTCGACACAACAAAACCTGTTTAGATGGGTCATGGGTCATTATTTTTTATATTTTCAAGTTTGATTGCAGATTGTATTCCATTAAAAACTTATTCAGATTATATAAAGAAAACCCCTTTTCAAAAACATGCAATATTTTGATGGGTAAATAAGATTCAGAAATTTATGAACTCAAATGGTATTGTCTTTTTGATAAATCAAAATGAAAAAATAGGGCTACTCAAGCCACTGAGCTGTCATTGAAATTGATGGTGACTCATAGGAAAACCGTATTGAAAGTACACTAATTAGATTTATAAACATGTTGATTTAGTAACATCGAAAAAATTTGGGTGTTTGTGCAGAGATAAAAGGTGACCACTCATTTCGTTTCAAACCCTCTAGGAGTCGTACAAAATGCCTATCCCTCAATCTCAATATTCAGTCCTCAGACTTCAACCCATGAACGCCATCTAATTCCAAATTTCTGAGGCCTCTGAAAAAACAAACGAGTTAAAATAATCTCCAAATGGTAAGCTTCAAAGATTTTTACCAAGTTCAAAAGGCTTTGTCGTTTTGCCCACAAAACTGTCAAAAAGAATCAGTAGAAAAGGACGTGATTGAAAATATTAGTACACGGTTGGGAGAAAATTAGTAGAGCAGGGAGGTAGCCCAGTTCTTCGCCCAATGGGCTACCAATTGATATTTAGTTTGAAGACTGCAGTTCCTACTCAAAAGATGAGATTAAATTTCTTAGCATTTCACTCTTGAATTATAATTTGATGCAATTAGGTGCAGTTGCTAATTTTTACTTTGGTTAAGACGTTAAAAACCATGACTCATTTCGTCAAGACGGCCGAGCTACAAGGTGTTGAAGGCAATAAGAAACAAGACAACTAAGTAAAAAGAAGCTTGTTTCACGCTGCAAGCCTGCAATACAAAAATATCACAAACATCCTAGAAGAGAAAGTAACTAGAACGTTCAACAATGCTTTGACATGCATTTGACTAGACCCTTCGAGCAGCATTTCTCATAATCCAATATGATATGAAGACTAAAAATGTGTAATTGAGACGCCGCCACAAAAAATGCTGGCATCTTTGTTCACTCTTGAGTTTGCACGTCTCATAATCCAATATGTTATGAACATACAAATAAACTGTCACACAGTACCAGTAACTCGCACATGAAATGGGGGTCCACGACAGAAAATTGGTTCGTCAGGTGAATCGGTCTTTGCTCGAGCTCGAAGGATGTTATTAGCATCATCAATTACGGCAGCAGCCACAAGAGTGTACTCACCTGGGACAAGGAAGTACAAAGAGAAACAATGCCTTGATTCTTGAAGCGGGAGAACCTCCATGGTAATTTCATTTAGGACACCTGAAAGTATCAATAAAATTCTCAACCATATATGTAAATTTGCAACCCAAGGTTTTCATCTTGCTTACCAAAAACAGCTTTAGAATCATCACTAAGAAGTTGATCTTTTTAGGATATTTAATAAAAACACTGATGGATGATATCATAAGAGAAACTTACCCGACCATAGGACAGTCCCCTTAGAGCCCTCAACGCAGTTCTCACCAGCTACATCTCTGCATGTAATACTAAGACTCATCTTGATAATTTCCCTAGTGTTATTACGAACTAGAACTTCCATAGGAGTCATGTCATTTGCTATCACAGAATCTTTAGGTAAACCAAGTTTTTTAGCCTGCTCAGAATCCTTTCTAACAAGCCTGAAGCCAAATGTCAAAGGATCTGGCAGCAGTACATCCATAACAGATGTCTGAAGGGCTGCCTGTATAGCATCCTTGATATTCAATTCTCCAGAGCTGTTGCGTCCAGATTGCCATCTGACCTTTATTCTCGAAATGAGGTTCTTAATGGAAGCATTTAGCTCAGCCTTAGTATTCTTTTCTGAGAAGCTGGAATTTCTGCTCCCGATAGAACCATCTGACTTTAAGTCCTTCACAAAAAAGGAACCATCAAGAATAGGCAACTTAAAATGCTCCAGCGGAATTAATACCCTTGCAGTGTAATCCCTGTCAATTCTTGTCTTAGGATAACCATATTCGGTAGCATCTTGATCACTCGAAAGGCCATCCTCGTTGTTTGAATTTTCCAGCTGGACAGAAACACTAATTTCAAACACAACATCAGTCGGATTGGACAACTCAAGTTCAAGGAAACGTAGCCCCCAACTTCCTCTAAAAGGATCAATCTTCATCAATTTGTCCATCTTATTTTCAGAACCAACGGTTCCCTCAGTAGAAGTAGAATCCACATAAACAGGCATAGGAAGGTTTTCACCAACATGTGCAGGAATCTCCATTGAAAGCAAACGAGCTTTTACAAAAGATAAACCTTGCAAAACACTGATTTGCAAGGGAACAACCAGGCGTCTACCAGGGGGCACAACAGACTGATCTCCAGAATTCGTAAGTGGCCCTGAGAAACAAAATGAAAGGTGTGACTAGGGGTGGGCAAAATTTTAGGGTAGAACTGGAACCGACGGGTACCTGGGTGTTGGTTCCGGTTTCTACCCGGAACCGGCCGTAATAGGGTAGGTTCCGGTTCCAAAAAATTGGAACCAATATTGTGCAGTTCAGGTTTCGGTTCCAAATCAAAGGAACCGGAATTGGAAACCGGGGCTAAATTGATATAATATTAAAGAATATGGTTTTTTTTTTTTATATTTTGCATATGGGGTTTTTTTTTTTTATATTTTGCATATCATATGAATATATAAGAAAATTTTGGTTTTTTTATCTTAGTATCAAAAGTCTTATTAATTTTCATTAACAGATCAGTTTTTCAAAATATTCTTATTAATATTTAAGTTTCACTTATTACTTGATTAAGAAATTAATATATATTAAGACATTTAAATTAAATAATAGCTTTTAAATGTTTATTATAGGTGAAAACAAACAATTAAATACTTATAATCTAGCATCAAACATCAAGTAAATTTAAACAAATATATTTAATGTTTTGCACATAATTGTTAGGGGTGTAATTGTAATTTTAGAAGGGTTTATTTGTCATTTTTTTTAAAATAGGGGGTAATTGACAATTTCCAGGGTACCCGGAACCGGAACCGGTAACACAGGTTCCGGTTCCAGTTCCAAATCAAAGGAACTGGCCGGTTCCAGTTTCGGTTCCTTTGATTTTGGGTGGGAACCTGGACCCGCCCACCCCTAGGTGTGACCACTAGAGTTTCTTCTTTATATTGAGAATAAATATTTGAGACTATGAATATAGTTTTAAAGAGAGAGAGAGAGAAAGAGAGCAATAAATGCCATTAATAGAAAATACCTGAGTAATGAATCAACAAAGAAGGGCTGCTTCCATCCTTTAAATGCCTCCCTGTGCTTCCAGAGGCACTCTTGCCAGCAGCAGTTTCATGGTCAATCAACCCAAGCTGCCAGGCTTTTAATGTCACAGGTACAGTCACTTCAGCTCCAGGCTTCAAAGGAAGAGCAGATTTTAAGGCCTNAGAGAGCAATAAATGCCATTAATAGAAAATACCTGAGTAATGAATCAACAAAGAAGGGCTGCTTCCATCCTTTAAATGCCTCCCTGTGCTTCCAGAGGCACTCTTGCCAGCAGCAGTTTCATGGTCAAACAACCCAAGCTGCCAGGCTTTTAATGTCACAGGTACAGTCACTTCAGCTCCAGGCTTCAAAGGAAGAGCAGATTTTAAGGCCTCATATGCAATTGAGATAACAGAATCTTGGTTTTTTCCTGATAGTGAAATATGTGCTTGCTCAACTGGAACTGTACCTGCATTAGCCAGACTTATCCATACATCGCGAATTTCACCTTCGTACAAAATGATGGCCCCATCACCACCAACAACATGTGACACTAGCAGTGGCAGAGGTGATACCACAGATATATTTGGATTAGATACGTTTTTCAACTTGGCAGATCCACAGCATCGGAAAGGGTCAGAAAGAACAAGTCCTTGTGCGGCTCCTAAAAGCAGATTATCTACATCCCTAAATAGGTGTTCGGTTATCACACCAAAACAGTGAACTCTGCATCCTGGAATTCTCACAACCCCCACTGAAGTTGGTATTCCAGATAAAGTGATCACTTTAGATGAATTAGGTGGGAGATCTACACTAATTGGAAAAGCATCAAAATTTTCTGAATGCGCCGAGAGATATATACTATCAACCCTTAAATCAAATCCACAAGGATTTGCCAACTCCACCAAGACCTGGACTGGTTCTCCAACAACCCAAATCAACTCCTGCTTACCGGTATCATTTGGGTCTCCTTTACTGAATGGTGTATATATAAAAGGCCCTGAAGGAGCAGAGCCTGCCCACCAGTCGTCTCTACCTGTATTCCGTTTAATGATGTCCATTTGTGAAGGATGCATGGGAAAAGAGTACAACCTGGAACAATAAATAACTCAGTACGTTTTCTGAAAATTTAAGTGAAGAGGGTTATAAAACCAAGACACTTTTTTCTATGTTGACAATACTAGGTGAATACAGGACTCATAACTGCAGAAAACATCAAGGATAGAAAGGAAAACTATTTATTTACTCTCCCAAGTAAATATGATGCTTAGAAACCAGGAAATTAGATTTTCTTAAAAATTCAGGAAAAAAAAAATAGCTGGTTTCACCAAAAATAAATTAAAAGTGTGAGAGAACAATGACTGCCACAACAAAATTCTCCTCCTACCCCAACTTCAGAGAAGAAGATTTTAGTATATCGGAATATACCTTACAAAAGGTAAGGCTGGATCAGCACATCGAGTTCCTGAAGGCAACCTCTCTGCTGAGTTTGTAAGTGCACTAGCAAGGCCATTTTGTCCAACAGGTGTAATTAGAGGATAATAAGATCTGAGAAGCCTAGCTGCTGCACTCCATGCAGCAAGAGGATCTGCTGCACGAACAGCAGAGAGCAGTATCTCCCTTAACACAACCATCTGCAAGGTGCTCCACTGAGACTCAAATAGAGAGACTACTGATTGATGATGCATTTTTCCGCCATCAGCATGACTTGATCCAGTTTCCTTTAGGGAAAAAAAAAAAAAAAAAAAGGTTGTGACAAATTGGTTATGTTTCTGAGAAAAACTTTACACTTCAAATAATAAAGTTATTCAAAACAGACAAACTTTTGATTGTCATTCTTGAACCTAATTCAATATACAAACTCCAATCATGATATTACTAAAAATTATACATATGTTTACATCAAATAGCATGCTAGCAATGCTGTTGTACAGCAAGATCAATAAACAAATTGACAGCATTTTATTATTCTATTTACAATTTCTTGACTCTTCTTATTTTTACTCACAATTATATACTTACGGTAGACAGAGAATGCTTTGAGATGGATGCTCGACTCTGAACACGATATGCCTTAGTGGTCATTGCCAGAACTTGCAAAGCACAAATAGCAGCCGATCTACTTTCTTGTTGCAAATACAACTGAGCTACCTGCCTTGAGAAAAAGGCAGCTTTTCGTTGATAACCCAGAGTTCCAAATAAACGAGCTATCTCAACATATAAGATGAGTCTGTCACTGGCATCTATCAACGACTTCGCACCATCTGCAGCACTCGTTAACAACTCCACTACATCCTTAGCCAGCTCTCTCCTATAAAAACCAAATAATAGTGCAAAGTTATTTTGGCAACACAACTAAAAAGGGTGGTGGAAAACAATAATATTAATACCTGCAAAGAAATCTTGCCAATTTCAAAGTAGCCTCAAGTTCAAAACTTAGCGGTGAGACTCTGCATTCCAAAACAATAGAGTTATTTATTGTCAAGAGACTCCAAAGAAGAAAAGTTGATACAAAAGGGCATCTCATGTTAAGATTCATAAAGTGAATTAAAATAAAATAAAATAAGCTTGAATGGACATCATTTGAGCAAAACTATACAATCAAGGCCTTGTTTACTTCCCTAACCTGACAAGCATATCAACAGCTAAAATACCATAAAACAGAAAAAGTGGATACTTTCAAATGTCTGGCATAAAATAAGAAGAAAATGGATACATTAGAGCATCTCACATTAAGATTCAGAAAAGTAAAATAAAATAAAGCTTGAATCTATATCATCTGAGTAAAATTATACATGAGATCAAGGCCTCGTTTACTTCCCTAATCTGACAAGCATATCAAACAATTGTTCCAGAGAAAAATCTAAAACAGAAACAAATGAATACTTTAAAATGTCTAGCAAAATATTACAGAAATAGTAATTATAGTACAACAGATGCTAAGAAGCAACATGCTCCAAATGGACTGGTGGCTCACATTAGACTATACAAATTCCCAATACCATTCCATAAAACAACAGAAGGATGCACTTCCTTACGAAAGAAGAGCCATCAGAAAAATGACTAGTCACCCATTACCTCTGAGCATTGTCTTGTATAAATGATTTCCTGTAATGCAAGATGACACTGTTGTACCGGTATTTAACCTCTTCCTCCAGAACTGGGTCCTTCTGGCCCATTCGGTCCACCTAATGAACATGAAAATAAACAAATAAATAGACACAGATATGCACAAAAGACCAAAGGGAGACACAATCACGCAGTCAGCAAATAAAAATGATGTAATAGGCAATTCAAGTAAAATCGTAACCCAGACAGCAATGTTAGTCACTTCTTTATAATATTCTAAACAGTGATCAATTACAAGACCAACAAAATGATGCAGAGTAAGATAATGGTACTGCCACTTAACTAGACAATGATGGATGTCATATTGATAAAATTTCCATATCACTTAATATAAATATCAGCTTTGTCATTCGGTATGCATGTGAAGGGAAATAATAAACTTTGGTACATGAGATAAACCAATAACTACAATGACTTAATAATACTGCAGGCATTATTAATGCACTTGTTTATTCACCATTCATCATGCATATGCACCCATATTCCATTATGCACCCCAACAGGTGTTAAACCATAACGGATAGAAATATTAAGAGTTATGTCAAATAGAAAAGCATCCAACATATAATACATCCCATACAATCTTATTTGAAAAAGAGAACACACCAGTAAGGCACAGACGCTTCCTTCCAATGCCCCGGCATACCAGAAGAAGTCAGCGGTCAACCTAGCTAGTTCCAGTGCAGTTGAATAATGAGCATTAGCATCAACAGGTGATCCAGCCAACAAACAGTAATCCCCTATAGTTTTCTGTGCACGGGCAAGTCTTCGCTTTTTGGCCTTTATCACCTACAATTTTCATCAAATCAAACTGATTTAAGTTGCAAAATTCAGGAAAAATGTTAAAATCCGTATTAGCTTAATTAAAAAAAATACAGATTCAAATTCTTAGGACACCTAAACATAAACCTCCTCTGAGCTGAGACTGGCTTGAGAATCTAATGGTGTCTTCAATATAGTTCCAGCAGATTCCGCCTGAAGAACCCACTTCTCAAATTCCATCAACAACGAAGCCCCAATATCTTGCATCATCGTCTGCAAGTGAAACTCCTGCGTTTGACGGTCAGCCGGAGGAAACAAAAGCAAATTTTCACCCTTCTTTGCACCATTCTCTAGCTGCCACATTAAGCAAACCAATCACTTAACCCGTGAATAACAAACCAATTAAAACAATACAAACTCTTCTTCCTCTACCTTAAGTTGCTGTTCATTCACTTCTCATTTCCATAATTCTTCAACTAACTAAATAAACAACAAAAAGAGATTACCAAAAGTAAAAAATAAAGCACTCACGTGAGAGTCACTTGGAGAGAACGCAAAGCAGCGTTTAACAAGAGCGGAGCTATAACCCTTACAAGCGGAATTGAACTGCTCGATAACAGAATCGAGATCAGGCGAGGAAGGGCAGTGGCAAATGCCAATAACGGCGAGGATCTTACGATTTGACTGGAAATCTTCCCAGGGACTCGGTGGGGCCCCGCCGAGTACGAACTTGAAGCGGAGCGAACCGGAGTCCCAGGGCTGCTGAGCAAACGGAGATTTTTGATGCTCTGTGTAGAACGAGCTGATGGCGGAGAGCGGGATCGTGTGATGCCGGAGTAGCATTGAATGGTAGTCCCGTAATAGAGTTGGTGGGACCGTGCCGATTGGGAGAACCGCGATCCGGATCATGGATGACGTCTCGATGCTCACGTCTGGCTCCATATTTGAAATCAAACAGTGAGGGAGAAAGGCGCAGGGAAATCAGTATGAGATTGAATGTATCAGATTAAAGACATTCGGATCAATGATAGAGAGAAGCAGATAGTTAAGTGCAAGAATAAGCAATGGATTCGTACTGTTTGTGTTTGGTGACGTTGAAGAATAGGAATGAGGAAAAATACCCTGTTTGGTTGTAGGTTGGTCTATGCTGTGATGTGAAACGAGGATATCCTTATACTGGCTTAGGTAAGCCTTACACACTCCCAATCCTATTTTTCAAACGTTGTTTGGCACATTATTCCCAAAATATTAGTCTATTTTTTAATTACGTTGAGACCTTATAAGTTTATTAATTTTATTAAATACCCCCTAGAAAAAAGTTTAAAAACTAACAAAAACACCCCCGTTTACCAATACTGCCAGATTCCGGCAACCACCAGTGGTGGTAGCCGGAATCTATCACAATAGTCACACAGCCACCGAAAATAGTCGGTAATGGTCAGATCTGGCCTTTTCTGGCCAAATCTGCCATTAACGACGGCCATATCTTTGGCCGTCGCTAACGACCAAAGATGCCCGTCGTTTTAGCCTTTTCTGGCCGTCGTAGCCACAGCAGTTCATAGATCTGGACTTTTCCAGCCAGATCCGTGATAGATCTGATCGAAAAAGGCTATAACGATGCGTTACGGCACAAATCCGACCAGTCTGTGTCATAACGAAATTTTTCAGCCAGATTCCGGCAATAGTGGCCGGAATCTAGCACTGTAGGTGGTGGAGGTGTTTTTATCATTTTATATATTAGGGTCTTTAATTAAATTAGTAAATCTAAGAGTTTTTTTATAAATTTTTAAAGTTTACCTCGTAATACTCCCTTATCCAATAACCCAATACTATCTCTAAAATCTTATCCAAAATAATAAATCAAAGCCAACCTATATTTTCACTAATAAACTATTTTTAAACTATCTTGATAATAGGATTTACTCAATCACCAAACAGTGGGCAGGTGACATCATACTCATTCCAGAGAGCTAAAGACTAGAACAACCAAGTGAGGTACTAGTGTAGAGAAATCGAGAAATTTTAAAATTACAGTTGCAGCGCCACCATGTTAGCTCCACAGATCGATCCTCACGATTTCTGCTCCGATCAGCCTCTCGTGCTTCGTCTCCAAGACATTTTAACTTCAATCTCCAAAGTAAGCACTTACTTCTCCCTCTGTATTTTTTATTTATTTATCTGCTGCTATAATTTTGTTCCTCTCCAACGATCTCTTTTTCCTTTCTTGTAGGAAATTGAATGTGGAAACATTGGCCAATCTGAAATCTTAGTTTCGGAACTTGTCAAGTTCCTTGATTCGATCGAATCAGACCACAGCAATGATGACATTAAGAACAATGCATATGAAGTCCTCTCGGAGATATATAAATTCTTGTCTTCTTCTTCATTGGACCAGGTTTCAAAATATTATTTTCTTCTTACTGTAATGAATAAATGTTTTACTTTGTTGTAAGCTTGTGAATTTTGTTGCAATGGCAGGCGGTTATTGATGCACTTTCATTTGAGTTGCCGAAGACTGTTACGAGATTTGCAGGCGTGTCCAGTAGCTGTTCGGAGATTGTTAATAGTGTTATTGATCGGTTTGTAGCAACATGTAGCCCACGGGACATGCTTTCAATTCTTTGTGAGGTAAGCTTTTTACATGGGAACAGTTATCATTATTTTTTGTAAATTAATCCTGCTCGTATTATTGTAAAGTAGAAAATAAAACTACTTTAACTACAACATCAGTATACTTTTGTTGGTTCTCATTATCATACATCTTAACTTACTATTTCTACTAATTATCTATTTCTTTGCTAATTTTGTTTGTTGATGGATTAGGCATTAGACTCATTGATTAAGACAACCAAGTTATCCGATAATTTTGTTCCTCTTCTGAGTGGTCTCTCAAAAGGTAATAATTCTTAAGATTATAGATTGAGTTCCCCTTGCTAATGGATAGATTAAATGTTTCTATTAATATTGTTGGATATTACTTAATTATTGATGACTACCGATTGTACTTTGTCCTGATGAATTCTCACTAGTAATGTCATGTTATTGCATCTCTGCACATCTTTAATGTAACCAAATGAAAGTTATGGCTTGAGTTTTTCTTTTTCGTTCTGTTTTGGTATAATGTTGATTGGATTTTTGCGTTTGATCAAAAGATGTGAAACTACATTTTCGCCTATTGAGCAAAGAGAAAGTTAAATGTTCTTTTCTGATTTTCAGTATTGCTTTTAACTCAGAGGCGGCACTTTGAACAAGTAAAAGTTGCAGTGCCTGTCATCCTAAAGGTTCTAATGAACGTGTCTTCAGAGTCTGATGATGAAAATACAGAACCTTTATTTGACAGGGCTATAGGCATTGCTGATTCTATCCATGCAGTTTGCGCTAAGCTGGTCTTCTAAGTTCTCGATAATTTGTTTACCTATTTTCTCAGAGTACAAAAAATATTGTCAGTGTGCTTTCTGTCAGATTGTTATAACCTTCTTTTTCTATATGTGACAGGATGGAGGAGCAAAAGAAAAGTTGTGTGCTCTTCTTGGTCTATATGTTCTGCAAATTATGGTTATCACTCTTCCCTTTTTGGAATTTAGTTGTTTTATCTATATTATTTCCCTCTGTGAATTGTATTTATAAGCATCATTCCCATTTAATTTGATTTGTGGGCTTTTCTTTTAAGCTGTTATTTTGACCTCATCTTTTTTAACTTTAAATTAAAATTTGTTTCTTGGGATACACTTACTATGTGCAGGTGCTTGTTTCAATAAGCATGGAATGTAAAGTCTCAAAATGCGTCCCTTTGATATCACAGTTGTCACACTTCTTCCCTTTTTGCCGTTTATCATATTTTGGTTTAATAACTGGGTGTGATGTGGATACTATGACTAACATGATTATTGGAGGTAAATTTTCGGAGGTTATCATAATTATACCCTATGTGGCTTCATAAATATACCAAGTTTGGAGAAAATTTAGTCCTCATTAACTGATATTTATATTTTTATCTCAATATGCCCAGAGGATGAAGATGACTATAAGAGTTGTATATCCTATGTGGAACAAGGTGCATCTCTTTCAGGTTTGTGTTTGCTTACTCAAGTTTCCTGATTCTGGTTATTAGTGTTTCCGGACATCGGTTCCCTCACTATTGACTACATGACCTTGGATTTGCATGAGCTCTCTGTTTACTTTATTGATGCAGTGATTTGGGGCCATGTTTCTGACCAAGTTGCTCAAGCTGCTGAGGAGGATTTGACCGCTGTCAAGAGTGAACTTAAAAGTAATCAAACAAAAAAATGGCAAGCTATTGGCATGCTAAAGCACATACTCTCTTCTGGCAATCTGCCATATGAATTCAAGGAGCATGCCATCAACTTCTTGCTTGACATAACTGATGAAAATATCTCCCAAGAGAATGACGGTGATCATAATGACTTCTCTTCTTATATGCCTAGTGTGTTTGCTGCTTTGCAGGTAGATCCTTTCATCTTGTGTTCTGTGCTTTTCTTCTTTGTCCATCCTTTCTGATTGTTAAAACGTAACATTTCAGGCTGTTGTAATGGTCATCATATATTCACCAAGTTCAGCACTTAGGAAGAAAACCTTTGATGCATTTAAGAGAGTAAGTTTTTTGGTGCTTAGAAGGTGAAAAAGCTTAATCATCCAATACTGATTTTGGCATTCTCATAAATATTTTTATTTCCTGGCCCTTGACTAGCTTATTAGATTTTGAAATTAAATCTTCTGTTACTTTATATCAATATTATGTTTTCTAGTATTATTTTAATGCTTACATCATTTTCCACAAAATTCAGGTTGTAGCTGAGATTCCACGTTCAGAGAAGCGTGACTTTTTAAAAGCCATGATTATTAATTGCAATTCTCCTTCTATGGTAAATCATTTCAAGATGGTTTACTTGATTTGCAAGCATTTATTTGTTCAATTTTGGAACATGATTCATCTGAACTAGTTGTTACATCTTCATATAGGTTGCAATTTTACTAGATCTTGTTAGACAGGAAGTCCTTAAGGAAAACCAACAAAGAACATCAATACGAAATCAAGTCCTGCCTGCTGAAAATATAGCATGTGCAGATGCATTGTTTTGGCCTGCAGTTGTCCTGGAATTGGTGGATTTAGTCTTGAGGCCCCAAAAGGGAGGTCCTCCCCTGCTTCCGGAGCATGGAGATGCAGTATGGCTTTCTCTTTCTTCATTAGTTACTTTACGTTTTAATTTGCTTCTTGAAGTGCTGCATTATTCTGTTGTTTTAACATTCTTTTAAATCTGAATACTTTGTTGTAAATAACTGAGAAAACTAAAAGTGAACTGAACATTATGGATGTATTTGCATGAAAAAGGTAATTGTACCCATCCATCTTATGTTTATGATTTTAGTTTGTAAATAAAGTCCTAACTAGAAGTGTTCCCTATTTTTGAAATATATTGTTCTTGAGAATTTTTACTGTAATTGATATTTGCCATGTAGCTTGTTTATTTTGCTTCATAAATGATTATATTATCAGTCATGATGGGCAGTTGAAGTCTTTCTTAACCCAAATTATCATGTTTGGCATGATGTTCACAGGTTCTGTCTGCCCTCAACCTTTACAGATTTGTATTGCTAACCGAGTCAAAAGGTAATATTGAACTTACGGGTTTTAAAGCAAAGAAAGATCAGGCTTTTGTATGCTAAGATTGCTTCTAGCTTGCCTCTTTGCCACAAATATATAGGGCTGCCTATACTTATTGACATGGTTCAGAAAATATGTTTTAGCTGAGAAATATGAAGTTACCCAGTGCTCTTAACTTTAAGAGAGGCCAAAGTTATTTCACTAATTATGGCTCTTAACAAGCAACGCATGATATAAACTTCAACTCTATTGTCAATATGTCCTTGTTTTAGCTGCTTATCATGAGACTGAAGTCTGAAATAAAGAATGTTTCATGACTTGTACCCTTACTTGTTATGTCATTTTTAGAAATAGATAACCTTAACGGCACAAAATTTGTTTGTAATGTCAAAGCGTCGAAAAAGAAAATTTTTGACTGTCTATTAACTGTCAATATTTTGGACATGTAACAGAAGAATCCAACAGTGAGGTGCTGTCGAAGAGCAATTTACAAAGAGCTTACCACGAATGGCTTCTGCCCCTTCGAACCCTAGTGACTGGCATTATGACAGAGAACAAGAATGATTGTGATGAATTTGCGGTTGATACAGTATGCACTCTTAACCCTGTGGAGTTAGTTTTGTACCGCTGTATTGAACTTGTTGAAGAGAAACTGAAACATTCAACATAAATCATCCCTTGTGTTTTGATGCTTAAGAATATGCGTATACATGATGTTGGCAGGGTATACGTCCTCGATTTGTATATGAATTTTGTAACTTTATTTTGTTTAAATTGAATTATTTAGTGTTTACGGTAGTCTTTGGTTATTGTAAATTCTGTGTTGAACTGTCTTATTCATTCTTTTAAAGTTGTTACTGGGGAGGCCAGGAAGATTTATTAGACTTTGGAGAAATTGAAAATTTGGTTAGTAGCTGTCAGTATGTTAATCAGAAAGGGCTTAGATTGGCCAACTTTTCATAATCCTGATTCCTGGATGTACAAGCGCAATGCGTGGACGTGCAAGCTTCAGTACAAGAAAAGAAATGATTTTTCCTTCTAAAAACAAAAGGTAAACCACACAGTTGTAGCCATTTCACTCGCACTTAGGAAATTAAACTAACGGTACGTGGTTCTAATTTCTAAATTTGGGCTTTGTTTTTCATGGGCCAGTGCCACTCATCTTGTTTTATTCCCCATACTCGATGTACAGATGAAAATAGAAGCGTGTCAGTACAAAGCCTGGAAAAGGAAAAGCAGCCATCTTCCCGGCATAGATATTCAGATGACCACAACATAACAACGACAGCTTTCAGAATCATGTCCTTTATCAACGCAACCAGAGAAAGTAACTTCTTATCTGATATATCCTCTCTAAAGAATGAATATTTTGAAATATACACACATTTAACCAATAATTAACAAGTTAACATCTTTTCTATAGCCTAAGATCTGCCAAAACTAGAGCAAGGCCGACTTTATACCGAATATGCCTTGCATTTTTACTTTAAAAATATCAAAGTTGGCTAGAGCACTGCTCTGATCTTCAGAAATGTTGCCAATAAATTCACAGGCATAAATTAACGACAAGGTATTAAATCTTCATGTCCATGAGGGGAAAAAAAAAAAAGTCCCGAGTTCCAAATGGAGTTGGAAATTAACTTTGGCCAATCATATAGATCAGTAAGCTAGGGCACGTGGAAGAACAAAATTGTCAATTTAGATTCAAGAAGCTTGAACAGAGTTGTCTAACAGCTGTTTACCTACAAAGAATGACACGGTTATTTCTACATAGTCCCGAAACAAGAAGTAATGAGGGTTTACCCCAAAGCATTTCGGAAGATTCACGAACCCGCAACAACACAAGAATCTCTTTGGCCTACTTCTTGACTATCATCTCTACACTACCCTCACATCCTTCTTCATGACTCACCCATTTCTTTGACCTTGAAAAACGTTGCAATCGCAGAACAGATGAGTCTTATATCCGTGACATTTGCCCAGAGATTTAAACACTTTACATCTGCGAACAGCTCTTTGGCCATGAACAGATCATTTCTTTCAGCAAATACAGAGGCGATAGATTCCATTTCACAGCAATTACCTTTCATTAGTGAGACACAATGGACAAGTTTTCTTCAACTCGTCCCATATAGAGTCTCAGAGCCAGAATCATCCTCAGATGGCATCATATTTAGATCAGGTAAAAAGGATAGGCTATTACGCTCTGATACAACCATCTCCGTCTCACTAGACCCTGATGATGGTAGATCAACTATTACGGATTGTGATGGTGAGGTTGAAGGAATTTGATCATGAGAAGAGGCTGCTCTCTTGTGGACCAGAGTAGAACCAGCTTTATCAGGCTCGAATGCAGAGTGTAATCCCAAATCCAGCTGCAAAACAGAGTAAATTTGTTAAGAAGAGTCATCAAGGAACACTAAGAAGAGCCACCAATAAGACTAGAAATTGAAAGGTATACAAAGCAAGAAGAAGATCACCTTCATTCTTTTCAAGTTCTCATTTTTAGCACTTTGCTCCTTAAAAGTAGATCGTAGTGTTTCTATCTCCTGTTACATGGATATAAAATCAATTTAAACAGTGAAGAATAGAAGACATATACAAAATATTGAAATTAAGCAAGAAGCTCCATGATCAAACCTTTTTCAAATGTATCCTTTCTTTCAAGAGCAAGCTCTCCTCCTCTTTAAGTTCAGCAAAAGTCTGGAACAAACAAGTCAGATTAAAATAAATTTAAAAGAAAAAAAAAATTACTAAAACATTAGTATAGAGAAGCATCTTCTAAGCAAGAAATCTTTGGATTGTTGAAACCACAACCCAGAGTGGCCAAAGTAGTTGAATTTTGGTCATTATAAAAAAAAAATCAGCATAAAATTCACAAAAATTCACCTTCCTTTTTCTTGATCTCTTAGAGGAATTGCTAGTGGTTTCATTTGTAGCAGTGCCCTGCAAGCATCCAAAATTCAAAGTACATTAATTAATATAACGAACAAATGGGCAAGCAATTTCATCATCTTCCCTTCTACTACATGCCAATTCCCCCATTGGGAAAAAGGACGCTGAAAGAAATTTCCCAACCAGATAAACACAACACTTATTTTGGGGACCCATCAAAACAAACAAGATTATGATAGACGTGACACGTGCATCATTAATTTTAAAGATGCCCCATCAACAACACATTTGAGCCCTCTTCAGAACTAACAAAGGTACTTGTACAGTACTTTGCTGGTAATCAATTGACAGCTGGCAGATTTCAATTGGTGAATTAGCTGTAGAAAATCCACGCTCCTCCCTTGTAAAAGCCGTCCTCCGCAACATAATGAACCAGTAATGGCACGCCACATCATTGAAGACACGTGGTAGCCCATGAAATATCCTTTTAATTATCGCTCACGTGACTAGATCACATGACCTCTCTGCCATGGACGGCAGATATTGAGTCCTTCACTAGCTGTAACTCAATTCAAGTTTCCAACATCAAATCAAAGTCAAAAAAGTTCAATCGACGGCGTAAACACAATCCAACGGCTCAAAATCGTCTTATTTGTGGGACCTAACAACAATTGGGCTTTTATTAGCACAAAGCTGATTCATCTCCGAAAAGATTAAAGAAAGGCCATAGAGAGCAGTGTGAGCAGATAAACACAAAGAAATGGCTGAAAAATATAAAAAAGATTATAACGTGATAGGGAGGTGCAGAATTATCATAAAAAACAGAGCCGCACCTGATCATTTCCCTTACACGCAACCTAAATTAAAGGGCATCGCCACTAAACGCAGACCTATCTCATGCCACCCTCTCTTAATTTGGGCCCACTCTGGGGTCCATGCCAATATTTTTTTACTGACTAGAATACCCTCAAGTTGGTGGAATCTCTACCCCCCAAGTAAACAAATTTTGATTTTTGACTAATAGGAAACGGCAATTTGGTCGAAGAGAAACAAAAGATCGTGTGCGGGAAGCTTCCTGGTGATTACGGTGGGGTGATAGGGAATGGCTAATGATATTACATCTGACAAAATTCTCCCCGACATAAATTCATGCTCTTTAGAGGACCTAAAGCGAGAGTGAAGATGGGTAATTTGGTCAATTTCCAAGCCAACGAGAATGACAGGTTACCGGAAAGAGGCGAGAAGAAAACGTGAGCCACTTTCACATCAGCTGACCTCACGTGAAGATGATATCCTAAAGTACACAGGGACATTTTGGTCTAAGTACTTGAGGATAGACTCGCTACGAACCTAAAGGGCGGTTAATCACCGTTGATCGGAGAGATCAACCTCAAACTATCTAACTGTAAAGGTCAAGAAAATGTAAAAATCCTTCCAAATGGACAGATTTGTCCTTGCAAGCTGCTGACATGGGTACTTTCGTGAAAACTGAGATTTAATTGGGAACCGGAAACATCGGTTTGAGAAAGCCACGAATAATTCCAATTTTCCTAGTAAATATTGAAACTCGAAGGGGTAAAATGGTCATAGAGCTTAAGAAACGGCCTCCAGAAGACAAGAATGTCTCGTCGACGGACACACAACAGAAAAAAAAGCCAACTCAACCTCAACCTCCGAAACTCCGTAGACTCATCAAAACAGAAAACTGAAGGAGTAAATTAACAGACTCTTCAAGGTCATTCACGTCAAACCACACATAGTATAACACGTCACACCACACAGAGATCAGGTCGCCAAAAACCACCTGACACCATCTCATAAGAATATGAAGAAGAGGAAGATGAAGAAGAAGAGAAAGACCTTGGATCTGGCACCAAAAGTTTGGTGGCGGCTTGTTTCTTCGAAGGCGTCAACGGTGGCCGAGGGAGAGGCAGAGCCGCCGCCGCCACTCCATGAAAGCGGAGTAGTAGGACTAGCTCTCATGGTGTTGGTCGAATCTCCTTCTTTTACCCTATCGCATCTGAGAGACCTTGACCGTGGCTGTCGTATCCCCCACCTGAGAGCCGCCGCCATGGCAGATTTCGCCACCGACGTCGTCATAGAAGCCGCTTGCGTCTGCTTCAACCTCACCAACAGCTCCACCACAACACTGTCATCCGTCATCGCTGCCGTCACCCACTCGTCCTTCACCATCATCATCATCTATCAGATAACAAACGCTTCACGTCGTCGAAACAGATTCTGAAATAAGCAGAGTGTAGACAGAAAGAAGAAAAAGAGAGAAAGAGAGTTGGGGTGGCGAAGAACGAGAGAAAGAAAAGTTTATATGAGAAAGAAAGTGAGTAAGATGGGTGTTGAGTTTATATATATATGAGGGTTGGTTTTTTCCATTTAATTTATTTTTATTTTTATTTTTATTTTATTGTGTGGTTGAGTAGATTCCAGTTATTTGGTTTTGTTCTTCGTTGTTATGGGTGGGCTGGGACTTGACCTTTTTTCTTTTTCTTTTTCTTTAATTTAATTTAATTTTTTTTAATTTTTGTTGGTGTGGGATTGTGGGATCCACAATGACATGTGGCACTGACAAGTTTCATTTGTAAATTTGGGATTTAGCTTCTAGGGCTTTGTAAACTGAGTACCGAACACCGTCCCACTGTTGCTTTTGATATATATGGCAATTGAACAGGACCTCTTTCTATATCTTCTTGACCAAACTTCAGTACGGTTCTGTTTCTACAATTCAACAAAATTCGTCCCGGATGAAATCAAATTCTGCCACCTCATCTTGTAAAATGTTTTTTTTGACTTTTGCTGACAAAGCTTCGGCGTCGTTTCAATGTTCACATCGACGGATCACAATTTTTACTTTGTAAATCTTACCAGTTACCATTTCACACCTCATACTCTTAGTCAAAGATATTTCAAAAACCATCAATATAATCATGAAAAAGTTGAATCTTCATTGGTACTGAATAGTGCATCCTCATCTCATCTCATCAATTAATAAATTTATTTTATTACAATATTAAAATTGCGTTTATAACAAAAAAAAAAAAAATGAATAAAATAATAAATAAAATGAATTTGACTTTTTGTATTTATTTTTATCATATTAATTTATATAAAAAAATTTATAAAATTTATTTATACATCTAATATTATTAAATTTGTATTCATCCTTTACTTTATCATGTCCCACGTTTTTTATAATTATTGGTTGATAAAATTCTCAAAGGAAATCCCTCTATATATGAATTCAATGGAGAGGTATCACACAACATTCTACTTAAATTCAAATATATTTCATATACATATTATTTAAGTATAATTAAACACCCTTATAGGATCGTTTAATCTTAGAAACTCTTAGGGTCCGTTTGGTTCATTATTCTGATACTTTTAGAATAATATTTTGAAAAAAATTAAATTGGACGGGTATTATGATGTAAGATTTGAAAATTAACAAAAATACCCCCTATGTTTGTTTATTTACTAAAAACCGTATAATAAAAATTAAAAGTTACAAAAACACGTCCAACCCACCCATTAAATACGAACAACCGACCACCACCATCGGAGGGTTGCTGGGGTGTTTTGTAATTTCTAAAAAATATTTATGGGTATTTAGTAAATTAACAAATTTATGGGAGTTTAAAATAAATTGAATATATAAAATAATATCTTGAGAATAAATCAATTTTATTGTTTACATTTTATAACAAACGGAGCCGTAAAAACTCCCACATGGGTATATAAAACAAACCCTAAAATAAATAAATCATATTAGAATTTAAATATTATATGATATTAGTAATATATTGTAGAAAATAAATAAGTCTTGGTAGTATAAATACGATAAGATTTGATAAATTTGGATAAATTCATATAGAGTTTCTAATTTGTCTGATTGACCTTGTGAGCAAGAATGCACGTGAATATATGATAATAAAATCCTGGACAATTTGGTAATTAAAATGGAAAACAATCACGGGAAATAATTATTTTATCAAATTATTATCCAAATTATTGTGAATTTTTTTTATTTTTAAATAAAAAATTAATATTTAAGTGGTTTTTGTCTAACGTGCTTGGCACGTGGGACTGGGAAAGCACCAAACGCAGTATATTAGAATTTAGAAAAAGCAGTGCGTGGGTGGTGACAGGCGTCAGGCCTTTCGGCAACGTCACGGTATCAAACCCACAAAACAAAAGCCCTAAACGTGGAATTTTACAAGAGTTATTATTCACTAATAACTTGAGTAACACTCCTTGTTTAAATAATTTAAATTCTTCTGTTCTCTATACTCAGTTTCGAATTCTAATAAATTTAGTTGGTGAAGGCAATAGTATGGTGTGGTTTAGACCAATAATTGAGACCGACCTATAATATTCACGGGCTCATAAATTTAGGAAGCAGCCAAAATCAATTCAGGGAATTCAACAATTTATGTAGGCCTATATTACAGTATATTAAATAACAACGTGAATAAAACTTGCAAAAGCCGTATTCAGGTCTGCAAAGTTGGTGAAGATATGAAAACAATAGGGATGGAGTTTATCAAATCAGATTTAATTGGTGGTAAAAGGAAGCGAAACTAAAGCTGGCAGAGAGGTATGGTTGGTGAATAAGAAATCATAAATGATGAAGGAGAATTCATGGCAGGGCTTTCCGTATTATTAATTACAGGCATCTTTTTTCCACAAGAGGGAAGGGAAACCATGGGTATTTTTCTAAGTTTGTTTCAAGATCGAATGGATTCTGAAACAAGTTTTTTTATCTTAAAAGAAAAGAATCAAAAGATGATAGAAATGGAATCCATTAGAGTAATAAGAAAAGAAACAAACTAAAAGGTGTACTAATTTAGTAACCAAGAAAAGTCCTCTTGAAGAAGATTCATAACAATAATTTATTAAACTCCAACTAAACTATACAATGTGAAAACAGCTTTTGATGCGTTAAACCCATATACTAGGCTCATATATTAACTTGGGCCAGAAAACTGATAAGTTATTTATGTAGAGTGGGCCTATGGAATGACCTCAATCTGACCCAAAAGAAAACACGCATGCTCAAGATTCAAGATTTTTGAATTTTAAATCCGAAATAAAGCCCTATCAAATTAGAGGATCGTCTACCAAAAGCAAGCGTTCATTCTCTAAAGAGGACAAACTGAGTATAAAAAGTAGTAACACATAATTAGAGATGGACAAAAGGAGTCATGAACCCAGAAAAGACACCATGCTTTATCTTAAATTGCTTGGCATCCCATTAGCTGCTAAGCAGAATTTTAGATTTGAAGAATAAAAAAGAGGGAATGGTAACCTGATATTAAAACAAACAGTGAGATGAAAAAGTTTCTAAAATACTGACAAAAGAAGATAAATGTATTGGCAGGCAAGTTTTTGTTTAGTCCTCTGAAAAAACCACCAATAATGGGGCATGTCCTCTCAGAAAGTCAAGAAAATCTCATGGATGCCAAGTTTGAGTTCACCCTTTGGCACCACAAAAGCAGTTGTCAAAACTGAATAAAGCCAGTTGAGCTTGAATGATAATTTACCAACACAGTCATGGAGATTGCTGATAATCCTAAGATGACAATTCAATCTAAGGCTGTACTCGAGCTACTTACATTTTTGTGATTCCTTTGCAAAGTTTTGTTAAGACTTGGAATCTCTTTTAACAAGACAGCTGAAATTACTCTTATCATTGAGATAACTTAGAACCCTGCTAACTATATTGTACTTAACTCACAGCCAATTACTCTTTATTATTGAGATAACAGATCTGGAATTGGCTGTGAGTTAAGTGGAAAGTTTGCAGGGCTCTCTTTTTGTACCTTCAGTACTGGGGTATACTTTACTATATTTCATAGCTCCTTTAAAGCATCAAATCCTCCACTCAGATAATGTAGACATGAAGAAATAATAATTAAGAGAACATGAGAACCAATAGAAGGCATCTCCTAAGCAAATTGTTCCCTCAAAGACCTGTCCTCAACAAGAATTAGAACCTGTTTGACACCTCTCATAAATTCATTTCAACGATCAAGTCTCCAATCATGTCTACAAGCAAAGCTTCTCCTGAAGAATATATCAGAGTGATGAATGAAAGAGGATGCTTCCCCAGCCAGAAAAAAATCAATAATCCTTAACCCTGGAAACATTAGAAAGGGTCGATTTATACATCCAGAGTTAATATTCCAATCAATCTAATTGGGAAAATAGACCCCGAATTGATTTTAACTCTGATTCTGTAGTGAGTAGTGACTACGAAGCTCATGAACTTTCTGGCAGATTAATACACCATCCGAATTATGATAGAAAAAAAAAACTCCAACCAGCCGCAATAATCAACAGACCAATACAGAACAGCAGTACACCAGCATAATATAACTAAATTTTTTATTTCGAAAATTAAAGCAACTACATAAAAAGGTAAAACATAATGGGATACAGATAAATCATACCCCAAACAAGATTACAAGAGCCCGGATACATAATATCAGTAACTTCTTCATAATCATCAACCTAATTTACTCAACCCACAAGCAAAGAAAACAAACCCACACCCCCCATTTCTATCATAACCCCTCTTAAAACTAAACCAAAAACTTAACTATACATTGAACTTTCAATCAACCCACTGCTATTATCACAAACCTTTTACGAAAGAACTACTTAAATTACCAGTACAACTACTAATTGCAAAGTTGAGTTAGCCAATTCGGTCTTCATCCCCTTGAAAAAATAAGGGATCAGATCGATAATCAGAAAACCCAAATAATCTCATTGAAACTTTAAACCGCGACTTCTGACTTTCTTTTCAAAGCATATCAAGCTTCAAAATCCTCCTCAAATCACTCGTCGCGTCATCGTGTTTGACAGTCACGGTCTTCTTCGTGAAAAAAGCAGGTAAAGGAAGCGAACTAGGAGGCGGTGAAGCAATAAAAGCAGACCCGGCGTAAAACGAAGCAACTCGGTCCTTCGACTCAGTGAGCCGGATTTGAATCGGGACTGACTCGGGATCAGGTCCCAACCTCTCTGTAGACCCCAGATCTGGATCTTGACGCTTCTTGGTCATCTTTTTCACGGGCTCTGGTGCCGGAATCGGACTCGGTTTGGTGAGTTCCTCCCCACGTTTTAGGATCTTCACTTGACCCATCACGAGATTGCTTTTCGCGGGGAGTTTAGGAGCCACCACTCCTCGTGACGGAGGAGACGTGTTTTGATTCCGTGGCGGACTTCGCTTCCCCCGGGTAGATTGCGCCCGGTTCGACCGGTTCAAATTAGGATAAGAATTTTTAGGGTATTTCGTCTCGGGAGAAGATATCAACGGCTGTTTCGAAAATCGGTTCTGTTTCAGAACATCTTGAGGGTTTAGAACTGCTACAGTCATTTTAACTTGAATTAAAAAAAAAAATTCTAAGATTTAGAACCTAAGAACCAAAGATTTAACAAAGAAGAAAGATTAAAATCAATCTAAGACGAGTCAATTTAGATATCGAAAACAAAGGAAGAACAAAAGCAAGGCAGAAAATTTAAGAGTCTGAAGAACGAAAGGGAAAGGAAATGAATTTATAAAGAGGAAAATTAGGGTTCGCAATATAGACAAGGAAGAGGAAGAATACAATTTCGATGAGTCCTCGTTAGGAAGAAATAGCGTGTCTTTATAGGAAAAACCTAAGCGTGGCTGGAGCGCAATCAGGAAACTTAGAACCACCCTCATTAGTTGTCCGTGTATAACACGTTATTCTAAGTCGGCTTAGGAATACAAATGATATTAAAAAGGAAAAAGAATTGGTATATAATTACAATTTGGGTTCATATATTTTTATATATTTAAAATCATTTATTGAAGAAATTTATTTAATTCTTAAACCAACAAAACTTTATTGAAGAAATTTATGAAAATTAAATAACAAATTATAATGTGATTCATATTTAATGTGTTTGAATTTGTATTTTTAAAATTTTATTTTATTTTTAAAATAAGATTAAGACGTTTACAGCTTATTTATACCTTGATATATTTGCTTTATATTTATTATTATGAGATTCTTTATTTTTATTCTTTGTTAAAGAATATTGGCAATCTTTTTATGCTATATTAACTATTAAGTTTCGTAAAACGTAAAATCAGTTTTCTTAAGTCAGGAGAAAGTATTTTCGTTTTTTTTGAAGGCGGTTCGTGGTGTTCACGGGCTAAGAAGCGAGTGGAATTATGGTTGTTGGGGATAAGACCCCATCAAAACCTCGGTTGTGAAGACTGGCTATCTGACGTGGAAGCGGAACCACTGGTGAGATAATTATCCGCGACCTTATCTCTCACCCTCGTTCTTTGCTTTTATTGCAAGAAATGCCATCTCATTCAACATTCTTTTCCTCTTCAATTACCAAAATACCCTTGTTTTTTAAACGTTATTCAATTTCTGGATTTTTCGCAACTGACAACTGACCAACTCTATCAATAGTCCGTGTACTTATTATTATTTATTAACGCTGAAGTCTGAACATAAAATCAGTAATTCACTAAGGAGTTTCAATATAATTTAATCCTGTTTAAGTAGTATAATTTAACTCAGTACAACGATCCATAATTCCCTTAATTTAATTATTAATTGAGTAGATAATTTGTTCTCAAATAAAAAATGTACACGTCATTTAGGATTTTTTAAAATTCAAAAAGTCAGATCCGGAATTTTGTTTGAGACTTCGAGCATCAAGACAAATCAGTTGCTTAATTGTTAAAAAATCAGAAGCTTTATTAATTAATTAATTAATAATTAAAAAGTAAAATAAAGTTAACTCACGAAACTGAAAAGGACATCCAAGGGTTCACATAGTTTGAAAAAGTTGACGCTTGCCGTCGATTACCAAACACGTATATAAAGTAGTTTGGTCAAAGAACGATGAATCGGTTAAAGCAACCACAAATTCCGAAATACACGTGAGCAGGTGTTAGTTTCGTGATTATTTAGACAAAGGCCTGGCATTTTATAAAGAAGGAAAGAACCTGGGTGCTCGTTCGAAGACAGCTGGAGGGAATCATAAGTACACGTGTTTAAATCAGAACGGGATGACGTAGACTTCAACAAAGACGTGTGAGGAATCTGTCAACCGACTCATTGGGCAATTTGATTGAACCGCTTTTCGGTAATTGCTAGGCTGTTTTTGGTTTGAACTGACAAGACCATTTTCATTTTTTAAAATAAAAAAATCTTTATTTTTATATTTTTTTTTTTCCTGTTTGGTCAAGTTGTTAGACTAATCCTCGAAACAAAATTAACGTAATAACGCACCTTCACAATCCTCACTTAAATTTTGGGAGGCAAAGGATTTTAATAGCTTTTGCTTTGCTGAAAACTAATGTTTAAAATTTTAATGCTGCAATTGCCAAACACGTTTTAATGAGTGGTATATTGCGCTCTCTCCTAGTTCAATTATTATAGGAGAGGTCCAAAGTTTCAACCTTGTATTGGAGGCCCAAAGCTTCAATTGAAGGAATAAATGAACGGGAAATGATCTTTAGTTTCCATTATTTTTATTTTTAACCTTTAGCTTCAGGTTTAAGTAGAGTCAATATGTAATTATAACTAAAAAAAATCTTCTCTTCTTCTATACTTTTGCTTCAAAGCTTCAACTGTTGTCCCAATTTAATAATTATAAAGTATGAAACAAAATTAATCAAGTATCACAAATTTTCCTTAATGATAATTTTTTATACTCAATTTTCTGTTTTAATAGAAATGAAACTATTTTTTTTTTTCTTTTCTTAACGTGAGATTAATGATTGACTACTTAAGTATAAGAGTTTTCAGATCTCACAAATTCTCTCAATGAGAAATTATGATAAGAGAGTGTTTTGTTATACGAAACTAAATACGCAAAGATTTGTTCCCACCCAAAAAATGGGTTATTGACAAATTCATACCCGTTCACTTTTTAAATACACTTTTACGATCCCAAGCAGAATTTGTTAACAATTTTCATTGTGATAAAGGGCAGTATGGTCATAAGCCATTTGTAAGAAAGGGTAAAATGGTCAGTTGACAATTTGCATAGGAAATCAAATTTTCAAATTGCAATATGGGGAATGGGGCGATGAAAGTGTACTCTGCATTGATTCCCCACCTCCATTGACCAATTGAGGCCTGATTTGGGATGTTTCTGTCGCCGTTGGCCTTCCCTGACCCCACCAGCGACATCCCCACCCTCCATTGACCAAAACCCCCAAGGTTTTGGCATGTCACCTCCTATTGATTGTTGGCTACCGTTACGTTAAAGCTTCGAATTTCTCAGCCAAATTCCAACCGATTTTGATAACCAAAACTACCCCGACCACCACTCTTGGCATCATCGGTGCCCCCTCTTCAAAACCCCCATAACCTTACCTCCTGGCAACTCGCGCGTCTGCGATAGCACCACTTGTCGCCGCGTTTGGGTTGTTTTTCTTAGTTGTTTTGGCTTCAATTTGACTGGATTTTGGTTTGGTTTATAGTTTGTTTGTGTTGTATATTGTTTGTTTTGGGTTGTGGATTGATTGTACAAATCCTCTGGCCATTTTCTCGGTTGCCGGACATCACCTCACCTGCCCCCTGCATAATGCCCACCAACAATTCGACCATTTGCCCCAACCAGTCACGGGAACACAAATCTAGTAGCGGTCCACGATTGGCTGGGGGGCGAACACAAAAATAGAAATATTTTCAATCAAACAATCACTGGCATTTTTGTCTTATAATAAAAATATCCGTTTTTAATGGAAACTGTTAACAAGATTTCTGCTTCGATCTCCAGTAGTAAAATGGTATTTAAAAAGTAGGCAGATATGAATTTGTCAATGGGCCATTTTTTGGAGTAGGAAGAGGTTGTTAACTCGTGGAAAAATCGGGTGTGCAAAACTAGAAAAAGCATGACTACATTGAACTGAGATTGGCCTCGGTTGAGGTCATCAAAATTGAACCAGAAAATGCATTTGCAGGCTGAAATTAAGTGGCCCACTACCCAATTCAAGATTCTTGCACACAAGTTAGCATACCTTTCATATGAAAGCACAATAAAATATGGTATGGTTTTCACTAATCTAAATGTGAAAACTATTGGTATGTGTGATTTGTTATTTTGTATGGGATTTTGGGAATAATATTGGGTAGTTGAATAAAATGAATATTACAATGTAAAATTTAAAAATTAACAAAAAAAACCTCATAGGTTTGCTAATTTAACTAAATACCAAAATATATAAAATTTTTATAAAATGACAAAAATACCCCCATCCATCCACAATGTTAGATTCCAACCACCACCATCGGAATCTGGTCGAAAAATGGCGTTACGATGCAGGTGGGTTGGATCTGGCCGGTCGTACGTCGATATGGAAAATACCAAATCTACTATCAGATATGGCCGTTGACAGTCGCAAAAGGCCAGATTTGGCCGTCAGATGGGAGAATTACCGGTCAATTTCGGTCATTTTTACGCCATTGTGATAGATTCCGACAACCACCGACGGTGGTTACTGGAATCTAACAACTATGGGTGGAGGGTGTTTTTGTTAATTTTTAAATTTTTAAATTTTTTTTTTTAGGAGTGTTTAATTAAATTAATAAATTTAAAGAGTTTAAAAGTAATTAAAAAATAGAATAATATTTCTCAAATAATAAAACAAACAGAGCATAAATATTGTGCATGTGTGTCCAAAATTTGAATTGAAACGGCACAAATATTTGTCGACTAGACTACAAAACGACAGTCTTAATTAGACAAATAAAAGCCAGCTTGGGACCAAACCCATTATACTCTGATTGAGACTTTCACATTATTCATTTACCCACTTCCTTTAATCAAAATTCTATTAATTATATAATTAACATTAGGTTTTGGTTATAAATTAAACTATAATTAACTAATATTGTGGCTCATAATGTTAGTTGATAGCTTGAAACCAGATAATGCAAATTGGCTTTTAGCAATTGTAACTTTAAGAAGTAGGTCCATTCTTTTATTACACATGCCAATTCTCTCTTTAGTATATATATTTCAATTTCATATTTTAGTCATATGGTTAACAAGATTTATAATTTATTTAATATTTTATTTTCATGTTAACTTTATTAAATTTCTCTTCAAATAAAGGATTTATCAGAAAACATTAAACATATAAGAGGATTTGATCTTTATATTTTGTTGTTTAAATATTAATATCTCTTTAAACTGAAATGTAAAACGACATGTCCTAGTATTATTAAGACAACGAATATCAACTCGTTCGAAAACTTCAAATGGAGGGTAGTTTACAAGCACGTAAATGGCATGTTGTGCTATTGAGCATATTTCGAACAACAATAAAATTATGTGTTCATATAGTACTTGTGATTCGGTTGATAAAGTTAATGTTTCCGTTTGCTTAAATTATTTAAAAAAGAAAAAGAATGTGTACCTTGTGTTTTATTAAAATTTAATTTCAAAAATTCGAATGCTCTTTTTCTGTCTTAATTTTATAAATTTTGAAAATTATTATATATTGGAGGGAAGATGGAGCATGTTGTTTTGTACTTTGTATTATTTAATTTTATATAAAAAAAAAAAATACTTAAATCAAAGCAAATTACGGAGCAGTTGCAGCATCAAGTATTTGTCTTTTTGTAAATGCCAGTTACTGCATGGAAAAACAAGTGGATTGACTACGACTGTTTACCAACCGTTAGATCTTTGATTTGAGGGTGAATCTAACGGTTTTTAAATTATAATCATGTGGGGCCTTTTAACTAAGGATTATAGTAAACAATAATTGAGTAGAGTGACGTACTTTAGTTTAGGTTGGGGTTGAGCTCATTGTATATTGATGCGGGACGGTCTGACCCTGATCTCTTTCATCCAATGCCCCCTTTGTTTTCAAATTCTCCAACCCATTGTTCACTAACACGTATATCCTTCTTTTTTTTTTTTTTTTTTTAATCATGTGTCCATGTCAACTTATACGCATCTTATTCTACAAGCTTTTTTAATAATCGAGATATCCAATCAGTTTGTACGTACTTCAACTAATTTTGGAGTCCATTAAACACCCTATAATTTTTTTTGGTAATCGAGGGTGCATTCAGTTTGTACGCATCTCAACTAATCTTTGAGATCCATTAAACACCTTATAAGATTTTTTGATAATCGAGGTGTCTAGGTCATTTGTATGTATCTTAATTAATATTCGGGGTCATAAACACTCTATTTTTTGGTAATTTGGGTGTCCGTTAGTTTGTACGCACCTTAATTAATCTTTGGGGTCTTTAAACACTCTACAAGCCTATAAATTGGGTATGTTTAATGTTATTATGGTAGGTGACTCCAAAGAAAGCAACCTAAAGAAGAGAACAAATATCTAGACGGACAGACCAAGCTTTAAAGCTAATTTGAAGTTAGAGTTTCACTACCTAAACCTAAATTTTATAAAATACATTTTATTAAAAGCCTTGACGATTCGACCAATCCATCATATTATTCTATGAGAAACTTTATTCTGGGGTTATGTAATCTATTGGATAAAGTTACACATTTTTTCTTGGTAGCTTCAAGCATGTAGCGAAAAGCAAAACATACTTTACTGAAAGGAAAATAATGATTTGAAAGTAAAGTAATTGTATGACGGTAATTAGAGAGATTAGATTGGGATATCAATGTATGAACCAATTAATATATTTAAACTTTGAATAATATTATACCAATAACCATCTTTTATAAATTTTTTTTATAATTTTGATGTGATAGTTTATAATTGGTCAATTTATAATAGATTTTACATGAATTTTGTATGAGTCTATTAATCAATTATAAATCAATCAATTACGAAATATTACACAGAGTTAAAAGAAAGGGTTGTGGATATAGTAATATTTTTAAACTTCCAATTCTATTACGTAATTAATGTTGAAAATTTGATTATTCTCCGCATCAAACAAGGAAGAAGATGGAAGATGTTGACATACAGAATGTAAAGAGAGATTTCAAATGACTTTGTGAATATTTTTCTACTGTTTGATAATTACAATTCGTAAACTGTCCCACACTGCAACATGAGATCCACTTTCCTGGTGCATCCTTTTTTGTCTGCTTACAGCTTTTTCAGAGGGAGAAAGGACAGTTAAAAGAAGAGCAAAAGATTAATTTTTTTCTTTCTTTAAAAGAGGAGAGGCCAACAGGTTTGTGTTTTGTGTTGTGTGTACGGTCAGTTTTGAAACTCGGCCATGCTTCTTCTTCACTCTCTCTATCTTCTTCTTGTTTCTTCTTAAAAAACTACAAACCAACGCACAATGAATCTTCTTCTTCTTCTTATTCTTGTTCTACTTGTTTTTCTAATACAACCCTTTTGGATTCATGCTTCTTCATTCTCAAATCACCCAATTGCTTTCTCATTCTCAGCTCCTCTTTCTTCACCACTCATTTCTCCCATTTCTTCTTCAATGGCTGCCTTTTCTCCAGGTTTATGTCTATTTCAACTTTTAAATTTCAAAAACAGCTACTCATTTCGGTGCATTTAATGCTGCAAAGCTTTGATTTTTATTGTTAATTTGATAAAAAAATTCTCCCTTTATCTATCTAAATAACATTCAAATGCTTTACTATGCTCTCCCTTGTTATTATTTCGCAGATTTTTGTTGAGGCTTTGCTTCTGTATGTTTAATTTTTCAGGTATTCAAACGGGCAGTGACGACAAGAGCCGTGTAGATTCACATCACAGAATGATTGTTGCACTCATTGTTACATGTAGTGCACTTGGTGCAATTATTTTATCTTTATTGTGTTTGTGGCTTTATCATTTGAAGTTCTCACACAAATCCAGCAATAAAAATGCTAAGAACCCAGGTACTTTTTTTTTTGTTTTTACAGATTATATTTTCCATTATATTTTTGCAATTTGCTGATTTGGATTATGTTCTTTGTTCTGTTTGTTCTTGTTTTGCCTGGTTTGAACATGGAGATGCTGAGAATGGACTTGGTTTATCGCCATTTTTGGGTAAATTCAATTCTGTAAGAATGGTTAATAAGAAGGGAGCTGTTATTTCATTTATTGATTACAAGTTAATTGAGAAAGCAACCGACAATTTTCATGAGAGTAATATTTTGGGTGAGGGTGGATTTGGATGCGTTTATAAGGCTAGCTTGGATGATAACTTGATTGTTGCCGTCAAGAAGTTAGATTGTGCTACTCAAGATGCTGGAAAAGAATTCGAGGTATCATCTTTAAAAGGGAATTTATTATTTTTCTTTATTTTGTTGCTCTGCTTGTTCTGACTTTGAGTTGTTCTTCTGCAATTGCAGAATGAGGTGCATATACTAAGCAATATTCAGCATCCAAATATAATTACTCTTCTGGGTTACAGTGTTTGTGATGAGACAAAGTTCATTGTTTATGAATTGATGCATAATGGATCTCTTGAAACTCAACTGCATGGTAAGAAATTAAGAAATGGAAGAACATTAAGTAATATGAATTAGAAAAAGAATTGACATTTTATTTTTTCTTTTCGATTTTATTATTCAGGTCCTTCTCAAGGATCAGCGTTAACTTGGCATATGCGGATGAAGGTTGCCCTTGATACAGCAAGGTGAGTTTGTTCTTGCATAAGATAGTTCTTTTTTTTGGTTGGTTGCTGAGTATTATTTTTGTATTTGAAACTTTTGACCAGAGGATTAGAATATCTCCATGAGCACTGCAATCCACCAGTCATCCATAGAGATCTGAAATCGTCTAATATACTTTTGGATTCCAACTTTAAGGCTAAGGTAAAATAGTACTAAAAAAATTACTGAGGTGCCTGGTTTTTTCTTTATAATAATCTCAAGATTCTATCAATATACTACTACCACACTTTGTAAACGTATAACGCCGAATCCACTGATACATTTCTCTCTCTCATTTGCTCTGGTTTTAGCTTTCGGATTTCGGTCTTGCCATAGCTGATGGAGGTCAAAATAAGAACAACCTTAAGCTTTCTGGCACGTTGGGTTATGTAGCTCCAGAGTATCTATTAGATGGTATGCCAAATTGATAATGTATTTCTTTAACTTGACCAGTTGCTGTGTTTATTGATATATATATTGTTTGGACCCTTGATGACTTCAATTATATTGGGAGGTGCGGTGAGTTTTATAAACATGGAAATTTCTGTGTTATATAATAAGTTATCTTGACATAGATGCACATGTACTGCCTCTGCAAGGCATCTGGACTAATTATGTTGTCTCAATTTCAAATGAGAGAACCACATGCAGAAGAACATCTCAAGCTACTTCCTGATTTGCAAATATTATTAGCTTTAATTAAACATTTTCTGAAATTGATGCGATTTGGTTATACTTGTTTTCTAATAAGAAAATTCTGTTTTCTTTATTTCTCTAGGTAAATTGACAGATAAGAGTGATGTCTATGCTTTCGGGGTTGTGCTTCTGGAACTTCTTCTGGGAAAAAGGCCAGTGGAGAAACTGGCACCAGCTCAGTGCCAATCTATTGTCACATGGGTACTCCATGACACTAAATCCACCATTCATTTATTTTTGTTTCTTTGAAATTCATGTTATAAAAGATTGAATTTTGAAACTAAATGCTTGAGCTATTTTATTTATGAATGCAGGCCATGCCTCAACTGACGGATAGATCTAAACTTCCAAACATCGTGGACCCTGTGATAAAAAATACAATGGATCTGAAGCATTTGTACCAGGTTTGTCACCTACATAATACTGCATTTACTGCTCCTGTACGTATTTTGGTTTCAATGTGCAACTTAGGTAGATCTAAATTGAAATCTGGCTTCTACTTACCAGCTCTAACCAGCTTTTGGATTAATTACGGTTTGTCATTTTTTAATAGATTTTCTTGGTCAGTTGTTGGTTGAGCTGAAGAAGAATTAGCCGAAGATATAAGCTTAGCGATTATTGTTAGGTTAGAAAGCTTGCCATCAAATGCATCATCAAGTCTAGCTTCTGTATGCTGACCCAAATTAGAGATTAGTCTAATACATTTTTTTTTTTTTTATTTTTTGGGCAGAAAAATTAACATGAATAAGTCAGAATTAAGGTTAGGTTAAGAATGGTTGGCGCGAAGCTGAGAATGGCTCAGCTACTAACTCTCTCTAGTACCAACAGACATAATAGAAAAAAACCGAGTTGCACTCAACATATTATTTATTTACAGGTTGCTGCTGTTGCCGTGTTGTGTGTGCAACCGGAACCAAGCTACCGCCCATTGATAACGGATGTCCTACACTCTCTTGTACCACTCGTTCCCATTGAGCTTGGAGGCACTCTAAGAGTTACACCACCAGGGCCTCCGGCAAACACCACCATACCTTAAGGATGGAATGCCCAAAAGATACAGAAGAACCATTGTGATGATGCAGCGCCATTTTGATGGCTTTTAACATATAATTTTTATTCCTTTTGGTTATCGAGGTGGATGGTTGGTCTGGTTAAAGAGATAAAGAGTATTGGATTCTTCTTCACATATGTACATTGAAGCTTTAGATGTATTATGATTTCTCTAGCATTCTGAAAATCACTTGTTCATACGAGACTCTTTAAAAATTGAAATATTGAGGTAAATGGTTTTGCCTGTAAATATTTTTATTTATTTCTCCACGCTATATAAATCTCTTTAAATTGATTTAATTTAAGTAAATGATACAGCATTATTGTATTATAATCTCACCTATTATATGAAAAAAAAATTATTATAAAGAGTTTGTATATGTAACATGACTCATCTTCCCAAGACTATTAGATGTTGACCCAGCGATGGCCAACTATATTTCAAGGTCGTCCTATTTTTAGATGGTTTATCTGCTGTTCAACAGCTCTTTAACACAAGAATTGGCTAGTAAGAATGACGGTGGCATCGTACCATATCAGCTATTGCGTGTGAAAAAAATTCATGGTAAGGGTGGCTCAAATGTCAAACGTATGCAAAATTTAAGTGGGTTTGGCAGACACGCAATTGACCAAAATGCTAAAGAAAACATGGAAACAGAACAACCATAATGTCCAAGTGTAAAAACACAAATCAGTTTCATTGTGAATTTGTGGTGAAAGCCCGTAACTATAAAGCAGAAAACCTGGTTGAGTTTGAGCCAGAAAGTACTCAGATAATGGCTCTAAGAATCCAGAAAACGAATAGCTATAAATTATTGCCTAACAGCTCAATCAAACTCCCGTTAAAGACTTTTTACCAGTCGCTTGACATTATTACAAGTTCTCATGACCCCCCCCCAAAAAAAAAAATAAAAAAAAATCAGCAAATAATGATCATATATGAAACTCACCAAAATTTTTAAAGGCTTGCTTCTTATAAGTGTCTCATGATCCAACGATTTTAATTGACATTGTGGAATGAATCAATAATGGCATCGGCAAGGTATTTACATTTGGCCAAGGACAATCCAGCCAACGATATCCTTCCATCCTTGGTCATGTATACATGCCACTTATTTGTCATGTTATCGCTCTGCAAGATAAAAGAGGAGTTAAAAAACATAAGTTTCTTGATCATAGGCTAGTCAACAAATGAGATATAGGGAAGTTCAGTTCAGAGAGAAAAACAAAAGCAAGAATGCATATGCAATGAAGAAGGGGAAGAAGCTGAATAGCTGATATGTCGTTATTCTAACATTATTTGAAATAAATGGGATTCCCCCAGCTTAAAAGAATAGTTGTCCATGATTCAGGACCTCAGATGTAAAAATCTGGGTCAAAAGGACATAAAACTAATGAACATAATCTTATGTCAATATGTAAATCCCTGCAGCAAAGATGACATTCTGGAAAGCTAGAAATCAATATACAAGAATTTTGAAATTTAAAGGAAAAAGATTTTAAGCATGGGGAATTACCTGAGCTTTATTCAAGCCCGTGAATGAGAACATGCCAATCTGCTTAAGAATGAAAGACCAATCTTTGCCACTCTTGTCTTTTGAAGAGAGACTATCAAAAAGTTTTTGTCTCACATTCTTTATCCTTCCAGCCATCATTTCCATCTCTGCTTTCCATTCATTGAAGAGAGTTGGATCACCAACGACATTCGCAACAATCCTAGCTCCATGAATAGGTGGATTTGAGTACATAGGTCGAGCAAGCCTTTTCAGTTGGCTCTTTACCCTGAATGTACAAAACATTAATCAGCATGCCTCCACCAAGATGCACCACTCCAAAAGTTAGAAATCATCTGTAAAAGCTAATAATCTTCATATTTTGCTAGAGTTGCAGCAAAATCAGTTAAAAAGTTTTTCTTTTAATAAAAATAATAATCATAAATTGCTTGATAAACAATATAGAAAAAGAACACAATGATGTAAAAGAGACATCTCCATATTTTGGTATGGCTCCAATTTGAATATACTTGACTTACAATTATTACTTCAAAAATTGTGAAGAAAAGAAAATTGATCAGATTTCTTGTATTAGTAATGCCTTCCCAATAAAACCTACTGTAGTTACTTCATTATTCTATTTTCCTTTCAACTGGATGCCCAAGATTGTTTTTTCTCCCCAATTAGCAAATATAATTATAAAAACCAAACTCCTTCCCATTTTGGTATATGCAAGATTTGACATCAGCTAAACTAACTGATACATGAGCACTAGCCCAAGAAAACTCCTATGATGAGACAGCTATCGATTCACAGAAACTTGCATATAAAAACCATAATTTCATGCCCAGGTTTAGGGAGTTTCAGTGATTGAGAACACAAGCCCGCGTTAAAATGCAGCACACAACCCAGATCCAATATTAAAGACAAACTCAAATAACTAGATACCAGCTTTTGGGCCTAGATATCTAATTAGGATTTTATCCAAAGGAGATCTGAACAACAATGCATAGGTTAAGCAAGAAACTTTCAGTGGGGTTTCTGACAAGACTAATAAATAAAATAAAAGTGACACAATACTGTAATCAACGATGTCCCATGCAGAACTTTTATGCAGATACTTCAACAGAATGCTATCTAGATTATAGAAGAAGATTAAGGAGCAAAACATTATCTGCACCTTGCTGCTGCATCTGCTGATGAGCAGACAACATTGATTGCTCCAATCCTTTCTGCATAAAGACCAAGATTTTTACTGTATGACTGAGCAACTAGAAGCTCCATACCGCGCTCGGCAAACAACCTAACAGATGATGCATCTGCATCAAGGCTTCCACTTGCAAATCCCTACAGTACATAAAAGTGTTCTGATTTCGAGGTCACTGGAAAAATGGTTGTGTAATTAGACTGAACCTTCACATGATGTTACAACATGAAATCAATCAACAAATCAGTACCTGGTACGCAACATCGAAAAAAGGAATGTGGTTCTTCTCTTGAATGACATCGGCAATTTTTTCCCACTGTTCGGGGGTTGGATCAATGCCAGTAGGGTTGTGAGCACAGCCATGGAGCAAAATAAAAGATCCTTCAGGGGCTGCCTGTAGATAGACAGAATAAAGAAATACTGAATTAGAGAAAATAGAACCTAATTGAAAATTTAGAAAATAGAACCTAATTGAAAAAGAAGGAAAGAAAGTTTGACACTTCTGGACAAGATGCAACCTTTATGTCAGCTACCATCCCCTCAAAATCCAAACCAACTGTTTTTGGATCATAGTAACGGTATTCAGACCATGGAACTCTAGCATCATTGAAAATATTCTTGTGATTACCTGCAGGATGGTTCTGTTAGAGCCAAAAAAATATAAACCTTGAAGCAAATTTCACAAACAAATTAGAGGGAGACACAATAAATACCCCAAGTAGGAGATGATATTAGAACTTGTGCTCCAGGAAAATATCGTTCTATAAGAGCTGCGGCTAGTCTCAGAGAACCAGTCCCTGAGAGACCCTGTACCGTTGCAACCTGGAAATTTTTTTGTTTCACCTTAATCAAACATTCATGGCAAAACGAAAACATGATTTTCTTTTACAATATGACAGACTAGATTCTACATACCCTTTGTTCATTTAGCACTGCACTGTCTGCTCCAAATAATAACTCTGCAGTCACCTTATTAAATGCAGCCAGACCTTCGATTGGGAGATACTATAAATTTTAATTACGTTGCTGTTAGCGATCCTAGGTTAGAAGAACAGCCTCCAATAATCTATACAACTGAGTACATCAATTACCTCTTTGTTTTCCCCTCTCTCCAGCATAAGATTCTCTGCCTAGAAATTGAAATGGGTTTGAACATGATTAATAAGTTGAATTGACAGTGAAGTATCACTACTCACATTCGTACTTTCTTAGGAAGAATAAATAGGAAACATAGATCATAGGGGGAAGAAACCAGACTCCTTGAGTGAAAATCATAAAAATGTTAACAATTGGTTGATGAAAGAAAACTGACCTTCTTAACAACATCAAGCACATAAGGCTGTAGTTCTTCAGTTCGATAAGCTCCAACTCCAAGATTGAGTTTTTTATCAGTTGTGTCTGCCTTAAAGGCCTCAGACACTCCAAGAATAGGATCAGGGGGAGCCATTGTTACACCCTCAAAACGAGACACATTGACTGCAACAGCCATAGATACCCGGCCAAAAGACTGCTGATCAAATTAAAAATAATAATAGTTAAAGTATACAAATACACAAATCAAATCAAATTTAATTCGAATTGGAAGTCCCTTTAAAACACACACAAAAAAGAAAAAAGAAAAAAAAAAGAAAAAAGCTTATTTTCGGACAATCACGTCATAAAGAATCAATCTACTATTCATCCAGACAACAATATGCAAAGATCCAATGAGTAATTGATATAAGAATAAAAGATCATAAATGACAAAAAGACAACTTAATTTAAATAAAAACCACCGAAATTTCATTACTCCGTAACATATAACAGCGTTATCCGGATTATCCCCTGAGATAACAAAATAAATTTGAAGATAAAGGACATATAAAGAGCATTTTTAAAAAAAAAAAAAAAACGCACCTTTGTCTTCATCAAACCTGGAGTCAAATTGACACTTCCAAGCTTAACCTTCCCCTGCTCAACGGACAAGAAATTGATGTGATTCACGTCAGCAACATTTTTCATCAGGAACTAAACAGAAAAGTGAAACAGAGTCATATAAATTAGCAGTACCTTGAGAGTATCGTGCATCGAAAGCGAAGCCGAGGGAGATGCTGAAGCTACAGAAAGCATTGTTGAAGCCATCTGGTTTCAACTGTTACGAATCAACGAGAGGAACAATAAGATTTTATGAAGATATAACCAAATCAATTCTAATGTATGCGTGATCTACAAAGCGAAATATGTAAACAAATATATCGAGAAGGTATCAGATTGCGATATCAAATGAAATTTCACCTAGCAAAAGATGGATGTGTCGATGAGTACGAAGGAGAAGACTGGTGTGATCTTTAGAGTGACAAAGTAGCGTTTGAATCGACGCTGATACAGTGAGGAGAAGTAGTTGTCATTGCTATATCCGTGTGCTGAAGATCAAGGGTGAAATAGTCTTTTTAAGTCATAAAAGGTTTGGTTTGAGTAGTAAGTAGTAAGCGATGGGCGATGTTGGGTGTTAACGGAGTAAAAGGTAACTTTGGACTGCCATTTGTCAGCAAATGAGTGGCGCCACGTTCGGCCCAACAAAATTGTAGTGTTAAGAGCGGACTTTTTCGGATCGGATGGATCCCATCCGTCCGACTAATTTCAATGAGTTGGTTATGTGGTTGTAACTGTAAAAATATGGATGGTCTTAATCCAGTTTAATCTGGATTATTAAGAACTGTCACTTGTACTAATTGTTGTTCGGTTAGAGAAGCATTTTATTTATGAAGATCAATGAAGAAAATATTCTCTACAATTAGTCGAAGTTATTATTATTATTATTATTTGGGAAGTTTATAATATCAATCAATGTTCTGAAAATCAGTCCGGACTATGACCCGTTCAAGGGTCCGGTTTCCAATTTGACCAATTGGATCGATCGATTGGATAGTATCCTAAAAATTTTTTTTAGTCCCTTAAGGTTTGAAATCTATCCAAAACACCCCTGTCGCGCGAAGAGACTGGTGAGTGGTGACGACAACAACGATCAGCCAATAGAAGTTTGAAATCATGGAGCTTTTGATGTATAGATGCCGACAAATCTTATGGTGATGTTAGAGAGTTCTACTGACGCCAAAATTTACCGGAATAAAAAAGGATGTCCGACGATCGCATGAACTATAGGTAGATGGCGAGCAACGAAAGACTGGACAACAGCCACATAAAATGGATGGGTTTTGTCGTAGAGATGCCGTCAAGTCTAATGGTGGTGTTTTTTCCCTCCAACGATGTCGAAATCCGACAGAAATGAGTTGCGATTGGGCCGCGATTAGACACTATTCTGACGGTCCAACCGCGGCTCAATCCGGTTTGATTAAAAATACCAGTTGGCGGTTTTCAGAACACTGATACAAGCTACTGTGCACTTGACATATCAAAACAAGATGTGAAGAGCCTGCCACTGCGAACTTGAAGAAGCCTGCCAACCGCCAACCGGTCAATGGTGAAGACATGCCCATATAAAATTTGGCCTTCCACTGAGCAGCTATATATTTATATCCATAATAAGAGTTATTTGACTGAAATAAGAAAATTAAATAGAAAAGTGAAGGTATAACTACTGTCTCCTATTCCAGATTTGCGAAGAGCATGACTCCTCGCTCTGTAATATCAATATGCATACATCAACCAACTTTTATCACTCCACCTAAAAATCACAAGTAGTAACCTTAACGTGCACAATCAGCTTTCCCCTGTCCACTGAATGATACCAAGCAGCTAACTATTTTGCTCCTTCCCTCCCTGTCTTTGAAAACTCAGTTACACGAGTCAAGAAACGAAAAGTATGACCATGAGCATTTTAACTGCTAAGTTACTTCATCTCCGACTAAAGGTTTTTAACTTCCTCTGAAGCAATCGAAATCACTAAGCCATAAATTTTAACATTACTTAGAAAGGCAAACCTAAAAGTTTAACATTAACATATCGGTCAGAGCCCGTAAAACATGCAAGCAACTCATCCACAGATGTCAACCTAAGAACAATTTTTTTACCCGAGTGACAAACCAGGAGAAACAACCCATCCAGGTGCATTCGACTCCGGCAGATTACTTCTTGAAATACAAGCATAAAAAAAACAGAAAAAGAAAGATAAACATGCCTAGTATAAACCTATTTTATATTTGACAACAAATCTAATTCTTCCCCTCTATATTCTTATCTCATACAAAAACATGCCTAGTATATTCGTATTTCATAATCAAATGACAGTTCAAATGTAATATCCTAGTAATTTCAGTTGCACAATAGAAAGAGGCCTGATAGCTAAAAAGAAACAGACTATGATTAACCCGTGGTATCACTAAACTACAGAGAATTATCAATCTTCAGTTAAAGAGTTGAATAACCAAAAACCATTATTACAAACATGAACTGCAACACAGGCCAAACCAGCTTTGGGAGATACAATCAAAAAATCAACCTATATGAACCCATCAGTAATAACAAACATATAAACTTCGATAATTTCCACAGGCATTAATACTTGAACAAAACTGAATTAACTAAAAGGAAAAAGGAACTTAAGTATAAATTGAAGGAACAAATTCCGAACAATAATAAAAGCCCAAAACATTAAGGAGTCTTATGAGTTCCGTATACAAATGCGTTTTTTCTCAACTGAATACAAAGCATAAAGCTTGTATCACCATGGTCTTTAAGACAACTAAACACTCTAAATTACTTTAAAATAAGCTTAAACAGATCAACAAAAGATCCATCCGAACAAACACCTTAGAATCCAAGCTTGGTACGACGCCAGTGCCTGCGCTTTGCGTTATACCTGAAAAATAAAATCAACAGAAAGAACAACAGTTAGATATCTCTCATCGTTCTTAATACAGTTTCAACATAAAGATAAATAAGAGAATGAAAAAATGCCTGATAGTGTTATCGGTACGCATGCGGATCCAGTGAGGGATAGGCCTGTTTTGCCTCATCTTCTTGGCCAGTTTCTTCTTGATTATAAAAGTCTTGTGTGACGGCTGTTGATATATTCATGTAATATATCAATTACAGATAAAAAAGCCCAAACCAACAATAACTTAATTCTACCGAGAAAAAGAAAGACGAAGAGAGTATTACCATTTTCGCTTCTCTTCGATCGGCTGCAGAGTGGGAGACAAACTGCCAGTAGCGAAAACCCTAATCGCAAAAACCCGAACGTGAAGGAAAGGTGCTTTTTATATGAGGGCACTCGGATAATTGGACTAGTCTGGACCGACTCGCATGTTGGGCTTCTTGGGTCCAAATATAAACAGCCCATTTAGCCGTTCTTAGGTCCCAAATTAGGCTAACGACTTACACATACCCAAGGTTTTCCGTAATGACAAAGTGGTATCCAAAAGGTTTTAAAACAACAAATAGGTACCTTCCGTCATGTGTTATTAGTGATTTCCGTTTGGTAATAGTGCAAAGACTAGAATGCCCTTGAAAGTTTGATATTTTAGTTTTTTGTAAATTTAAAAATTTCTAAAAAACCCCCTAGGTTTGCTAATTTTAACTAAACACCCCAATATATAAAATTTTTGTAAAATCACAAAAACACCCCCACCACCCGTAGTGCCAGATTCCGGCCACCACCGCCAGGATCTGATTGGAAAATTACGTTACGACACAGACCCGTCAGATTTATGTCGTAATGCGTCAATCTGGCATTTTCCGACCAGATCTGGCCGGAAAAGGCCAGATCTATAGCCATATCTAACCAGAAAAGGCCGCAAAACTCTCGACGGCCAGATAGACATGTTACGACACAAATCCGACGGGTCTGTGTCGTAATGCAATTTGCCGGCCAGATTCCGACAGCGGTGGCTGGAATCTAGCACTGTGGGTGTTGAGGGTGTTTTTGTGACTTTACAAATTTTTTATATGTTGGGGTGTTTAGTTAAATTAGCAAACCTAGGGGGTTTTTTAGAAATTTTTAAATTTATAAAAAACTAAAATATCAAACTTTCAAGGGCATTCTAGTCTTTTCAACATTACCAAACGAAAATCACTAACAGCACATGACGGAAGATACCTATTTGTCATTTCAAAACATTTTGGGTACCACTTTGTCGTTACGGCAAACCTTGGGTATGTGTAAGTCATTCGGCCTCCCAAATTATTGCCAACAACAAATCAGCCATACATTTACTCTCGTATCCAGCTGTGAACCAACATTCCTAACGGCATATGTTTGGTGTATTTATATTTTAATTTTCAATATATACTATGAAATGAAAATAAAAAATGGAATTATGGAACCAGCTGAACTTTCTCCGAGTCACTGCGATTAGGGATGTTTAAAACCGGTTAACCGATTTCCTAAACCGAATCGGTTTTTCAGTTCAAGAATTTTCCTGAACCGAAACCTAACCGTTTAGAAAAAATCAGTTAACCGATTTTGAACCGGTTTTCTCCTTAAACTTAAACTTATTATTATTATTATTATTATTTTAATTTTTCCTCATTTAAACCGTTAAAGTGCATAATTGTAATATCATCTGCTACACATTTGTAAAATCTTAGTTTTCCTTACACTAAAATCTTAATAATCAATTCTCTGATTCTAAAAATCACGATCAAATAATATTCTTTTGTTTTTGGTGTTACACCTAACATCAACCATGCCTGAAGATTTTAGAGAAGATTCAAACTCCAATTCGAAGATTAATACGACGAAAAGCTTTAAAGTCCAAGATTGATAATCCTCTTTAAATTCCGCTCATAACTTCCACTTAAATTCCAAGATTTCGTTACTTACGAAGAAAACCTTTAAAGTCAAACACAATGATGTTAAGAAAGAGCGATCCATATTATTGTTGTATTGCTGACAACTCAAAATGGTAACTAAATAAAATATTGATAATCTCATAAACCGTTTTAATTCAAAAAATTTAGAGAAGATTTCAACTCTAATTGGAGGTTTAGATTGTGGAGAGGAAAAAAATTATCTCATTGTTTGTGTCTCTGTGATGAATCTGGAGAGGGACGAAGCTGAAAAAGATGAGTGACTGAGCTAAAGAAAGACAAAGCTGCTGCTGGAGGTGAGAATGAAGAGCGACGAAGCTGCTCCTGCTGCCGAAGGTGAGAATGAAGCTGTTTTGAAGGAAAATCGAAGCTAGACAGAATCGATGAAGGTGCTCTGTGACTGTAATAGTGTAATGTGGGTTGTGGGTGGACGGTGGAGATTGGAGAGTGGAGACTAGAGAGAACAAAGACTGAAAACTGAAAATGAAAGCTGAAAATGAAAAGGGGATTTAGGTTTAGGGATTTGTTTTATTTTATTTTAATTTAATATATTTAATTATTTATAGTAAACCAGTTAATAAAACCGGTTTCATTTTCTCCCAAATCGATAACCGAATTGAAAATGTTGTTTTTTAATTTCTTTGAACCGAAATCGAACCGGTTTTTCGGTTAACCGAAAATTTGGTTCGATTCAATTCGGTTTTTTCATTTTTTTTTTAACACCCCTAACTGTGATGCAGTGTAGCAATGAATGCATTTAGTAAAACAAGGTGATACTCATCGTGTTATTGTTGGGTTTGTTCTTGTTTTTAATATTATCATTATTATTGCCCTAATGAAAGGTTAAAACAAGTTATTATTGCACGAAGGAGAAGAGTTCCAATGATCACCTTTATTAGTGTTTAGAGGGATTTAAATTCAGGAGCTCATAGAGCCTTCTTTTGCTCTTTTATCATCAGGTGTCATTATTGTTGTCATAATGAAAGGTTAAAACAAGTTAATATTACACGAAAGAGAATACATAATATAAATTTGAGAAACTTATGACGGTTTATAACAATACATAACTAGCTTTGTAGCTTGCGGGATCCAATTGATCATTTTAAGTTTTAGAAAGTTTAAACTCATTCTCAAAAGTTAACTCAAAGGAAAAGAGAATTCAATTATATATATATATATACATTCTATCAGATTGATAATATAGGACAAATACAACTTATAATATTATAGGAATAAAGGAAAAGGGAGCTTTAAAGTACTCGAAAATCCAATTCTTCTTAGCGTACAAATGGAATAAGGAAGTACTCAGCATAGAATAACTGCAGATCAAGTAAACAGAAGTAGTCAGTCTGGGGTTATACAGAAACGAGGGAGATATATATGCTAGTGTGTGATGGGACATATGCTGATCAGAAAAAGAGAAATCACTTGCCTTCCAAATGAACATGTAAAAAGAAGTTATCGATGCTTTACTTGAGAGATCAACAGATCGAGCTCGAAGCCACAGAAAGGAGGCGAGTGTGCAGTGGCTCAGTATCTGCATTAGAAAGAGAATCCTTATTAATTATGAGAGATTAATTAATACTCCATGAAGTACTTAATGAACAAAGCACAATTCCTTACAGTAACAAGCTTGCTAATTGGTAGGGAAGATGCAGAAGCTCCCACCATTACAGCTGCTCCATAAGCCATCAACAGCATTTGAACACAGAGCCAAAATACCTTGTGAGAAAACCCGGCAACGAATATTTGTAAGTCAACAAATACGGCCTGTTTCCATTTGGTTAGAAAAGAAGGAAAATCTGAAAACAGAGTCACATATACTCACTCTTTCTTGACCTAGGCTGACACTAAAGGATTGGATGCCAAAATATCTGTCGCCATCTATATCAGGTATATCCTGTGTTAAGCGTCCAAAACAAGTAAATATATAAACAAACTGCTTAGGAAATTGAGCACTAAGATGTCAAGGAAGGAAGTATTCTGAATTACCTTAAATAGTGCTATAACAGTAGAGAAGAAGCACATGAAAGCGGTGGCAAATAACAATGATTTTGTGATTACTATAGGTCTACCGAGCACATATTTCTGGATGTATGAACAGCTTCATCATCAGTTACGAATAAATTAATTTAATATATAGTAGAAGGGATTGATGAATTAAACCTGAGTGTGTATAAAGAAAGCAAGTTGAATTACAAGTGCCCTCACAAACAGGATGCAACTTGCAGCCAGAAATGGGTGTCTCTTCCATCTAAGAAAGGGATGCTACAAGAAGAACCACAACGCATTAAGCAGTCTCATCAGTACGGAATAATATGATTGATTTGATGATTTCATTTGGCTTTGTAAAGCAGTTACCTCGACGGAATAAACAGTTCCAAGCAGACCGCCTATGAGGAGAGCAAAAACCAGTGGTGGAGATTTAGAAATAATCCCCATACCCAGACTCTGAAAATTGAGATCAGGAAAGAAATTTTTAAGAGGAACATTGCTAACAGGAAAATGGTTTTATAGTTAGAGAGATTAATTAATAACTAAAAAAACATAAATAATTATAGTGCATATTGTATTATTTAATCCTCTAACATGGCCAGAAAGTAGTACGAGGAAAACGATTTAATATTAATTTATAAAACACAGTTATGGATTGTTAAAAAAGCAGTGGAATTTGAAGATTGCTGCCAATCTGCTTACCATCAATAAAGCTGCGGAAACAATTGCAGTTCCAGTTCCCATCGAGAAATCACCAGAAGCGACGGGAAGATCGGGCTTATTAACCTGTGAACATTAACAATAAACTGAGATAAATAATCCTATAAGTGTTACTGCTGTTGCATCATGCATGAATACAATAATGAATTACCAGTTATACCTTGTCTATTTCAACATCAAACAACTGATTTAAACCCACAATGTAAATATTCATCAATATTGAGGGCACCAAAGCCTGGAATATCAACAAGGATCGATCGATGTTATTATTCAAATTTGAAATAATCTTCATAAGCAGTTTTGTTTTGTTTTCTCTTATAGACTTGACATGCTACCTAAAATAATCCTGTTACCTTCAATAATCCCATGAAAAATGTGGGAGTCAAATCAGCAACATTTACTACCGGAAGAAGGGAAACCGATATTATCCCTATAATCTGACCAAATAAAAAGAAATATATAAATGAATAAATCTTTAACCACACTTAATAAGGGTAGTACTTTCACGGAACTCACAGTGCTAATAACGGTATGAGGTCGACTAAAACGATAAAACGCGTTAAGTTTCTGGGAAAAAACCTCCAGAAAGCTAGTTGCGTTATCACCATCATTTTCAGATTTTGAGGCATAACCATCTTGTAACGTGACACGATTAATAAAGTATCTCTTGAGTGGTTTAAAATTGACGTTGTTTATTATTATTTTCTTTCTGTTTCTATTAATATTATTGGCTTCTATGAACGAAACTGTGTTTGAACTTCTGATAGCCTTCCAGCAGCTCAGCTGAGCGCAACTTTCCTGTCTCACTGCCGATTCAAGTGCTACAACACAACCCGGAAAAAGCAAACATGAATACGAAATAAGAATCTTTCTTTAAGATAAACGTACGTGTCGGTGTGCATGCAATTTATTTAATTACAAATTTACAATGTTAAACGTTAACCACTAATTACAGCTTTGGTATTATCAAAAAATCAAAAATAAAATCTCCACGAAGATGAAGATAAGCATATTTATTCTTATCTTCATCGTATAGTCCATAACTTCAAATGTAAAGAAGAGAAATAGTCAAGAACATAATCAAAGGTTGAGACTGAGAGTGATGGAGAAAGGAGAAACATACATACCCTGCCCTGAAATATGATGATACCTTAGAGGGAAGCTTGATAATGAATAAGATTGAGGCATGGCTGCTCTCTCTTTCCTTCTGTATACAATACAAAACTTATAGGAGGAAGCGATTGTACTTTTTACCAGCGATCGTTTATTCCTTTGCTTAATTTTTATCACTGTTTAATATCAAAGTCGATAACTGTAAATTACTAGTTTAACAACTCAACAAATTTTCCAACTTTTTGAAATTCAAAACTATTCGATGTTAATATGTTTGTACCAATGTTTATGAATCACTAATAAATTTATTTATTATTTATGTTCTTCGCTCTATATAATTAGCCTATTTGGCTGACTTTCTCACATTCACACCTACAGGTACTCGAACAAGAAAAAATAAATATAAACCTAATCACATTCTCACTTCTTTCTCTGGATTTTTCAAACTTATGAAGCATAATTAAAAGCATGAACTCGTGAATACCTGCAATCACTTAAACCATGCTCTAATCTATAAAAATGTTTTAAATCGTCAATAAATTGAAAAAAAATGTAAAAAATTCATAAACCTATTTTCTTAAATTATAATGTGACAGTGAGTCAATGACAGAAACAAAAAAGTCATCCAAATTTAATATGAAAGCTGGATTTTTGCAACTTTGTATTCATACTGATGACACAGACGATGCAGTCTTTTACATCCCCAATCAGCATTACCAATGTACAGAAGTAAGTAAAGGATTCCATAATTGTGAAATTCAAACTCTTCCATGCGCTATTTAAGTCTAATTAGCCAAAAGGGGTGCTAGGCCCCACATAGATGCCATCGGAATGTTAAGCTTGTGGGACACCATGATACCGACCCATGCACGCCCATCTCCTCAGCTTTAATATTCAAGGCCTTCCTCATGTCCCACGCACACGATCTTCTAAAAACATCTAAGAATAACTAATGAAAATATTTGCAAAATCTCGAAAAGTTTTATAATTTCAAGGATCCACACCGTTGCAATGAAAGAGCAGTTTTATTGGAAGGATATGATAATGAATAAAGATAAGCCGGTAAACACTTCTCATTAATTTTCGCTCATAAATGTGCTGTGAGAGCTCGTAATTAATCAGTTTATATTAGGTTAGATGGGATATATTATAAACTGACCAATTGCGAGCTGAAACGTCACATTGGTGAGAGGAAGTTAGGAAGAATGGTTTGAGGAAATTTAGTTGACAGGCCTTCCCAATTTTCGAATTGAGAATATAACCTGAAAAGGTTTTTGATTTTTTTGTTTTTGTTTTAAAAATCTGACCTAGCACACTTAAGCATAATTAAAGCAGCAAAAAGGGTTAGGGTGAAAAGATTTAAATGTTTGTGGGTTAAAGTATAATAAAAAGAAGTTGGTTTAAAATTTGAAAGACAAAACACATTCCTCTGCCATTAACACCTTCTTCTTCCTCTGTCATTAACACATTCTTCTTCCTCTGTCATTAACATCTTCTCCACCAAAGATCCCCCTCTTCCTACTCCTGACATTTCATCCAGGGATGTGTATCTCCTCTTTGCATTTTATATTTCTATTTACAAAGATTTAATGATTGATTGGGTTTGGGTTATGATTTTGATTATGTGGTTTAGGTTCTTGGGTAGTGTTTGATGTAATACAAGTTGAAAGGAGTGAGATTTGTTGATGATTTTCTTGCATTGTGCGTAGCTGGGGGTGGTAGCACTGATTATAGGTGAAGATGACTGAAAATGTATTCTGGAGCTAATGGATCGTTTAAGCGATCTGGTATATCGCTTAAGCGATCTAATATAAGTCTGGTATATAGCAGTAGATCGCTTAAGCGATCTGGTATGGTAGCAGATCGCTTAAGCGATCGGGTATATTTAGACCTGCAAAACGGGTTGGGACCAGCGGGCCGACCCCATACCCGAGTAAATTATATAGGGTACGAGTCTGTATTATTAAACCCACTTTTTAAGACCCGTACCCGGCCCTACCCATTTTGTAAATGGGTAGACCGGGTACACCCGCGGGTACCCGTTTTCAATTTAAAGAAAAAAACCCTGACATTCTTTGACTTTCTCTTTCGTAGCATGTGATGTGAGCAGACGCCTAAAAGCTAAAACACATTTTGTTTGCCTTCTCTTTCTCTCTCCAAACTTAACTTCTCTTTTTTTTTTTTTATTTCGTAGTCCGCGCCTTTCCTATCAAAATCATTCATAATATCCATTCATTCCTCTTCCCTAACCCACTAATTTTTCTTCCCAAAGAGTTTTTCAACAACCCACTCTTCTTCTTTGCGACTAAGGGGCTACTGCCTACTGGTATAATAGATCCAATTGATGGCGTAAAAAAAACTTGAATTCACCCAGCCCTTCTCACTTCTGGTTCATCAAGATAGGTTGTAGAGCAGCACATTTCCATTTCTTCAAATTGTTTTCTCTTTGTGTTTCTCAAGATTTCGAAGCTTTTAAGAATTTTTCTTTTTTGGGTTTGTTTTGTGTGGTTGAGTTATGGGAAGAATGAAAAACATTGTGTAATTTTGGAAACAAGTTTTCTTTTCTTTTTGTTTTTCTAAGGATTTGAAGATTTTGAGGTTGTTCTTTTTTGGGTATTTGCTTTTGGGTTTGGTTTGAAGAATGGTGATAAAGATGATGAGGTGGTAGCCATGATTGCCTTTTGTGAGTTGTGACGAAGAAGTACAAGGTGAAATTGGTGGTACAGAGGATGGAGGGGTGGGATTTGGCGCATTAGATTGCAGAGAAGAAGGAAGAAGAAAGAACAAAGATTAGCAGTTGAGATTTGTTGGAAGGCTTCTAAAGTCACCTTGAGTACTTTGAGAAGAAAGGTCAAGAGGAACTTCACTAGAAAAGTGGCCACCCGCGGGTCCAATCGTACCTATATAGGGTAGGGTATAGGCCTAAAGTATTGGACTCGTTTAGATCGACCCGTTTAAGACCCACACCCGTAAGACTCGTATCCGTTTAGACTCGGATTGTACCCGGCCCATCCGCCTGTTTTGCCAATCTAGGTATATGGCAGCAGATCGCTTAAGCGACTCATCAATTTTTTTTAAAGTCTATCTAACCCTTAATATATCGGTTAATAAATTTTTTTTTTTTATGATCGCTTAAGCGACCAAGGTTAAAAGCAAAGGATCGCTTAAGCAATAGAATAAATCGCTTAAGTGATTGTGCGTCTGGGCACTTATTAATTATGTCTTGTTCATGATTGCTTAAGCGACCAAGTGTAAAAGCGTAGAATCGCTTAAGCGATAACATAAATACAACCAGATCTCTTAAGCGACTAAGTCTAAATACACATGATTGCTTAAGCGAGAAATGAAATCTCTTAAGAGATCCAGTGTATTCGGATTATTTTTATTGTATTTCATTAGATCGGTTAAGCGATTAACGCTATCTTAAACATATAAGGTGTAGGATTCGTTTCGTAGACCATGACCATTATTATATTTTAATTAAATTAGTTCTTTTACGGCTATATTAAACATATATGGTGTAGAATGTTTACGTCTATATTAAACATATCAGGTGTACGATTCGTTCAGTGGACTATGACCGCTATTATATTTTAATTAAATTATAATTAAATTAGTTATTTCACGGCTATATTAAACATATATGGTGTAGAATGTTTACGTCTATATTAAACATATTAGGTGTACGATTCGTTCAATGGACCATGACCGTTATTATATTTTAATTAAATAAGTTCTTTTACGGTTATATTATATAAACATATATGGTGTAGAATGTTTACGTCTATATTAAACATATCAGGCGTATGATTCATTCAGTGGACCATAACCGTTATTATATTTTAATTAAATTAGTTCTTTTACGTCTATATTAAACATATGTCCATAAACATGAAAAAGAAATATTGAAGTAAATTACCTTTAATCGCTTAAGCGATCCCATCTATTTAACCTTGGTCTACAGAGTGCAAAGAAGATGATTGCAAAGTTCAATTTTATATTAATATTATATTTTTTATATATTACTTTCTTGCCAAGAACTAACAAAAATAATAGAATAACAATAGATCTTTCAGTTTTATGTACAGTGTTGATCGATAAAGACCGAAGTGTTCTTTTCACATTCTATTGAAATGAAAAAGATAATTAATAATAATTAATAATTAATAAAAAAAGACTAAATATTAAATAAACATTACAGAATATAATTTCTCACTCAAACATTCACAATAACAAAAGATTTGCTAATAAGTCTTCAACGGTTGGCCTTGACAACTCTCTCGATTTCATCATTCTTCTTGATGGCATAGCTGAAAATACAAGGATATAAAATCAGTTTAATACATCATAAAAGATTGACATACAACCAAGAGAAACTAGTGAACAAGTAAACGGAACAACATCTAGCCACTCACCAAACTATTCAACACCAAAAACAACTTGTCCTATGTCTAATAATAGTCAAGTGCCTATAATGCAAGAAAAAAAAAAGTAATTAACCGATATATTAAGGGTTAGATAGATTTTAAAAAATATTTGCGGAGTTGCTTAAGCGATCTGGTATAAATAAGCCTGATCGCTTAAGCGATCTACTGCCATATACCCGATCGCTTAAGCGATCTGCTGCCATATACCAGACTTATACCAAATCGCTTAAGTGATCCATTAGCTCCATAATATATTTTCAGTCATCTTCACCTATAATTGGTGCTACCACCCCCAGCTACGCACAATGCAAGAAAATCATCAACAAATCTCACTCTTTTCAACTTGCATTACATCAAACACAACCTAAGAACCTAAACCACTAAATCAAAATCATAACTCAAATCCAATCCATCATTAAATCTTTGTAAATGGAAATATAAAATGCAAAAAGGAGATATACATCCCTGGACGAAATGTTAGGAGTAGGAAGAGGCAGATCTTTTGCCATCATAGTAGCTTAGAGGCTTATCCCACTTCCAGCGAATAAAGTTGATTATATCCGATTCCGAAGATAGTGCAATCCTTATTTTATACCGCTTTGGGAGCTGCCTATTAGGCAAGGCACGTAGGGAATCAGCCTTTTTTTTTAGTGGAGAAGATGTTAATGGCGGAGGAAGAAGAAGGTGTTAATGGTGGAGGAAGAAGAAATTGTTAATGGCAGAGGAAGAAGAAGATGTAGACGAAGCTTAGAAGAAACAACAACCAGGGGAGGGATGCGTTAATGGCGGGAGGAAGAAGAAGAAGGTGTTTGGGTTTGTTTGCAAGAATTTGGGCTCTTTAAGGACATATTATAATTTTTAAAAGGTTACACAATACTTCATTAATCCTAATTAACCACTAATCATGTTTAATTAACTTTAATCAATAATAAGACTATTTACTTAACACTTTTAAACTATACGACCTTTTAATTAAATTTGAACTTGATTTGATATTTTAATGAAATACCCCGAATGGTTTGTTAGTGTAGTATTACCTATGATAATATATGTTTATTAATAAATAGATGTAATCAAAATATGTATAATGTTTATGGGCTTTAAATTCGCAATCCTTTGTAGGCGAAGGAGTCCAATATCAGTACACACTCAGCCCATAGATTAGCCCTGTATGGGCCGCCCATTGAGAAAGAAAAGCCCTTTAATTTATGCGGCAAAAGAATGAGCTTTAATTTGTACTAAAGTCAAGATTCGAATGGAGTGAACTCATTTTAACTATATGATAAATTAATTTAATACTCTTACACATGTAATATGATAATAATAATAAAAAGCTTAATAAATGTAACATTACGAAGAATATGATATGGCATAGAATTATAGCAAATAACGCGGAGTTGAAAATAAGATTGCCATTAAATTAATTAGTGTTTTCAAGTCGTAATTTTCCCCAACTTGCACATGGCCTGAAAATGACATTGTTTTTTTTATAATCGTTACATTTTTGCCACTAATTTAACAAAACAAATGTCAAGGTCACAACACTATTCTTCTCATTTGTTAATTAATGTTTAAGGTAGGGGTGTTCAAAAGAACCGGTTGGAACCGGAACCGGTGGGTACCCTGGGTTTGGTTCCAGTTCCTACTCATAACCAATCGTCAATGGGTAGGTTCCGGTTCCAAATTTTTGAAACCATTACTGTGCGGTTCCGGTTCTGGTTACTATAGTTAGGAACCAAAACTGGAACTAGGAACCGAGACTAATATAAAATAAAATTAAATATTAGGGGGGTTAATAAAAACTTTTGTAGAAAAAGTAATGTGAATACATTTATATTTATATTTCATAACATTTAAAGTAAATTGGTTTGCTTTTGAGAATCTACCTTTACAAAGTAATGGAGTTTGTAATTTTGAATTTATAATTTGTAATTTTATTTTTGTTAATAAGTGCCAGGTGGGGGTGTATTTGTAAGTTTTTAAGGGTCTTTTTACCATTTTAAAAACTTTTGGGGGGTCATTGTAATTTTATAGGGTACCTAGAACCGGAACCGGAATCGTTGTCACAGGTTCTGGTTCTGGGTACCTAGGAACTGGAACCGTCAGTTCTGGTTCTGGTTCTAAATTTCAAGGAACCGTCAGTTCTGGTTCTGGTTCCGGTTCCGGTTCCTTCAAAAAGTGCAGGGTACCCAGAACCGAACACCCCTAGTTTAAGGTATTCAACCACATGCTTTCCCCTTAATTACCCATTAAATCAGGACCTATAAACATGTGCTTCAACTTAGACCATTTCCAATGTAACTTGTAGTCTTCTTCTTCTTCTTTATCATATCAATCCAACGATTATCAAGAATCTCACTTGTATTATTGACTTGATTGAGTTAATTATAATTATAATTATAATTATTTATTTTTTTGGTATCTGAGGTATCCAAGCACTAGCAGCCCGCCTAATCCTTACGGCCAGTGGCGGATCCAGGAATTTCACTCGATGGGGGCAAAAAATAAACAATTTATGGGGGCAAAATGTCAAAGTCTTATAGGGGGTAAAATGCAACTAAATATAAATATTTATACAATCTAAAGTTTTTTAAAGTTTGAGTGGGGGCCATGGTCCCCACTCGTCATTAAGTAAATTCGCCACTGCTTACGGCCACGGAACAACTTACAAGGTCGATCGATTAAGGTAATTGCACAAATGTGATAAGTACCTCTCATTCAATTTGAACACAAAACCTCTCATGTATAGTTAACCCTAATGGCTAAAAGGTTTACCTTCCGAGGTTTACTAAAAAGGATCTTAACTTTGGAGAGTTAACAACTTTTTCCAACCCAAATAATGGTTTGATGACGCTTTCCTACTCACAAACTTTTAAAATACCATTTTACTACCAAAATTTACATTCTTACTACAAAAAGAGAGCAAACTCGTTCCAAGTTGCTAGAGCTTTTGAAAGAATTAGTTTTTTGGTAATGGAAGGTTGGATTTTGGTGGTTGGGATTGATCGGAATTTGACTTGGGAGAGGCGACTGTGCAAATCCTAATCGCTTGATTGTCAACAATTGACAGGGTCAACAAGAGTAGGGTTTGAGGGGTTTTAGTAAGTGATGATCGGGGAAGAGAATAGTGGTGGTGTAAGATCACAACGATGTCGGAATCAGAAACGGAAAATAAATTTGAGTAGTAAAATTGTATTTTAAAAGTCTGTAGACAAGAAAGTGTCATTAAGCCATTATTTTGGTAAGAAAAAGTCATTTACTCTAATTTAGATCCTAATTTCTTGATAATGGTATGAGATTTGGTTAATTTGTTGAATAAGCAAATAGTGGAGGAGGTGAGAAGAAATGAACAGTGAAAATGCACATGGAGTTTCGATGCATCCTTTTTCATGGAAACTTAATATGATATGGGGAGCTTAAAATTTTTTCAAAGAATAGACTGGGCAAATCCCATAGACTGCGGAGGGTACTTGGAACGACACAACATTTCAATCACATCGCCTTCAATATTTCATAATCACATTCACACCCTTTCTTGTTTATTAAAGAAACCGCGTCTTCTTAACTGTTAATTAATCCCTTTCTTGATTCTTATTCACCGCAAGACTAGCCAAAATCTTCTCAAATTTCTCCATATTATAACTATTTAATCATACTTATTGTTTATGTATACTGGATCTAGACATATGATGTTGAAGAATAAGTTGGCAGGGTCAGCAAGATTAATGAGCTGACTAAATTAGTTATTTAAAGTAGTTAAGAGTTAGTTATATTTAGAAAAGTTTGTTTTAGTTTGTTAGTTAATTACAGAGCATCTGTATATATAGTCATGTATTTCAAGAGCACAATTTAATGATGTATGAATTCATTTTTTACTTCTCTCAATTTCATCATGATCGGTGAGTTTTCAGAGGTATTGTCCGTTTTGGGTTATAGGATCCGTACAATTTTGTCCTGAAAAAACGCCTTTTGGTAGTGAGGGTGGCAGACAATACAACAAATCAGCCATACATTTCCTCTCATATCCAACTGTGAACCAACATTCCTAACGGCATATGTTTGGTGTATTTATATTTTAATTTTCAATATATACTACGAAATGAAAATACAAAATGGAATTATGGAACGAGCCGAACTTTCTCCAAGTTACTGTGATTAGGGATGTTCAAAACCGGTTAACCAATTTCCTGAACCGAATCGGTTTTTCGGTTCAGGAATTTTCCTGAACTGAAACCTAACCGCTTAGAAAAAACTGGTTAACCGGTTTTGAACTGGTTTTTCCCTTAAACTTATTATTATTATTATTTTTTAATTTTCCCTGATTTAAACCGTTAAAGTGCATAATTGTAATATCATCTACTACACATTTGTAAAATCTTAGTTTTCCTTACACTAAAATTTTAATAATCAATTATCTAATTCTAAAAATCACAATCAAATAATATTCTTTTGTTTTTGGTGTTACACCTAACATCAACTATGCCTGAAGATTTTAGAGAAGATTCAAACTCCAATTCCAAGATTAATACGAAGAAAAGCTTTAAAGTCCAAGATTCATAATCCACTTAAATTCCACTCATAACTTCCACTTAAGTTCCAAGATTTCGTTACTTACGAAGAAAACCTTTAAAGTCAAATACAGTAATGTTAAGAAAGAGCAATACATATGATTATTGTATTGTTGACAACTCAAAATGATAACCAAATAAAATATTGATAATCCCATAAACTGTTTTAATTCAAAAATTTTAGAGAAGATTTCAACTCTAATTGGAGGTTTAGATTGTGGAGAGGAAAAGAATATCTGATATTGTTGTTGTTTTCTCTATGGACGAATATGGAGAGGGCTAAGCTAAAGAATGGTGACTGAACTAAAGAAAGACAAAGCTGCTGCTGGAGGTGAGAGTGACTGAGCTAAGAAAGACAAGCTGTTGCTGAGGTAAGAATGAAGAACGACGAAGTTGCTCCTGCTGTCGAAGGTGAGAATGAAGCTGTTTTGAAGGAAACGAAGCTAGAGAGAATCGACGAAGCTCTGCGGCAATGCTCTGTACTGTAATAGTGTAATGTGGGCTGTAGGTGACAGTGGAGACCAGAGAGAACAAAGACTGAAAACAAAAAATGAAAGCTGAAATGAAAAGGGATTTAGGTTTAGGGATTATTTATTTTATTTTAATTTAATATATTTAATTATTTGTATAAACCAGTTAATAAAACCGTTTCCATTTTCTCCTAAACCGTATCAAACCAAATTGCAGTTTTTTAATTTCTTTGAACCGAAAACAAATTGGTTTTTCATTTAACCGGAAATTCATTTCGATTCGGTTACCCAAAATCGATTCGGTTTTTACATTTTTTTTAACATCCCTAACTGTGATGCACTGCAGTAATGATGCATTTAATAAACAGGTGATACTCCGTGTTATTGTTGGGTTTGTTCTTGTTTTTATTATTATCATTATTGTTACCCTAATGAAAGGTTAAAACAGTTATTATTGCACGAAGGAGAAAAGTTCCAATGATCACCTTTATTAGTGTTTAGAGGGATTCGAATTCAGAAGTTTATAGAAACTTCATTTACTCTTTTATCATCAGTTGTCATATTGTTGCCATGATAAAGGTTAAAACAAGTTAATATTACACGAAGGAGAATACATAATATGAGAAACTTATGACGGTTTATAACAATACATAACTAGCTTTGTACTTGCGGGATTCAATTGATCATTTTAACTTTTAGAGAGTTTAAACTCTCTCAAAAGTAACTCAAGGAAAAGAGATTCAAATATATATATATATACAACTTATATCAAATTGACAAACAAATACAACTTATATATTATGGAATAAAGGAAAAGGGAGCTTTAAAGTACTCGAAAATCCAATTCTTCTTAGCGTACAAATGGAATAAGGAAGTACTCAGCATAGAATAACTGCGATCAGGTAACAGAAGTAGTCATTCTGGGGCTTATACAAAACGAGGGAGATATATATGCTAGTGTGTGATGGCATATGCTGATCAGAAAAAAAAATCACTTGCCTTCCAAACATTAAAAAGAAGTTATCGATGCTTTACTTGAGAGATCAATAGATCGAGCTCGAAGCCACAGAAGGAGCGAGTGCAGTGGCCCAGTTCTGCATTAGAAAGAGAATCCTTATTAATTATAAGAGATTAATTAAGTACTGCATGAAGTACTTAAAGGACACACAATTCCTTACAGTGACAAGCTTGCTATATGGATATGAAGTGCAGCTCCCACCATTACAGCAGCTCCATAAGCCATCAACAGCATTTGAACACAAAGCCAAAATACCTTGTGAGAAAACCAGGCAACTATATTTGTAAGTCAACAAATACGGTCTGTTTCCATTTGGTTAGAAAAGAAAGGAAAATCTGAAAACAGAGTCCACATATCATCACTCTTTCTTGACCTAGGCTGACACTAAAGGATTGGATGCCAAAATATGTCGCCATCTATATCGTATATCCTGTGTTAAGGGTCCAAAACAAGTTAATATGTAAACAAACTGCTTAGGAAATTAAGCACTAAGATGTCAAGAGGAAGTATTCTGAATTACCTTAAATAGTGCTATAACAGCAGAGAAGAAGCACATGAAAGCGTAGCAAATACAATGTTTTGTGATTGCTATAGGTCTACCAAGCACATATTTCTGTATGTAAGAACACTTCATCATCATCAGTTACGAATATATTAATTAATTTAGTAGAAGGGATTGATGAATTAAACCTGAGTGTGTATAAAGAGCCAGTTGAATTACAAGTGCCCCACAAACAGATGCAACTTGCAGCTAGAATGGTGTCTCTTCCATCTAAGAAGGATGCTACAGGAAGAACCACAACGCATTAAGCGTCTCATCAGAACGAAATATATAATTGATTTGATGATTTCATTTGGCTTTGTAAAGCAGTTACCTCGACGGAATAAACATTTCCAAGCAGACGCCTATGAGGAGAGCAAAACATGGGTGGAGATTTAGAATAATCCCCATACCCGACTCTGAAATTGAGATCAGGTAAGAAATTAAAAATGGTTTTACAGTTAGACAGATTATTATAACTAAAGAAACATAAATAATTATAGTGCATATTGTATTATTCAATCTAACCACCCTCTAACATGGCCACAAAGTAGTACGACGAAAACGATTTAATATTAATTTATAAAACACAGTTATGGATTGTTAAAAAAGCAGTGGAATTTGAAGATTGCTGCCATTCTGCTTACCATCAATAAAGCCGCGGAAACAATTGCAGTTCCTGTTCCCACGAGAAATCACCAGAACGAGGGGAAGATAAGGCTTTAATCTGTGAACATTAAAAATAACTGAAATAATCCTATAATTGTTACTGCTGTTGCATCATGCATGAATACAATAATGATACCAGTTATACCTTGTCTATTTCAACATCAAACACTGATTTAAACCCACAATGTAATATTCATCAATATGAGGGCACCAAGCCTGGAATATCAACAAGGATCGATCAATGTTATTATTCAAATTTGAAATAATCATCATAAGCAGTTTTGTTTTGTTTCCTCTCTTAACTTTACTGTTCCCTAAAATAATCATGTTACCTTCAATAATCCCATGAAAAATGTGGGAGTCAAATCAGCAACATTTACTACCGGAAGAAGGGCAACCGATAGTATCCCTATATCGACCAAACAAAATAAATATATACTGAATCGATCTTTAACCACACTTATAAGGTAGTACTTCAAGGAACTCACAGTGCCAATAACGGTATGAGGACGACTAAAACGATAAAATGCGTTAGTTTCTGGGAAAAAACCTCCAGAAAGCTGGTTGCGTTATCACCATCATCTCAGATTTTGAGGCATAACCATCTTGTAACGTGACACGATTAATAAAGTATCGCTTGAGTGGTTTAAAATTGACGTTGTTTATTATTATTTCTTTCTGTTTCTATTAATATTACTGGCTTCTATGAACGAAACTGTGTTTGAACTTCTGATACCTTCCAGCAGCTCATCTGAGCGCAACGTTCCTGTCTCACTGCCGATTCAAGTGCTACAACACAACCCGAAAGCAAACATGAATACGAAATAAGAATCTTTCTTTAAGATAAACGTACGTGTCGGTGGTCATGCAATTATTTAATTACAAATTTACAATGTTAAACGTTAACCACTAATTACAGCTTTGGTATTATCGAAAAAAAAAAATAAACTCCACCAAGATGAGATAAGCATTTTCATATATTCTATCTTCATCGTATAGTCCATAACTTCAAATGTAAAGAAGAGAAATAGTCAAGAACAAATCAAAAGTTGAGACTGAGAGTGATGGAGAAAGGAGAAACATCCATACCCTGCCCTGAATATTATGATACCCTGGAGGGAAGCTCGATAATGAATAAGTTGAGCATGGCTGCTCTCTCTTTCCTTCTGTATACAATACACACTTACGGAGGAAGCGATTGTCTGGATGATCCTCCTACTTTTTACCAGCGATCGTTAATTCCTTTGCTTATTTTTTATCGCTGTTTAATATCAAGTCGATATCTGTAAATTACTAGTTTAACCACTCAACAAATTTTCCAACTTTTTGAAATTCAAACTAAAGCCATCGATTTGCGCACAGAATTTTGTATGATATTATGACTGTAATATATATTCATGTACTAATTGTTTGTACCATGTTTATGAATCACTTATAAATTTATTTTTATTTATGTTCTTTGCTATATATAATTACCTATTTGGCTGACTTTCTCACATTCACACCTAGAGCTAGAGGTACCACGCGACAAGAAAATAAATATAAACCTAATCACATTCTCACTTCTTTTACTGATTTTTCAAACTTATGAAGCATAATTAAAAGCATGAAATCATGAATACCTGCAATCACTTAAACCATGCTCTAATCTATAAAAATGTTTTAAATCATCAATAAATTAAAAAAAATGGAAAAAATTCATAAACCGATTACTCTAAAATTATAATTACAGTGAGTCAATGACAGAAATAAAAAAGTATCCAAATTTAATATGAAAGCTGATTTTTGCAACTTTGTATTCATACTGATGACAAAGACAATGCAGTCTTTTACATCCCCAATCAGCATTACCAACGGACAGAAGTAGAGGATTTCATAATTGTGAAATTCAACCTCTTCAATGCGCTATCTACTCTAATTAGCCAAGGGGTGCTAGGCCCCACATAGATGCAATCAGAATGTTAAGCTTGTGGGAAACATGATAGCCGACCCACAGCGCCCATCTCCTAGCTTTTAATGCTCTGGCTTTCCTCTTACCCCACACACCACCTTATAAAATATCTAAAACTACTAATGAAATAATTGCAAAATTTCGAAAAGTTTTCTAATTTGAAGGATCCACACCGTTGCAATGAAACAACAGTTTTATTGGAAGGATATTGAATAAATAAAGATAACTGACAACTTTTTCATTAACTTTCTCTCACAAACGGATGTGATAACTCGTAATTGATCAGTTTGTATTTGGTCAGATAGAACCTATTATGAACTGATCAATCATGAACTAAAACATCATCGTTGGTGAGAAAAAATTAGGAAGAAGGTTTGTTAATGTAATTTAACTATGATAATATATGTTTATATAAATGATGTAATTAAAAATTGTATAATGTTTATGGGCTTTAAATCTGCAATTCTCTGCAGGCGAAGGGTCCAATACCTGTACACACTCAGCCCATAGATTAGCCCTGTATGGGCCGCCCATAAGAAAGAAAAGCCCTTTAATTTATGCTTAAAAGAATGAGCTTTAATTTATACTAAAGTCAAATTTGAATGGAGTTAACTCATTCTAACTATGATAAATTGATTTAATACTCTTACACATGAATATGATAATAATAATAAAAGCTTAATAAATGTAACATTACGAAGAATATGATATGGCATAGAATTATCAAATACGCGGAGTTGAAAATAAGATTGCCATTAATTAATTAGTGTTTTCAAGTCGTAATTTTCCCCAACTAGCACATGGCCTGAAAATGACATTGTTTTTTATAAATCGTTACATTTTTGCCACTAATTTAACAAAAAATGTCAAGGTCACAACACTATTCTTCTCATTTGTTAATTAATGTTTAAGTATTCAACCACATGCTTTCCCCTTAATTACCCATTAAATCAGGACCTATCACCATGTGCTTCAACTTGACCATTCCCATTGCACTTGTAGCCGTCTTCTTCTTCTTCTTCTCTTCTTATCATATCAATCCAACGATTATCAAGATCTCAATGGTATTATTGACTTGATCAAGTTAATTATTATTTATTTTTTTAGTATCTGAGGTATCCAAGCACCAGTCCGCCTAATCCTTACGGCCACGAAATAACTTACGGTCGATGGATTAAGGTAATTGCACAAATGTGATAGTACCTCTCCTTCAATTTGAACACAAAACCTCTCATGTATAATTAACCCTAATGGCTAAAAGGTTTACCTTCCGAGGTTTACTAAAGGATCCTAACTTTGGAGAGTTAACAACTTTTTCCAACCCAAATACGGTTTGATGACGCTTTCCTACTCCCAAACTTTTAAAATACCATTTTACTACCAACATTTACATTTTTACGACAAGAGAGCAACTCGTTCCAAGTTGCAAGCTTTTGAAAGAATGAGTTTTTTGGTGATGAAAGGTTGGATTTTGGTGGTTGGGATTGTCGGAATTTGACTTGGGGGGTGACGTGCAAACCCTAATCGCTTGATTGTCAACAATTGCAGGATCAACGAGAATAAGGTTTGAGGGTTTTAGTGAGTGATGATCGGAGAAGAGAATGTGATGATGTAGGATCACAACGATGCCAGAGTCAGAACGGAAAATAAATTTAGTACTAAATAGTATTTTAAAAGTCTGTAGGCAGGAAAGTGTCATTAACCATATTTGGGTAGGAAAAAGTCGTTTACTCTAATTTAGATCCTAATTTCTTGATATCGTATGAGATTTAGTTAATTTGTTGAATAGCAAATAGTGGGGAGGTGAGAAGAAGAACAGTGAAAATGCACATGGAGTTTGGAGGCATCCTTTTTCATGGAAACTTAATGATAATATGATTGGGGAGCTTAAAATTTTTTCAAAGAACAACTGGGCAAATCCCATAGACTGCGGGGGTACTTGAGACACAACAACATTTCAATCACATCGCCTTCAATATTTCATAATCACACTCACACCCCCTTCTGTTTATTAAGAAACCGTCTTCTTAACTGTTAATAATCCCTTTCTTGACTCTTATTCACCGCAAGACTAGCCAAAACTCTCTCAAATTTCTCCATTAGAACTATTAATCATGCTTATTGTTTATGTATGTTAGATTCAATACATGATGATGAGTTTTCAGAGATATTATCCATTTTGTGTTGAAAAAGCGTCTTTTGATGGTGAAGGTGGCAAACAATATCTATATGAATTCATGGATACGACATACATCAACACTTTTATTTATAATTCATTATGATAAATAATAAATATGTAAATAAATAAACTTTCAATTAGATGACGCAAACATTTGTGTGATTGATAGAGATATTCCATGTTCTAACCCGAACATGATGTTATTTTAATTTCTCAAACTTTTCTTATTTGTTCAATGGATGACTGAGTTCTTTGAACCTTGTATGTGTTGCATGTGATCTTATGGGATTAGGAAGAAGCCAGAGAAATTAATTGCCGTGAATGAAGGGTGGGAGATCAGATTAGATGAGATCGGAAGGTGATCATCTCATCACACATCAACGTTAATATCTTTTTGGGTCCCATTCAACGCGTTTGTTTGTGGGGTCCTCTTTCTGATGGGTCACCTCTTGACCTCTCTAACGTTAGCTGTAAACCAGATTCAGACAAAACTTTCAATCTTTCAATTCGTCAGATCAACACATCTATGTTGTTTCCTTCATTGTCTTCATCTTTAGAGATCCCAGAAAAAGAAAGAAAATCTAACCGTTGTTATAATAATAATAATAATATCTTAATTATTTTTGAAAATTTTCACTTCACTACCTTCCTGTTTACATGTGAACCTCAAGCCATCGCCGTTTAGATCATTCGTTTCAGCATTTGATGTACAATCAAGAAAGGATTGATCCATTTTCATGGTCCATTAATGGCTGAAAGATTCACACTGGAGCAAAACGTTAAACTGGTAGTTGCCAACTTGACAAGAAAAGCCAACTGACAAACTCTGGCAGGTAATAGAAGACAGACCAAATTACTGATTACTGGAAATCTTTGGTCAGATGAATGAAGAAAAAATGTGTATAATTAAAATCACGTACACGATTCTAATCTTTCCCATGTGGATAGGTTTGTTTAAATGGAAGGCCGCAAAAAAAAAAAAAAAAAAAAAAAGTCAGAAATGGCTGCTTGTATTTTATGGCTGAGCGGGATACGGATTTCGATTGTTTCTTATTTCTCATCTCTCAATAATCTAAAGCCATTTAGGTTGCCCTTCATCATTTTTTTGTGCGTGTGCATGCATGATGTATGGAAGGGAGCAATGTTAGCACGTGGGTGAACAGACATGAATGACTATACAAAATACAATACAAGACTAAGCAAAAGATGGATCATCGTACTCCATTGTTGGGATTGCATGAGAATGATAACTATTATAAGAAATAGTGCCCCCACCCTGATTTTATATGAATAAACTCTGTGTGCCGCCGTCAAATACTTTTGATCTTGATCTATTAAATAGTAGTTGGTCATCTTGAAAGCATTCTGAATTGTATATGAAGCAAATTGGTTTGAAAACAGTAATTGAGAGTTGATCAAATGATACAAATTGTTAGGTAATTATATGGTCTAAGATTCTTTAATCGATGTGTCCAAGAAAGGTTGACTTAATCATATTAGCTGATCCAATTGAGGACCCTAATACTAAATATATCCAGAACCTTAAGATACTGTTTCAAAGGATTTGGGTCTCATAGTTTATGTAGAAATAACCAAAAGAGGTTTGATGGATGGTGTCATTATCCCAACTTAAATTGGGCTCACATGAAAATCTATGGAATATGACATTCTTAGATTTATTGAAGAAAGAAGAGGGTAATAAAAGAAACAGTTGTGAAATCTAATTCTTGAAACGGAGGTTATAATGTTGGCATGTGAATTGAACTTGGTCAGTTTGAAATTTCACTTAAGACCAATTTATTCAACAATCATCACTTCCAAATAAGCCAACTGGAAACTGATTTTAAAAAAATTTGGGAAAAAAAAAATGACCTAAAAAATTAATGGGACCCCTCAAATTGGGTGCCAAGGCAGGAAAAGAAATCTTCAATCCCTTTCAAGAAACACAACTACAAAAACCCACCTCTGCTCTCCATTCTCTACATAATTTCTTCTCACTCAGGCATTCTCGCAAACACTTTTCTCAAGAAACGTTTCGCTTTCACTAACATGGCCAGACCTCAACAGCGTTACAGAGGTGTTAGACAAGGCATTGGGGCTCTTGGGTATCTGAAATTCGTCACCCACTGTTGTAAGTTTCACTTAAAAATTCCGCAAAAGGTTTTACACTACCCCACGTTTTGATTTAGTTCTCTGTACTAATAGAAACTTTTTCGTCTCTACAGGAAGACTAGAATTTGGCTAGGCACTTTCGAAACGGCTGAAGACGCTGCAAGAGCGTATGATGAAGCAGCAAGGCTGATGTGTGGACCAAGGGCTAGAACCAACTTCCAATACAACCCAAATGCGCCTCAATCTTCATCATCTAACTTCTCTCGCAACTTTGACTGCTAAACTTCATAGTGGCTACATGCCTCTCTTCAAATGACCAAATCATCACCAAATGAGCCCACAAAGCACCAGTTTCACACGTTATCAAAACTAATGACATTGCTGGGAGAGGCAGTGAAGTGGGTCACGGTTGCTAGAGAAGAGCCCATTATCAGTGCAAAGTAGTGAGTCAAGTGAGCCAAACTGTTTGTGAAGAAAGTTCAGTTGAAAGTAGCCAGCAGTTCAAGCCTCTCGAAGATGATCACATTGAGCAAATGATTCAGGAGCTTCTTGACTATGGATCTGTAGAGTTATGTTCTGTTGTGCCACCTCAGTCTCTCTATGTGGACCATTAAAAGCTCTTACCCACTTATGGTTCCTTTCTGCTAATTAATGTCAACTCATTTGCAATTTGACCCTTTTTTTCTTAGCCTTTTTAGAGTCGTAATGGGCTGCTACCAGTTAGACCATCTCCGGTTGCTAGAATTGTCTCCTAAGTGACCTCTTGAAGATGCTATGTACGTGCATTTATGTTATAATATAGCTATTATTATCATTATTTTAATTATCTGCTTGGCATTTTGTGTCTTCTTCTTAACACGTCAATTCCGTTGAAAGTGCAGTGCCTTACTGTCATACAATAGTACAAACATCTAAACAACAATTTTTTCAACTCAAAAGAAGAACCCTTTAGAATTTGGGATTGTCGTACACGTACCTTTCAACTTCAAATATAAACTTTACCTCCCTCAACAAAAAATTCACTAAAATTTGAAATGGGAAATTCACCAAACCTGTTTTCAGTCTCTCTGTTTTTGTTTTGGTGGCATCAAAATACAGAGAAACTGGCACTATATCGGTCACTTCATACATTCTGGAATCTAAAATTTTCAATTCAGAAATCAAATGGATACAGTGCCACAGTCCAGTGCTTGATTATAGAATACAATAACACAGTCATGAGACTTTATTGTAAAGCTGATGACCTTAAACTAATATTTATCGAGCAAAAAAAGCGATGTGATGACAAATTGTATAAATTGGGTTGGATGGTTGAAACTAAACATCTTTTTACAACGTGTTGGTTAAAAGAGCTCCTGTTTACTGCAGCTGGGGTAGACTTTTGGTTGGAAATAGGAAGTGCTACAACACAGCTAAAGATTAAAAAAAAAAAAAAACACCTGAATGCAATTGGGTGGGTGTTCTAATGATTTTAAATGGCCCATATCTTTTCTTTTTATCTCCGGATTTCTGATAATTTCCAGTCATAGGATGCATGCTTGGCCCATTTATGCATTATTGACCTCACAAATTACAATCATATGAAGTTAAGTTAAACCACAAAATTGCAAGAATCTGAAGCCAACTCTTCTCATTGGGCATTCTACTTTTGCCAAGATAACCTCACTCAAGTCATCATCACAGGAATAAATTCAATCAACGCTAAAAGCTTTCACATTCTTAAACACGAAAGAGTGAGTTAATTATGAACTACGGAAAAGTAACATATCTTTTGAACGTCTTGGTGATCAGAAAACCACTTGATTAGTCACTTTTAACAGCAGACTGCCTGTTTCCTTCCCTTGATTAGCCCATTAAGTGATGATTAATATTAGATTTTCTTGTAACTTTTGCCGGTCCGTTTTCCTCAAATGGAATGCTTTTACCTCAACAGTGGCGATCGAGTTTAACATTTACTCATTTAGTTTATATTCCTTAAAACTCTAAACACTGTAGCCTACGTAATCGGCTGCTGAAGAGTTGAACCACCAAAAGATTTTAAACGTGGTCGACTGTTGAAACAAAATGTTTTATGCGTTTTGCAGGGACCTTGTTAACATGGACAGCGATTTTCTTAAACAGATAGCTCAGTACATTACATTTTGTGCCTTATTCTTATAGCTTTTTGTAGCCTTTTCTGCATACATAAGTAATATAACCACTGGATTACCAAAATCTTCAACCTTTTCGCCGGCCTAAAATTGACTCGTCACGAAACATTTTTCGACATCTTCAATTACATATTGTATTGCAGAGTAGAACTCACCCTTAAAAACTGGTTTTTAAGAAAAGGTGTTCCAATGTTTATAAAGCCAATTACCAAAATTGCTGCTTAAAAAAAACAGTTCCATTAACTTTTCTTCTGCTAGTGCTTGAACTGCTCATCATGTGTGATCATACTAGAGTATATTTATAATATTTACAACCCAAGGAATTTAAAATTCAAGTTCTCCTTTTGGGATTTTGGTGTCCAGTCTTTGTCAATGAAACTTCATGATGGTTCACCTGTTTGGAAATTGATTTTGTTCCCCACAACCATCAAAAACTAAAGTTGTTTAGTCTCATTATTTTGTCTCACTTTTGATTCAGCAAAGGTGATTAAATCATGTCATGTTAGTGAGTTTATCATCATTAATAGTTTGAACTTAACCAAATTTGTGGGGAAACCCTGAGAAATTTCAGCTGACCAACAACCACTTTCCTTATCTCAAGAAACATACAAGTAAAATTTCTTTTATGGGATTTTACTTTTACTAGTGAATCAAACTAATCAACTGATAAAACATAACCCAATTGGACATATTTTGGCTCTCCATTACCTTCAATTTTATGTAAAGCTTTGATTGTAAATCTTTTATCTTTTTGTCTTGACTTGGCAGCTTTACGTGTTGAATCAGAGTATTAAACAACCTAGTATATAACAGTTTTGTACAATTCTTTAAAAATTTGTTTTGTACAAACTTTCATTGTAAAAGGCCTCCCTTGAATTGCACATTGGGTGAAAAAGAGGATGAAATACTGAAGAGTCAAAGGTAAAAGATCTTCTCAAGAACAAAAGTGGTCAAAACCAATCATTCTGTATCTAATCATGCATATAGTATATAGAATCTCATGTGGAAATGTTGGGTGAGAGACAAGGATTTGGACCTTCAAATCTTTTCATCAACCCAAAAATTAGGTGTATTGGGATTGGATTGTCTTTGTAATGGGGTTTTATCATTTGTTTAAGATGCTTTATTTATCAAATGACTCTGCAAAAATCCAAAAGGCAAATGGCTCTTTTAGGAGTGAAAGAAAAGGGTTGGTGGCCTACATTCTGAAAAGCTTATATCCTTTTTACTGTTTAGAGCACCAAAAACTTCATTTAATTAGTTCATTGGAACTGATATATTTTTTTTTTTTTTGTGCATCAGTCTGTGGCTTCTTTAGTCAAAGACCTGAACCACAATTGCCGTTTATTATTAGGTTCAAGATTCATGCATGACTTAAATTTCTATCTTCTTCCCCATCTCCCTAACAACTCCACCACAATTAACTATCTATATCTAACAGAGACAACTATAGATTAGGATAGATGACACCAGCGAACCACACACTTTTTTATATATTGAATGGTTTTTGTTAAGTAAAGCTTCAATACGCTGACGTTTTAATAAGGTAGTAAGTGACAGATCTTAGCCATTAATCTCAGCCTAATCTAACGGTGGAAATCAGCCCAAATGGTCAACATATTTAAAGCTGAAATTTACTGCAGAAACAGATCGAAAACAGATTGAAAAACTCACTCTCTCTCTCGCGTTTTCGTCAAGTGCTGGGTGCTTAGTTTGTTTCCTTCAAGTTGTAATCAGGTCACATTTTTCTTTAGAATTGTGGATAGAAGAAGCTGTATATTCTTCTGGTTTAGACGCTTGTTTAAGTTGTCTTGGTTGTGTTGATTACAGGTAGATTGAGGGGAAGTGTGAGAGGAGAGATTTGGGGGTTATTGAGATTTCTTGTTGTAATCTGTAACGAATTCAATCCTTATAGTGCAGAGAGTCTCAAATTACTTTGAGCTCAACGTGGATGTAGTTTATTCCATTGGAATAAACGAACCACGGTAAAATTGGCTGTGTTCTTGATTCTTGATTCTTTATTGTTTGTGTTGTTTCTTGAGTGTTTGCTGGTTGTGTTTGATAGAGGAACATGTTAGGTTGAGTTTGATTGATTCTTAACAGTTTTAATGAGTGTTGATGCGTGATTTCGACTCCAACGAAATACGCATATGCAAATTGTTATGAATTTACACATGAGATGATTATAGAAGTGTTTATGGTGTACTGATGATACATGCTTGAAGAAACATAAATAAAATATTGACAAAAGAGATTTTTAGAGTGGTTCGGATGTTGTTAACAAATTATACGTTCACCATTATTTTATTATTCTCTAACTATTTTTCTGATATCGTTTGAGAGACGTATAAAGATAGAGTAATGCTTTGTTTACAGAAATAAATAATGACTTAAGCTCGAATGTATGCCTAACCTTTTTTTAATGAAGAACGTTGCTCATTTATATAGTTGAATCCAATATAATGATTACTTAGCAAGTTGTCTACTTACTCATTTATATAGTTGAATCCAATATAATGATTACTTAGCAAGTTGTCTACTTACATGGGTAATTCTCCTTAACTATGATCCAATAATTTAATAGAGTTAGGACAAGTGTGGATAACTGGATTAAGTTGATGACAACTCACAGGCTTTAACTGTTGTTTGATTTTAATTGACGGCTAATGCTTTGTTGTAATTGGTGACTGATTTTGACACAACGACGAGTATCTTCAAGACTCATGTTAACACTATCATTTTTTGTCATGAAACCTATAAGTTTCTTGAATTAGAACATGAGTTTCACAAATCGCTGTCCATGAATTTACAAATAGCATTTGCCTTTTGATTTTTAATGAGAGCATTGCTACATTCTACTGTATATAGAAAATGAAAATCAGCACTAAAAGGGGAGAGAGTCCATGAAAAAGCAAGAAGCACTGAAAAAAGAAAGTCGTCCTAATGTGAAAGTTCTGGCAATCACTGTGGCTCATAGTAGTAAGCACTAAGCACAAAGCAGTTCCAAAAAACAAGTAATAGGCAAGTTTCGGCCCCCATTTACTTTTCTCCTCAAATTACCATAAAAGTAAATTGAGTAGCACAGAAATTAGGTAGCAATGAGGGTATTATTTTATGTTTAGTACAGAAGCGGGCATTGGACAAGACGTTTTCGTTCTGATCCATCTCACATTCCACGATGTTGCTACAGTGAGAAGGACTGAAGGAGAATTTTGGAAAGGCGGCCTCTCATCTCCCTGGATCGGAATTATCAAATAACTGGGCTGAACATAAAAGGTGAAAATGCGTGAACGCCCATATATTAAAAGGTAATTACACGAATGGGCATTTGTCTGGCCCGAACGGAGCGGGGATTCCTTAAAAATGTCCGGGGCAAGGGCGGAGATGGGTAGAAGAAAATTCTCCGTGCCTACCATAAAAGTAAAAATATAAGTGATATTGGGCTTGTGCATGTCTTTCTGGCCCATGAAGCAACCACATTTCTCGAAGCATTAAAATTCATAACAAAGGCACGTGGGAAAATTACACGTACAAATAAAAAAAGTGATGCCGTTAAAATATGATTGAATAAATTAATATGAATTATTAATTTAATAAATACATATTAAATGATAGTGAATGATTTTTATATTAATTTATCTAATCATATTTTGACACGTCATTTTGTAATGAAAGACTTTGTATATAATATTTGTTAGTATAGTATTATTCATTTTAAATATATTTATTATTTTTTATATTTTTGTCTCTGACGCAAAGTTTTCATTAGGGGTGTTTAAAAGAACCGATTGGAACCAGAACTGACGAGTACTCGGGGTTCGGTTCTGGTTCTTACCTAGAACCAGCAGTCAACGGGCAGGTTCCGATTCCAAATTTTTGGAACCTTTACTGTGCGGTTCTGGTTCCTAACTATAGGAACCGAAACTGGAATCGGAAACCGAAACTAATATAAAATAAAATTAAAGAATAAGGGGTTAATAAAAACTTTTATAGAAAAAGTAATGTGAATACATTTATACTTATATTTCATAACATTCAAAAAAAGTTGGTTTGACTTTTGAGAATCTACCTTTACAAAGTAATGGAGTTTGTAATTTTGAATTTTGAATTTATAATTTGTAATTTTATTTTTGTTAACAAGTGCTAGGGGGGTATTTGTTAGTTTTAAGGGTTTTTTTGTCATTTTAAAAACTTTTGAGGGGTCATTGTAATTTTATAGGGTACCCAGAACCAGAACTGGAACTGTTGTTACAGGTTTCGATTCTTTCAAAAAATGCAGGTTACTCGAAACCAAACACCCCTAGTTTTCATAATCATTGAAATCCTTTGTTTTATTTCAAATATTTTTTGTTTAATAAAAATATAATATTAAACCCAGGGAAAAAGTAATCTCACAATGTGATAAATTTGAATATAAAGAAGAAGAAAAAAAGTTTCAAATTTGAAATTACGAAATTAGGCAAAATGTACAAACAAAAAAACCAAACTACGTTTGAAATCGAGAAAAATAAACCTATAATTAAAGCTTAGAAGGTTATCTTCGGTATAATGTGTATTTGACAATGGGAAAATATTAATCAATAGAATGGGCTAAAAATTACTTCCGTTACAGTTATATTACTGGATAAAATCGTACCAGATTAATGGGCCTGGCCCAAATTTTGAAAGAGCGATATAGAAACCTCCTAGTGGGCTTCCTTAAAGTTGACAATTCGTACTTTATATGTAAAGAATTTCAATTGCCCTTGCAAGTGCTAATATATTTTTGACCAACTGCAAGTCGTTCAATTGTCGGAACGCATGTACGACTAGTCGCTTTCAATTAGAAAATCTAGAAAGCAGATTGACAAGTGGATTGGCGAGCTGCTGATTCGCGTGGAAACGACGGGCTAGACTCAATTGGTAAAAACTGTAACACGGCATCGCCTTAGTTTTTTTTAAAACCATAAGACATGTCATGATTCTCACACCTTTAATAGAATGAATTTGTCATGCATGACATGCGGGTGATGGAATACACCTTAAAATTGCTGGTGGCTGCATGAAGTTAAATATTTGAATTTTATTTATAATTTAATTTGGGTTGTGTTTGGCAAACTGGCTGGCAAGTGGCAATATGTACATGCTTTTGATAGGTGGACATGACCATAGAGAGTAACATGTGGTAATATATGTTTCGTCTTGGGGGCATATTTTGCACATGGTGGGGTTTTGTTTTGTTTAGTTGTTTTATTTGATAAAATACGTTTGGTTGAACTCAAGTTCAAAAGCTACTTTTAGGAAAGAGAGGGTCCAATTAATCATCATTGAGTGGTCTAATTATAAAAAGGTAAAGAAAGACCTAATATGGTCTCCTAAGTTAAATCTCCTTGATGATAAAAGAGCAAGAGGAGGATTTAACATGGTCTCCTAAGTTCGAGTCTCCACTACTCCTAATAGGGGTGACCACTAGAGCTTTTATCCAATTGATAGTTTCAGCATCCTAAAGGATTAATTGAGATATGTGTAAGTTGACCAGGACACCCTCGGTCATTAAAAAAAAAAAAAAAGGAGTCCAACCCCATATATATCATCATAATAGCCCATGATCAACAAATACATAATGAGGTGCGCGCAAGTAGTTGGACGCCCCTTTATTAAAAAAAAAAAGAGTTCAACCCCGTGTATATATATATATATATTATATATTTAATATAAATATATATATATATATTATATATATATATTATATATATATATATAGAGAACCCCCCCCCCCCCCCCCAAATAATAGTCCATACTCAACATAAGCTTAGTTGAGTTAAGGTACGCGCAAGCTGATCCAAACACAAGGTCATAAAAAAAAAAAAAAAAAGGAGTTCAACCTTTTATATATATGATAACTCATGCTCAACAAAAACTTAACATCTTAGTGTGTAGAACTGGCCCAAAACTAGTTTAAGGGGGGAATGAGCGCAATCACATGTATATACCATAACAATCTACCAAATTAACGATGTAGAGCAAATACAACTTCAAATATTATTATTTTTAATTATATTTATTCGTTTTTAATAGTAATTATCTAAATAAATACTGTTTTATGAATATAAATTCTGATCTAATTTTAACAAAATCTAACTGTTGTGTGCGGTTTTTCCACCAAGTCGGGCCAACGCGAGGATATAGCGCGGCCTAAAATGACCTCGACAACTATGATTGATTGACCCTGCTTAAGCTCGTCGAACCGTAGCTCGACCCAGCACAAGCTAGTCGCAAACAATTTCAGGAATTAATCAATCAATCCCCAAATTATGTCAGATTCCGGATATTGCGAGAATGACTGGATCAACAATTATCGTTGCGCAATCATAGTGCTTAATTGCAAGGATATCGGAATTGTGATTTAAATCATTTGTAATCCCCTAAATTTCGCTATTTCCTTTATGTAAATCTTGCATATAAACCCCTTAAAACGATGAGGAGGGGGATGCGAATTCTGGATTACTACTATATTGTAAGCTCTCACAGCATATACACAAAACACAGTGGACGTCGGCAGTTAACTTCGCTGAACCACTTTAAAAGTTTTCTTTGTCATTTACTTTTTGGCATTATCATTCACTCATCGTTGATTACCCGTAATGATGCCCACATTAGTTTCGATCCCGACGAGGTCGATTGGATCTTGCCGATTGGTTCAGATTTCTGTATCAACATTTTGGCGCTAGAAGAAGGGTCTCCACCACTATTTTAAAGATCCCAGCAAGTGTTCACCGCGATTTACCTATCCCAGGACGTAAATAGTGTTCAACAGATCAAGAACTACCACCCGAAACCACGAGAACATGGAATCCGCCCACCAGGGGGTGCAATAAGAGAACGCTGGACGTCGACCACTGGTGCCGTCGGTTCTGCATGCCGCAAAGAATCAAGGGACAAGGACATCAAATCCCAAGAACGGCAAGCTAATGGAGATGATCAGAACAATGGTTGCACATGCGGTGCAACAGAACCTAGTTGAGCTGAGGAACCAACAACCAATCGCCCAAAACCCCGACCAACTGCGCCTCACCAATGTTACCCCAACAGGTATGAATTTTGAAGGTCGACAGTCTGTTTCATCACTACTAGGGGGCGATCAACACCGCCAACTTCGCAGGCAGCTCCTCATGCACGAGCGAGAGTCCTACTGGCAAACAAACCCCGGGAGGCGGCTAGGGAAGCAGCCGTTGAGGGAAAGTGAATGCGACAGACACTAGCTTGGTGGTATCTCCAGCGTCAGCGTGCCAGTTCTAACCCTCGCCCAAAACAAGATCACTCTTCACAAGCTTGCGAAGCGAGCCATGTGAGTCAATCTGTCAATGACCGACATCACGAGCCATACACCAATGAGCATAATAGCACCTACCAACCTAGCTATCATGACTCAACCACGTGTATCAACACGCGTGTTAGAAGAGCTTCGCAAGCAACAGACTTGCGAATCCACTTGCTCGAGGTATAGCTTAACAAAGCCAACTAGGGTAACCAAAATAAAGACCTGGATCACATGGAAATGATGCTCGATGATCTAAAAGCTCACCAGAATAACCTAGCAAAAGAAATAGTAAGTTCCCTCTTTACGGAGGAAGTTCGCCAAGCCCTGTTCCCATAAGTATTCAGGGCATTAGAAAGCAAGTTCTACGGGAGAAGGGACCCTAGAGATCTCCTCAACAACTTTAATGACCTGATGGAGCTCCACCAGGTTAGTGACTTAGCGAAATGTATGTGCTTTGTAGTCACATTAGTCAAAGATGCCAAGAGGTGGTACAAACGGCTCAAGGCGAAGTCCATTAATTCCTGGCAACAATTCTTCGTACTATATCTACAACAGTTTCAAGTGAGGAGACAGTTCGCGATGCCGCTCAGCTACTTGAGCAACATTCACCAAAAGCGAGACGAATTGCTAACCTTGTATTTAACAAGGTTCTAGAACAAGTAAGCAAAAGTCACTGATGCCCCCGAAGAATCCATTCGGACTCTCTTGATCGTAGGGATCAGACCTAACACGGAGCTATGAAAAGAGCTCCAAAGCGAAGATCATGTGAGCCAGGCCAAATTCTACTAGATGGCCCCAAAATTTCAAGGAGTAGAAAACTCGTTAGCAACACTAGCTAGGAGCTCGACATGGGGGGCCTCGGGCAAGAGACAAGATCGCCCCTCGGTTAAGCATAGGGGCCAGGACCGCAGCAACATGGATCGCAACAGATTCCCAAAAAAGCATAGAGTAGATAACCGCGGAGACAGGCAACCTTTCCTGCTGTATGCAGAGCACGCCTCCTTACTCAAGACATCGCCCACATCTTTGAGGTATCCCGAGAGGCGAAGAGGTTGCTCCCTCTGGAAAGAATGATGGGGGCTCCAAGAAGAAGGGATTGACAAAAATATTGTCGGTACCGCAGGGATGTTAGACACAATACGAGTGCTTGTCAGGCTTTGAAGGACACCACTGAGGACCTGATAAGAATAGGTCATTTGAAAGAATTTGTCAAGGAAGAATTAGCTTGAGAGAATCCTGGCGAGCAAAGTAACTAGGTCCTAGGCCAAACACAAACCCCAGCTCAACAGGTAGAGATGGCAATGGGTCCGACATTTCCAGGTACCCAGCCCGAAAAGGTTGGGCTTTACCCGGGGTTGGCAGGTTTGGACTTGGGCTTGGGCTAACATGGATGTATCTTCAAGCCCGGCCCAAAAATTTTAGTATTGATTTTACTAAAATACCCTTATAGTATATATTTAATTATATATATATATATATATATCCATTTTTCCCAAACCCTAATCTCAATTCTCATCCCATTCCCATTCCCTAAACTAAACTACACACCCATACCCATTCCAATATTTCTTCCACCGTTACATCTCCAATCTCGATCTCTAGATTGTCTTACCGTCGTCGATCTCGCTGTCACCAAGTATCTCACCGTCACCGATCTCGTCATCACCAGAGTATCTCGTCGTCACCAGAGTATCTCGTCGTCACTCTTCCATCTCCATCTTTGGTCTGTGCTCTCTTCTTTTCCTCCCATTTTTCTCCTTTCTCTTAGAATTTTTCTTGGAGTGTTGTTTTCTGTTGTGATGTTGATTGTTGGGCATTAAAGAGAAGCAATATAATTTTATGTCATATTTTCACGTTGTCGGGTTCTTCAATATTCTTAAATATGTGGCGTTGAGCAAGACAGTGGTGGTGATGGAGAGATGTCAGATTTGAAGAAAATGTTAAAGGCTATAGAAGAGTTATACACATGGTTTTGTGGGCTTGAATCAGTAGTGGATTGTGGGTGGTGGCTTCAATACCCACTGTTCAAATCAAGGGTGGGTGGCTTCGATACCAATTGAATTAGTAGTGGTATTGTGAGTGGTGGCTTCAACATACACAAATTCAAGTTCAAATCATCAACTTTCTTCAATACAATGTGCTATAGATATTAATTTTATGGTGAAAGTTGTGTATTGAAGAATTTGATTTTGTGTTTTATCGTGTTGAATTTGTGTAATGAAGAAATTGATTTTTTTATATTGTATTGAATTTGTGTTTGAAGTTATTGATTTTATGCTTGTACCGTGTTGATGTCAATAAGAGATTTGTGTTAAGTCGGATTGTTTTCATGTCTGAAGATTGTACTTGGGAATTGTTTTGATATTTGAGATTGTGTTTGGGAATTAATTAGTTGGAGAGTTTTTTTTTTTTTGTTTTTTTTTTTTGTTTTGGTGTTCAACTTTGTACAATTGATTTTGTCAATATGTATTTATTTTAACTTAAATTGATTTGTTGTTTGTGTTGTGATGTCAGTTTTATATATTTTTTACGCTTTACCGTGATGATGATTTCGGTAAAGAGTCATATTATGGACCAAATTCTCGTTCAAGTGAGGTTGGCTTAAGAAGTAAGAAATGTTGAATATGTTGGTGTGATTGGGCACACACAGTACAACTATATTCTGAACCAAATTCTCATTCAAGTGAATTGCATTAGAATCAAATTAGAAAAAAAAAAAGGGTTATTTGTCTTATAGTGTTTGCCAACACATCTCTGTCCCACCACTTGTTGATAATGCATTAAATGGACTTAATCAAGATTTGTCTCTTCTTTTTTCTTAATTCTTTGGTTAGTTGCTTATCTACTCCTGCTATTCATTTAAAAAAATTATCAATTTGCATGACGCACTTATATAATTGGAATCTTTTCATCCACAACTTGCTTGAGTTTTAGGCAAACGTAATAAGCAGGTATTTCAAAAAAAAAAATCACCCCGGCAAAGATCTTAATTTACGCCTTAGAGTATCAAACTATTCATTTGCCTGGACCTTGAGGCCTAAACTGACTAAAGCTTCCTTTTTCCTTGTTCCTTGCAAGTTACAGTTATAGTTGATCCTTAGAATTAGTTACAGCAGGTATTTCAAAAAAAAAAATCACCCCGACAAAGATCTTAATTTACGCCTTAGAGTATCAAAATATTCATTTGCCTAGACCCTGAGGCCTGAATTGACTAAAGCTTCCTTTTTCCTTGTTCCTTGCAAGGTACAGTTATAGTTGATCCTTAGAATTAGTAATATACATCTATGTGCCTGTGTGTGTTTGGTGGATATAGTACTATTGATCGGTATGTTTGATTTTTGATGATTAGTATGAATTGTTTATTGATATTCATACTTTTTGTTCATTCTTTTAGGTTTCAACATGTCAATTCAAACTTCTTTACTTGGTAAACAAAAAAGCTTAGAGGAGGAGATGAATCTACCTTTTGACTCATCGAAAAAAAAATTCGACTTTGGATCTGATTGGAAGTAATCAAATTCAATCTCCAATTGCTAATATTGAGGAAGAAACACATGAAGAAGATGGCCCCCTTAATGATGTTGATAGTTGCAGCAATATTGTAAGACAAAATCAGTTGTATGGCAACATTTCAAGAAAGTTAAAGCTGATGGCAAGGATAAAGTAAAGTGTAACTATTGTCGTAAACAACTTGCTGGTGATTCCAAAAGTGGGACAAGGCACTTGCATTCACATTATAAAATCTGTCAATGGCGAAAGTATGGAGATGTATCACAGAAGATTTTGTCAATGACGCGAGGAGAGGATTCAAGTTCAAGCTCACAAATGACCTTAACTTCGCATCAACTTGATCAAAAGTTGGTGAGGAAGGCCCTTGCAATGATGATTGTTCTACATGAATATCCTTTGAGCATGGTTGATCATTACGGGTTTAGAAGATTTTGTAACAACATGCAACCGTTGTTTAAGGTTGTGAGTAGAAATACTATTAAGAAAGACATATTCAAGATTTATGATGTAGAAAAAGAGAAGGCAATGAAATTGTTAAACAAAAACCGGAGTAGGATTGCTATCATTTTGGATTTGTGGACTACCAACAATCAAAACAAAGGATATATGACGATCACATCACACTTTATCGACAACAACTAGGTCTTACAAAGTCGACTCATAGGGTATTATCTTTTAAGGTTGTATCATTCTTATTTTTTAATACAATTTTTGTAGCTATATTAATATTATTTTTTATGTATAATAAATGTTGCAGATTTGTATATGTGCCTTGCCCACATACTAGAGATGTGCTTGCTGCGGCATTGATGGACTACTTTTATGAGTGGAATATTGATAGAAAGTTGTTGACATTGACGATTGATAACTGCTCCACCAATGATGTAGTTGTTGAAGATATCTTAAACGAACTTCCAAGTGCCTCACTTATGCTACGTGGTTCATTGGTTCATAAGCGTTGTTGTGCGCATGTTCTGAATCTAATTGCTCAAGATGAATTATCAGTGATTGGACAAGCAACTGCAAGAATCCGTGAGAGTGTTGCTTATTGGTCAGCATGTCCTAAAAGAGAGCAAAAATTTGTTGAAGCATCACATCAAGAAGGCATTGAAAGTACAAAGAAGTTGGCTCTTGACTGTAAGACTCGTTGGAACTTAACTTATTTAATGCTTGAAACTGCTTTCATTTACAAAGATGTGTTTTTTCATTTAAAGCTTTGTGAGCCACAATATAGATGTTTGACAACTGAGGAGGAATTGGAGTTGGTAGAACAAGTTTGTTCAAAGTTGAAAATATTTTATGTTGCCACAAACTTGTTCTCTGGAACAAAATATCCGACGTCTAATATTTATTTCCCAAAAATTTTGTGAAATTAGAATTGCATTGTCTAGCTGGCTTAGATGTGGGAATGATCTGATAAGGAATATGGCAACAAAAATGCTTGAAAAATTTAGCAAGTATTGGGATGTGATTCACGGTGTCTTAGGGGTAGCGAGTCTTTTAGATTCTAGATACAAAATGAAATCGTTAGAGTATTTTTTTTCCTCGGATCTATGGAGTTGATAGTAAATATCATATTATGAGAATTCAAGGATTCTTGTCAGATTTATTTGATTAGTACCAATCTAGGCAAGGAAGTAGTCAACCTCCTCCCAATGCAGCACCTTCTGTTCAGACTAATATTCCTTGTAGTGAGGAGGACGGGTCCATTAGCTACTTTGAGATGTATATTGCACAAGAATCAAATGTTATCAAAGGAAAGTCAGAACTGGATTTTTATTTAGAGGAAAAACTTTTGCCTGGGACTCCTAACTTCGACATATTGGTTTGGTGGAAGGCAAATGAGCCTAAATATCCAATCCTCTCTTCTATTGCTCGAGACATCCTTGCTATTCATGTCTCCATAGTCGCTTCTGAGTCTATATTTAGCACGGGTGGGAAGATAGTAAGCCCACATCGCAACAAACTTCATTCAGATACATTAGAAGCATTGATGTGTGCTCAAAATTGATTATGGGCAGATATAAAAGGTGATTATATCAAAATTTTATTTCTTTAACATATTTGTCTTATTGTCTTTAATATATTATTTTTTATTTCTTTAATGTATTTGTCTTATTGTCTTTTAATGTATATATTGCATTCTTATTAGGTCAACAATGATTCTCAACATTTTTTGATGACACTGATGACGAAGAAGAGGAATTATGATGACGAAGAATAGGTATGCAATTGGTTAGATATTTACTCTTTTATGTGTTGCATGCTTCTTATGTATTTTATAATTGCAGAGATGTAGACTTACCCGACTAGAGCTTGCAAAACTTAAGGAGACAACAACTTAGAAATTTGTGATAGAGTTTATTGTTTTGTATTTGTTCAAATTTTACTGTCTCAATTTGATTGTTGCTCTTCTGGTTATGTTATACTCTAAAAATGGATGAATGCACTTTGTCGAATGTTATTTATATATTTGGTAAGTATTCAAAAGTAAATTAATATTTAAAAACTGTTTCTAAAATTAAAAATATAAAAAAAAAATTTGAAATTTATTAATATTTAAAAAATGACATTATAAAAATAGGTGGGCTTGGGCCGGGCCTGAGGTTATAAAAAGCCCGTTGGGCCAGGCTTGGACTTTGCTTATCATACTCGTGGCGGGCTTGGGCCTGTGTTATGAGGTCGGGCTTGGGCCTGGGCCAAAGGGTACCCAATCCCAACCCGACCCATTGCATCACTATCAACAGGTTCCGCCAAACCCCAACAAGGTCTTTGTAAATATAATCTATGGAGGATCGGATATAGCAGGAAGCTCGAGGTGAGCCCGCGAGCAGTATGCTCAGGAGGCCAGAACGAACTTGGTCCCTCAAATAATGAGTTCCAAACAGAAGCTGCCCAAACAGGAAAGCGAGGTAGTACGGTTCACAGTCGACGAGTGCAAAACATGCCCTCGTCACAATCATGACGCGATTGTAATCGCAGTCAGGATTGGCAACTCAAGAGTATTAAGGGTTATGGTCGACAACGGGAGTGCAACAAACATTATTTTCTTGGGAGCCATTTGAGGAATGAGATTCAAAGAAAGGAATCTGCGAGCATGCCCTTCGCCACTCTATGGGTTCACCGGGGATAGCCTGGTTCCCAAAGGTATTATCAACCTCCCCGTAACTTTGGGGGCCGAACCAAAGGTTAGAACTATGATGGTCAAATTCCTGGTGCTGGTATGCCTAACTACGTATAACGTCATCATTGGAAGGTCAATCCTAAATGATTTAAGCGTGATCACGTCGGTGCGCTGCCAAGTAATGAGATTTTTGACTCTCGGAAGAGTTGCGACAATCAAGAGCTGCACCAAAAAATCACGAGAATGTTCTAATCAGGTCATAAACTCCGCATAGAAATGGTTGCACCCCAAGACCATGATCATCGCAGAATCCAAGCCAAACCCCGAACCGCTAGAAGACTCCATAGATCCTCACAACCACAAAGTGGATTCCACTGCGGGACCAACTGAGGAGCTGATAGGAGTAAGTGTTAGTGTGGAGGATCCAACTCGCATACTGAAGATTGGCAATAGCTTGAGCAGAGTGATGGCCGATAATATGGTTGAGTTCCTGAAGAAGAATCTCGATGTATTCATGTAGGTGCATGCTGATATGGTTGTCAACCTCAAGGTGATATGCCACAAGTTAAACCTCGACCTAAAAGCTTGACCCATAAGACATAAAAGAAGGGCCATGGATGCAAAGCGTTCTCAAGCACTCACAGATGAAGGCGACAAGCTCCTAAAAATCAACTTCATCAGGGAAGTCAGGTACCCAAACTGGCTCGTCAACCCAGTCCTAGTCAAGAAGCTAAATGGCAAGAGGCGGACTTGCGTCGATTTCATGGATCCAAATAAATCTTGTCTAAAAGATAGCTTTTCGCTACCACAGATCGACCAGCTTATAGATGCAATGGTAGAAAATGCACTACTTAGCTTTATGGACATATACTTGGGATATAACCAAATCTCAATGCACTAGCCCGATGAAGAGCATACTTCTTTTATTACTTATCATGGAATTTATTGTTACAATGCCATTTGACCTCAAGAAAGCTGGCATTACCTGCTAGCATTTGGTAAACAAGATGTTCGCCAATCAAATCGGTCATTCCATGGAAGCATACATCAACGATATGCTCATTAAATCAAAAGTTGCTAAAAGTCATATTGAGCACCTAAGGGAAATGCTCGACGTCCTCAAAAAGTATCAAATGAGGCTCAATCCATTTAAATGTGCTTTCGGAGTGAGCTCCGAAAAATTCCTAGGCTTCTTCGTAAACCAAGGGGGTAAAGAAGCTAACCCAAAGAAGATTCAAGCTTTGCTCCACATGAAAAGCCCAACTGGCATTAAACAGGTACATAGGCTGACTAGACGTGTGGCTGCCCTCAGCAGGTTCGTTTTCCAAGCCATAGACAGGTGTTTACCATTTTTTGAGACCTTAAAAGGGAAGAAAGGTTTCAAGTTGACAGAAGAGTGTGAGAGAGCCTTCCAAAAGCTGAAATAACACCTCAGGCAGCCCTCTTGTTGTCAAAGCCCATCCAAGGTGAGCCGCTACTGCTGTATCTATCGGTATCCAAATCTGCCGTTAGCATGACGTTGGTACGTGAAGTAGGAGGAATACAATTGCTTGTGTACTATGTGAGCAAGAGACTGTTCAACACGGAGACAAGATACCCAAATATGGAAAAGCTCACCTACGCCCTGGTTATTGCCGCCAGAAAGTTGAGACCCTATTTCCAAGCACACTTTATCCATGTGCTGACGAACTTCTCTTTGAAGAAAATAATACAGAAGCCCGAGGCATCGGGTAGACTAATCCAGTGGACAATAGAGATGAGCTAGCACGAAATTAAGTATATCCTAAGGACGTCGATCAAAGGCTAAGCCATGATAGATTTTATATCTGGGTTCTCTTATCAGCCAGACGCCAAGGCAAGCCCGCCAGAGATAGATACCATGGAAGAGATCGAACAACAGAAACCAAAGAGTGATGACTGATGGCTCCTCGAATGAGAAGGGAGCAGAGCGGACCTCTTGCTCTAAAGTCCAAAGGAAGACCTAATCAAAGTAGCAGTAAGGTTCGGGTTCAACGCCTCCAATAACGAAGCTGAATACGAGGCATTGCTAGCAGGTCTTCATCTCGCCAGAGAAATGGTGGCAGAGTCTATCAAGATCTATAGTGACTCACAGCTCATGGTCCATCAAGTTACCGAAGAGTACCAGGCAAAGGAAGACAGGTACCTCCAACAAGTAGAGACCGAGCTCAGACAGTTTAAATCCTTTACTATCCACTAGATTCCAAGGGAGAGAAACTCACAAGCAGATGCACCAGCTCGTCTGGCCTCTACAATAAACAATGAGAAGGCCGATTCAATCCTAGTTAAATTCCTCCCAAAATTAAGTATCTTTACTTCACAAGATTCGGTGCTAGCCACAAGTCTAACATATAGCTGGATGGATGCAATCATGGCCCACTTGAAGGACGACACACTGCCAGAGGATAGAACCGAAGTTAGAACACTCGCACAAAAGCAGCTCGGTACACGTTTGTCAACAATAAACTATACAAGCGAGGCTTTAATGTACCATTGCTGCGATGTATTGACCACAAAGATGCAAATTATGTTCTAAGAGAGATACATGAGGGCATTTGCGGAAACCACGCCAGGGGCAGATCTCTAGATTACAAGGTGTTGCACCAGAGATACTATTGGCCAACGGTTTATGATGATGCAGTAAACTATGTCTATATATGTGATAGATGCCAAAGATTTGTAGACATTTCGCGAGTTCCCCGGCAAGAATTGACCACTCTGACAAACCCTTGGCCATTCGCGATCTAGGACATCGACCTTATTGGCCCCTTCCCTTAGGAAAAAGGGGGCGTTAAGTTCGCGGTTGTTGTCATAGATTACTTTACCAAGTGGGTGGAAGCCAAGCCATTAGCGATGATAACGTCAAATAGGCTGAAAGATTTTGTCTATAAGAGCATCATTTATCGGTTTGGAATTCCCCACACAATAATAACTGACAATGGGAAACAGTTCGATAGCGAAGATTTCAAGACCTTCTACGAGACATCAAAAAGAGTTTCACAGTCGTCTACCGACCTCAGGCCAACGGACAAGTAGAAGCTATGAACAAAGTAATCAAGCATACCATAAAGAAAAAGCTCGACGACCTTAAAGGGAGGTTGGCCGACGAGCTGTCGAAAGCTCTATGGTCTTATAGAACGACTATCAGGAGCTCCACGGGCGAAACCCCGTTTTCTTTATCTTATGGATGTGAAGTAATGGTCTCGCTCAAAGTAGGAATCAATTTGTTCCGAAGAGAAATCTTGGAAGAAGAAGCCAATAAATGCCTACTCCGCCTGAGGTTAGACCTGATCGAAGAACATAGGGTCATATATCAGTTAAAGCTCTCCTCTTATCAACAGCGGGCCAAGCGGTATTTCAATACCAAAGTCAAAAACAGGGACTTTGAAGTGGGTGATCTGGTTCTCATGAAAGTCGTTCAAGGTACCCAAAACCCGAACTTAGGGGCACTTGGACCGAGATGGGAAGGTCATTTTAGGACCTCTGAAAAGCTTGCACTAGGATCTTCCCACCTGGAACGCCTTAATGGCGAAGCAATAATACGAGCTTGAAACGCCGAGCACTTGGGAAGGTATTCCTAATATGCAGCTCGGGTTCTAATTATTTCTATGAACTACATTTGTTGTAAGGCTAGTTTCAACCGAAACACTTGATCAATAAGAGAGGTATTATTCAGTATTTGCTTTGTTCATAATTTTTATTTTTTAGTTCATCAACAATTAACTACCGATCAATAAATCGCGACCTAAGCGATGAAATTCTAAAAGAAAACTCGGAGTCAAGAGTCCAAGAAAGGCATCTTACCTCGAAAAAGTCACGCTAAAATCCAACTCTTTAAGGATAAAATCAAGGAAAAAACATGTCAAAGGAAATCGGCTCTAAGCCAGCGACCAAAGAACTCGAAAGGGACAGTAAAGTCTAAAATCAAGGTTTATCATCACATCATATTTCCTCACATATTGGGATTGAAAATCCCAGGTCAACGAAGTTAAACTTGGAAAAATCCAAGAAAAAGCACATCGAAAAAACTCGGCCTTAAGCCGACGACGAAAGCCCGAAAAGAACAACGAGTTCGAAATCGATGCTAGACGTTGCCTAAAGATTTTTTCCCAAAAAATCTGAAAAGCTCCTAAAGAAGCATACTGGAGCAAAATTCGGGTCCCAAAATTTGATTAGGACAAATTAAATGACTCCGCAAAAATGAAACAATCATTGCTCGAAAGAGAAACGTTAAAAAATATTCTTTTATTAATTAGAAGTTTAGTTACATTGGGGCAATATTAAAAAAAAAAAAAAAAGAGTAAGATTCTTCAGGCTGATGAGAGAGCATGGCGTTTGTCTTCAACCTCATGTCTGGGAACCTCGCTTGAGAGGATTGTTGTCAAAGGAATAGGGACTTCGACCTCCAGCTTTGGCCTAGCCTCCTCGCCACCTTTCTCGACCTCTTCTTGGCCGTCGCTGACATTTTCGGAGTCATCCAAGGACACATAGGTCATCCCTTGAGTCTCGACCTTCATCCTGTCGACCTCTTTCTGATAAGCTCGTGGAAGAAAAGAAAATTCGATCGACGGATGAGCCTCCCATAATTTCTGCATAAGGAAGACCGACGTCTCCCAAGATCGGGTAGTGACGACTTTGTTCAGCTCCTCAATCCTAAGCCTGAGTTGCTCGGCCTCAACTTTGGCATTTTGCCGATCACCCATTTCCTAGGTAAGGTCGAGCGAAGCCTGTTTGAATTTGACCTCTCAGCTCGTTGCTGCTTTTTGGGCCAAGGAAAGCTCAGAGTTTAGCTTGTTGTTGGCTTCTCGCTGCTGAGCCAAACTCTGGTTGACCTCCACTGCCTTAGCTTTAGCCTTACTTTGAGCAACCTCGCTCGCCTTGAGTTTGTCAAGGAACTTCCTTTCCTTGACCCTAAAGGTCGCAACTTCCTCCTTAAGGCACTCAAGCTCGGTTTGCTTAGCCTCCTTCCCCTTCTCCGCAACCTCGACCCTAGCCAGGGCAGTCTCTTGTACTGTCTCCACCAGCATCCATCCCTTGTGAGTTCCCTCCAAGGTTTGGCCGCATTCTTCGTACAAGAGTCAGCTCGCTATAGCAACTTGGAAATGAAAAAGTGAGAAGCGAGCAAGAAACAAAAATAGCATTCAAAAAAGGGAAGCAAGCTAACAGTACCTTAGCCGCGTAACTGTAGGTTAAAGCTAATATCTAGGAGGGATCTGAGTCCCTGACGGCCGCGAATGTTCATGGGGTGACACAATTCCTGGCCACTATGACCCCAACACCGATATGGTCAGGGAGTTGGTCGATCAAAGCATTCACTTCAGCCTCGGTCGTTTCGCTTGTCTCTCTATTCTTTGGCTTGGACAAGCCAAGTCTACTCCCCCCTAGAGCAGTTGTCGCACTCGTAGGGGCAGGCTTCTACTTGGTTGCGCTTTTCTGAAGGCCGCCAACATGCGTGGAAAACTCTTTGCCCGAGCCCCTATGGGGCTCAGTTACCTTCTTCTTCCCCAAGTCATTGTGCTGCTGGGGTGCTTTACCTTTTCCTGAGCCTATAGTTGGCTCGGACGTCTTCTTCATTGGTCCCTTAGGGGGCCTGGTGACACTCTTCTCACCACGCCTTAGAGGCGATCGCAAGGCCTTCCACAAGCTGCCTCCAGCAAGCTTCGTACCGGTAGCATCTGCGGGCTACTTTGTCACCAAAGCAGTTGGCGCCTTCTAGGCAGCTGCCAATGCCGCCATTTGCTTCTTAAGGCTCTTGGTTTTTCAACCCACGTTTCTGCAAAGAAAAAGGGAAACAAGTTAGCGATCAATTTTCTTGGGAAATCAAATGCGAGCAAGCAACAACTTACCTTTTTGCAAAAGCGCTAAAAATCTGGCCTCGTCCCTACAAAAGTTGTACGCCTTTAGGTGAGGAAGCGTAAGAAGCTCGTGGACGGTGTGCAAACTGTCAAGTAGATCATTGAAAAACTACAGCCTTTACAGGCTCACTGCAGGGAGATAGTTCTACTCGACGTTAACTGCAATAGAAAGTAATTCGGTTAGATAATGAAACAAAGCTCAAAATTTTTTCATGTGTACGCAAGCGACTAAAGCCTTACTTGCTTCTGGAGAGAAGACATCGCTCGTCCTGGCTTCGTTGAAGAAGAATTGGGAATCCCAGTGTGGGACCTTCTTTGAGACATCGATCAACCTATTGAAACGTACTTTTCTCGCCTTGAAAAGGTAGTACGTTTGGCCTTGCCCCTTTTTGAGCCTGTACAAGTGGACAACCTCTTTGATGGATGGCTCGCTGTGACAGCCACTTTCTACTCAAGTACTCATATAATATACAAAATAAAATACATATAAAACAGTGTAAAGAATTAGGCCCAAATGTTTCTTTTATTTAAACATATGCATATGTACTTGACAACCATATATATTTTTAAACAAAATTATAATATGTACAAAAGATATCAAAAACATGGTGGACAGTGTAACCGCTTCCCCTCACGTGTCGACGTCCATCGGACCGCGTCCTCACCTGGATCCTGCAAACATAGGAAATAACGGGGTGAGCACTAAAACAATGTCCAGTAAGTAAATCCTCTACTCATCTATCCCCGTAACTCTCTCTCTTTAATTCTTTCCTTACAACTTCTCATTCAATTTCTCTTTGGTACTTCTCTCTCTCTTTCTCTTTCTTAGAACTTTTTTCTATTAACTCTCTTTAGTAAGTCACGGCCCCATCTTACCGGGGGCACGGCCGGGACTCGCTCCTGCTCTACGTGACCTCTACTCGTTCTAGCCGATCGGACTCGGTTATGCATGGATTCGGAACCCTTGGCCATGTGAGTGTATAATCTCTCTCTCGGGTACTCGGGTATAGCCCTAATCTGCATGCACTCTCACGGGCTTCACCACTTCTCTATCTCATACTCATGCCGCTCTCTCAATGCGGCGTATATGCAGGAATACTCTACCCATTACTCATGGGTTCCCTATCGCACAACCTACTCTATTCTTTTTCTCTTAGCTTTTAAAGTAGCTTATACTCAAATTCTCTACTATGTCTCAAGCTACTTCTTAAGTATATAAACAAATGTGTATAGATAGCTCATGGTCACTAATGCACTAATAAAATGCCAAATACAAGATTGCATCAAAACAGTCATTCTGCACAGGTAAGGCTAAAAAGGGCATAACTTGCGTTATATACCTCGGATTGCTACGATTTTGGTCTCGTTTTAAAGCTTAGAGACAAGGCTACAACCCGGTTCAATTCGTTTTGGTCTAAACCCAGTTCAATCTGTAACATACCCAAAAATTACTCAGAAAGTCATGATTGTGACAGGGCAGATTCCACTTAGGCATTTCATCAAACAACTTTTGTGCATACCAAAAACTCTAATTATCAATAACTCTACTCTTCTCTTTAATCATCCAAAATGGGAGAAAAACTCCCTCATATAGTCATAATTCCTGCCAAGGAAAACACTCCCAAAAATATTCATACAAACTCCTCCAACTTCAACTCAATTTCCATCTCTCATCACACATCAAAAACACTTCTCATAATACATATTCATCTCAACTCAATTCTCAACAACATAACATACTTATACAAGCATACATCTCTACTCAATCTCTAAATCTCTACTCAAAAGCTTAGTCAAAACTCAAGTTAGTTGGATTTACTTACCTTGTGAAAAAGTGACTTCTTTAGCACTTTTCCTTTCCTTTGTGGTATTGTCTTCTCTCTACAACTCAAAACAACAACAAGAGCAATAACAACCAAATAAGACTTCAATATAACTATAAGCAAACTCACATCTAAAGCAAGAATCCTTACCTTAGGACGCTTTAGATGAAATCTCTACTCAAAATTACTCAAAAGCTCTCTTAAACCCCTTAGAAATCTTAGAAGATTGGATGGAGAAATTGGGAGAAAGTAGGAGGTGGAAATGGATGGACTAAAGGGTTTCTCTACACTTAACCCTTTTTAGCTCAGATTATAATCATCCTTTCCCATTTTGCCCTTGCACTTCCTTAGAAATTCCATCTATATCCTTTGATTCTTTACAAATACACTCCCATCCAACCACAATCTCTACTAAATTTCCTTACATTTTACTCCCCACTTTTCCTACTAATTAGGGGTAAAAAGGTCATTGTGCCCCAAAAGAAGAATTCTCTAGAAAACTCAGAAAACTTTTTGTTAGGCTCTTCGCCGTGGTGAAGAACAATCTGTCGCCATGGCGAAGCTTCTTCTTCGCCCCGGCGAAGCTCGAATTTCCAAACTTCACCAAATTTCAACCAAACCAAGGCAAACACTTGACCAATACAACATAACATTTTAAATTAAAGACTCACCAACCAACCATGACAACAAACAAACTCAATTGAAGCTGAAACAGTGAATCCTTTAAGTAATACAGAAAATCTTAAGTACATACCTCAAGTGGGATATTACACTCGCCTAACTCAACGATCATATACGCGATGTATACCCAGGTAATGATGTCAGTTGGAGATGAGCAATGTTGAACCGTCCGTTGAGTCGTCGACACTGCCATTTTCTTCTTAAGGCTCTTGGGTTTTTCAACCCACATTTCTGCAAGGAAAAAGGGAAACGAGTTTGTGATCAATTTGCGCAAGAAATCAAACACGAGTAAGCAACAACTTACCTTTTTCCAAAAGCGCTAAAAATCTAGTCTCGTCCCTACAAAAGCTGTACGCCTTTAGATGAGGAAGCGTAAGAAGCTCATGGACGTTGTGCGAACTATGAGGAAGATCTCTAAAACACTGCAACCTTTGCAAGCTAACCGTAGGGAGATAGTTCTGCTCGACGTTAATTGCAATAGAAAGTAATTCGATTAGATAATGAAACAAAGCTCAAAATTTGTCCTCGCATATGCGAGCGACCAAAGCCTTACTCGCTTCTGGAGCGAAGACATTGCTCGTCCTGGCTTCGTAGAAGAAGAATTAGGAATCCCAGTGTGGGACCTTCTTTGGGATATCGATCAGCCCGTTGAAACGTACTTTCCTCGCCTGGGAAAGGTAGTGCGACTGGCCTTGTCCCTTTTTGAGCCTGTACACATGGACAAGCTCTTTGACGAACGACTCACCTAGCTCAACGATCATGTACGCGATGTATACCCTGGTAATGATCAAGTAAGAATTGGCTGTTAGTTGAAGAGAAATGATGTCGAACCGCCTTAACACTTTATCAATGAAAGGGTGCGGGGGACTGGATACCTCGCACCTGAGGAGAGTCTTGGAAATTGCCACCCATCCAGCCAAAGGTTTCTTCTGAGAGTGCTCTCTTGGGGCCATCAAGTTGAGCTATGCCACATAGCTCATTCTGATGCGTTTAGGATCCTTGAGGGTGATCGAGGATTGTGGCTCTTTTCGGAGCCTATGAGCTGAAAATGGCAGGGAATGAGCCAGTTGGATCGAAGCATGATCAAACAAGCCCGCAACATAGGGGTTTGAGCTTCTAGCCACAAACTCTTTAGATATCTCGAGGGACACATCCCCTAGTACTGTCAAGCCAACCGGTGAATCGAACATTCGATATATTGTGCGATTGCTAGACGAGAACATGGTTGTAACTCAACTCTGGGTACCTGAAAAAAAAAAAAAAAAAAAAAGCAAACATGTGTTAGAGCTTGAACAACTCGACGACCATTCCACATTCGCTTCCATCTCAAGCACCTAAAATAGCTCGCACAACACAACGAAGTCACTCGACCTACCCAAGAAACCAATGGCCATTGTGATTAAATCCCTTTGAAACCTGAGACTGTCGGAAACACACTCCAAAAACCCTACTAAAATCTTAAAACATCCAATGTGGCCACTATATCAGCCACCCTTTAGCACAAAAGTTAGAAAAATAAGCAAGGAAGAGAAAGAAGTCTTACCAGAATAAAGAAGAGCGCTAAGAACTCACAAGAAAGACCACCGCGACGTCGTAAGAGCAATGGCAAAGAAAAGCAAGAGGGTGGAAGAAATTTCATAATGGCTGTTCTAAGTATTCGCCACCTTTGATAGTGATTTTTGCATGGAAGACCAAAAGGGTGAAGTTCAATCTCGATCATCAACTCACAACTGATCCTAGCGCTTCATTCGTTGAGCGATCTCAACCCTTGGATGTGGCCACGTGTCGACCATCCACAAGGTACGACGAACCGTAAAAAATGATAATCGTCATCGCACGACTCCTCAACTTTGCGCGTGAACAACTATTGTGACCCACGCGCGACGAAACCTAACTAATAAAGGTTGTCGCATTTAGTGTGATACGACCACGCATAAATTACATTTATACCCTAACTTTTTGTATTCTGAGTTTTGATAGGTGGCACAAGTAATAGTGTCCAAGCATGAGGAACGTCGACCAGACTTAAGGTCGGTCATGGAAGCCGGATCGAACACGCACTTAGAGACTCACTATTGAAGCCGAGCTTGGCGTCAGATCAAGCGATAGTCTTGGAAGCCCGAAACGAGCATCGAACACTAGGGGGCAAATGTTGTGTGTGGTTTTTTCGTCAAGCTTGGGCCAACACAAGGATGTAGCTCGACCCAGAATGACCTCGGCGACTATGATTGATTGACCCCGCATAAGTTCATCGAGCCGTAGCTCAACCCAGCACAAGTTAGTTGTGAACAATCTCAGGAATTAATCAATCAATCCCCAGATTACATCAGATCTCGGATATCGTGGGAATGATTGGATCAACAGTTATCATTGCGCGATCATAGTGCTTGATCGCAAGGATATCAGAATTGTGATTCAAATCATTTGTAATCTCCTTAATTTCGCTATTTCCTTTATGTAAATCTTGCATATAAACCCCCTAAAACTATGAGGAAGCAGGTGCGAATTCTGAATTATAACTATATTATAAGCTCTCACAGCATATACATAAAACACAGTGGACGTAGGCAGTTAACTTCGCTGAACCACTTTAAAAGTTCTCTTTGTCATTTGCTTTCTGACATTATCATTTACTCATTGTTGATTACCCGTAATAACACCCACATCAGTTCTGATCCCGATAAAATCGATTGAATCTCGCTGATTGGTATAAATTTCTGTATCAACACTAACAGATTAAAACTATAACTTTATAATTGCCGAATAATAATGTTTAATGGTGGTTGAACTTTGTAGTAGCAGTAATAGTTCACTCGGTCCAAAAGTCAAAGTCTTTAAATCAAAGAAACAAGTCAAGTAAAATTTTATTTTTATATTTAACAAATATTTTTCACGGGAATTTACTTGGACCATTCGTGTTTTCAAATGCCCCAAGACTCACAAAAGCGTTTAAATTGAAGATCCAGATCCAATTATCCGACTTTGAAGGCTCTTAAATTAAGTGGCCGTACTCTATATTACGACTGGGTCCAATTTCCAAGTCATAATATTTGTCTAGACTTTAAAATTGTAAAGACAAATTCCGTGCTTTTATAATTGCTTCACCTTTCCTGGAAGTTTCATAAATCTAGTAACTATCAGCCCCGAAAATTCGGTCTTCCATTTAATTAAAATCCAGAACCAGAAATGGGTACACAAGAGGTACTATTTCAAATGTCCATACGTACTACCTGTCAAATTTAAAGCAGTCCCTTTGTTGAGCAGACAAAAAATTACACTTTCATAACTACAAATAAAGCAACTGGGGACCGGTGCTGGTTGGTATAGTTTGTGAACCAAGAAGAAGCCCCTGGTACCGATCAGACGGTTGCCTGTCATTCTCTTTCACCAGAATGATGATGATAATGGGGTCAAAGTACAATGTATGCAAATCCAGTGGTTGGGATTTTCTGATAACAGAAATTTATTTTTCCAACTTGAAATACAAGTTTATTAATCTCACATGTTATGTTTCAACTGAACTGGGAAGACCAAGACTAGTTTAGCTGGTCTCCTTTTGTGTTACATAAATAAAATATAATATAAAGTATTAATTTGAAGGATCCCCGGAATACTTCTACGTACGCTATAATTGCTATATAATAATATAGAGTATAAATTAAAGAGTTGGTTCATAAATTTGTTAGATACGAAAAAAAAAAATTATAATTGAGTTGGTACTCTACTACTAAGATGTGATTCTTTGGTAAAGTTGGTGCAGTTTGGTCGTAGTACCAGCATTCATGTATGTTGGATCCTTAACAAATTTAATATGCGATTAATAAACATAAATTAATAAGTTGACTATTGTTATGCGTAAATCTCCGGAACACAGATTTACATCTTTTGTTTTCCATTAAAACAATATATAAGCTTACTTTTTATTCAAATTATGGATATTTTTCATTCCTACTATTGTAAGCCACACTTGTACGTGAAAGGGAAAAACAAACACAGAAAACAATACAAAAATAATAATCCTAAATCTCAAAGGGTTGGTTTGATGGTAAAAAACTTCGCTCCCTTCATTGACTTTCTGAGTTTAAACCACCTTGGGGTTACCTACCACATTATTTGTAACTTATCTAGAACATTGGACTTATAGAGTGTTCAATGGATCCTGATAGTTAATTAAGATACGCGTAAACTGATCTAGACACTCTAGTCATTAAAAAAAATAAAAAATAACCGAATCACTTTAAAAATCTCTTGTTATTTGTATTTTTAATTTATTCATTTATCCTGCATCTTATCAGGGATTCCAAACAATCCCTTGCATATATTTCACCAAGGGATCTAAGCACATTTCATTTGTGCAAATCTTAGCATGAACAATTAGATTAGTTAATTAGGTTCCAAAACGAAGCATCTCATGAAATTATTCAAATATTCTTAATTTTAGTGTCTAATATAAAGTTATTTTGACGGTTACTTTGTTACCATATTCAATATTTTTCTAATAAAGACGCGTAGACACCCGTATTGAAACTAGCAAGCAAAGCATAATTGTCACATAGACAAAGCTTAAAATCCTTTCCTGTGTAACGTTAAGGTGCATGAATGGTAATTAATTTCCTTAATTACATGATGATAATTTTGACAAGTTAATTGATGCATGCACAATTTCACATAGATTAAAGTCAATCCTATTAGGTTAATTTATATCTTACTCAAAGGGCATGGTCAAACTTTATGCTAATTTTGTTAAGCAAAATTTATTGAAGTCAACTATGTAAGAAGCAATCTAATTTAAAAACTTTGACCGCATGCCCAAATTGCTCAGCTACTTACCAGATGTTACCATGTAATCTGATGAGTATTTAATTTGGGAATTACTGATTTAGGGTTTAATTTAATCCCAAATTAATTTGAGATAGTCTTGATTAATTTTATTTTTTAATTTTCTCATACTTTGAACGCATTGGTCTATTGATTTGACTCTTTTCTTTGTTGAGAAAGTCATGCCCTCCTGATTTGAGTCTTTCTGTCCTTCATTTTTTGCTCTTAAAAATAAAACCTCCCAGCCTTTGGCTCATAATATAAAGCTTCAACTCAAAAACCCCTTCTTTCATACACAAAACAAATCTCAAACCCAACACACGAAAAGAAAACAAAGAGATGTCCCGACACCGCAAAAATTCTTCCTTCACAGCTTGCTTCTTCCCAACCACCACCGCCTCCGACCACCCGCTTGCTTTACCGGCTCCTCCTCCTCCTCCGCCGCCACCACCACCACCAATCTCCGGTAAGTTAAACCTCACGACTTGCCTTTATAATACAAGCCTCGGGCTTTTCTCCTTCACGTGGTCAAAAACATTCTTTGGTCACTCTCTTAATCTCAATCTTCATCCTTTTGACTTCACGAACTCTCCTCTTTCTTTCTCTAATAATTCTCTCTCTGATCCCTCAACTCTATCTTTTCACCTCCATATTAAGCCCTTTATTTTTTGGAAAAAACATGGATCAAAAAAGCTCGTCAATTACACTTCATCAACATCTGTAATCCAAATCTTTTGGGACCTCTCTCGAGCTAAATTCGGATCCGGACCCGAACCGGAATCCGGGTTCTACATCGCAGTTGTCGTCGATGGAGAAATTGCCCTTCTTGTTGGTGATTCTTCAAAGGAAGCTTATGCCAAAACCAAAGCTCACAAGCCAGAGCGAGCATCTCAAGTTCTTCTTTTGAGAAGAGAGCATGTTCTTGGCAACAAAGCGTACACCACAAAAGTCAAATTTGGAGGCAAAACGAGAGAGATTTCGATAGATTGTAGTGTCAACAGCGACGCGAAGCTGAGTTTTAGTGTTGATAACAAAAGGGTGTTGCAGATAAAGAGATTAAAGTGGAAATTTAGAGGAAATGAGAGGATTGAAGTTGATGGAGTTCCAATACAAGTCTCTTGGGACATTTATAATTGGCTTTTTGAAGACATGAACAACGGGCATGCAGTGTTTATGTTCAGGTTCGAAAATCTTGACAATCAAGAACAAGAAACACATCATCAACATAACGAAGAAGTAAACGGTGGTCATTATTTGCAACAAGGTTCTTGCAGCTTCGGTATGAGTGGAATTGAATGGAGAAAAATGAGGAAAAGTTTGATGAGAACAGCAAGGAGTTCATCTTCATCGTCCATTTCAATGTCATCAGCTTCTTCTTCTGGGTGCAGTTCTTCCATAATGGAATGGGCTAGTACAGAAGAAAGTGAATTGAACCGCCCTGGACCTAATGGCTTCTCACTGCTGATTTACGTTTGGAAAAAATGAATTTATGAAGCTTCGTGTTCTCGGTAATCTTCAATTGTCTCACTAATTACTAACTAACCCCATTTGTTGTTGAACATATAATTAAATAGAATAAAAAAGTTGAATTAAAATACAGAGAGAGATGGATGTATACATTATTCGATTAGATCTAACATTATTTCGAATTTAATAAAATTTCTTTTCAATTTATAAATAAAAATGGAAGCCATTATTGTTATTATTTTGGTCGTCTCTGTTTATAATGTTTAGTTTAAATTCCGATCTGGGTCTAGTATGAGCTGTATGATTATGATTGAAACAGTAATTGTTGTGGGAAATTCCCAACCCAAAGAATAGGACAAGATGCATGTGAAGTGGGGCTCTTTCTTTTTTGTGTTTTATTGGGTAATGTGATTAGCTCATGGCTTATGCTTTGTTGCTGCTGTTGTACACTTTCCAATTCAAATTTTACTTTTTAACCAATCTAAACCGTTAAAATGTAATTGACCAATGTCTTCGATCTCTGAAAAAGTAATCTCAAAAACGGCACCGAATTGTAAAGAGCTGGTTAGAAATTGGTTCAGATTAGTTTTGACTGGTTTTGACCAGATGCTTCTGTTTTGTTTTTGTTTGTGGGGGTGGAGGACAGTCAGTCTTGTCTCGTGAATCTAAAGAAATGATTAAAAAAAAAAAAAAAATCGACGGTTGATTTTTCGTTTCATTTTCACACGTAGCTTTGTTTTATGGACAAGATTGCGTATGGTAGCTGGTGTTAACTAGCATCCACACGACTTTTCTGATTCTACTAACTATGTTCACACTTCATAATTAATGTCTCCTAATTATGTGAGCCTGTCTCTAAGCAATAATTTTAATGCGGGGTTTGGTTAGACATGTAACATGGTCTATACAAATTAAAATCAAAGCCTGAAAAAAGAGATTAGTACAACCAGAAGAAGAAAATCTGCTTGATTGCCAGTCACACACGCAAATGTATTAATTAAAGAGAAGTACTTGATTCAAAATATATCTAAGGCCACGTTTACATTGACGTTGATGGATTCTAAATAATTCCGTTAAATCTATAGATTTGGTAAAATTCTTGTTTGGTTTATAAAAAAAAAAAAAATTAAAAATACATGAATTTTGAAAAATCTATCACCTTTCACGATCCTTCATTTTTTTAGGGTTTAAAATCTAACATAGTAGGTGGGATTTTACCAAATTTTGTTAATATTTTAATTTTCTAATACTATTCTTATTAATAATTTAATAACTAATAATTACTCTTTACTTTAATTAAAAGAAATATATTCGTCGTTTTCTCTTTTTAAGCTTTTCACATTTACATCATCAACATCTTCGTAGCATACTAGAGAGTGATTATGAGTGTTCATTTCTTTAGTTAATTATTTTTAATTTCTTATTTGCAAAAAACTTATTTTGTAATGCTTAGCGCTTTGTGACACTAATATGCTATGTATTTAATTAGATGAAAGTTAAATTTTTGTTAGTTTTGGATATAAAAGGTAGCTGAAAATTATTTATCAAATCCATGAATTGTATTCATCTAACCAAACACAAATGCATGAAAATTTGAATCAATAATCCATAGATTTTATATTTAAACCAAACAATAGAATTTATTTAATATATGGATTTTGAATCTATGAATTTTAAAATCCCCTGATCCAAACGAGACCTAAAATTTTGAAATTAACCATCATCAAGTTTTGTATTAAGGCTGAAGCAACAATAATGATGTCTAAAGACAACGAACTGCTCAAATTTATGCATTGTTCATTATGTGTCTGTAGTGCTTTAGGTTCTTCTCTGATCATAATGCTGCAATTAATTATGACTTTGAAATGGAAGAACGAGTAAAAACTTTCGTGTGGTTATAATTTAACGTAAGCTTCTTAGAATTGAGTTTTAAACCTTTAATGGGGCTGGTTTCATTAGTGATCTATCATGGCTTAATTACAGCCGACATCTGTGACTTTAAACTCCGTATAATAGGGGGAAAAGTTCTGCATAAAATTATCACAAGGGCAAATCGAAACAAGCCAAGTTGTGTCACATTTTGCCCCTCGGGTTAAAATTAAAACCGAGGGTCAGTCCAAAAATATCAATTGCAAAAGTTAATAAAATATGCAGGGTTAGTTTTCAAGAACAACCAACTATGACTATAAGGGTTATAAAAATATATACGTGGCCCAATGAGAAATAAGCCCAGTATTAAAATTTTTTGGGTGGGGTTGAATAGTCTCTTTGTGGGTGGTAAAGTAAAAGGTTGCTTGAAAGGTCAAATTAGTTGGACAGCAAAACAGAACCAACTGGTAACAATATGAAGTTGAAGGATTCAAATGGAATAGAATTTATATTAATATTCTTCGAAGGAATCTTTTACTTTAAGTTGGCTTCTGAGAAAGTACCATGCATGTACTATATAAAGTATACTTCTATTTTATTTTATATTTTTGTTTGTTTACAAAGTTTAGGAAGGGGGGGTGGGGGTGGGGGTGTGGTTATTATTTTATTCTTGTAATTAATAATGTTATATTAGTCATATTCAAACCCCCCAACATCAACATAAACATATAATCTTTAAACTAAAAACAGAGTGAAAATGAGAGAAATTCGAAAAAAATTAAAAAAAAACCACAGTACGCTGTCGTTTTCTATGATAAAAACCCAAAAGGTGATATTGGACCAAGAAATCGATAAGGGGCTAGTGAACTCAAACGGGCCAGATCAAAAATAGTCCCTAAATCGTCCAGGCCTGAGGCCTGCTTAAATTTAATCGAACCCGTATATTGATAGTCTTCGACTCCACTTTTCCACCTCTGAGCAAACACTAAAATAACAGAGGAGGAAGAAAAACTAAACCCAGAACCATTGATCGAGCTCTCAATTTCTGAAACTCTAACCACCCAGCTTCTGTGTTCTCATGCACAACTGGATCCACTGTATGCAATACCGACAATGGAGCATTTTTAGGCAACAGAATGGGGCCCTTAATAAGATAAATATGTATCTTATATTAAGTACAATCAAAGTAAACAGGGTCCAATTCATAATTATAAAGTAAACAGGGTCCCCAGCCTGTCCAGCCAGGCCTACTACCACAAGGCATGTCCGCAACCGCAACTAATCATCCTCATTTGAACTTGAGTATTCTTCTTCTCCGGGGTCCCTTCATAGTGACATTCAATCCATGACCATCCAACTGATTTTTTTTTCTAATTTTGCAGCTTAATTCAGAAACCAGAAACTTCAAAAACATAAATATGCTATTCAATAAGAGGCATTTTTTTTTTCTTACAGAAAACCGAAACACTGCTCAAGTTTTCCGGCAGCTGTTTCCACATCCATAAAGGAAGATTGGCATGATTGGATAACACAATGGGGCAAAATTAACATTCGCAATTCTTCCCCATCTGTCATTGATTTGTAAAACTGTAAAACCCCAAAGAGTGTAAAACCACAACAAAAATTAAAGCTTCAAGCTCAATGTAGACGTTGAGGAACTATGAACCAAAGTCGAAGATGAAGGAATACAACGTCTTTGTCTACTATTACTTCTGATCCCAGAACCCGAAGGACAAGATGACAATTGTTGACCAGAAAGAGGATCAGAAGAAGCTATGTATCTACTCGAATGGCTTCTCAATTTCTTCTTTTCTCCCTCTATAACCCGAACGTCTGATCTAACTTGCCGGACCTTTGTTTCATTCAACCCTGCTGGAAGAACGCAGTTGCAGAAGAAACCTGTCGAGTTTTGAAACAATAACAAATTAGCATAAATTTATTCCAGACACATTTTCTTGCTAAAGAAAGTAAGGGCACAAATTAACCAATTAAAGTAACTCAAATCCAAAAACATTATTCCATGAATTTGAAGCAATATCTAAGCAATTCATCTGGTAAAATCCGAGACAGTTAGTGGATTACCATCTATACTAGATTCAATACAGCAGAAAATGACCGCTAAATTTGATTAGCAAACTTCAAAAGGTACATAGAGCATATTAATTATAACTTGGTCACAAAATTATGCAGCCATATCCAGCAACATAGATCAATTTCCCTACTCATTCATCCCTATTGTATCAACATAACAATGCATTGAATCTTTTAGTTTGAGAGAAACGTTATAAAAAACTATACTGAATCTTAACACCGGGGAAACTATATATATCTGATGTTAAAAGCATTAAGTTTTTTTCCAAAACTAAGCAATTTCAATTTACAAAAAATGAAGGCTTTCTATGAAAGTTTTCTTACCCAAACGAGCAAGACGATTGACCCAGCGAGGGATTGGTTTCCCGGTTAACTGGAGACAAACATCGTTGCAAAAGTGATTGCAGTTCTTAGTGATGAGATGATAGGTGTTACCAGAGTAATCTTCTGCTAGTTTCTCCATAAACGAACGGACGTCTTTAGGCCCAAGATCTGTTCTACCAATCAAAATTGACTTCCTAAACGTGAAACCAGGACACTGCTTTGGCTCCACCTCAAAAATCCCCGTCGTTGAATGGTCATGAGCTCCAAACCCGTACTCAACTCCATGAACTAAACCAAAATTCATCATTCATTCAAAAAAAAAAAAAAATAATAATAATAATAATTAAAATTTCAAAAAAACAAAAAAGCTATAAACTTATGTACCTTGAACTCCAGAATGGTAGATCCCGAGTCCGAGCCAGTAAGCGTAGCCGTTAATCGGAGTCAAGTCGTAAACGTTCAAATAAACCGGAACCGACCCGCTCTTCTTTTTTCGGGGCGCCATCACCATTTTGCACAGCATTTTTGAGGTGGGAATCTTGTTTTGCTTTGGTTGGGTGGAAGAAAAGAGAAAAAGAGAAGATTTGAGTGACAGTGAATGAGTTGTTTGTAGGAAATTAAGGGAATTTTCAGAGGGTAATTTCGGGAATCGAGCTTCTTCGTATTCCCTTTATTTATTTATTTATTTTTTATTGTCAAGAATCTTCTACTTTGGTTCCACCGGCTGCTGCCGAAAGCGAACCCACCGTCTACCTATACTCGTGTCTTCGTCTCTTTATACAGACTTAATTTCCATTAATATTAATTAACTAATTATTTTACTTGATTAAACGTACAGTTATTGGCTGGAGTGTGGTCTCTGTGGGCCCAGAGCATTCCTGCTAATTACCTTATTAAATAAAAATTAGTGGATTAATTAAGTTTTAGGATAAGTGGAATGGGAGAATCTATTTTTAGTAATACAAAAGTTAACTTAGGTTCCAGACTTCCAGCGGCAGTCCAGTCACGAGTCAGAACACGCGCCTTACATTACAGTAAGCTTTTTTACACGAGCTTTTTGCTCGTGCTTGTGCGTTAAGGTACTGGTGTTTAATTTTTAATTTAATTTAATTTAATTTGATTATTAATAACTAACATTGTTGCATTGATTTTGCCACTTAATTAGTTCGGATTTTACGTTATCCAGAATCTGATAGAGATTAACAACGATATTTGTAAAAGTAAACAACTTTTTCCCACCCAAAGTTTTGCCTAATGACACTTCTCCCACAAAAAAAGTTTTAAAATACAATTTTACCTTTTGTGTTAAGATCAATTTGTCAAGTTTAATAGAAAAAGGAATTGAAGAGTGATGTTGTGTGTTGATTTGAAGATTTTGTGTGAAAGGATTGTGGTGGAAAGGTTGGGTTCGATTCTGATAAATCGATTGGAATCGCAACAAAAATCAGAGTTAACGAAGGAGAAAAAAGAAAAGGGAACGGATTTCCCTAACGGACCATAACAGTGAGTGAGAAAAATCTCGTTTTAAAACCTGACGGGTGGGAAAAGTGACATTAGGCCAAATCTTTTGTTGGAAAAAGTCGTGTACTCTATTTGTAAAATATCCAAGTGTATTTTTTTTCCAGGGGCAGTCAATTGAGTGTCAAACCGAACAGTAATTGACTAGAAGTAGTGGCGTGTGATGGGGTTGGCATTAGTCTATTTTGGCTGGATTATTATTATTTTAATTTGATTTAATTGCGTCATGGCATTGGCATAACATCATCATCACCATCATCGGAATATCTTATAACAGATAATGAAATTAGTAATTTAGAAATATGGTCAGGGTGCATTCAATAAATTTAATAATGTTATGATAAAATGGGGGCACGATAGGATAATGATAATAAGACGATGGAGAAAGTGAAATTATTGTTGGTAGTGGATGTCGGGTAAGATAGGGCCCGCCCACAACATGAAAATCCAATAAGGATTAAAGAAATAAATAATTGCCATTATGAAATGCCTGAATTGGACTGGACTGGACTGGACTGATCAACACCATGTGACGTTTTGATGGGAGAGCGAAGGACTCTGTACTTGCTTTGAAATTGTTAACGAATTTTAGCCCACGGTCATGGCCCATCGCTTAGAGCTATGGGACTATTCTCAATACGGAAGGTTTACTAAATGTGACATTTAGGTGTACGACGTGTCGGTCGTTGCTACGAAGTGTGAACAACAAACCGTGTAGTTCTCTTGCAGATGTAGGGCATGTCGGTTTGGTTTCAATGACTAAGACAAAGCCCAGTTGCTTGGCTGAGTTACTCAAAAACCCAAAACAGCATTCAGTATCATGGCACGCTTCTTCATTCAATCAGCTAGAAAAACCCTTTTATCTTCCTCCACTGTTTCTAAAACCCTAATTCATGGACTCCAACGCCACCATGGCACACCTTCCATCCAATCACGGAACGCCCCCTCAACATTTCTCTTCCAATCCCGATACTATGCAACTGACTTAATTACCAAATCGCCCTTCGAAGCTAACATTCTCAGAATCCTCCGTAACGAGATTGACTACCAGTCCGAGTACGCCCCTCCTCATCAGGTAATTACATTTTTCTTATTTCGTTTAGCTGCTGTTTGTTTCCCGGGAAAATGAATTTTTTTTTTTTCTCTTAAATTCGGAAATTTTATTAGCCTGCTACGAAATTCAACTCGTTTACTGTCGAAGACCGAGCAGGAGAGCAATGGGTGATTATGAACAGAAAATCTGGAGACAATGAAGATATTAAAATTGAAGTTACAATGTTTGACGGCTTGGTCTCTGTTCCTAAAGTGGGAGACGATAGCACTGGTGAAGATGTGCGTCTTCACATTAGTGTAATTGTTGATATTTCCAAGGCTGATGGCTCTGATTTTCTGGAGTTCGTGTGCTCAGCGTGGCCAGACGCTTTAGAAATTCATAAAGTTTATGTGCTTAGTCGTGATAACAAGCTGGCCAGGCCTTACATGGGACCTCATTTCAGGTAATCTTGGAAGTTTAAGATGTATTACATTGTGTTTTCTTGGTTAGTTTTAGTTTTAATTTGTTGTAATGTTTGTTTGTTTGTTTTTTTTGTTTTTAGGAATTTGAGCGGTGAGCTTAGGAAGACGTTACGCGAGTACTTAGAGGCAAGAGGGGTAAATGATGAACTATCTGTTTTCTTGCATGAATATATGATGAACAAAGATAGAATTGAACTTATTAGATGGTTGGGAAATGTTAAATCTTTTGTTGAAAAATAGAGGGATTTTGCTAACCTTAACCGTTGCTCACTATTTAATTTTAATTTTGCATTGATTAACAATAAGTTGTATTTGAGAGCTATTACCATGGTTCTATTGCCAGCTCTTTTGAATGCTTGGAATGCAGCTACCCAAAAATGAATTACTTGAAGTAGTTCCTTTTATATGTTAGGTTTTCTTCGCTTTTGAATGTCTAGTATTAATGAAAGATTGGTATGGGAAGTTGAACTATTTGATTTTACTTTCATCAAATTAAGCAGTGGGTTAAGGTAAGGAGTTGGGAACTACTTATAACAGGCTTCCTTACCACCTGGTAGTTGGACTCTGAATTGAGTTCTTGTAATGGTAAAACTGCATCACACTGGGCTTTATTCTGATTTAAGGTAAGGAGTTGGGAACTACTTATAACAGGCTTCCTTACCACCTGGTAGTTGGACTCTGAATTGAGTTCTTGTAATGGTAAAACTGCATCACACTGGCCTTTATTCTGATTTTTGTTGCAATACCCTATCTAATTGGATACCATCTTTATGACCTCTTATGTACTTTGATCACTTGTGACTGACAACCAAGGTACCTATAAATGTTCCATAGGTTTTGGTTGTGGTGCAGGATCTGACTGCTTAATGCTCTTGATGAACTTATTCCTAGTGGAATTGGGAATCAAGGGGCAGACTCCACCTATGTTGACTTAATGGATGAAATTCAGACACATCATAGCTCACTCATTATGGTTGTATACCTATTGTTTTGGATGCGTGTGTCTTGTCCACTCATAGAATATGATTGCTTTGGTTATGTGAAAGTCTGCTACTGAGATTTGAGTAATCTAGTCAGATTATACCGTGTCATTTCATGCTGATACTCCTTTATGTTATGTGTTCATGAATCGTAAAAGTATTACATGCATGCATATTGACTTCTAGTACATCAAAATATGCTAAAGGTCCCACTTGGAATTTTGAATAACAAGGCACTACTATTTTTTTTGGCTACATTTGGGTGAAGATCCAAGTGGTAGATTATATGCATGACCAGGCTCTCATTGCACTATGATTGAATCACTTTTTCCTACTCTTGAAAAAGTGAGTGTTTCTGTTCCAGAAACCATGGGTGTTAGATATTTTCCCTGTTACCATTTCGTGGCTGAAGTGAATCATATTTAAATGGGTTTGAGACACAATAACTGTTTTGTGATGGTGACACAGTGGACTGTACATGTTATCCTCTGTTTATGAGCCCACACCACGGCCCGGTTCTAATCTTTTAGGTGCTATGTCATGGGCAGTGGGTGTTAAGATGTTAAAAGGGTTAACTTATTCATTACAATTAAATGGAATCATTCCTCGAGTATGTGAACAAATGCAAATATGAATTTCTTGAGTTGTTTGCTCTATGTTATATCCACTGTTTACACATTCCTGCTCTTAATATTTCCTATCGATTCTGTTATAAGTCTATTTGATACAAGTGAACATTTCATCTGGTATGTGAGTTTGTTGAGTCATCGGCTCTAGTGTGCTTCTACAGTATCATTCTTTCTTATGTATTTACTTCTGTTAGCACTGCATATCAAATTTTGTATATCAAGTCTAATAAGTACTTATGACGTCATGTATTAGATAAAGAGAAACACATTATACTTTCTATAACTTGGCATTATTATTCCTATCCTTGCAATACTGCATTTGTTTGCTCGGGATTCTTTTGCACATATTAAACTCCATTAATCTTTGTTAGAGTGAGCTCTGATGCTTTCATACTTAGTTTGTAAATAGTAATTAGATTGTACTGAGTTTGTATCTGGAGCGTAAATAATCTGTAATACTTTACTATTGAGATCATTCAAACGTCATTACTTGAGCTTATATGTTGTTAAGACTAAAGTAGTTTTAAATGAAGGTTAGACTAGGCTGAAAACTAGACGCTGCCTTCTGTATATTAGTTGAAAGCTTATGTATTAGTTGAGGTTATATCTTTTCAATAGGACATCAAGAGTGAGATGAATTGTGGATTTGCTACACCAATTCCTGTGTCAGCGTCATTAATTTTCTTTCTTGGGGTTGGGGGAAGAACTGTGGCTAATGTTGGTCATGGCCTCCTGTATAGTGTTTCTTAGATTAACATTGTAAGTTGTTGTGATAATCAACAGTCTTATAAAACATATATCTCTTTGTATTTTTTCTTTTGCCTGAAAGCCTTTTCAGGTTGTCAAATAATTGTTGCTATATATTGTCTTTCAAGTCAAAGCCTCTGGCCTGGGATTACTGGTGTTTGACGTAATCTTGCCTAAGGTTGTCCTGTGAGGTCGTAATATCCACTGCAGATACCTATTTAGAGAATATAAGTTTTGATTCAAGTTTGATCTCAAACTTGTTTGGATGGAAAAATCAAGTATTAAATGAAGGTAAAACTGGGCTGCAAATTGGACTCACCTTTAAATACATCAGCTATCCCAGTGACTATTTTTTCTCAATGGAAGGTTTAGAGTGGGCTGAATTGCGGATTCAGCTGTACCAATTCCTGTATTAGAGTCATCAATTTTCTTTCCTAGGGGGAGGGGCTAATCTCGGTCATGAACCCTTGTATAGTGATTATTTTGATCTAGGACTGGAAAACTAAGTAACAAGTGGAGGAACTTCAAATTTACTTTTAGTTTTTACTAGTAAGATGCTATTAAAAGAAATATTTAAGTCTAGACAGAACATATGGCAATACTATGGTGGTGCCTGGTAAGATTGTCAGGCTTGAAGTACATATGTTGTATCATTTCAGGCAAATCGGCTGAGGTAGGTGGTGCCATTTCCATTTCCATGTTCAAAATTGATTGTACCAATCCCCAGTATTAGATCTTTCTGTTGACGAAAAGATTGCCAAATTTTATGTGATGGAGACTTGTTTGGCTGATGATGAGTTGGGACCCGACTTCAACAAATCATTCTTTAGTTAATATTAGTAAAAGGCCTATGCTCTTTTGGTTTATAACGCTGATGTTTGTACTTTATGATATAATGAAAACAAATTGTTGATAAATCTCTATATATATTGCTTTCTTTAGCTAAATCTATTATAACTTAGAGACAGAGTTGGCGTAGTAATAGATTTTTAACTATTATAATCACTGTTTTGTTCTTTAATATCATGTTTAATCATCATCATATATTTTTCTTTCTTTTCCTTCTTAACCCTGTACTTATAAACTAAACTCTCTGATGTTCCCAAAGGACTTAACGTCTTTGTCAAAAGAAATAATGATAATAACAGTAGAGAGAAAGAGATAGAGATAGAGATAGAGATAGAGAGAGAGATTTAGACTCCTCACTTTGGTGGTGCCTATTGGTTTGTGGATGCATGGCTTCTGTCCTTTTTTAGTTATTGACGCATACCATGTTCTTAAAAAGGCTCTTCGGCAATGTGAATATGAAAAGTGCTTATTTCTTAATCCTATTACTATTTACTAGAATAGTCTTTTAAGTCTTGGTCCAACAGTGAAGAAAAAATGAGCTGGCCTATTACTTTACGCATCATGGCCTCCATTATTTGAGATGTCTCATTCATTTTTTAAAAACAAAAATCTGGGACGTCATTCAAAATTCTTAGTTATCCTTTGACTGTTGCGTGCTTTTGTATTGTTATTGCTAGTATGGTTTCACGTTTCCAGATTGCTGATCTTTCGGTGGCCTAAAGCAACATCCAAAAGGTGAAGGGAGGGGTTCAAATGAAACCAGAGTACCAGACCAAAACAACAACAACAACAGCTTCTTGTGGAAGAAGATAAAGGAAAACCAAACACGCTCACGGCTGTTTGGTGCCAAACTCTTTTTAGTTAGTTGAAGCAAAAGGGTTTGCAATAGCATTACACCAACACCAACCCAGAGAAAACAATAGGTAATTTATTATGAAATTATGTTAGATGTGATGCAATCGAGGCTGACTATCATAATATTTTAATATTCAATCAAATCTTTTCTAGATTTACAGATGAGTTTGTGAAAACGACACAGTACACGCTCTTTCATACAGGACAAAATCAAATATACAGTTATACACTCCTTCAGGAAAAAAAAAATATTAGTGCAGGTCGTATTCTAAGATTAAACAATATTACTTCATAAAGTTATCCAATCTATTGGGTTGACAGCTCTTCACTTATTCCATGTTACTCCTATCCCATTGGTCATTTTAATGCTTTGTTTAATAATATAAGAGGAAAATAAGCTGTTTCTGAATAATTTTCGGATCTTTTTAACTGTTAAAATGTCATTATTGGAAGATTTTCATGATGTTGAATCTACAGGATCTTCATATTCTGGCCCAATTAATTGGATTCATGAAGTTTTATATAATAATGTATGCTAAATTGGAAGTTGAAAGTGAACCATAATTGAACTAAACCATCAATTCTTGAAGTGAAGTTGATACTTGGCACATGGATTACGCTGCTTAAATGAGATAGGTTATTGATTATTATATTTTTTTTATATATATATCTTGTCTAGCCGTGCAAGTTTTCATAGACAAACACCTAATGTTTTATCGTGATTATAAAATAAAGGGCTAAGATTTGAAAATTCTGGCTGTTGGGTAGCTAAAGTTGAGGAAATAACCTCAAATCTTTAGAGCTTTCTGCAACTTTTTTTTACAAGATTCTATGTCTTCGTGTCATGCTTAAGATGCTACACACAAACCAATATGAACTCTCACAGGTTTCAATTAAATACAAATTTAAGTTAATTGGAATATATAGCTAGCTCTTAGAACAAATGAAAAAGAAAACCTTTCTACAATCAATATACACAATAATTAATTACTCTCAAAATTTAAGAGTAAACAAAATCTCAATCAAGAAATTTCAAAATTAAGTTAAAAAAAAAAATTATAATAATTATAACACTAATTAAAGAGAAACTTAATTAATTAGAGCTTGAGAGACAAATCGAGCTTCTGCATATCTTCCTGACTAGAACTCTTCAAACCACCACCACCACCACCACCTTTCCACCAATTACAATTACTAGTGGTTTGATCATCCACCTGAGAAGAACCCGTCATAGTTCTGAAAGAGTTGAATCTACCAACACTAGCTCGAGATGACGGTCCTGTTGAACTTGCATGAAAATTCTCCATTGATAATCTTCCTATCGCTGGTTGTTGTTCAATAGGAGGCCTACACCAGTTGTCGTGTCCGTACGTATTGCTGATTCCATGACCGGATGATATGTGATGAGTTGTTGGCTTATGGATCATTGAGTGCACTTGAATTCCAAGAGACCTATTATGTCCACCGTGAAGAGGAAGAGAGGATATGCTAGAGTAGTGATTGTGATGCAAATTATATGGTTGCCCAAAAGCAATGGCTGAGGCTGCTGTGTATGTCGTGCCTATTCTTTGTCCTCTTTTCGCTAGAGTTCTCTCTCTTTTATGAGCATTTTGGTGTCCTCCCAGAGCTTGTGAACTGTAGAATTTTCTTTGGCAGTAGTTGCATGAGAAGACTCTTTGCTCAGCTTGATCGGTAGATTGAGGAGTACTTTCTGAACAAGTTTGAGAAGAACCCATGTTGTTTAAGCAGTCAATGAGATTGAGCTCTTGATTTGGATCACTTCTATTGAGGTTTAGATCGAATACAAGAGTTTGTTTTCGCTGATCTTGTTCTTCATGATCCTTCACTTCTTCTTCATCTTCTTCTTCCTCTAAAACTATTACTTGCTTCTTCTCCTTTGCGTTCTGACACGGGGGAACTTCCGTTGTAGAGATGATGCTTGAAGCCTCTGAAGGACTTGGATCTTTACTCAGAGATTCCATATAAGAGAACAAATTAATGCTTGTTTTCTCTCTTGGTTTATTGGTAGATTATGAATTGTTGGACATTTACTACTTGATAGCAAAAAAAAAAAAGGATAATATCTTTTGATGGGAAGTATAAATGGTTTGTGCTATATATGGAAGGATAAACTATTCCCAGAACAGTAATTTAAAAAAAAAAAATAATAAAAAAAAAAAAAATCATTAAGATAACTAGGTCTAGTTGGGTTTACTTTTTGTCAAACACTTGCATAAATTTGGAACTCCAACATGTACCTACTAGTTCTATCCATTATAGGACTGACACATCTAATCTCATGTTATAAATTTCTCACTTCTTTACTGCATCTTAATTCTCAGTTTGACTGCATGCTCATGCTCATGCTCATGCTCCTGCTCCTGTCCTGCAACTAAATATATGCAGTGCTACTTGGGAATTTCGAGATTCTAAAATATGCTTTTAAAGTGTTGTGATCTCTTTTTCTCTACTTGCACAAATCTGTTGCCTGTTTGGAGTGTTTTATGATATAATGTGGAAGCGCATAAAAATATCATGCGGGGCCAAAAGTAGACCACACAACACTCCTCGTGTGTACTTGATCTCCATCAATCAGGGTCACTATGTCTCTTGTTTATATACCTTTTTTGCTTCTTCCTCTTTTGGGCTTTGGCAGCTTCCTTGGAGTTCTCAGATTACTCATTTTTAATCAAACACCTTACAACCTAACTTCTTTCTTTTGGTATTCTACATATATTATATTATTCGATTATATCAAACCAATAACTACAACTCTATGAATGAGACAACAGAACTCTAATAAACTTTTTGCAGGAGTAGTCTACCTAAAATATTTAACTCAAAGCTCAGTTGAGACTTGAGATAGTGAGATACCCACTTCCACTTTCCATCCCCAGATTGGTGGACACAAAATTTAGTGGAATATATGAATATGAATGAAGCAAGTCATGGGAATGGGATTATACAAATGAATTTTGTAGGTAGCTTAGAAGTCAGAAGGCACTGTTCTTTTTCTGGGTATTTCTTAAAGTTAAAATTCTATCCATATAATAAATGAAAATGGAAAGGTCACTAAGGTAAGAAGCTTAGCTTAGATGTCATGATCTAAAGTAGTTTGTCGTATGTGCCGTGAATGGTGGGGACGATGAAGAAATGGCCGACAAAGAAATGTTAAAGCCTATGTGGAGTCCCTCTCCTCTTCATAGTGCATGCTATCTAATTACATATATAAATGGATATTATTACTTTAACTTAAACAAATCCCCATAATTAACTCTTGAGATCTTAAGCATGATCTTAACTTTTACTTATATAATTATTATCTCTAACCATAAGTCATTTTTAGCCAACTCCTTTGATCCAATCAAAACCCCACATGGAAAAGTTTGAAAATAAAAAAGAAGAAGAAAAAAATAGGCATGAGTGGGATTTTGGCATTTTACTTTGTATTGGTTTATACAATACAAAACACCCCATATGATTCTATAGACAATTAACTTGTCTAATCAAATTCAACCAAATCTCTTTATGAGATCTCTTTGTCTCTCTTAAACAACTCCCCACATATCAAAACCCTTTCAAAAAGAAAAGATTGCCACCCAAGTTCCCCATCACTCACTTCCACTTCTACTCATCACTCAAACCCATGATCAATTTGTACATTTGATTTTACTCATCTCCCTCTCTCTCTCTCTCTCTCTCTCTCTCTTCATAACCTCTGCTCTTTGACATGACATCCCCAATAGCCCCAAGTTGGCATAATTGAGTTTACAAATAGAGTAAATGACTTTTTCCCACCCAAGGTTTGCCTTAATAACACTTTTTCATTGAAAAAGTTTCAAAATACCACTTTTCTATCTAAAGTTTGTATTCCGTTAATGCCTAATATACACTTCAATTTCTTAGTATGCGTTCGGCGAGTTATCAGGAGCAAGGGGTAAGAGATGTTTTATAGAGTGGAGGCCAGTGGATCAAATGGTGGTGATCGATTAAATATTCATCGTCGGAATTAACGGGAAATCAGCTAAAAACAAGAAACCCTAGCGTTGTGGTGGTCGAAAATCGATGAGAAATCAGGTGTCGGAATGAGAAGGGTTTTATAGAGAGGAGACCGAAGGTTCAAGTGGTTCTGATGGAGAGAATTTTCGCCACCGTAATTGGCTTTGAGTAGTAACAGAATATTAACTTTGGGTGGAAAAGTGGTATTTTAAAACTTTTTGGGTGGGAAAGTGTCATTAAGGCAAACCTTGGGAGGGGAAAAGTCGTTTACTCTTACAAATACTAAAAATCTTCTTATCTGTTTTTGTTGCTCATCACCTTTTTTCCATATCCTTTTGTTTGTGGTTTCACTTCAGTTATTCTTTTTCCTTTTTATCTTTTTTTAAGTTTACTTTTTTCTATCTTGAGATAAAGAATGCCTTTATTACCAAGTTGGCATAACTGAGTTTAAGGAAACTAAAATTCTTTAATCTTAGTTGCTCTATTGACAAATCATTATATATCAAAGTCTATACTTTGTTGACAGGCTTACCATTAATCAGATCAACTATAGTTTTGCCATTTTTGGGCTTTCTGCCCTTTTCTGGGTTTAGGGCTTGACCCAATTTCATTGTTGGGCCGAAGAAAACATCATCCCTGGCTCCCTTTCGAAAAAAAAAAAATGCCATAAACAGTGGCTTATTGTAGTGTTTTCTTGATGTGTTTACTACTTTTTAGTTCTAATGTTTGTCCTATCAACTGTGAAGCAGGCGAAATTCAGATTGAAGCAAATTTAGAACATTGGGTTGGATGAAGTAAAATAGAAAGTTTAGACCAATAATGAAATAGACCAAATTATTTTTTAAGAGTCAATATCCTAAGGCATAAGATCAGCTGAGTTGTGTCCTCACATTTCCATTAACAAAATAGTTTTATCTATTTCATACACTTAACTATTCATTCACTGGCTAACTCCTAGTTTGTGGCCTTGCATTATGTAAAGTGTTTTCCAATTCAAATATTTTGAAATCACGAAAGCGATGTCTACAAGTAAAAGAATTGACATTATAAGAAATTATAGTCATACGTCAACGTTTGTGCCTTTCATTTTCAGTAAAGACATTTGCATGTGGACAGTAGAAAGAAATTTCATTTATTTTATAATCATTAACGTTGAAATTAAGTTAGCTTTCATGTCCAGATTCATCCAAAGATAGACCGACCTCTCTTTGGCTTCTCTTTGTAATTGTAAATTGGCCTGCATAATTAAGTCCAAACTCTCCCTTCCCTTCGGGAACAACACTAAAATTAAATTCCAACCCAACCGGAAAGCAACATAGCCTGTCGATTTTACCAAGTTTGTGTCCTCTTTATATATATATATATATATATATGCGCTTCTTTCTCAGCTTATAATCTCAACAATGGCCTTCTTAAAATTCATGTCACTTCTCATTTTTGTTATCATTTTCACTGTTGCCAAGAATTGTGATTCATTTTCCTTGGCAATACGTCCAAATCTTCCTGGTCCTGGGCTTGCTCCAGTGTCCAATGAACCCGTTTATCCTACACCTTCCTATCCTCCGGGCCCAGGTCCGGATCCTTATGGCCTTTACCCTTCAAGTCCTTATCCAGTAGAGCCAGCTGCGAGTCCTGCTGTGGAGGTACCCACTTCTCCACTGGCTCCGGTTGTACCGGGACCAGGTCTGTTTCCAGATCCTTACCCACCCACTTCTGGATTCGCTCCAATTTCTAGCCCACTCGAGCCCATGTGGGCACCTTATCCATCTCCTCCTAAACATAGTTCTAAAGGAATCAAAGCAGCTTATTGGCCCTCGTTTGATGATTTTCCTGCCTCCTCTATTGACACCTCTTATTTCACTCACATTTATTATGCATTCATTTTACCCGAACCGGCCACTTTCAAGCTTAATGTTACCCAACTTGACCTAACAAAAATACCCGAGTTAATAGACACACTTTGCGCCAAAAACTTGCCTATTAAGATTTTATTATCCATAGGAGGAGGTGGTAATGACCCCGATGTTTTTTCGAAAATGGCTAGTACCAAAGAAACACGTGCAACTTTCATCAATTCAACCATTGAAATAGCTAGAAAATATGGTTTTGATGGTGTTGATTTGGATTGGGAATTCCCTGCTAATGATCAAGACATGTCAAATCTTGGGTTATTATTTAGACAATGGCGAAAAGCTTTAAATCATGAAGCTAGAACAAGCAGAAATTCACGTTTATTACTAACTGCTGCAGTTTATTATGCTTCTAAATTCACCACATATGGTGAGCCTCGATCATATCCAGCAGATGCAGTTAAAAATTATGTTGATTGGGTGAGTCCAATGTGTTTTGACTATCATGGTTCATGGGAAAATTTTACTGGGATACAGGCAGCACTTTATGATCCTAACAGCAATATAAGTACTAGCTATGGAATCGGGTCTGGATTCAAGCCGGGGTACCGCCCGAGATGTTGGTCATGGGCCTCCATTATATGGACGCACATGGAAGCTCAAGGATCCGATGTTAATGGAATTGGAGCTCGGCATTAGGGGTTGGGCCTGGAGCTGGCTCCTCACTTTCAATCAAATTGTTGACTTCAACACAGCTAATGTCAACTGTTAATTTGATGAGGAAAGGTTGGATATTATTCTGTGGGGATTCTTGGATAGGGTACGATGATGTGGGTCGGTTAAGAGGAAGGTCCGGTTCGCGAAGTCACGGGGCTTGGGTGGATATTTCTTGGGCTCTTGGCCAAGATAAGGACTGGACAATTTCGAGACAAGGTTAATAAAATTATCTAATTATTCCTCTAATAAAAATATGTAATCACAAATTGTATAGCTAATTGACGCTGATATATGTTTTATTTGTATTATATTGGCAGCTTCAATTCCTGGAGACGTTGATAGCTTTCAGAAGTCCACTGGATTCAATTTGTTTGATGCTTTTTTTTTTTTTCTCCAGGGTTTGCTTGTATCTTCCTTTGATTAAATCATTATTTCAACGATTAATGGTGAAGAACGATGCTAATGATAATTAACAAATAAATTACAGATTATACGCACAAACTAAAAAGGATCAAAGTATATACAGAAACACCACAGTCACTTTTTAAGGAAACTATGCCGATACAGACGTGAAGAACACGCTCATAAGTTCAGTTAAAACAAATTCCATAAAGAGGCTTCACAGATTCCATATTTGTCTCTTTCACAGTTAAAAAACTGCAATAAAAGAGGAAGAATTCTTTACTGTGCTTTATTTATTATTCATTATTTATATTTTCCATGATATTGATTATCACAATTATAAAAGTTAATCCCTTTTTAATCTATCTGTTAGACTAATATACTATCTGGGTTCTGCTCAAAAGCATAAAAAGCATAGTTGATAATCTTAAAGAGAAGAGATAATGGCTGTAGAGAAAACAAATGGGACCAGTTCCCAACTGGCATGAGAGTTTTGGCCGTTGATGATGATCCAATAGTTTGTGGTTTGGAGACTTTGCTTCGTCGTTGCCAATACCATGGTTTGCTTCTTTTCTTTGTTTTTTATAATTATTTTCTTACTTTCTTTTTGAGTTTTTGCATATGGGGTTTGGATTCAGAGTTGTTTCTTCATTTTGTTAATTTTCAAGCTATGTTACTGTAAATTTGACTCGATGCAGAATCTTTTGCAAATATCATTACTTGACTGCAAGTATGTTTTTAAAAAACAAGATTTTATTCTTCATTTGGTTATTTGAAAAGAGTTGTACTTGTTCATGAATGAATAATATCTTTCAACTTAATTTACAAGTTTCGGTGGAGTGCAGATTAGTGTTGTTCTGTTTTGGATCTTCGATATCTATTTGATTCTGAGATGAGTGTTGGATTTGATTTGTCCATTTTGGTATGTTTTAAACTTTGAATCTAATGGGATGGTTTATCGAGCTGTAAAATGGTTTTGCAGTTACCACAACAAGTCAGGCCGTCATGGCACTGAAGATGTTAAGAGACAACAAGAACAAATTTGACTTGGTTATCGCGATGTGCATATGCCGGACATCGGTGGTTTCAAGTTACTTGAACTTGTGGGATTGAGATGGACCTACCTGTGTATGTAAGTAAAAGACATTACACCTTCGTTTGCCTTCTTTGCATTTTGTCATTTGTCATTTGCCATCCAAATTCAAATTCTATTAACTTGAATGAAAATTTAGTTGGATTCAAAAATGAGTTTGAGATTGCCTAAAAATTTGGACATTAGTTTTTTGCCATTTAAGCTTCAACAGAAACAGAACAAACTTTTGGAATTTTTTTTTTATTCTTTTTGTTAGTGACTTCTATTAGAATTGATTTTGAAGAGATTCAACTGGAATTTTAAATGTAAAATGTTAAATGTATTCAGTGTTGTCGGGAAATGGGACCCGAAGCTTGTGATGAAGGGAATTACTCATGGAGCTTGCGATTTTTGCTGAAACCTGTTCGGATTGAGGAGCTGAAGAACATATGGCAACATGTAGTCAGGAGGAGAAAATTGATCCAAAGGACCGCAATTCTGACAATCAGACAAGCCATCATGGTGGTGGGGAAGGTGCTGGAACTGGGAACTCTGATCAGAGTGGGAGCTCAATAAAAGAAGGAAAGACCAAATGAAGATGAGGATGAGGAGCGTGATGAGAATGAAAATGAAAATGGAGGACCAATCATCCCAAAAGAAGCCTCGGTGGTTTGGTCGGTTGATCTGCATCAGAAGTTTTGTGCAGCTGTTATACATTGGGCATTGACAGTATGTTCAAACTCCTTATCTTAGTTACCATATTTGAAAATTCTTGCCAAAGCAATTCAAGGTTTTCTTTAGACACATGTTAGTCATTTTGTCGTATGTCCTCTTCAATTTTTATTAATTGTGCATGACATACCTTGTATTAGGCATAGGGTCTAAATTCGAATTGTTTGGAGGATTTGGGGTTTATAAGGAGGATAGGTTCTTCTTCTATTGTATTAATCTTTTGGATTAGATACTGATGAGACCCGGATGATGCAGATGTAGGAAAGGGGAGTAAGGTAGCAAGTAGTGGATAGAAAAGAAGCTGGCAGGAAGTTTCTAATAGTAGTAGGATGTTAAGGATGGTTTTAGGCGGGACAGATGGTGATTGTTGATTGGGACAGCAAAGGAATTCAGTTATGGAGAGAGAGCTGGAGGATAAAAGAGAGGGAGCGAGCAGATGGTTTTACACACAGAAAACAGAGAAGAAAATAGTGAGGAGCTAACCTTGAAACTCGCATTTAGGGAGGAGCTAGCCCTCAAGCTAGCATTTTATTTTCTTGTTTTTAGTTTTGTTCTTCTTTGGATTGCTGTGTTGTTTCCATTTGGCTTATTTTTGTGCTGCTCTGCTATCTGTTTTGCTGAATATCAATACAGAGTTATAGACATCTTCATTTGCTTGTTTCTTGGCTGTTGGTTGCTACTATTTCATTGGTTTGGCTGAGTATAGGAGGGTTTCTATCAGATACCCTGATCCTCTTACATAATTGTATCAAAACCAACCCATGATCCATCCAGACAATGAGGCTGCCCTCTCAGGCTCTGCCAAGGGTCTGGTCTGGGGGGTAGGTTGAGTCCATAGGTCAGGAGTCCATAGAGTTGGGTGCTTTGCAATTTATAACTAGAATGAGTCAATCCACCCAATGAAATTAACCTTAAGGGTGGCTACCTTAGACTTCCAACACATGTCTGAGAGATCATTCCTGAATTGTGAAATTCTTGAATTATAGATATTTTCTTTCAAAAGTCATGATTGATTTTCACCTTCAATTTATAAGACCAAAGTATTCTTGCCTGGCGAAAAATCAACTCTTGCTCTTGGTTTTTGTCATATATTAGCAAATTCATCCATGTATTTTTCAATTAATTTATCATAGTTTTTTCAATTTTTTCTTGTTTTTGATTTCAGAGGCTGGACCAAAAGAGATACTAGATTTGATGAATGTGAAAAGGTGACACGAGAAAAGTGGCAAGCCATCTCCAGGCATAAATTCTCACCATACTGCCTCTGTTCTATGTGATGAAAACTATTGTTTCATGAAAGTTAACTAGCTATCATGTGGTTGCAGAAATATAGGTTTACCTCAAAAGGATCGGCTGTGTGGCTAACCAACAAGCTAATATGGTAGCAGCCTTGGGCAGTACAGATCCTTCATATTGCGAATGGGTTCTGTTAAAGGACTAGAGAATTTCCATTCCTTAGCTGGACCTGGGCAGTTTCAGAACAGTACTTAAGATCTTTTCCACCTGGTGGGATGCTTGGTAGATTGAAACTCCTGCTGGTCTGGGTATGGTGGCCTCCCTCAGGAATGATTAATGATCAGACAAATTCCATCCTGCATACTTCTGGAAGCCAGAGGGGTAATATACTTAAAGGGATGCCAACGTCCCTGGAACTGACCATTACAACCAAACAAAGCATAACTGATGATATACGGCAGTTTTCCCTGTTAACAGTGGGTTTCCAGATGCAAGATTAACCTTTGGTCCATCGAATAACTCATCTTGGTGTTGCAAACAACCCCTTGATGTTAGCCGGACACGCTCAAGAAGCCCAAGGTAACAGAGTGTTTGGAAATCAATCATTTGTTACATGATGACCTTAAATTCAGGATCTTCTTCCATATACCAGATCATGGTAGATTCAATGTAATTGGTCAACTGCTGTTCAGTCATCGGGATCGGGCAAATTCTTTTATTTGGTGACTGTTTTAAACAGTCTACTCTGATCCGTGTAACTTGAGAGACAATCTTTCTACAATGGCCTTGCAAATTGGAAATAATCCATGTGTGTTTCTTCTATGCCACCACTGGACAACCGATTTCAGGAATCAAAAGCAGATTTACCATTCCAAGGTGTACCTATCAGCAAAAGTGAGGGCAAATGATTAGCAATGTCCCGCAAGGATGAAAAAAATAAGCACAATGCTTCATACCGCTCAAATATTGGATGCTACCGTTAAATCTGCAATCCCCATTAATGGTGATGCGGGGACTGGGCCAAAGCTGGACCCAAGTAACACTCTTTTCCACAGAAGCACTGAATTTGATTCAATTGGACAATCAAATTATGTTGATCAATTTCATTAAGATGAATGAGGTTCAAAGGTCTGGTATGCAGACATCATTAAATCCGAGAGGAAGAGTATCTCATGGTCCAACAGAAGACACAGAGTGGTTACATTTCTAATAATGTTGACTCATTGGAAGATTAGTGAGTTCAATGGTGAAAAAGGTAAGAACATATAATCTTGCTTTAACTTTTGTGAGTTTTTATTAATCTTAGTTATTTTATATCATGTCTACAAATTGATCTTTGTGTAACATTTCTGAGCTTCAACATTACATTGAAGAAGTCGCCCAAGCTAGTCAATGCCGGTTGCTTTATAAATATGGAATTGTCAATCTGCAAACTGTGTAAGCTCATTTAGTTAGAATTGTGCGTACTATGTTTTGTTACATTGCTAAGAGATGTAATATGACTTGAGAGGATATTAACTCTACATGGAATTAGATGAGTATGCTATTTTATTGCATTTAGCTCTTTGTCATGTTATGGATGGTGGTTTCACTTCACTTATTCTTTTTCCTTTTCTTTTTCAAGTTTGCTTTTCTATCTTGAGATAAAGAATGCATTTGTTAGCAGGTTGGCATAATTGAGTTGGGGAAACTAAAAACTTCTACCTTAGTTGCTCTATTGAAGACATATAGAAAAATCAAATCATTTTATCTAAAAGTTTATACTTTGTTGATAGGCTTAGCATTAATCAGATCAACTATAGTTTTGTCATTTTTAGGCTTGCAAGCCTTTTAGGCCCCAAGCCTTTCTGCCCTTTCTGGGTTTATGGCTTTTCTCAATTTCATTGTTGTGCCGAAGAATACATCATCCCTGGCTCCCTTTCGAAAAAAAAAATGTCAAAAACAATGGCTTTTATAGTAGTTTCTTGATGTGTTTACTGTTTTTAGTTCTAAAGTTTGTCTTATCAAATGTGAAGCAGGCGAAATTCAGATTGAGCAAATTTAGAACACTGAGTTGGATGAAGTAAAACAGAAAGTTTAGACCAAAAATGAAATAGACCGAATTATTTTTTAAGAGTCAATAATCCTAAGGCATAAAATCAGTGATTTGCGTCCTCACATTTCCATTGTTTTACATTTCATAACAGAACATTCATTCACTGGTTAACTCCTAGTTTGTGGCCTTGCATATGTAAAGTGTTTTCCATTCAAATAGAGCAACTATAGTCATACGTCAACCATTATACCTTTCATTTTCAGTAAAGACATTTGCATATAGACAGCAGAAATGCATTTCATTTATTTTATATTCATTAACGTTGAAATTAAGTTATCTTTCATATCTAACTTCATCCAAGACACAGCACAGACCATGTCTGACCTCGCTTTGGCTTCTCTTTGTAATTGTAAATTGGCCTGCATACTTGAGTCCAAACTCTCCCTCTTTATATATGCAGGCGGGTACCATATCCATCTCCTCTACATCGGTCTAAAAGATCATAAAGTGTGGTCCAGTTAGTAACTAGGTTCTAAGTGGCACAAAATTTACCTACAATATTAAGGGTTCAAACGGTAATGGAAGCACCTATGGTTAGGAGTACTTACCTGAGCCCCGATCGGGATTAGTCTCATACCTTCGGGAAGACCTAAGGCTTTCAACAAAAAAAAAAAAAAAAAAAAAAAAAAAAAAAAGAAAAAAAAAAGCAGCTTATTGCCCCCTTTTGATTATTTTCCTGCCTCCTCCATTGACACCTCTTATTTCACTCACATTTGTTGTGCATTCATTTTACCTGAAACGGCCACTTCGAAGCTTAATGTTACCCAGTTTGACCTAACAAAAATACCAGAGCTAATAGACACACTTTGCGCCAAAAACTTGCCCATTAAGATTTTATCATCCATAGGAGGAGGTGGTATGTAATGACCCCAATGTTTTTTCGAAGATGGTTAGTACCAAAGAAACACGTATAACTTTCATCAATTCAACAATTGAAATAGCTAGAAAATATGGTTTGACGGTGTTGATTTAGATTGGGAATTCCCTGCCAATGATCAAGACATGGCAAATCTTGGGTTATTATTTAGACAATGGCGAAAAGCTTTAAATCATGAAGCTAGAACAAGCAGAAATTCACGTTTATTATTAACTGCTGCAGTTTATTATGCCTCTAAACTCACCACATACGGTGAGCCTCGATCATATCCAGCAAATGCAGTTAAAATTATGTTGATTGGGTGAGTCCAATGTGTTTTGACTATCATGGTTCATGAGAAAATTTTACTGGGATACAGGCAGCGCTTTATGATCCTAATAGTAATATAAGTACCAGCTATGGACTTGGGTCTTGGATTCAAGCCGAGTGTCACGGGCTAGGAGTTTCACACCCAAAAAGTTAACCTATTAGGTGGAGGAACTCCCCCCATTTATAAGCCCAAGATCTCCCTAATACGCTTCCAATGTGGGATTTGTTACATTCTCCCCCACTCAATCCTGTGACGAGGACGTCACAGGTGGGGTCCCCTGTCTACCCATCCACCTCACTCTCGTGTGAACCCACAATCACACATGGACACCCTTGCGTGGGCGCTTGGCGGGACATCGAAAGACAAATTGGGTCTGCTCTGATACTATTTGTCACGGGCTAAGAGTTTTACACCCAAAAAGCTAACCTATTAGGTGGAGGAATTTTCTCCATTTATAAGTCTAAGACCTCCCTAATACGCTTTCAATGTGGGATTTGTTACACGAGGTACCGCCCGAGAAGTTAGTCATGGGCCTCCCATTACATGGACGCACATGGAAGCTCAAGGATCGGAATGTTAATGGAATTGGAGCTCCGGCATTAGGAGTTGGGCCTGGAGCTGGCATCCTTACTTTCAATCAAATTGTTGACTTCAACACAGCTAACAGTTCAACTGTTAAATTTGACGACGAAACGGTGGGATATTATTCTTATGCTGAGGATTCTTGGATAGGGTACGATGATGTGGAGTCGGTATAATAATTATCTAATTATTGTTCTAATAAAATACGTTAATCACAAATTAAATAGCTAATTGACACTGACATACGCTTTATTGATGATTGGCAGCTTCAAATTCATGGAGACGTTGATAGCTTTCAGAAGTCCACTGGATTCAGTTTGTTTGATTGCTTGTTATCTCTTCCTTTGATTAAATCATTATTTCAATGATTAACGGTGAAGATAACGATACTAATGATATAATTAACAAATAAATTAAAGATTATACGTACAAACTAATTAAAGGATCAAAGAATATCTTACTAATAAGCTAAGCTTGAGATCTGGGTAGGTTTTTCTAAAATGGTGCCTTGCCAACTGCCCTGTCTAATCATATCTGTAAAACTTAAAAATAAACTTTAACTTACTGTATGTCATTTTTTCACCTCATGTTTAGCAAATCCACGTTTGATGCCACATGGGTTTGGTTAATTTCGCAACTACTACACAGATCGAATTAGTTGACCAACGTCTTCTGTTAACCACTCTATTATTTTCATATATAACTCCCTCGATCTTTGGATTCATATATCTCATGTTTTGCTCTCCTCAATGCTAAACCTAATTTTCACATACCAGGTTTTTCAAGTTCCAATATATATGTGTATCTTTGCTTTTTTCAGGTTTATTCTTGGCTGATAGGGTACAGCTAGCTAGCTATCCAAAGTTGGCATATTATTGGGAACCTTTGACTGATTAACAAAAACAGATGTTCATTAACTGAAATTCTTTTCTTCCAAAGTAAGATTTTTGCAGACAACGCGAATCTAATGCTCCTAATCTCAGTAAAAGTAACAGATAAAAATGTTACTTCAGTTAGTTCTACGACAAAAAGAGTCATACAGCTTGCATAACTTGTACTAATTCTGTAACATCACCAGTATACCAAATATGAACATGGAATACAGTTTCCCAGATAACTGTTAACTCCATTGCGTGCTATATTCTGAACAATTTGGTTCCTTGATCTTCTTTCTATAGATATCCAAATATATAATAAGTTGTGGAATTATGTTATGGTCTTGAAGTGAAGCGGCACAAGATTTCATGAAATATATATATATTATATTTGAAAGGAAAGTTGAAGGAAGGCAGTGAAGGTGCATGTTTTAATATTGTGGGGGTATATCCCTTATGGGAGACAGTATTAGCTAAACATAAGACATTTATGAAGCAAGCTAAGCTGTGTTCTTCCCCCCTATAATCATGTGAGTTCAAAAAGCAAGGAATCAAAAGATTTTGGCAGCCAAACATGAATTTCTAGAATATTAATATAATAATGTATTGTGGTGTTGAGAAGAGAGAGAGGAGGGCACTTCCGTTACTTCAGAGAGTGAATATTTATGGACAGTCAAATGATGGTGGGTTGATAATCATAAATAATTTGATTGGGATCTTGTTGTATCCCTGATTGGTGGTTTAGGATCTTCCACATTGTCATTCAGAGCAATCCAACGGGGTAAAATAACTTGTCACTCCATCCTCCTCTCCTTCTTCTAGTGGGTTTATAACTTCATTACCACATCAGTACTCTTTTCTTTTATCTTATAATTAAAGACTATAGTATGATGCAAGATTGATTAAGATATAACTATAAGTATGGTAATGGTTTTATTAATTAAACATTGGATTAGAAGATAAAGATACAGCTTTATTCAACTTGGAAGGACCAAGTCTGATTATAAGATTGTTTAATTTATCTCCTTCTTATCTGGAACCCACAACGATAGTAGTCTCCACCAAATCCACACCATCCATCCTAGTAGTGCACATTCAATCAAACCCTTAAAAAATCTTTTCTTTTAGTAGTAATTTCCTTTACGAATTGTATCTTCAAAGAATGTTGATCTTACGGTCAAGAAAGTTTACTCATTTCAAACCACTTGAGTTACTGCCACCTTAATGAATACCTTGGAACATATTTTGTAAGATGTTTAATAGATTTTAGAAATTAGTCGAGAAGTTGACCGGATATCCAAAAAAAAAGAAAAAAAAAAAAAGTTTCACTTTCTCCACCAACCTTTGGTCCCTTGAGAAAAAACAAAGTTGTTGGATTTGTTGGTATGATATCACTTGTTTGTGGGCTGTCACTTCATATTCTCTCGTCTTGTGCATGCATGAGTGGAGTGCGCTGATTTTCAATTGCAAATTGGTTGTTGTTGCTATAGCCTATAGCCTATAGCTACCATGGTCCATTAATTTGTACAAATTTATTATTAATGCTTTGATTAGTTAATAATGCATGTATAAAATTCTGTTATGTATGTATATATAGCTATATGACCTTGGTTCTGGGAAGTATTAGTTATTTAATTGAGTTAAATTAAGATTATATAGCATTAATTATGTCACGATCATATAAAACTAGAAAAAAAAAAAAACCCATCTAATGATTTACCCATTTGAAATGGGTTGGTTGGTGAACACCATGCACTAAAATTAATTAATTTGTACTTAAATTTTGATGTTAATCTCTTGACCTCATATGACTTTGGCGTGGTCTTAGGCTTTCTTATCTTTAAGCCCTAAATTTATTTATTTTATTTTTTAAAAAAAGGGCTAAGCCTATAAAAAAAAGGAGGAATCTTAATAAAGGCAAAACTGAAAAGTAATTAATTTATTATTAAAGAAAATAAAGTAGTAAAAACAAACAGCCAAACTGAAACTGCAGCATTTGCATCACCCACGAAGCACGCTCACGCGTGTCTCGCACTCCCTGCTATTGGTACAGTTTCCTTTTCTATGTGGTCCCCACCACGTGGTCTATCTCTATTGGCTGTTCGACTGAACCGAAACGTTTCCTTTTGAGATTCTCTATGACCACGAGCTTGCTTTTGCGTTTCCGTTCTGGGCCTTAATTTTTTTTGGTGGACTTAAATTCTTAAAGTGATGCTAAGTACCCACCACCACAGTCACTTTTTAAGGAAACTATGCCGATACGTGAAGGACACGCTCCATAAGTTCAGTTAAAACAAAATCTCTTTTTATTTGAGAATTTCTTTAAATGGTAAAAACAATATTTTCCATTAAAGTCTGGAGTATTCATTCTTCTTCCAGCTTTCACAGTCCAAAGATAGTTCATAGATTCCATATTCTGTCTCCTTTCACAGTTCAAAAAAACTGCAATAACAGAGGAAGAATTTTTTTACTGTGCTGTTAAATTTATATTTTATTATTTATATTTTCCATGAATATGATTAATCACTAATTATAAAAGTTAATCCCTTTTTAATCCATCTGTTAGACTAATATACTCTCTGGGTTCTGCTCAAAAGCATAAAAACCATAGTTGATAATCTTAAATTTAATTGCTTTCTTCTGAGAATTAGGCAAAGCCAAAGCCAAAGCCAGAGAAGAAATAATGACTGTAGAGAAAACAAATGGTGACCAGTTCCCAACTGGCATGAGAGTTTTGGCCGTTGACGATGATCCAACTTGTTTGTTGGTTTTGGAGACTTTGCTTCGTCGTTGCCAATACCATGGTTTGCTTCTTTTTCTCTGTTTTTTTGTAATTATTTTCTTACTTTCTTTTTGAGTTTTGCATATGGGGTTTTGGATTCACAGTTTGTTTCTTCATTTTGTTAGTTTTCAAGCTATGTTACTATAAATTTGACTCCATGCAGAATCTTTTGCAAATATTATTACTTGACTGCAAGTATGTTGTTAAAAAACAAAGATTTTATTCTTCATTTGGTTATTTGAAAAGAGTTTCTACTTGTTCATGAATGAATAATATCTTTCAAATTAATTTACAAGTTTTGGTGGAGTGCAGATTTTAGTTTTGTTCTGTTTTGGATCTTCAATATCTATTTGATTCTGAGATGAGTGTTGGATTTGATGAGATTTGATTTGTCCATTTTTGTAGTGTTTTTAAATTTTGAATCTAATGGGATGGTTTTATTGAGTTGTAAATACTGGTTTTTGCAGTTACCACAACAAGTCAGGCCGTCTCGGCACTGAAGATGTTAAGAGACAACAAGAACAAGTTTGACTTGGTTATCAGCGATGTGCATATGCCGGACATGGATGGTTTCAAGTTACTTGAACTTGTGGGGCTTGAGATGGACCTACCTGTTATAAGTAAGTAGTAGACACTGCACCTTGTTTTGCCTTCTCTGCTAATTGTCATTTGCCATCCAGATTCAAATTCTATTAACTTGAATGAAAATTTTAGTTAGATTCAACATACGGGTTTTAGATTGCCATAAAAAGTTTGGATATTTTCAGTTTTGTGCCATTTTAAGCTTTTTGGTGATTTGGTATCTTCCTGCATTGTTATGATGAATTTACAGAAACAGAACAAAACTGTTGGAAATTTTTTTTACTCTTTTTGTTAGTTTGACTTTTTTTAGAATTGATTTTGAAGAGATTCAACTGGAACTTTAAATGTAAAATGTTAAATGTATTCAGTGTTGTCGGGAAACGGCGATCCGAAGCTTGTGATGAAGGGAATTACTCATGGAGCTTGCGATTATTTGCTGAAACCTGTTCGGATTGAGGAGCTGAAAAACATATGGCAACATGTAGTCAGGAGGAAGAAAATTGATCCAAAGGACCGCAACAATTCTGACAATCAAGACAAGCCCCATCATGGTGGTGGGGAAGGTGCAGGATCTGGGAACTCTGATCAGAGTGGGAAGCTCAATAAAAGAAGGAAAGACCAAAATGAAGATGAGGATGAGGAGCGTGATGAGAATGAAAATGAAAATGAGGACCAATCATCCCAAAAGAAGCCTCGGGTGGTTTGGTCAGTTGATCTGCATCGCAAGTTTGTTGCGGCTGTTAATCAGTTGGGCATTGACAGTATGTTCAAACTCCTTATCTTAGTTACCATATTTGAAAACTCTTGCTAAAGCAATTCAAGATTTTCTTTAGACACAGGTAGCCTATTTTATCATGTGTCCTTTCCTAATTTTTATTAATTATGCATGACATACCTTGTATTGAGTCATAGGCTCTTACTTCGAATTGTTTGGAGGATTTCGGGGTTTATAAGGAGGATAGGTTCTTCTTCTTAATGTATTAACCTCTTGGATTAGATACCCTGACCCTCTTAACAATTAACATATAAAATCAAAACCAAACCCCAGTGATCCATCCAGACAATGAGGTTGCCCTTTCAGGCTCTGCCAAGGGTCTGGTCTGGGAGTTGTAGGTTGAGTCCATAGAGTCCGGGAGTCCCTCATTGAATGGTTGGGGAGGAGAGTTAGGTGCTCTTGCAATTTACAACTAGAATGAGTCACTCCACTTAATGAAATTAACCTTTAGGGTGGCTACGTTAGACTTCTAACACAATGTCTGAGATCATTTCTGAATTGTGAAATTCTTGAATTATTGGTGTTTTCTTTCAAAGTCATGATTGATTTTTCTCCTCTCAATTTATAAGACCAAAGTATTCTTGCCTGGCGAAAAATCAATTCTTGCTCTTGGTTTTGTCATATATTATGCAAATTCATCCATGTATCTTTCACTTAATTTCATCATAGTTTTTTCAACTTTTTCTTGTTTTTGATTTCAGAGGCTGTACCAAAAAAGATACTAGATTTGATGAATGTTGAAAAGCTGACCAGAGAAAATGTGGCAAGCCATCTCCAGGCATAAATTCTTACTCATACTGCCTCTGTTCTATGTGATGAAAACTATTGTTTCATGAAAGCTAACTAGCTATCATGTGGTTGCAGAAATATAGGCTTTACCTCAAAAGGATCGGCTGTGTGGCTAACCAACAAGCTAATATGGTAGCAGCCTTGGGCAGTACAGATCCTTCATATTTGCGAATGGGTTCTGTTAAAGGACTAGAGAATTTCCATTCCTTAGCTGGACCTGGGCAGTTTCAGAACAGTACTTTAAGATCTTTTCCACCTGGTGGGATGCTTGGTAGATTGAACACTCCTGCTGGTCTGGGTATGCGTGGCCTCCCTTCAGGAATGATTAATGATCAGACAAAATTCCATCCTAGCATACTTCCTGGAAGCCAGAGGGGTAATATACTTCAAGGGATGCCAACGTCCCTGGAACTTGACCAGTTACAACCAAACAAAAGCATAACTGCTGATGATAATACGGCAGTTTTCCCTGTTAACAGTGGGTTTCCAGATGCAAGATTAACCTTTGGTCGATCGAATAATCCTCATCTTGGTGTTACAAACAACCCCTTGATGTTAGAAGGACAGCCTCAAGAGGCCCAAGGTAACAGAGTATTTGGAAATCAATCTTTTGTTACATTGATGCCCTTAAATTCAGGATCTTCTTCCCATATACCAGATCATGGTAGATTCAATGACAATTGGTCAACTGCTGTTCAGTCATCTGGGATCCCGGCAAATTCTTTTTCATTTGGTGACTGTTTTAAACAGTCTACTCTGCATCCGTGTAACTTGAGAGACAATCTTTCTACAATGGCCTTGCAAATTGGAAATAATCCATGTGATGTTTCTTCTATGCCACCACTGGACAATCGATTACAGGATTCAAAAGCAGATTTACCATTCCAAGGTGTACCTATCAGCAAAAGTGCAGGGCAAATGATTAGCAATGTCCCGCAAGGATGGCAAAACCATAAGCACAATGCTTCATACCGCTCAAATATTGGATGCAACTCGTTAAACTCTGCAATCCCCATTAATGGTGATGCGGGGACTTTGGGCCAAAGCTTGGACCCAAGTAACACTCTTTTCCACAGAAGCACTGAATTTGATTCAATTGGACAATCAAATTATGTTGATCAATTTCCCATTAAGATGAATGAGGTTCAAAGGTCTGGTATGCAGACATCATTAAATCCGAAGGAAGAGTATCTCATGGTCCAACAGAAGACACAGAGTGGTTACATTTCTAATAATGTTGACTCATTGGAAGATTTAGTGAGTTCAATGGTGAAACAGGTAAGAACATATAATCTTGCTTTAACTTTTGTGATGTTTTTATTAATCTTAGCTTATTTATATCATGTCTACAAATTGATCTTTGTGTAACATTTCTGAGCTTCAACAATTACATTGAAGAAGTCGCCCAAGCTAGTCAATGCCGGTTGCTTTTAATAATATGGAATTGTCAATCTGCAAACTGTGTAAGCTCATTTTAGTTAGAATTGTGCGTACTATGTTTTGTTACATTGCTATGAGATGTAATATGACTTGAGAGGAATATTAACTCTACATGGAATAATTTGATGAGTATTGCTATTTTATTGCATTTAGCTCTTTTTCATAGTTATGGATGGTGGTTTCAGTTCACTAATTCTTTTTCCTTTTTTTTTTTTCAAGTTTGCTTTTTCTATCTTGAGATAAAGAATGCATTTGTTAGCAAGTTGGCATAATTGAGTTTGGGGAAACTAAAAATCTTCTTCCTTAATTGCTCTATTGAAGACATATAGAAAGATCAAATCATTTTATCTAAAAGTTTATACTTTGTTGATAGGCTTAGCATTAATCAGATCAACTATAGTTTTGTCATTTTTAGGCTTGCAAGCCTTTTAGGCCCCGAGCCTTTCTGCCCTTTCTGGGTTTACGGCTTTTCTCAATTTCATTGTTGTGCCGAAGAATACATCATCCCTGGCTCCCTTTCGAAAAAAAAAAATGTCAAAAACAATGGCTTATTATAGTAGTTTCTTGATGTGTTTACTACTTTTTAGTTCTAAAGTTTGTCTTATCAAATGTGAAGCAGGCGAAATTCAGATTGCAGCAAATTTAGAACACTGAGTTGGATGAAGTAAAACAGAAAGTTTAGACCAAAAATGAAATTGACCCAATTATTTTTTAAGAGTCAATAACGTAAGGCATAAAATTAGCTGAGTTGCGTCCTCACATTTCCATTGTTTTATACATTTCATACACTGAACTATTCATTCACTGGTTAACTCCTAGTTTGTGGCCTTGCATTATGTAAAGTGTTTTCCATTCAAATATTTTGAAATCACGGAATCCATGTTTGCAAGTAAAAGAATTGACATTATAAGCAACTATAGTCATACGTCAACCATTATGCCTTTCATTTTCAGTAAAGACATTTGCATATGGACATCAGAAATGCATTTCATTTATTTTATATTCATTAACGTTGAGATTAAGTTATCTTTCATATCCAGCTTCATCCAAGACACAGCACAGACCATGACTGACCTCCCTTTGGCTTCTCTTTGTAATTGTAAATTGGCCTGCATACTTGAGTCCAAACTCTCCCTTTGGGAAAGCACTAAAATTAAATTCCAACCCAATCCCAAAGCAACATAGCTGGTTGATTTTAACAAGTTTGTGTCCTCTTTATATATGTGTGTGTGTCCTCTTCATATATATGTGTGTGTGTCCTCTTTATATATATGCGGGTGGCCGGGTACCATATCCATCTCCTCTAAACATCGTTCTAAAAGATCAGAAAGTGTGGCCCAGCTAGTAACTAGGTTCCAAGTGGCACAAAATTTACCTGCAATATCAAGGTTTCAAAACGGTGATGGAAGCACTTGTGGCTAGGAATACTTACCCAAGTCCCAATTGGGATTAGTCTCATACCTTCAGGTATGAGATGACCTGAGACTTTCAACCAAAAAAAAAAAAAAGCAGCTTATTGGCCCTCGTTTGATGATTTTCCTGCCTCCTCCATTGACACCTCTTATTTCACTCACATTTGTTATGCATTCATTTTACCCGAACCGGCCACTTCGAAGCTTAATGTTACCCAGTTTGACCTAACAAAAATACTAGAGCTAATAGACACACTTTGCGCCAAAAACTTGCCCATTAAGATTTTATTATCCATAGGAGGAGGTGGTATGTAATGACCCCAATGTTTTTTCGAAGATGGTTAGTACCAAAGAAACACGTATAACTTTCATCAATTCAACAATTGAAATAGCTAGAAAATATGGTTTGACGGTGTCGATTAAGATTGGGAATTCCCTGCCAATGATCAAAACATGGCGAATCTTGGGTTATTATTTAGACAATGACGAAAAGCTTTAAATCATGAAGCTAGACCAAGCAGAAATTCACGTTTATTATTAACTGCTGCAGTTTATTATGCCTCTAAATTCACCACATATGGTGAGCCTCGATCATATCCAGCAAATGCAGTTAAAATTATGTTGATTGGGTGAGTCCAATGTGTTTTGACTATCATGGTTCATGAGAAAATTTTACTGGGATACGGGCAGCGCTTTATGATCCTAATAGTAATATAAGTACCAGCTATGGAATTGGGTCTTGGATTCAAGCCGAGTGTCACGGGCTAGGAGTTTCACACCCAAAAAGTTAACCTATTAGGTGGAGGAACTCCCCCCATTTATAAGCCCAAGATCTCCCTAATACGCTTCCAATGTGGGATTTGTTACATTCTCCCCCACTCAATCCTGTGACGAGGACGTCACAGGTGGGGTCCCCTGTCTACCCATCCACCTCACTCTCGTGTGAACCCACAATCACACATGGACACCCTTGCGTGGGCGCTTGGCGGGACATCGAAAGACAAATTGGGTCTGCTCTGATACTATTTGTCACGGGCTAAGAGTTTTACACCCAAAAAGCTAACCTATTAGGTGGAGGAATTTTCTCCATTTATAAGTCTAAGACCTCCCTAATACGCTTTCAATGTGGGATTTGTTACACGAGGTACCGCCCGAGAAGTTAGTCATGGGCCTCCCATTACATGGACGCACATGGAAGCTCAAGGATCGGAATGTTAATGGAATTGGAGCTCCGGCATTAGGAGTTGGGCCTGGAGCTGGCATCCTTACTTTCAATCAAATTGTTGACTTCAACACAGCTAACAGTTCAACTGTTAAATTTGACGACGAAACGGTGGGATATTATTCTTATGCTGAGGATTCTTGGGTAGGGTACGATGATGTGGAGTCGGTATAATAATTATCTAATTATTCTTCTAATAAAATACGTTAATCACAAATTACATAGCTAATTGACACTGACATACGCTTTATTGATGATTGGCAGCTTCAAATTCACGGAGACGTTGATAGCTTTCAGAAGTCCACTGGATTCAGTTCGTTTGATTGCTTGTATCTCTTCCTTTGATTAAATCATTATTCAATGATTAGCTGTGAAGATAACGATACTAATGATAATTAACAAATAAATTAAAGATTATACGTACAAACTAATTAAAGGATCAAAGAATAAGCTAAGCTTGAGATCTGGGTAGGTTTTTCTAAAATGGTGCCTTGCCAAATGCCCTCTCTAATCATATCTGTAAAACTTAAAAAATAAACTTTAACTTACTGTATGTCATTCTTTCACCTCATGTTTAGCAAATCCACGTTTGATGCCACATGGGTTTGGTTAATTTCGCAACCACTACAAAGGCCAACACAGATCGAATTAGTTGACCAAAGTCTTCTGTTAACCACTCTATTATATTCATATATAACTCCCTCGATCTTTGGATTCATATATCTCATGTTTTGCTCTCCTCAATGCTAAACCTAATTTTCACATACCAGGTTTTTCAAGTTCCAATATATATGTGTATCTTTGCTTTTTTCAGGTTTATTCTTGGCTGATAGGGTACAGCTAGCTAGCTATCCAAAGTTGGCATATTATTTGGAACCTTTGACTGATAACAAAAACAGATGTTCATTAACTGAAATTCTTTTCTTCCAACGTAAGATTTCTACGCAGACAACGCGAATCTAATGCTCCTAAATTCTCAGTAAAAGTAACAGATAAAAATGTTACTTCAGTTAGTTCTACGACAAAAAGAGTCATACAGCTTGCATAACTTGTACTAATTCTGTAACATCACCAGTCTACCAAATATGAACATGGAATACAGTTTCCCAGATAACTGTTAACTCCATTGCGTGCTATATTCTGAACAATTTGGTTTCCCTTGATCTTCTTTCTATAGATATCCAAATATATAATAAGTTGTGGAATTATGTTATGTTCTTGAAGTGAAGCCGCACAGATTTCATGAAAGATATAATATATTTGAAAGGAAGGTTGAACGAAGGCAGTGAAGGTGCATGTTTTAATATTGTGGGCGTATATCCCTTATGGGAGACAGTATTAGCTAAACATAAGCACATTTATGAAGCAAGCTAAGCTGTGTTCTTCCCCCCTATACTCATGTGAGTTCAAAAAGCAAGGAATCAAAAGATTTTGGCAGCCAACATGAATCTTCTAGATATATATATAAAGTATAATAATGTATTGTGGTGTTGGAAAGAGAGAGAGAGAGAGAGGGCACTTCCGTTATCATGCAGAGATTGAATATTTATGGACAGTCAAATGATGGTGGGCTTGATAATCATAAATAATTTGATTGGGATCTTGTTTGTATCCCTGATTGGTGGTTTAGGATCTTCCACATTGTCATTCAGAGCAATTCCAACGGGGTAAAATAACTTGTCATCTCAATCTATCCTTCCTTCCTTCTAGTGGGTTTATAACTTCATTACCACATCAGTACTCTTTTCTTTTATCTTATAATTAAAGACTATAGTATGATGCAAGATTGATTAAGATATAACTATAAGTATGGTAATGGTTTATTGATTAAATTAATTAAACATTGGATTAGAAGATAAAGATACAGCTTTATTCAACTTGGAAAGGAACCAAGTCTGATTGATTATAAGATTTGTTTAATTAATCTCCTTCTTATCTGGAACCCACAAACGATAGTAGTCTCCACCAAAATCACACCATCCATCCATAGTTAGTGCACATTAAATCAAAGCTTTAAAATAATTTTTTTTCTTGTAATAGTAACATATCTTCAAAGAAAGTTGGTTTGATGGTCAAGAAGGTTTATTCGTTTCAAACCATCTTGAGACATCTACCACCTTAGTAACTTATCTTAAAACACTATCTTTATAGGATGTTCAATGGACCTTAAGAATTAGTCGGGAAGCTGACCCGAATATAAAAAAAAAAGGAAAAAAAAAGTTTCACTTTCTCCACCAACCAACCTTCGGTCCCTTGAGAAAAAACAAAGTTGTTGGATTTGTTGGTTTGATATCACTTGTTTGTGGGCTGTCACTTCAAATTCTCTCGTCTTGTGCATGCATGAGTGGAGTGCGCATGATTTTCAATTGCAAATTGGCTGTTGTTGCTATAGCCTATAGCCTATAGCTACCATGGTCCATTAATTTGTACAAATTTATTATTAATGCTTTGATTAGTTAATAATGCATGTATAAAATTCTGTTATGTATGTATATATAGCTATATAACCTTGGCTCTGGGAAGTATTAGTTATTTAATTGAGTTAAATTAAGATTATATAGCATTAATTATATCACAATCATATAAAAGTAGAAAAAAAAAAAAAAAAAAACCCATCTAATAATTTACCCATTGAAATGGGTTGGTTGGTGAACACCATGCACTAAAATTAATTAATTTGTACTTAAATTTTGATGTTAATCTCTTGACCTCAATGATATTGGGTGGTCTTAGGCTTCTTATCTTTAAGCCTAAATTTATTTATTTATTTTTTAAAAAAAGGGCTAAGCCTATAAAAAAAAAGGAGGAACTTAATAAAGGCAAAACTGAAAAGTAATTAATTATTATTAAAGAAAATAAAGTAGTAAAAACAAAACAGCAAACTGAAACTGCAGCATTTGCACACCCACGAAGCACGTCACGCGTGTCTCGCACTCCCTGCCATTGGTACAGTTTCCTTTTCTATGTGGTCCCCACCACGTGGTCTATCTATTGGCTGTTCGACTGAACCGAAACGTTTCCTTTTGAGATTCTCTATGACCACGAGCTTGCTTTTGCGTTTCGTTCTGGGCCTTAATTTTTTTGGTGGACTTAAATTCTTAAAGTGATGCTAAGTACCCACCACCACAGTCACTTTTTAAGGAAACTATGCCGATACGTGAAGGACACGCTCCATAAGTTCAGTTAAACAAAATCTCTTTTTATTTGAGAATTCTTTAAATGGTAAAAACGATATTTTCCATTAAAGTCTGGAGTATTCATTCTTCTTCCAGCTTTCACAGTCCAAAGATAGTTCATAGATTCCATATTCTGTCTCCTTTCACAGTTCAAAAAAACTGCAATAACAGAGGAAGAATTTTTTACTGTGCTGTTAAATTTATATTTTATTATTTATATTTTCATGAATATGATTAATCACTAATTATAAAGTTAAGCCTTTCAATCCATCTGTTAGACTAATATACTCTCTGGGTTCTGCTCCAAAGCATAAAAACCATAGTTGATAATCTTAAAGTTAATTGCTTTCTTCTGAGAATTAGGCAAAGCCAAAGCCAGAGAAGAAAATATGACTGTAGAGAAAACAAATGGTGACCAGTTCCCAACTGGCATGAGAGTTTGGCCGGTGACGATGATCCAACTTGTTGTTGGTTTGGAGACTTTGCTTCGTCGTTGCCAATACCATGGTTTGCTTTTTTCTTTGTTTTTTTTGTAATTTTTCTTACTTTCTTTTGAGTTTTGCATATGGGGTTTGGATTCAGGTTGTTTCTTCATTTGTTAGTTTTCAAGCTATGTTACTATAAATTTGACTCCATGCAGAATCTTCTGCAAATATTATTACTGACTGCAAGTATGTTTTAAAAAACAAAGATTTTATCTTCATTTGGTTATTTGAAAAGAGTTTCTACTTGTCATGAATGAATAAATCTTTCAACTTAATTTACAAGTTTTGGTGGAGTGCAGATTTAGTTTTGTTCTGTTTTGGATCTTGAATATCTATTTGATTTTGAGACGAGTGTTGTGAGAGATTTGATTTGTCCATTTTTGTAGTGTTTTTAAATTTTGAATCTAATGGGATGGTTTATTGAGTTGTAAATACGGTTTTTGCAGTTACCACAACAAGTCAGGCCGTCTCGGCACTGAAGATGTTAAGAGACAACAGGAACAAGTTTGACTTGGTTATCAGCGATGTGCATATGGCGGACATGGATGGTTTCAAGTTACTGAACTTGTGGGGCTTGAGATGGGACCTACCTGTTATAAGTAAGTAAAAGACACTGCACCTTCTTTTGCCTTCTGCTAATTGTCATTTGCCATCCAGATTCAAATTCTATAACTTGAATGAAAAATTTAGTTAGATTCAACATACGGGTTTTAGATTGCCATAAAAAGTTGGATATTTTCAGTTTGTGCCATTTTAAGCTTTTGGTGATTTGGTATCTTCCTGCATTGTTATGATGAATTATACAGAAACAGAACAAAACTGTTGGAAATTTTTTTGATTCTTTTTGTTAGTTTGACTTTTTTTAGAATTGATTTTGAAGAGATTCAACTGGAACTTTAAATGTTAAATGTATTAGTGTTGTCGGGAAACGGCGATCCGAAGCTTGTGATGAAGGGAATTACTCATGGAGCTTGCGATTATTTGCTGAAACCTGTTCGGATTGAGGAGCTGAAGAAACATATGGCAACATGTAGGCAGGAGGAAGAAAATGATCCAAAGGACCGCAACAATTGTGACAATCAAGACAAGCCCCATCATGGTGGTGGGGAAGGTGCAGGATCTGGGAACTCTGATCAGAATGGGAAGCTCAATAAAGAAGGAAAGACCAAAATGAAGATGAGGATGAGGAGCGTGATGAGAATGAAAATGAAAATGAGGACCAAATCACCAAAAGAAGCCTCGGGTGGTTTGGTCAGTTGATCTGCATCGCAAGTTTGTTGCAGCTGTTAATCAGTTGGGCATTGACAGTATGTTCAAACTCTATTTTAGTTACCATATTTGAAAACTCTTGCTAAAGCAATTCAAGATTTTCTTTAGACAAGGTAGCCTATTTTATTGTGTCCTTTCCTAATTTTTATTAATTATGCATGACATACCTTGTATTGAGTCATAGGGTCTTACTTCGAATGTGTGGAGGATTTGGGGTTATAGGAGGATAGGTTCTTCTTCTTAATGTACTAACCTTTGGATTAGATACCCTGACCCTCTTAACATATAAAATCAAAAACAAACCCCAGTGATCCATCCAGACAATGAGGTTGCCCTTTCAGGCTCTGCCAAGGGTCTGGTCTGGGAGTTGTAGGTGAGTCCATAGTCCGGGAGTCTCATTGAATGTTTGAGGAGAGTTAGGTGCTCTTGCAATTTATAAATAACATTAGGGTGGCTACTTAGACTTCTAACACAATGCTGAGATCATTTCTGAATTGTGAAATTCTTGAATTATTGGTGTTTTCTTTCTAAGTCATGATTGATTTTTCACCTCTCAATTTACAAGACCAAAGTATTCTTGCCTGGCGAAAAATCAATTCTTGCTCTTGGTTTGTATTATTATGCAAATTCATCCATGGATTTTTCACTTAATTCTCATAGTTTTTTCAACTTTTCTTGTTTTGATTTCAGAGGCTGTACCGAAAAGATACAGATTTGATGAATGTGAAAAGCTGACCAGAGAAAATGTGGCAAGCCATCTCCAGGCATAAATTCTTACTCATTCTGCCTCTGTTCTATGTGATGAAAACTATTGTGTTCATGAAAGCTAACTAGCTATCCTGTGGTTGCAGAAATATAGGCTTACCTCAAAGGATCAGCTGCGTGGCTAACCAACAAGCTAATATGGTAGCAGCCTTGGGCAGTACAGATCCTTATATTGCGAATGGGTTCTGTTAACGGGCTAGGAATTTCCATTCCTTAGCTGGACCTGGGCAGTTTCAGAACAGTACTTTAGATCTTTTCCCCTGGTGGGATGCTTGGTAGATTGAACACTCCTGCTGGGCGGTATGCGTGGCCTCCCTTCAGGAATGATTAATGATCAGACAAAAAATCCATCCAAGCATACTTCCTGGAAGCCACAGGGGTAATATACTTCAAGGGATGCCAACGTCCTGGAACTGACCAGTTACAACCAAACAAAAGTATCACTAATGATAATACAGCAGTTTTCCCTGTTAACAGTGGGTTTCCAGATGCAAGATTAACCTTTTGCGATCGAATAATCTCATCTGGTGTTACAAACAAACCCCTTGATGTTAGAAGGACAGCCTCAAGAGGCCCAAGGTAACAGAGTATTTGGAAATCAATCTTCTGTACATTGATGCCCTTAAATTCAGGATCTTTCCCATATACCAGATCATGGTAGATGCAATGACAATTGGTCAACTGCTGTTCAGTCATCTGGGATCCGGCAAATTCTTTTCTTAGGTGACTGTTTTAAACAGTCAACTCTGCATCCATGTAATTGAGAGACGAACTTTCTACAATGGCCTTGCAAATTGGAAATAATCCATGTGAGTTTCTTCTATGCCACCACTGGACAATCGATTACAGGATTCAAAAGCAGATTTACCATTCGAAGGAGTACTATCAGCAAAAATGCAGGGCAAATGATTAGCAATGTCTCACAAGGATGGGAAAACCATAAGCATGATGCTTCATACCGCTCAAATATGGATGCAACTGTTTAACTCTGCAATCCCATAATGGTGATGCAGGGACTTTGGACCAAAGCTGGACCCAAGAAACACTCTTTTCCACAGAAGCACAGAATTTGATTCAATTGGGCAATCAAATTTTGTTGATCCTCCCCATGAAGATTAATGAGGTTCAAAGGTCGGTATGCAGACATCATAAATCCGAAGGAAGAGTATCTATGGTCCAACAGAAGACAAAAAGTGGTTACATTTCTAATAAGTTGACTCATTGGAAGATTTAGTGATCAATGGTGAAACAGGTAAGAATATAATCTTGCTTTAACTTTTGTGATGTCTTTTTTATCTTAGCTTAATTTATATCATGTCTATAAATTGATCTTTGTGTAACATTTCTGAGCTTCAACAATTAAATTGAAGAAGTCACTCAAGCTAGTCAATGCTGGTTGCTTTTAATTATTGGTGTACTAGTATAGTTGACAAACTCATTGGTGGAGCTAACAATAGTATGGAATAGTCAATCTGCAAATTGTGTAAGCTCATTTTAGTTAGAATTGTGCATACTATGTTTTGTTACATTGTTGTGAGATGTAATATGACTTGAGAGGAATATAACCCTTCATGGAATTATTTGATGAGTGTTGCTATTTTATTGGGTTTAGCTCTTTGTCATAGTTATAGGTGATGGCCTACCCTGGTCTAGTGAAGAAAAACTTCCTATGAAAGAAATGCATGGCATACTTGGATATCTTCCTCCCTAGGAGATTTTTATGATTTTTTTTTTTCTTTTGTCTATAGTGCTGCAGCATCTATCTTTTATGTCAGAAGAATCCTAGTGCAATATGATCAAACTTGAGGCGATAAGTTAAATTTTGGAGGGAGGTCTTGCACTATTGTGTAACAAAATTAGCCTGACCACAAATGTTGGAGAATTGGGTGTAGGATAGTTGTATATTTTGTGTACCAGCATACAAAAACATGCAACTCCTGGAAACTTTGTCCTATATTTTACTTTTATTTGGTTTTCTGTTTGGATTTTAACCTGATCATCCTATCACATGTTAATAGTTGAGTTATGTTTATGTAGGCGTCTTGCCACAGCATACCATTGCTGGTATGTGCTAACTCACATGTGGCATATAATCGAAAGCATAGTTAGGAATACACAAAACTAAATGCTTGGGTTGTTCAATGGTCCCATCCAAGAAACAGCCCACTAGTTAAATTATTTAGTTCTGTGAGCTGAATCACGGATAGTTTAGTAAGCATTCAGGGGATGGGAAGTCTGTCTCTGTGCTATCAACTAAATGAAGATAAAGTAATGTTTTTTAGAGTCCCAGTAGCGAAACTATTTCCATCTCAATGCAAGTAAATTCATCTTGACTTATAGAAGAGATTCACAAGCAAAAATGTTCTCACCTGTCAAATAAAATGTTTTTTTATAATTTTTCATAGAAGAACTTCGAGCTGCTTGGTAACAAGGACTTTATCATGATTATGGATCTTGCTTTCGATGGAAATGGTAGCGAAAATTATATTATCTGGTTTCATGTTAAAATTCAAGAGTGAAGGAAATTTTTATAGTAATCTTTGTTTTCTATAATGAAGGATGATTGCACTTATCAATGTCTGAAGTCCAGATATTTATTGTGTTAATAGCTCTTTGATTGAATTGAAACTGCAATTTTTAAGTCTATTGTAGAATCCATAGACGTTTTATTGATAGTTTGTGATGCTGTATAACAATTCTATCTTTCCTTTCTGATTTAACTAGGGAGAAACGAAACCCAGAGCCACTCATCCATATTTTAGCATTTCTATTGCAGGCCTGCGAGTTTGAAGTATTACTGTTTAGGTAGATGTTTAATCAAATTAGAACCCTATACTTAAACTTCTGAAGGAATTGGAATTTCTGTCCTGAACTTCATATGATTCTCCTTGCTTTAGAGTTGGCATTTAGTTAGATATTTTTCATGAAAACATAGTCTCACTTTCCCCTCTTAGTTTAGTCAAAAGAACAGCTGTCATTTGTGGTGAAGTCTTTCTTCAATCATGTAAGGCCCCTCTTTCTTCGAAAAGCACGCCATGACTATTTAAAATACAGTCAAGTCTACTTAAAAGCAGATCTATAGCTGCCTGTTCATCATGGTTATCCATTTAACTGAAGAGACAGACCTCAAATAAATCCAAAAACATTACATCTGGTGTAGGGTCTTGGTTCTAAGATGCTCTTAAATTATTGTGTGCTTCAATGTAAGTGTAAAAACTTTGCATTGTATAAATAGCTAACTTTCCAAGTTCATGTGCTTTTTTTCCCCCGAGTTGAAGGGAGTGTGCACTCTGTCTGCTGTGGAAGGTCTTAATATCCATTTCACTACATTTAGAGCAGATAATTTTTTATATGTTTTCTGATTAAGTTTTTGTATTTGGCAATTGAGTTATGATGTGTGAATTTTGGTTTACAGTTCTGACGTGGTAGTCATAATTCTAGCCTCGGGCATCTGACGACAGAGTTGGGTAATGCAGGAACAAGAAAAGGTCACATTACCAGAAGGCAACTTTGGCTGCAATAATACTTATTCCCTTCGAACGTGCATATGAAAGTAGACTATAGCTACTAACAAAGAAGGATCTGCTGCAAAAGCATTTTCTTATTTAATTTTGCCTTGTGTAATCCATACTGCACTTTAATATGTATGTATCTGTTGCCATTTCAGGAGTCCTGTTGCTACTTGTAGTTGATAAATCTTCTGCCCTTCTTTTTCTTAGTACAGTTGATGTTTCCAGTTAATTGAACAGAAGCAATGGCAATTTAATAGTAGCCTGTCTATTGTACTAAGAATTGTGCATTATGGAGTTAATCATGATGTTCCCTCTTACATGCGTAGATTTCATCATGTTATGAGATTGTTGCATGATTAAGACTAGCTTGAGATTACAGGATCCCGGATTAAAAAGCAAGTTCAATTATATATGATGACCGAATGAGTTGACAATAGAAAAAAATCCACAAGCAAACGACACGTCAAATATTATATATGTATAAGAAAACTAATTGTTGATGACAATTGAGTATATGACATCTTTATCAGGATAATAATAATCATTTATCTTATCTCTAATAATCTTTTCACGAAAACCTAATTAAATTTCAGCCATATTGGCTTTACAGTTTACACCCCACTTGAAACAAAAGAGATCAGTGAGCTGTGAAGCTTATTAATTATTAATGCAGATTGTTGAGGAAGTAGTGAGAGAAAGCATTGACAGTTTGTGGAAGAAGACCAATCCTCAAATCAATGCCCTTAACATCAGTTGGATTCTGCATGAAATATGCCACCTGTGGGATTGGAGAAATCAGTGGAGAAGCAGCACCTGCTTCTCCATGGACAAAATCAACCTTGTGAAATGGCATCCTTGTCCAATCAGAAACTAGAGTGAGCTCCTTGAGGGGAGGGAGAGTACCCTGAGGTCCTTCAAGTGCCTCATTGTATGCATTCACATAGTCATTATTGATAGAGTTCTTGGCCTTTTTAATCTTCTCAACAATGGCCTCATGGCTACCTTGCTCCAGTTCTCCAGCTGTTAGTGCAACTGAGGCTAACACAAAAGCATTGCCACTGAAACCTTTTGGCAGTGGTGGCACCATCTTGTTCCTAGTGTCCACAGCAAATTGCAAACAAACTATTGCTTCCTTCTTCACCCCCACGGCCTTAGTCCTTGCCTGTAATCATCAGTCACAAATTATCGTTCAACCCTCAAGTAATTTTAACATGAAATTGATAGTCAAAAGCTTATCATGATAGAGAAGAAACAACCCAGATGGATAATTTGGTGTGTTGAAACCTAGACTGTCCATATCTTATTAATATCAGAACAAGTCAAATTAGCAATCATATTTTGTTTGAAGGGTTATGTTGAGCATCTAGCTTTGTCAGCATGCATGAAATATATGGATGTAATTAATGTGATTGATGTCCCATACATATATGCCCTGAAATAATAAGCACCAAATATCATAATCCTAATTATAAATTAAAGCTTTAGCAGTTCGAGGGAATTGAGTGTATCGTAGTAATTAGCTACAGCTGAGATGGCTTTTTTTGATAGTTTCGTACTCTAGTTGTCATCTTCTTTTCTTTCCATCTGTAAGTATACTATGGAATCCTCCTCCTCCTCATCATATTTCTCCTTCTATTTTACCTTAATATAAGTTATGAAATCTTATATTAGATATAAAGTTAACAGAGAAAGTTCTTTGAAAGTCGTGTTTCAGACAATACTAACATGCAAAATTTTGTCAGCTATAACGAAGAAGTTTTACATATATATATTTATATATAACTAATCATCAATCAAATTTTTAATTATCACATCGAACTGAACCCATAATAATGATCATCTTGAAAGGAGAAAGTATCAAAGATCTGTGGTGTAAAATTCCCATATACTGAACGTGATTGAACACTTTTGTCTGATCATATCATTATTGGAGATTTCTCATAAATATAAAATATATATTAATTGCTTGAAATATATCTACCTTAGTGTTATATATATATATATTTTTTTTTATTGGGAATTCAAAGATAACATTGACTAGAAACTAAATGACGAAAAACGAACCGATTGATCGAGAAGAGATGAGAAACTTACCTTCCAGAGGTGAGCTGCAACCAATTCAAAGGATGAACATGAAAAGTTACCTCTCCCTTGGCCANAAAGTGATTGAACACTTTTGTCTGATCATATCATTATTGGAGATTTCTTATAAATATAAAATATATATTAATTGCTTGAAATTTATCCACCTTAGTTATTTATATATATATTTTATTGGGAATTCAAAGATAACATTGACTAGAAACTAAAGGAAGAAAAACGAACCGATTGATCGAGAAGAGATGAGAAACTTACCTTCCAGAGGTGAGCTGCAACCAATTCAAAGGATGAACATGAAAAGTTACCTCTCCCTTGGCCAAAGATTTTCCTCTTGAAACTCTCGATCATTGCACCAGAAAGATGGAAAGTTTTGGTAACATAATTCATATTTCCCATCTCAGAAAGGTTTTGTCCAGCTCCAAGAGCATTTTTTATCAACATATATAGATGATCTATGGCTGCAGCCCTAGGCGCCATAGCTGATTTTGCAACATGAGAATTTGTCATTCTCATCCTACCTCTCTCATGCACTGGTTTATGCACCTCAATTCCTCCCTTGTCTTTCATAATAGCAGAATTAGAAGCCCATGCACGAAGAAAATCATAGCTACCCGGTCCATCGAACAACGAGTGGCTCGTACCAATTCCGACCGAATAGCCCCCACAACCGAACCTCGTCACCTACGTCATAAAATTTTGCTCAAAATCAGAAAAATACTTCATAAACAACATAAAAATTTGCTTTCAGGATCTTCCCACTCAAAGCAACCTTCGTTGTTAGAGTGTAGATGTACGAATTATGTCTCTAGGTTTGTGATCATTTTGTAGGACACTTTTATAACTGTAAAAGAAGTGCTCTTTCCATTTTCCGATCGTTGTCTAAACATGTTAAATGTAAAAAAGGGAGAATAAATACATGAAATCAATATTCTAGGTTTTGTTGTTTGTATGTTGTTTATAGGAAATCAATTTCGTGTTTAGAAGATGATTTGGGTTGCATGTTTAGGGAAATTTTTATTGTATCCATGGCGTGGATGTGGAGGAAAACCTAAAATATTACTGATATGATTTGAAAGGATTAATTTGTACAGAAACAAACAAAACCCTAATTACGAGGGCTCGTGTCACAGGTAATGAAATAATATATAAGGTGGGTCACCATGAAATTTATAAGAGGTTCTCCTGTTAGTTAAAGGGAGGCAGAACTGAAAACATGCAGGATTTGTTCTAGCGAGAAGATCGTTCCTTTAGTTTTATTATATATATATATATATATATCTGGCTTTTTCAAGGTTCAAGAAAATATATATCCTCACCTGAGCAACAACTAGAGGCATCTCAGCGAAATTTCCATTAAAAACAGGCTTGTAAACCAATTTCTCCAGGAATTCATTATACTGAGAGAGGTCACCCAGCTCAGAAATCTTGACTTGAGTCACCGCCTCAACCAGAATTGCACCTTTGTTGTTGCACCAAATATTGAGCTTCCCATCATTTGGATTCAAGCTCAAACGACCTGCAGCCGGGTACCAAACTGACAAGGTCTCCTCCAAGCCTGATTTTAACTTACTAAAAACCAAATCAAGNTTCAAGAAAATATATATCCTCACCTGAGCAACAACTAGAGGCATCTCAGCGAAATTTCCATTAAAAACAGGCTTGTAAACCAATTTCTCCAGGAATTCATTATACTGAGAGAGGTCACCCAGCTCAGAAATCTTGACTTGAGTCACCGCCTCAACCAGAATTGCACCTTTGTTGTTGCACCAAATATTGAGCTTCCCATCATTTGGATTCAAGCTCAAACGACCTGCAGCCGGGTACCAAACTGACAAGGTCTCCTCCAAGCCTGATTTTAACTTACTAAAAACCAAATCAAGAGATAAATTTTGATAAACACTTGTTGGTTTGTAAAAGAAAACTAAGTACATAAGCAGTGGACACTGCCTATCCAAATTGGACAGACTGAGAATTTGTTGTGGTTGCAAAGATTTTGGGTGAACAGACAGGGACTTTGTAACACAAACTGTTGGAAAATTTCCATTTTTTTGGGTGGCCATGAGGAATTAAGCAAGCTAGCTCAATATTGCTCTATTGTAAGTACTGGCCTTTGTGAAGAAGCCGGGAGCAGAAGTGGTGGTATATATAAAGACATGAGAGCTTAGATTCCCAGTAGCTAACCTATGAATTAATTTAAGATTTTGTGACATGGTAATTAATGATTCTTTTTTTTTTTTTTTCTCTCATTTTATTACTTAATGCTTTGCATGCTACTGTTCTCTGTATGAAAAGAATTCAGTTGAGTCGCCGATTGTATTATCTGGCTCGCACTGGAGGGAGTGACAATGACCTACTACCTGTCTCTGTGCCCTAAACTCCAAGGATCAAACATCAATTGATGGACCCAAATATCAATTTGGTGGGACCTGTAAAAAATCAAATCAACCAGTCTGAGTTTCCGGTCTAACATTCAATTTTTCTTCGTGACAGTAGAACGTGAATCCCAAATCTCATTTCAACTCAATTATTAGCTACCTCAATAAGTTGATCGAACTTTTCCACTGTTATAAGCTAAGGCTGATGATTTCAGTGAGTAATACTACAGTGTTTATGACGTCTAAATAGTTACATAAGTAACGAAATCAAAGTAAGAAATGGGTGTGACAGTTTATAAAGAATAGCATAACTCAAATCTTTTCATGATATCTAGTGCCACCGTTTGTTGGAAATGCCAAGAACATCCGTACAATAATGTCTTTAAACGGTGACAATTCATTCATTGTAAGAAAAGAATGGGGCAAAATATGTATAAAATTGTACGAAGAAACGACCTCTTCTTTGCCCGGTAGCCCCATACTATACTTGTATCACGAGAAATTCTGTCTTGTTATGGCACATTGATAACGGACAAAGTTATTACTGTGGAGCCTATTACATATTAATTAACTATTTTTTGACTCTGAATCTTGTCCATACTTCCAACAGCTAGTTTGAAGTTTCAAGAGCGGAGCGAACTAATAAACTAATTAAGTTGTATACATTTACAAATGATCGCTTACCATTCTCATGTAGATCTAGGGCAACCAAATTAAATTGCAGAAAGGCCCACATTGGTTCAATAAGCTTTAGTTTGTTGGTTTGAAAGTTGAAGGAGACTATATTCTATAGTTATATATACACTTGCGAATACAAATAATTGGAGAAAAAACAATGAGAAAGAAGGAAACAAAAGAGAAAAGTAAGGGTGGTTGATTGGAAAAACAAAGAGTTGTGGGCTGAAGCTTGTTGGAATAACAGGTTGGCATGTTTCAAGAAGAGTCTCAGATGACAGAGAGAGAGAAGAAGGCTAATGGAATTGCTGTATGTAGCAAAGCATGCGTGCAGTTGAAGTCCAGACTTGTCTCTTTATTGTCTCTACTTTTCCAGCATTTGCCCGATTTCCAGGTCTGTTCTTTTCACTCCTTTTTCTCTTTCTCTTTTCTTTTCGTTTAATTTTCCTTCATCTCTCTCATCCACCCTTTTTCTTCTTCACATTGTTTAAGTTATAACAAAACCAATCCTTCTTTTTGCTCTGCCTGTGTCTGCTTCTCCATATCTACTAATACATACCTATTCTTATTGATGACTCTGAAAGGGGAATGAATTATTTCGTTAATTTAATGAATTTCGTTCTCTGTGCTTGCAGCTTTCTACATTAACACATAATATATTCATTTACACTGATTATTGATCATCTCTATGTTAATATTTAACATGCAAATTTGCATGCATGAGTGTCTATATGGAACAATGACAGAACTCAAACCAGAAAAATGAAAGAATATATGTTCATACATGCTACAGAAGTTCCATATTATGTGTGAATTGTATAGGATTATATTTGAGTTTATGACAAGACCAAAACATGCCTGCCTTTTTCTTTTTAATGAAAAAAAAAAAAAGAATGATTCTTGTACCGTATATAGAAGAAAAGAAACCCTAATGCAAACACATAGCAGGATTGATGGGCATTTATTTTGCTTTAAGTTGGAGGGGTGTCAGTAGAGATTCGTTTATTCTATTCCTAAAATTTCCTTTCAATAACCACTAATGGTAGTCAAGGAAATTTTAATTAATTACATTCACGAATCTCTCTCGCATGGCATTATGTATGCTTGTTCATTACGCCTGGAGTTGGAACTATTGAAACATATCTCTGTGCGCACCACTGCATATGGACTTAAGAAAAGCTTTTTCTCACCCACCAAACATTAATTTTCTCGAGTTTTTTTGTTTTTCACAATATTGCTCGTGAATCACACTACAAATGTTCATGCATGGATGAAGATAGTTTGAGCAAGAGAGAAAAGGGATCAAGAGAACTGTTGTTTGGGTGGCTTCAAAGATCAAATGAAGAAATTAACAAAACTGATAATTAATGATACAATAACCAATGATCTCAAGGAATGTCAAAGGGGGGATGAGAGAGACAACAGGAATCATTAAGGGTTAATTGATTTAAATTAGCTATAGGTAGCTGAGGTCTCCATTTTCCGATCTCTTTAAGCTATCTCAAAAGGAACAAACAAATAATAATTACTTAAATTTAAGTTGGTGGTGGAACCATCAATCACCATATCCTGCATAATTTAATTGCCATTTGGTGCTATGTGGAGGCTGGCTTTAAAGGGGATGCGTAAATTGGCCAACATGATCATTTGGTAGGCTGAGGATAGGATAGGGCAGGCTATATAGAGGGGCCACTAAATGACCTAAACCTCAACAGTCAACACTAATCTTTCAATAGGAAGTTAAAGTTTGATTGAAGTTAAGATAGAGTTGTCTTGTAGCTTTTGCTTCAATGGTGAATAAAGTCATATTGAATAGGTTGTTTTTATTTTATTTCTGTGGTTAAGAATCATGGAAATCACTACTTAGTCATATACAGTAACTCCATAATGCATGCATTTTGTTGATAAAATATTCCCCGTCTTTCTAAGTTCTCATCACCATCACTTCTGCCCAAATTGCTGACCAGCGTCACTTCGTAGCCAATCACAACTTATCCAATTACAAAATAATTTTGCAGTGTTTATTCCGCCAGTAAACGCATTAATCCATAAAGTTTAATTAAATAACAAAATTCCTTTTACGTTTAATTTTATATATTGAAAAAAAAAATTAAAAATTAATTCCGTAAATATTTAAAAACTTTATAATAATATATTTTCTAATTTCCTAGTTGTTCATTACCCATCCACTAATAAACTAAAATATTTTGTTATTTCATGACCTCAGAACCTTTTTATCATCACATCAATGATTTCTTTCAACTCTTATTCAGCTTGTGCTTGGAGTTCAAGTGGTTTCAAAGTAAAAACTCAAGGCGTTGTAAAGTAGTAGACCACCTCTCCTCTTATAGCCGACCCTTTAACCATTGGAACCCTTATATCCAGGAGTCTTCTGTTCAAGCGGTGAGAAAAAAACATATCACATTTGTGAAATTATATTTATCCATTAAACTTGTAGGTGTTATGTAACCTGAGGTTTAGTCTGAGTTATTTAAAAAGAAAAAAGTAGTAGTAGACCGTTGAAAAAAATACCTGCTGTCAGTGTCACATGGGTAGCAGCACCTTTCAACTGCAAAATTGTTAGTCCAAAAAATACGGCAATTTGATGCGACAGTTTCTTCAAATTTTCTTTCTTATCCATAAAATTTAATGAAAATAGCCTAGCAATCATTACGACTGCTGATGGTTCTTTAAATGAAATGAGATCTTAAACTTGATCAACAACGTCCCAAGAAATTACTGTTCACTGAGTTTACCTTTTCTTGATTCTTGTAACTCGTCTGCTACAAGAAAAAAGTCCTGTAACTAAGCAACTAAACTGTATGCCTAAGTAAGAAACGATGTTTGTATAAATTTAATCATCCAAAACGATGACCCCTGGCTCCGGTTTCTCTGTGTTCCCATCATCAGTTTTGGTGTCACCATCACCATGATTCTTAGCTTCTTCCATTTCGATGTCAGTTCCAATTATCCCCGACGAATTTGTAGCATCTGCCGGAGATGAATCTACGTCTGCAGGAGTAGGATTGTTAAATGATTTATTACTTTCTATTGCTGGGTCTGGGTGAGACTCCATCAGTTTATCGTTAACCTTTGTCGGGCTGGTTTCTGTTGCAGTCTTCATCTCAATTTCCACCACGGTATCAGCCTCCTTATCTTTTTGCATGGGTACTGAACTCGGATCTGCAACAGTGCTATGAGTTTCAGCCTGCGACTTTTCAGCTGAGTTTGGCATTTGCTGGTCCAAAGGAGGCTTCTGCTCTGCAGAGGAGAGAAGCCGACTAACATCTTCACAAATGGTTTCAAGCGGTTGAAGGCCTGTCTTCAATTTGAGACTTGCTGACTCATTTGTAGCGGATGTCTTGACTACATCAACATTTTCATCTAGTACCTTGCACATCTGCCCATCATTAAAACGACAAAGGCAATTCGTCATCTATTAGTATGTAGGAAAAAAGAAATACACAGAGACTAGCACATTTCCCTTCCCACATAGAAAGAAACAAGCAGCACCAGCTACCATCAAATTATGCAATACGCCCTTCCCTTTCTTCTTTCTCCACATTATTAACGATGAACCCAAGACCCATTTATCAGCAATATTAGTTTTACAAAGACACGTATAAAGGAAACATATAAAAATAATCTCTATATTTTCATGATTTCTCTCTCTTTCTCTTTTTCCGTTTTTTATTTGTTTTTTTCTTTTTTTTCTGGATGATATCATTTTGTAACCCTAGTCTTTATAAGGATAGCATTTTTCCCCTTACTAATTCTGCCTCTAGGCAAGGAAGTAGTTTATGAATTATGCTATAATTTCAATGTCGTTAAAAATGTTTTACCTCATTATATAGCCGAGCCAATTCCAATCGATCTGGATCTCCATCACAGACAGCTGCTGATATTTCTTCAGGTGCTGCACACAGTGAATACCAGTCAGTAAAAAGTTCACTAAACCCAAGTCAATAATGAAATCTGCAAGGACATAAATTATAATAAAGAAAGTTAGAAGTACAAGAAAAAACTTACGAACGTATAAAGACTACCATTGTTCATAATGAGCAAGGTTTAATATAAAACAAAACTTACTAATTGCCTCTATTTGAGGTAATTGATCAGCAATCTGGGCATCAATCTCAACAGAGCTTGGACTTGGTTTGTCTGTAGTCTTTTGTTCGCTCTCGGGCTCTTCACTTGGGATCTCATTTGATTTTATATCACCCTGTGAACATAAAAACAGGTAAAGAAACCAGATGTAATTGATAGGTTTATCATAACCATACGGCAATTGATGCCAATAATTACATAATTAGAAACATAGAAATATTTAAGATTAGCCTTTGCAGAGTAAAAAACCTATGGACTGGAAAAATGACATGTCTACCACATAGCAAGTATATGCAAGAATGCTAAATGACTCATTGGACCAGAGGCATAGCCTAGAATGACTCTCTCAGCTGTCTGGAAATAGCTCCATCAGACTTTTAAGAATAGGAGATCTAAGTGAGGCCACAAGGAAAGACGTGTCTAGTCAAAGGAACAAAGAATCTTAAAACATCAAAATGCATGTTTATATAGAAAGATAAACTAAAAAATGATCACTCAANTGATCAGCAATCTGGGCATCAATCTCAACAGAGCTTGGACTTGGTTTGTCTGTAGTCTTTTGTTCGCTCTCGGGCTCTTCACTTGGGATCTCATTTGATTTTATATCACCCTGTGAACATAAAAACAGGTAAGGAAACCAGATGTAATTGATAGGTTTATCATAACCATACGGCAATTGATGCCAATAATTACATAATTAGAAACATAGAAATATTTAAGATTAGCCTTTGCAGAGTAAAAAACCTATGGACTGGAAAAATGACATGTCTACCACATAGCAAGTATATGCAAGAATGCTAAATGACTCATTGGACCAGAGGCATAGCCAAGAATGACTCTCTCAGCTGTCTGGGAATAGCTCCATCAGACTTTTAAGAATAGGAGATCTAAGTGAGGCCAAAAGGAAAGACGTATCTAGTCAAAGGAACAAAGAATCTTAAAACATCAAAATGCATGTTTATATAGAAAAATAAACTAGAAAATGATCACTCAAAACAAGCAGGTATTTTTTTTTTTTTTCCTGTGAATTGAGATTTGGCCAATTGCTTTTTCAATAAGATGAGTGTTTTGCAAGTTAGGGATTTAGAATTGCTTATTGGGATATTGGAAATTGTTTGATGAATTTTGGTCTATTAAACACTGAGGTGCAGCCACAATGTCCCACACCAAACAAGCCAAAATTAATTTCTTAAGTGAAACTTCTCATGAAACACAATTTTAAACTTCTCTAATTAACTTTATCTACATTGAAGATCACAATGCATTCTTGAAGTTTTAATAGTAATTTAGGTTATAACCCACATCTCCACACACACACACACATGTTTATATATATATATAGTGCATTAGGAAAACAAACATTTAGCAATATGCATGTATGTCAAATGTAATGGACTCACATAGTATTCTTTCTGGTACTCTGCATTAAGGCCTTTCTCCAAAAGCAGCACCCTTTTCTTGATAAACTCAACCTGTCTTCTCTGCATATCTCTAAAATGATATAGTATGGAAGAATCTTGATATTGTTGTGATTGGTTTGCAGCATCAGTCGTTCCTTGGACACCATCAGCTGCTGAATCATTCCCAGTGCCATTTCCCTGAGTTTGGTTACCGAGTGTTTCTGTGTTGGATGTATTAGCACCATTTTGTGATTGAGAACTTGATTGTCCAGGGACGGGTAGATTTATGAAAGGGAGATTCAACTCTTGACAGATGACCTCCTGAACCCTCAGGTCCTTGTCATCCACAATAGCTTGCCATCTTCCATACCCATGCCTTGAAATACATTAAAGTCATTAACAAGTACAAAAGCAAAGATATTCAGGATCCAAATATTTAAAAGAAATAAACTATCAAATTTACTGATAAAAAAAGTATTGAACACTTCGTTCACATGCACAATTATATACATATCCTCATAGATACAAAAGCCACAATCAGACTCCTAAAACTGTACTTGTGTGATATTTTCAGCAAAACCCAATGTTAGATTAAATATCCTACCCTTTCCAGTCATCTACCCAAATATAATATTGATATGCTTCAGTAAATATCAGATCAAAGTTATTCACATTTTACAGAAATAAAATACTAATTTTGAGCATTGTATGGATGGTGACATCACCAAACACTGATATAGCTTGACATTCTGATAGGAGGGTGAACACAGGAGGAGGCCAAGAAATAAAATGTAGACTGCTTCCAGCATGAAAAAAACAATAAGAAAATTAAGTTGCAACTGATACAGATTATAATACCATAAAAAGAATTTATTTCCAACCAATGCCTTCCAACAAAATACTTAGTAACAGCAATTATAATTCAGATGGACATTCCAGAAATTATACAATGAAGGAGACATACTTCAGTACGGCACCCAGTAATAATGAATCATGTTCCTCTTTCCAAAATTTTCCACCCTTCAGTCCTGGGTAGCGCAAGACAATGTCATCTGCAAAAAGAGGAGTGCCTGGCTTTTCCGACGAAAGTTTAACCTATCATTCCCATATACAAAATAAAAATAGTGAGAGAAAAAGATACCATAATGTATTGAGTGAATCAACCCTGAACTCTATAAATGGCGATGTCAGTGTTAGAACATAAAAAAATAATAATAATAATAATGATAAAAGAAGTCCCAAAATGGAGGTAAAATATTAGTTTCCTTTAAATATGCATAAGAAACAAGGAAAATATATTGACCATGACTCAAAGGAGATACAATTATGGACGGTCTAGCACAGTTGAGACGAAACCCTAAGGAGGGTTATCCACCTAATGCCAAAGAGTTCAAAAGCCTAAGACTAGAATATCTAGTATGACCTCTTTAATCAAAAACAAAACATATTTACAAAAACTACCCCAAAAAGCTCCCCAATTAAAATGCCACTATTTCTCTCTTTTTTCCCTTTAAATATTCAGTTATTTCCCTCTTGCAAATGTAATAAAAATGATTGTTAAATGTCCATTCAAAAACTTACCTTATCCCTAATCAAAAGCAAGACCGCTATCCTGACAAGTACATCTTGAATTCTAAGTCCTTCTTTTGGAACACCATCTAAAAACAAGAACATTAATATCAGTGAATTGTTAGTTGCATGCCAAATGAGGAAAACAAACATCAAGAACCAAAAAAAAAGAGCCAAAAAAAAAACCTGAGAAGGTCGGAGAGTCGGTTATATCTTCAGCAATGTGGGTCAAGAAAAGAACCCCATAGCTGAATCAACCAAAAAGAAAAAAAAAAAAAAAAAGAAGAATTTCAGTTAGTAATATGCCAAATGGTCAGACTAAAAAGAATGAAAGAAAGTTAAATAATCTCAAGCAAAACACAATAATAATAAAAGTAAGATTTAAAAGATTGCATTCCCAACCACGAAAAAAAAGGTTAGAAAAAAAAATGGAGTTGGAATAAACTTTGAGCGATGATTCCTGGTATACTACAGTTGGTTTAGTAGTAAAAGCCCTTAATTTCAACTAAGAGGGTAAGGTTCAAATCCGACCTACTTCAGATATTATATCACACAAGTTTCCTAGGTACAAGGTTGGAGGGTCTAGAAGGAACCTCCAATTTAGAATTCAGTGAACATGTGAGAAAAGTTGAGGGATTTCTGTTTCAGACAACCAAAAAAAAAAAAAAAAAAAAAAAAGGTTCTATTACATGTACAACCATGTTCTTGCGTTTATTCTGGTGTGAAAAGTATGCACTTCTACTATCATAAGATAAAAATAAATAAATAAATAAAATTTAAAAATAGAGGCAAAATTCTGAGCATAAATGACACGATAACTCTAGCCCATGAGTGAAAAATATAAAAAGCAAAGGTCATATTGAATACTCTCTTATTTCTTCATAGCTCTTCTGTTTTAAGCGAGCTGCAAATTCCTTCCAATCAAAATCCCCAACTCCAAATCTGCAATCAACAACCTAAAATAAGACAAACTCCAGATACTAAAAGATAAAGATAAAGATACAGACAAGCATACATATATAAACAGAAACAAGGAAAGAGAAAGAGCTGAAGATGGAGGCAATAGACAAACACAATGAAGGAATAATGTAACATAGGATAAAAGAACCGATACTTGAGAAGGCAATGGAGATAACCTCATCAAAATTTGTACAAAAGCAGCCCTCTGGTTTTGACTGAAACCCAACACCCTAAACGACCTTCCTTCACCTTCCATCAAAGGAATCGGTTCCATACTATCGACTGCAAAATATTGTCACAATGAGCACAATAAGCAAAAAAAAAGTCATAAAAAATTGTCATTAATGTTGAACTGGTAAAAAGAAAAAAAAAAAAAAATACCACGAGATTTCTTTCTGTTTGGCCTTCTGCCAGGTTGAGCTCCAGTGGATGTTGCATCACCATCAGTTAAGTCAGCTTCATAGTTATCATCCTCACCATCAGAGCTTACATCTTCCAGACCAGCTAGGTCGTCGTCTTCTACAGATACCATCTGAACAAGATCCAAGAACACAAGTTAAGCCCACTTCACAAGTGATTAATGGATTCAATATGTCAATTAACATATGGAAACATAGTATAAATTCTTTTTGCAGTTAAACATCAATGGGACGAGGAGATGTATTCATAAAGGAAACAAAATAACATATAGTTAGGAGAGGACATAATAAGCCTTGCCCCTAAAGATTGCTATAATAGAACAGAAAAAGAATATATGCACCAAAAGAAAAAAATGGAAGGAAAAAAAAAAATTATTCAACAAGAAAGCATAACATATATTAATAGTCATAATCTTCCCTTTCCATCAAGTAATAAAATTCCCAAAACTCAACAAACCTGCTTACGACTTCTCTTTCCTTTGCCCAGAGCATTGAACTCTTCCACTTTATGCACTTCGTATCGGTCTCTCAACAACTCTTCCCAGTAATTTGATCTTTCAGAATTGCTTGGGGTAGATTTATTTTCCATGGCTGACTTTTGAGCCTCCTCCTCTGCTACAGCCTCCGCTTCCTCAATATATTCAAAATTTGCCACCTAAGAAAATATATATTTTACCTTATTAAGAAATCATAAAGAAAGAACCAAGTATGGAAAGAAACAGAACAGGCACAGTTCAATATGTTTAAGCAGCAGATTCAAACAAAAAGGTCTACCAGTAATCAATGTAATTATGGCTCCAACTAGAACTGTATGAAGTACACAAACTAAAGACTTACAACTGGCAGCCACCGTATCCTCACCAAGAATCAACTAATTAATTTTCAATCCAGTATGGAAAGGCACAGAAGAAGCACAGTTCACTTTGTTTAAGGAGCAAATTTAAACAAAAGGCTCCACCAATAATCAACATAACTGTGGCTCCAAACAGAACCATAATAAGTACCCAGGAGAGACTTACATCTGGCGCCACCAAAATTGCTCACCAAGAATCAACTAATTAATTTTCAGTCAAGTATGGAAAGGCACAGAACAGCAACAGTTTTCTGATTTCATTTTCAAAATACTTTTCCTCCAAAACAAATTTGAAAGAATAGTTATGATTTGGAAGGATTATGCTAAAAATACTTTAGTCTACTTTAAAGCGATGCAAACAGTGAATTCTGCAATAAAATTTGGTAATCCTACAACATAGTAAATTTATTACATAAAAAACCCCAATTACACCTAACTATAACCTATTACAAACAAAATTAAAATGGTAAAATCCTAATAAGGAAAAACGGAAGACAGCAAGAACAGCACGTGGTTCATTCTCATAAATTTTTCCTCCATATTCTCTTCTTTAGTGCATGTAGAAGGATAAAATAGGCCATAAATTAAATGAAGAATATAACCCAGATTTGAATCTTAATGATTTGGATTCTAAAAATCCTTTTAATTTAGTAAACAAAAGTAGAGATTTATGCAAAATACTTCTATTCTTACACATTGTGGTCCTTGGATTTAAAGAAAAAGTAGCATTTTTTTTCCTTTCCGTAGAGGGAACATGGTAGGTGGTAAGTATCATACGTCTCCTTGGAAGGTTTACTATATCTAGTTCTCAAAGATGCAGTCAACCCTATCCTTAATCTATTCTTCTAGATTTTAAAAGATGCATGAATGGCAATGTCAAGACTGGCACCTACACATGATCAGTACAAGGGTGTCTAGACATTTGGGTGTCTTAGGCAAGCCTTTGTTCAAAATAAAAGAAGCAAAGACAAAGTCAAAACGAAAAGCCATAAGTCCTCTTCACCAAAGTGAAATCTGGTTTATTTTCACACCAGAAACCTGGCATGAGGGTGACCCACTTCCTTGTAAAGACAAAAGGCCCCAGGGAGCACAGTTATTAAGGTTAACGAATCCAGTATACACTATATCTCTGGAAATAGAAATCAAGAACTTCCATTGAAAGTCTAAATTGATTAAGCTTCTCAATAGCATTAAGAACCATAACTAACATCAAATATAGATGGACACATGCATGCTAATGTACATAAAATTGAAATGAAGACAAAACCTTGAAAGCCTTCAAAAATCCATCTTCCTCTTCATCGTCCACCAGAGCCTCTTCATCTCCAACTTGTTCACGGTCAAGTAACCTATCAAAGAAACAAAAAAAATAAAGAATTTTTTTTAAGCTTTCATATTTAAGTTCCACAACCTATGGATTTGGAGCATTTTCCAAACTTACCTTTCTATAGCAGCATCATCATAATGAATTTGGCGGGATTTTCCTGCTTCATCATTCTCATCAGCAAATAGTTCCTTTGAGCCATACCTGATGATGTCGTCTAACTCTTCCTAAAACGAACTAAAACCATTTAGAATTTTTTTCTTTCCCTTGTTCAAAAAGAAAAAACATATAACAATATATTTTAATCATGAGGAAAAAAAAAATGGTGAACCAGTAGTCCTCCACAAAATAATAAAACAAACCAGAAGGTTAAACAAAAAAACATAAATTTTAATCTACACAGAATCCCAATCTCAATGAATACAGAAAAAAGGAAGTATCCTAAAGTTTTTTATTATTCTTCAAAATTTCATAAAAGCTACTGGTTATCAGATTATGACCTTCTCCAAAATGCGCAACATGTCATTGTTGTTTATACACACTCACACATGTAGGGTAGATAGGGAAGAAAACAACAGCAAATGCAAGAACCAGCATTGCTCAAAGATTATCATTAAATCTCAGAAAACAATTATTGCAATTCATAGTTTTCCAGAACCAACCCATATTATGAAAGAAAGGGTTTACAGAGATCACATAGCACAAGTACGCCCAAGTTCAACCTTAAACCTAAGGGTGAATACATTGACTACCTTTTAAAAAACATGTGGACCTGGCCGATTCAGAAATCTTGAAAATTTTACTAGAGTGAACAAATTGTCCGCAAAAGTTAAGATACATCTAATGGATCACAAAAGATCCATACAGTATAAGCTGATCAACTCAAACAAAAGCTATAGAAGACTCAAAAATCAATGCCAATAACAACAAATTAACCCAATAACTATCCTCAATCTAAGTGAATAAAGAAAAAGGATGTATCTTGAAATGCTTTAGAGACCAAAGCCCAAAGAGAAGCAAGCAAACAAACTCTATTCCATAAAATAAGAATACCTTCCTCACATCTATCTCTAAAATTCTTTTCTTTCTTTCCTGCCAAATCACCCAAAAGGTCGCTAGAATAGCACAACTCCACAAGACTTTGTCCCTATTTCCTCTACCGAAACCAAAATTGCATTCTGAAAGGAACAGACCATAAGAGGCTAGAATAACCCACGTATCTTTGCTGCTTGGAGAAGTTTGTGCCATAATTTTAAAGAGAAACTACAATTCAAGAAGAGATGATTTGTAGTTTCCATATTACTTTTGTACAAGACACGACAAGAAGGGGATAGAAACCGGCTGGAAACTTTCTTTGAATAACATCAACTGTATTGATTTTACCAAGAGAGATGGTCCAAACAAAAGGACTTCTTTGAATAACATCTCCTCCAGCAATTCTACATCCGTCAAAAGGACTTCCTCTAAAATTAATCATAAGTTTCCCCAAAACTCGTTAGGAACTGGGGAGATCTCTGACGAATTAGAGAACCACCTAGCCCCATCTGAAATTTTAAAGAAATATAGAGAAGGCTGATAATACTGACCCTAAACCTTATTATGTAGCCATCCAGAAAAATCCTATAAACCAATTTTGTCACCAATATTAAACTATAGCCAAAGTACATGCTCCAAATCCTTTAGTAACCATCACAAACACTAAAATTATTATTTTTCCAACTTGTATCCAACAATAAGATTAAAAATGTGAACCATTTTTATATTGCATTATTCAAATAAAAAGCATCAACATCAATTAAAAGAAGATTGTTACCTGATTAATGTTTTGAGCCTTAAGCCTCCCAACAACGAGATGTTCTAAAACCATTTTCTTCTTAGTCATCTGCATCATCCTTTCTTCAATGGTTCCTCGAGTTATGAGCCTAAAAATCATTACCTGTGATACCAAAACAATATTTCTCATAATATAATAAGCAACAGTAACAATCTGTGGCATCTCTAAAGAGAACTTAAGCTTCAACCTTGTTGGTCTGCCCAAGTCGATGAGCTCTAGCCATTGCTTGTAGATCAGCATGAGGATTCCAGTCACTATGCGAGTTAACCAAAAAAAAAAAAAACCCAACAGTCAAGTTAGCACAAAATAGAGAAATTAATCTTTCAAAGCCCTTAGGGCTGTCAGAATTATCAAATTAATAATGGCAAAACAACAAAAACATTGAACACGTATGCAATACTAGGGAAAGCCTCATGAAAATGACATAAAATCTCACCAAACTGACAGATGGTGGACTTCCTAGGCCTTCTGTTACCATTACCAACACAAATTCCAATGCAATGAACCACATGCTCAGTTTACTATTAATATTAAATAAGTGTTCCCAAAGGATGAATTCACAAAGGTCTCACAAGATCTAAACCCATGCCTCATCAATCTTTGACTGTCTCACAATCAACCAGCATGTTTACTGCTTATATAAAGAGAAGAAAAACAGTAAATACTAAAGTGAAAACATATCACCTGTCATATATAATAACTGTGTCAGCAGTAGCAAGATTAATTCCCAAGCCCCCAGCTCTAGTAGATAGCAGAAAACAAAATCTGGATGAATTTTTGGCATTAAATCGATCTATGCGTATCTGTCTCTCAGCTCCGCCAACTTTGCCATCTATCCGCTCATACTGCCATTTCTGGAAAATAAAAAATATATATATATTTGAAGCTACTTATTTATTTGCACCATATGTTCTAGTATTCAAACTATTCATGAACAATGAAGGATATTACAGTTGTACCTTATAAGTTAAGTAATCTTCTAGTAAGTCCAACATGTGCTGAAACTGTGAGTATATGAGAACTCTATGTCCCTGCTCTTTCAGTCTCACCATCATTTTGTCCAAGAGTTGCAATTTCCCAGAAGATTCCAAAAGCTGTCTGTCAAATAGTAAAGAGAATATAGAAACAGAAAACAGGGTGATTCAAATTCAGCACTTATCTTTAGCCTACTCAAAAGCCAAAAAAGAAAAATTGTCCCCAAATTTACTATAAATCATCAGAATTAATTAAATAGAATTCTAACTCCAGCATTATACCTAAAAGATTCATTTGTATCTTCTATATCTGGTTCAACTCCTTCCAACATATAAGGATGACAACAGAGCTTGCGCAACTCCATAACAACGTTGATAAGAGAAATCTGATACAAGAAACATTTAAAGATATCAGTTGTTAAGTCAAAACCCAATAAAACAAGCTTATTTCACTAAAACATGCAACCTTACCTGTGCACCACCACGTCGGGTTAGTATTTGATAGTTACGAGTCAGAATGGCCTTGTAATATTCCTTCTGCTTGCTACTTAATTCAATACGTAAAATAAGTTCCTTCTTAGGAGGCAAATCCTTCATGACATCTTTCTTCACTCCTGCATTAGCATTTAAAGCACTTTCAATCATATCCTCAGCAACAAGATTAAGATTTAAGGACAACAAGAATGTACAAAGAAGTTCAAAATCTTATTGGTCTAGAAGATCTATAGCCATCCAACAACATGCAGATTTTACTTTTGAATGAAATCAAACTAAGCCCTTTGCATAAATAAGAAGATAGAACTGCACTGCTCTTGAAAAAGTACCAAGATTCAAGGTGAAATTACAACTAGAGTTGTTACATACAACTACCACTGACAAATGCCAATTTACTTGGTTTTCCATCTGCAAGATATGCAAATAACCATACCTATGAGCGGCTTGGTTCAGACTAAAGAGACATTGGTACAAGTAGGGAACTCAAATGGATGCTGGTTGAGGAAGTGAGAACCCACAAAAATGATGATAGCAAAACAATATCACAGAAAGCAATACATCACAATTAGTCACAATAAGCATTAATTTGATAAGATCTAGCGTCTTCTCTTTTCCGGAAGAAAAGGGAAAAAAAAAGGTATCAAAGTTCATCTTAGAGATTCTCTTTTCCAAAACTTTTACCTAAATTCAACAATTTAAACATCGTAGTAATTTAACGATCAAACATAGGCAACATGGTGATCTATTGGCAAGCTATCATAAACGATGACCATGATCAACCCGTGACAAAAGAATAAAATTATTAGCACTGGCAATTAAAGGGGACAGATAAAGCACAATTGTATAACAAGGGGAAGTTTTAGATTTATACTCCTAAGAAGATGGGGAGCCAGCATTTTATGAAGTCTTGAAATCTGTTCCTCTTGATTGATATCCTTAAACTCTTCCTGAAACTCCTCCAGACTTCCAAACTGCAAATATTTAAACATCAAATACAACAAACTTGTCTTCAAACTTGTGTACTTATTCCCACAACCTATCTTGACTTAATTAAATCTGTCTCAACAAATCAACCATCATACTAACCTTTCCAGCATCAAGGAAGTGCATGAGCATAAAAAGTTCATCCAAATTGTTCTGAAAATGTGGAAGAGTGCACATAAGTTCAAAAGCAATAACTTAGACACATTAAACAATAAAACATAGTTACTTATACGTATATGGAAGCAAACAAAAAAGATGAACCGAACTGAAATTGCACAGAACTGTTAAAAATTTATAAGCCCAAGATATATAAATGAAAACAACACGCATTTTTTCCTTTTTAAGTTCAGAATTTGGATATAGATTAAAAAAGGCTTCATTAGGTCTTGAGTGTGAAGAGATAGCCTAAAACTTAAAAATAGGTTGTCTTTTAATTGCGGACCTTGGGTTCCCTTCTTCAATTTCAATAAACTTTAGTGTCTTATCAAAAAAACCTGTGAATGAGTTGCCAGAAAATTCACATTTTAGAAAGCACATTTGATCATGACAATCCTAAACACCAGTTAACCTGATACTAACATCATGCAATATGAGAAACAAGTTAATGATTAAATCAGTAATTGAGACCATTAATATGAAACTTTGATCGTTAACCTCCATTCATCTCAACATATAACCAAATCATTACAGTCACCTCCACCTCCAGAGCTTTCAAAACTAACACAAATGAAGATGACATGATGTACAATTGTGAAATATATTATCCATTTACAAATTTATGCAATTTTATATCTCATTTTAAATTCATTCTTATGATAACTTAGAACATATGCGTGATTATTAGACTTTCATTGAAGAAAAATAGCAAACATATCAGCAATAACCTTTGGTAAAAACATACCATAATAATTAACAACCCACCTGAAGAGGAGTTCCAGTTAAGAGGGTGCGATGTCTACTTGAATATTGTTTCAATGAAGAAAACAATTTTGAATCCTTATTTTTCAGACGATGACCTTCATCAACAATCTACATTTGAATGTCAGAGTTAACTGAAATCATATGTTGGAGAACACCAAGGAACTCAATAAGCCAGAAAAAAAATTACCATGCATTCCCACTTGATTGGTCTCAAAGATGCAGTGTCCAAGTTAACCATCTCATATGATGTTAAGAGGACATCAAACTTTATTCGATCCTGCTTGCTTTCACTAACAATTTGACCAGATTTCTTTTTCTTGATCTTCTTATGGTTTTTGGGAAAGTAAAATTCATACTCCCTTATAACAGCACGAGCTTGGGCAGAACCAACATACATGACCTGAAACATGTTAACTTTAATTCAGGAAACTTTAAAGCCAAAAGATCATAATAAGTTAAAAAGCACCGAGGTACATACGACATTCAATTGTGGAGCCCAAGTTGCAAATTCACGTTCCCAGTTTCGAAGTGTTGAAAGTGGAGCTATGACTAAATGTGGCGAGATTCCCTCCTCAAAAAGAGAACCCAAAAAAGCAATACTCTGTATAGTTTTGCCTGCAATGAAACAGAAACAATGTATTGGCAAAGTCCAGTCACGAAGATGAAAATATGAATTCCCTCTTCAATAAGCTGAGAGTAAAAATGAAGAAATAGAACGGAAAAGAACAAAATAAGACCTACCAAGACCCATCTCATCAGCAAGTATCACATGCGTTTGTTTGGACCAAGAGAAACGCAAGAAGTTCAGCCCTTCAAGCTGATAAGGATGTAGTGAGCCTTCAATTACAACAGAGTAAACCTTAAAATTCCATGAAGATCAAGGCAAACAAAACATAAATATCATATAATGCTATCAGTTTGAAAAACACATCAAACAAAATAATATACCTCCAGAAAGAAATTCAGGGCTGTGTTCATAATGTTGAAATTCTTTTGATTTCTTCATGGACTCGGCACCATCTCGAGGGGTGTTCTTCTGTTTATTGGAAGAAATTTTGGAAGACCTTGATTGAATTTTATTAAATTTTTCAATTTCAGGTTGAAATGCGGATATATCTGATTCAAATTCCCAATAACACTCATCATAAGAAAGTTCTTTATATTTCACAAGGTATTCCTTCCCATCATCGTCGCCCCTGCAACATTTCAAAATTTTAATCATACTATCTTAAGACAGAAATCAAGATTTCAGTCTAGATGAAAATAAAACAAAGCTATAGTAAAAAAACACACCATAACAAAATATATTAACCTAACAAGAAATAATAAGTACCATATTTTATAATTTATAAATTTTTTCTCACTAAAATTTTTAATTCATTTATGGAAATTCTAAATTATACAAGAGAGAACCATGCATGATTTTTACTTGACTTAGCAAGAACAGATTCCACTTCATAATTCACCAGCGTTGAACCCAATGCCACTCCTAAAAATGAATTCTTTAGTAATTGAGATGTGCTTTTGAACCTTAACGAACTAAATCAAATTCTGAGGCAACCTAAAATTTTGACTCCTATTGAGAGAGATCAAAGAGACAAAGCAGAAACACAAACTTTGCATGTCCATGCATATGTGTATATGAAAGTTTCAAACTAGTAAACCTGCAGGCAAGAATCCGATCAACAGTAGTCCACTCAGGTCGAATGGCAACAAAGTCTTCCTCGGTATTACTGTTTGATTGGCGGTTGAAGTTGTTTACTTTAGTCTTCAGACGAGGATGTGACTTGAAAGCTTTTAAGAACTCTTTTTCAGGTACCCTGATGAAAGAAAACACAACTAGCAGGTAACTGAACACTGCACAGAAAATAAAAAGACAAACACAGATAATGCTGACAAACAAGGAGAGAAACACTAAAGACCCAGATGAACTATAATAGCAACAAGAAAATCATAATTTTAAAAGAAGCACAAAGTAAATAGCACCTCAGGGCAAACTTCACCGAAAGCTACCTTCCTTTGTGAAAAAACAAGTAGTCAAACCACAGAAGGTTCTGTAGAAAGCTAATTTATACAATGAACTTTTTTTTTTTTTAGGTGATAAGCTGTGGACAACTGTTCCCTGCTTTGTAAATCTCTTCAATTCAATGAACATAATAAACCATAAAATTACCAAGTGCAGTGCAGATAAGATAGTCCCTTCCACTTCACAAGATACTGTTTCACAAAAATTTGCTTTGAGCCTAGCTTAGAGGCATCACTATCATCAGCTACCGTAGGACGCATCTCACAGTCCAATATTTTGTCAATATCATTCAGTGGGCTAACCTGCACACACAAATATTGATTCTCAGCTCTTGCCAAAAATAATAACAACTAATTGGATGAGAATAAGCACGACTCTTAGCACAAGATGAAATCATACACATTCTGGGCACCTCCAGCTGCCAGGAGGAGGAGCTTTTAGGGGTGGAAGTAAACATTTAGGATGGTATACATAAGTACATGTATCACAGCTCATAAGATTCTCACTTTCTCCACAGGCTTGACATGAATCATCTTTCTGTTAATATTAAAGCAAAAACGTCTTAAAAGTGTAGAAAAGAAATATAATTTATAGTCTCAGTACAAGTACATACACAACTTCAGAACAATATAAATAATTCTCCAGAGATATAGGAACAGTGAAGACATGAGAAGTGTTTCCAATCAGACATTTTCAAGCATCCAAATTATGCCTGCAGTTCATTGTCTATTATAACTTTCAAATGCTCCAAGCAATGGTGAAAGCCATGAATTTCAAGAAAATTCAAATCATATATAACTGCCTTCTGCATGCTCCCACTTCAAGTTGAAAATCAACTACAGCAATCCAAATGCAGAGACCAACCTTGCTACCAGCCTTAGATTAAAAAGTTCTAAGTGACTAGACTAGAACAAATAAAACAATGATGTCTTAGTCCCAATAAAAACTAGTGGTTTACACTGAATTGAAAAATAAACATATAAATAAAGCCTACATAACTAAGATCAACTGGAACAAAAAATCCACATAAAAATTATTAAATTTCAAGAACAAGACTCTCAAATAATAATTATGGCTCCAAGGACCTCTAGAGAATACCTACTGAAAGACCAAAGCAAATCGCACACATATACAACAGATTAAATTTATGAAAAGTACAAGTAGCTCCAATCCCATATGCAAACCATCCACAGAAACAAGACAAGTGATAATTTTCAAAACATTATTTATTATTTGAAATCGAACACTCAGCATCACTGGACACCTAGAAAAACTTTAATAAATGAACGAAGAAGAAGAAAAAAGATCCAAGAAGTACAAACATATTAAGCAAAAGAATCAATAAACATACCGCATCATCCCTAACTATTCTTTCAAACTTTTCCTGAGTGGCCCTAGGTTTCCCTTGCACAAAATCAGCGTCATCGTCTGATTCATCTAAATGATAAACAGGCCTTCGATCTGATCTAACACGGAGCCTCTCGACCAAGCTACTCATATTCTGCAAGTTGGACAAAACATTGAATTATTTATGAAACCTGAAATACCTAACCACCATGCATTAAAAACTGCAAGTTGGGCAAAACATTCAATCTCATAACTTGATTTCAGCCCCCTTCCCTTGCATTATTATTGTGTCAATAATACTATTAACGAATTTTTATCATAACATATATATGCACACAATAAGTGTAGTAAAGCCACTAACTGAGCATATTCTTCAAACTTAAAACATCAGCTCCTCATAATTCAAGGATAATTGAGTAGAGAGCCAAGCCCTTGTAATTACTTTATGAGCTAGCATCCCAACTATCAGATAACTTTAGAAACCAAATGATATTTATAGTTTTTGACAATATTTTGTGAATTCAGAATTAAACTACATTAAATGCAGTATTTCTTCAATAAAAAGATATAAGAATGCGTGGTAGATATAACTGCATAATTTAAAAACTTAATAATTACTTGTTACTGCTATATTATCTATTAATAGCCTCAAAATCAAAAGTCTAGCTCCCCTTTATTTTTTTCTTTCCACTGATGTGAACTCTCACTTTTCCCATAGCACTGCCTACAAACAATTACAGTCTCTTAAACCATTACTGCTTTTGTTATGTTTTGAATTGTAAACTTCTTATTTGACAAATAAAAATAGAAATCTAAGCAATATTGAACCTATGACCCTCAACTTCCACCCCACTCCTAAGGATAGAGAAATTCAAAACATAATTCAAGCTTTAAACAACTCTAGAAATGTTATATATGAAAAGCATGAAAATGCAGAAACTCTTTAACTAAACTAGGTAGCAAGCTTAATTCTCTAAACCACTTAAACAACACACTCTTGGCTGCAATTTTTACTTAGATGGGAAATGTCAAAAATGCATAGGACAAGATCTTTTCCCTGTTACAAAATTTAGCACGTATTAGCAGTTTCTATTTCCAAAGCTATGATATTCCACCCCAAGAAAGAAATTAACAATAACAGTATGCATGTTACCACAGCACAACATCATTTAAATCATGAAATGTAGATAAACGACTCCTGGGAAATAATACATGGACATCATTTCCACAGGTTTGTTTTCAGTTTTTTCTTCTTGCGTAAGAAGTTTTAATTCCATCATGAACCAAATATCAATAAAAGCATAGTTTCTACAATGATCTGAGACTAGGATTTCTGCAACTGGAAAACATAAGAAACCTCTCAATATTATTTATGCACTCTCTTTGATTTATCAAAGAAAAATCCCAACATAGGAAATGGAAAATCAATTTACAAAGAAACATACAAAAGTTCCTTTTAAAATTATTTCATATATCATGGACAATCAAAATTCTGAACTCAAATCTCACATCAGAGAGGACAACTATTCATGCTATAGAACTATAAAAGATGAGTATAAACAGATTTCAATACAGTAATACTAACTTCAAGGACATACAATTGACCAGATAACAAGTGGACGAATTATTTCCTTGAGAAAATTGAACAGATTTTGATAAGACTGCAGCTGATAAAAAACAAAATATTGTGTAATTAGAAACTAAACCAGAATATTTAGTATATTACCAAGATCTAATTATGAGATTAAATGTGACACTGGCAACTTCCTTAATGAAGACAATTAAAGGATTGAACTTCCAACATCAATACCTTTACATATGTGGTAGAGCGGCTACCTGGGGAAAAACGTGATTTAGAATATTGGAGGTAGTTATCGAAATAAACTCAGCATGCAGTATAATTCCAAACAAGTTCATCTCTTTTTTGGGGACAAGAAATTAAAAGGTTATATACCATTAAAAAGTACTTAAAAGAACAAATTGAACACATTGAAGCATCAAAATATCAATTTTTGGACTTAAGAAAATACATATACCAAAAACATAAAGATTGGAGAAAAAAATTCATGATAAACTTAAACACAAAATTTTACAACTAAATCAGGAAATGCAGCTATACAGATAATTACGCACTACAGAAACCATATTAGACACTTCATTGTGGTTATCCACACAAACAATCAGGTCAAATTATTGTAATCATTTTTATGATAAAAATCATTATAAAATCCAACAAAACAGAAATTATACCAATGGTTACTTCAATAGCAACTTAGTTAAATAAAACAGATTAAAACTTTATACTGGTCTGTGATTTGGCATGGCAATCAATTAGCCGATAAAATTCAGTTCCTAAGTTGAACGATGCAGTATAAAGAATATAACCAATTTTCTACTGCAACAACTTCCGAGATACGTGTCTTAATACCTTGATAATTTTTACCTAACATAAATGCACTCTATTTTTCCTTCTGAATCCTGAGACCTCAGGGCAGTCAATCTGGTTGTGAAAATGCAAACTTCATCATACAATACACTATGTAAAGCACTTTGGCAAAACATTTTAATTGATTCTGAATTCTCTGCCATTTTTATGAAGCGAAGCAATCAATGCAGTAATTAAAGACACTACACACAATGATCAAAAAACTATTTCTACAAATTAAATTGAAGACTTCAATAGCATATCCAAATGCACTTTTGATCAACTGTCACCAAAGGCAACAATCTTCTTCACACAACAGCACATTAATGGAAAGGTAATGAAGAAACAGTTGGACTTTGGCCAGAGGAAATGCAGCGTATTTCATATGACAGATTTTTCAAAATGTACGAGGATTGCTATGACTTCATTCATTTGCGTTGAAGAGGACAGAAGTACAATGGGTCAATATGCAAAGTGCAATAAAGGGAGCCAAAAACCCCACGAGGCTTTACGTACTGTTACATATTTCCAAAGAGATAAAGAAATGCTATGCAATTCTATAAACCACTAATCAGAGGAAAGGAAAAACAGGAAAAGAAGTAAATTTGGAGGCAAGTTCAATCAGGTATGAAACAAATTGCATGAATAAGACAAGAAATAAACAAAAGTACAAAGACAATTTAAAACCAGAACAAAAAGACTGCCACGGAATATAAACTGGCATGGAAGTTGCCTCAGTTACATCTTCTAGTTTAAAAAATCCCCAGGGAATAATTCAAAAAGTAAAATAGACAGAAGGTCGATGGAATAAATTTAAAGTCTCAAATCAAAAGGTAAGGTATCCACATAAACAATAATTGAATATGTTTATCCCGATGTAGTTATCTGAAGCAATCGCGAGAACTCGATTATTATATTTAGTTTGGTAGAGCTTATTTCATTAAATACACAAAAGGAAAAGAAAACGACAAATTAGAAATATAACTCCAAATCAAGTAAAATGCACCACAATAATTTTGTTTTGGCAAGTGAGGAGGCCACGTAGAAAATTTAATGTGAGATCCGAGTGAAAAAATAACTACTTACCAACGGTGGAGCGCGTGAAAAAACTACAATTCAAAACAGTGAACAGATTACATGGCTGGGACTAAATTAAAAATAAACTACTTACCAACGATGGAGCGCGCGAAAAAACTATAATTCAAAACAGTGAACAGATTACATAGGTGGGACTAAATTAAAAAGAAAAAACTACTTACCAACGGTGGAGCGCGCGAAAAAACTATAATACAGAATAGTGAAATGATTAACATAGATTAACAAATACTGAAACTGATTAGCACAAATCCAAGCAACCAAACATACAAATTCATCACTAGCAAAAACAACTAAATACAAATAAAATCCACACATACCTCACCAAGTAAGCAATTATAGTTTACGCATTTCATAACAACAAGGCTCTGAAAAATATGTTTAAAAAATTCAAAAAAGATAAATCGCCTCTTGCATTTCTACGAATACACAACTGAAAGACAACAAAACAAAACCTAAACACGAATCTTAGTTAAGAACTGAACCTAAAATACAACTACATAAAGCTATCTAACGCTGTGGTAAAGAACAACACGCAAAAACAATCATAATTAGAATCCAAACACACATTCAACAAACAAAATTAAGCTACCATTTCCATTAAACAAACGCTAGTTAGTTCCTGAACTGGAAATGCGAGAATAAAATGAAAATTCTCGAAGACATAATGAATTTACCAAGAGATATCGGGATCCAGAGCAGCCAAGTAAGGTAAAGTTGCTGTAGAACCTGAAACCGAAATTTGGGCGAGAAGAACAGAGAGAATGAGAGTACTGATAATCTCACCCAGACAGACACAGTGCACGATTTTAACGGCGACGGCTATATATAGCAGACTGGAGATGATGTCATTACCCTCCAGCGCACTGGAAAAGGGTATAACGGTCTTTTAAATTTTGAATTTTTACTAATTAAGCCTAAATACTTCTTAATTTGTATATTATGAAAAAAGAAGGGTAGGGATTTTAGAGGGTATTGTGGTATTTTCACAACAGTATAGGTGGAATTCGTGAAAAACTATGGTTATATTTTTATTATAAGTAATTAATTCAATGTTGTTCATAATTATTAATATATGCAACTCGTTACGAGTAGAAAAATACTAATCTGGAAAAGTGTAACGGACTTCATAATTTTGTTCTCGGGCTTCGACCACAAAACACGTTTGTTGCATATAGGCCTATTATTTGTATTTAAACACTTAGTAATCCTCAGATGATAGCGATGTGGGATTTTAGGTTACAACACATTCCCACAACGCAATTGTGTTAAATTATATTATTTTTGCTAATTTACCCTAAATGTTCATGCATTTATGTTTTATGAAAAAAAGGACTAATGGTATTTGAGTGAGTGCAAGTGGAGGTGTTGAAAATCATTGGTGTATTTTTATTCTAAGGAAAAAATTAAATATTGTTCATAAATGGTAATATATACAACTCAACAATGACAACAATACTTATATAGATGCAGGCAATTATGATGTTAACTTGTTTATTTAGATTTACAAGTCGTAGCCATTTTGGGTAATTGATTTTGATGAAATCAACGTGATGTAGGAGTTGTGTACGTTTTTAATCAAAGTATAGATTAATACCTATATTTATTAGTTATTCAATGTTAATTATAAAGTAAAAATATCATTTCATAATAATGTGATAACCCAGGCCTCGGCTGGCCTTCTTTTTTCCAAGGCCCGGCCTAGAGTTCTGAACTCAAGCCTGGCCCAGACATACCCCTGGAACGAGCCGGACAGGCCTGACTTTTTGCCAACTTTCATCTGGAGCTGAGCCATGACTAAAGGGGTGTTTGTCTAAGCTTATAAGCTGATCAAACTAGCTTATAAGCTTTAAAATTAAGTTGACCTATTTGTTTATAACTTTTTTTACCTTATAAGTTGAGCTTATAAGCAAAAACAAAAAATTAAGCTAGGGGGGAGGTACTTTTTTTTTTTGGGCTTATAAGCACTCTGCTTATAAGCTAGTTTGACCAAGTATATTACTATATTATCCTTGTTTAATTTTAAAATTTTATAGTATACCTTTGTTTAATATAGTACCATTTTTAGTCATTTTATAATAAAATGTACTTATAAGCCACATTTTACCAAACATGTCAACTACTTGTTAGTCACTTATAAATACTTTAACCAAACACGTAATTGCTTAAAATTTCAAATACTTATAAACAAAAATTAGCTTATAAACACTTATTGCTTATAAGCTAATTTTCATAAGCTCAGACAAACACTCCTTTAATGGTTCACTTTGTAGATAAAACAACATTTAAGAGTAATGTTACTTTTACACCACTTTTTTACATCATTTTCTTACATATGGCCATTTTACTAATAAGTAATATTAATTCTATTATAATATCAAAAATTTATAATAATTAAAAATTTCTTTGAAAAATAATGCTACATTTACAGTACCATTTACATCATGACCATTTCATTAATAATAATTCTATTATAATATTAAAAATTAAAAATAATTAAAAATTTGTATAAACATAACATATGACACATCGAAAATGACATAAAAGTTAGTGTAAATATAGCATTACTTGTCATTTAATGTACGAATTATCAATTAATCACTGACGTGCGTTTATTCAACATGTGAATGAATGAACGACATTTCCTCCATCAAAGGGGAATGTAAACGACAAGTATTAAATCTGTAAATGAATCAACTCTGTTTCTAGCAGAGGGAAAAGTAAACCATGATATCTGCCTCGATAGGTTTGTGAAGGAAGACAGAAATAGTTGATAATTCTCCCTGGTCTGAAGGAGAAATTTCAAAGTGGCGAAGGTTGGAAGCAGAACAAAAGAATAGCACAGATCGCACTGCTACACCAGTTCAAATTCTGATTGTTAGCAAACAAGTGAATGGGCACTTAACAGTGCAAATCAAATGACGCATCAAGGAGTTAATAATCTGTTCGCGCCTTACATTTTAAGCCTCCGCAAGTAGAATGTAGTGCCTTAAACCACCACCGGTATCTAGGCCAAGCTAGTCAACTATGCAAACAGAAGTAGACACTAAACTAGTTTATAATGCAAAGAGAAGCCTCCCTTTAATCAAAATTAAAGAAATGAAGACAGTGATATCACTTTTCACTATGTTAAAATTAAACGATGTAAAGTGTACAAAATACATATTGTAGTCTAATTACTCCGATTATGGTTGGAGGCAAGGACAATTATCAGTACGCCCCTCTTACACCAAAAGAAAAACTTGTATAAGAAAATAAACTCACTGCTATCCCCATTACGGGTAGAAAATTTTCAAAAACTGAGGCTAGTTCATATGAAAGAATAATAATAATTATCAAACTTATCTACCTGTTCAAAGGCTCTAACTGAACTTCCAGTCTTCCAGACTGTTGCGGACCCTTTTCTACATAATCCCTAGTTGGGCTTAAGAGGTCAGCAGAATCATCTTCCTCAACGTTACCCAAAACCCAATTGCTTCTTTCAAAAACTCTTTCCCTCCTGCGCTGTTTTTGACAGAGTTCCAAATACACCACTACCGAACCACAAATCAGGAACCATATAACTAGAGCCCAAATAAGTCCATGAACATTTTCGCCTCCATATCTGTCTCCTAAATGCTTCATACCACTGAAAAGTGCCGCAATTCCTACAACAATGGCAGATCTGCCAACAATGACATGGAAGTACTCCCACATCAGCCTTTTTGGGGAAACGACATCCGAATTATCAGGTTTCTTAGGCCTTATACATGCATTGACTGGCTGCACACAAGCAAAAACTATAGCAGTAATCCCAAACTTAACATGTAATGAGCTGACATAGAAACCCCGAAGTTCAGCCACTGCAAAAAGAAGGGCGAGAAGGACAATTGCCAATCCTGAGTACTGCAAGTAAACATGAATCTGATACCATCCATCACCCTTCACATGTTTTAAGTATCTAGCAGCCAATATTCCACCTGGAAGCACAATACCCCAGGCAAGGAACATCATGAAGCCATGCACAGCTAAAACTGGACGTAAATCCTGCTCTGCCTCTGCAGAGCCATGCAAAAGCAGCACACGGACAGGCCTTTGACTCTTAACAAAATGCATATTTTTCTCAGTAAGATGTTCATCCGTCCAGCTCGAACCCATTGCCCAAATAACTTTGAGGGGAGTTGTTGGGTCGATGATATTTTTACACTCTGGCTTATGTTTGTGAGGGCATGGTGGTTTTAAGGGACGAGTAAACTCAAATGTAATAATGCCATTTTCTGACTTGCACCTAACATAAGTCAAATTCTCATTTGTGGGATGCACACTCGAAGCATCCATTCCATCAATCCAATACGTATTAACATGGCCTTTCCCAACACTGTCAATCCAACCCACATAAGCATAGCTATTCACCATGCTAGTGCCAAACCCTATAGCAAGATAATTACTCTTTTTCTCAGCACGAGCTGCAAGAGATATTGACTCCTTATCCTTTGACAATGTCCAGAAGAACGTAACTTGTTGATCATCTAAAACAACACTGTTATTGTACATGTCTGGTAAACCTCCATCAACCACCTCAATTCTCCAACCCATTTTCTGTTGAAACACAGACTGATAGTACACCTGATCAGGTGTATTCCTATCCGGAGCCCAAACCAATTCCTTCGGACTAGATGGAACTCCTTCAGCTTCTGGCCCTCCTGCATAGATAGTCTCAGTCCTGTTCCTCAATGTTGCATTCCCACCAAGCAAATCTGAAGTGATGTACAAAGCAACATCATGCCCGGCCTGTATTGAGAACTTCACAGGCACCCCTCGTTCCACTCTTAACACTGGAGCCTCCTTCTTATTGATATAAAACACTTTAGGGGGATTTGGAGGATTTGGGTAATGCAATGCGTCACCGGTCACAACAACAAGAGGAGCTTTTGCATCTGCTATAACCAAATCTTGATCTTCCTTGTCATCTGCATCCAAAGGGCCTAAACAATTATTCTCATGCTCTGAAAGATTGAGCACCAAATGTCCATAAGTCAACCCTTTCGGTCCCCCATGATTTTGAGGAAGATAGAAAGGTCTAAGAGCATCAGGTGGTCTCATCAACCCCATCGCCCAAATAACTGTCATGTTGTCAGTATAATTCACCGAAATATCATACTTCTTATCATCAGATATTAACGGCCTCCTATATCTGATAAACGACACCCCATCTTTTCTAAGCCCATAAAATGCCTTGCTATTATTCGTGAGCCCAACCGGGCCATTTCGTTGGTAAACTGAATCAGGACAAACTCCAGAAACAGAACCATCTTTTTTAAAAGAACATTCGCTATAGTCGGAGATAAAAAAATCATCCGCAAAAGGTCTTCCTTCCTCGGTAAAACCGGTAACCACCACATCAGAACCCAGCATAAGCCCCGTACCCTTACTCGGGTCAGCCCACCCGAAAGCCATATATTTCTGGATCCCGATTGCAGCCTCTAAACCAATATCAATAAATTGTTGATCCACATCCAACGACCACCTAATCCTGTAATTTTTTGCCAACTCCTTGCAGTTATCAAACATTGTTGGCATCATCTGAATGCGGTTCTGTTCCGGTAACGGCGGCATGTCAAGGCCCCATGTGGGCTCCAAATCCGACGCGTTTAACACGACGTGTCCGAAACTGGACGCGGTGTGCACGTCCCAAATGGCGAGCACGGGGATTTGGTCCCAGGTAAGATTATCAAACAAACGAACAGTGAAACTCGCGTTTTTGTAGGTTTGGTTGAGTTTTTGATCGGAGACTATGAAGCCTTTCGTTAAGTTACCGAAATTGGGTGCCATCGTGCTCCACCAGTAGACATCCGTCCCGGCTAACATATCGAATTCCTTAACCTTAAACGAACAATCGTCGATCAAGGAGAAAACTCCTCTCAATTGGTGTTGGACCATGGTAAACTCGTACTCCAGTCCGACTAAAGGGGTCGATTTCGGACATTCTTTATCCCGATCCGCGAAGCAAAATATGATTAAAAAAAATAAGACTAACCCTAGAAGAGGAGGTTTAAAGTGGACGAGCATGGCGAACGAGATGCGGATCTGATTTGGATCCAAACAGAATAATAAACGAGAGATCCGTTAAGGAAAAAAAACGACTGACCTGTTGCTGCTAGTTGATGATGAATGGCTGGGTTAACTCGGTGGGGGAGCGAGTCGCGAACTCGGCAATTAAGCGGAGAGTGAGTTTGTCTTTGTGAAGTTTCAAACTGTTTTCAAGCTAGTTTGTGGGTGGGGGAAATGGCAAATGAGAGAAGGAGAGTGGCAATTTCGTGATTGTACAGATAAACATGTCCAAACATTAATCGGGACGGTGTTTTAAACTACAATCCGTAGATTATCGGACAGTGAAACCTGTGGAGCCGGCCACGTACTTAGATATCTTTTTTTCAGGTTGAGAAAGTATTTATTATTAGAAACTCTAAATTAAAATATATTTTAATACAATTCAATATGAACTAAAGAAAAACATTACTCCAAAATAATTCAAATAAAAGTTAGGTAATGCTGAAAATGATGTAACTTAGCATTAAGTATAAATCAATTGGGAAGGAGAGGGGTTTGTGATTATGCATAGTATGATTTACTAAACGTACTGCCCAACCATTGACCATCTAGTGGTTGAGGGCCTTGAGGCATTGTCTCCTTGTGGGTCTTTATGATTTTCTTCACCAGACAACTGTCAACTTTAGCCCTTGTTGCTTGCTTGCAACCAAAGAGATTTTCCGCAGTGGAATTTCGGGCGTCAGATCATAAGTTAAATGAATTTTTTAATTTTATTTTAAGATTTTTGTATTTATAGCAATTGCCAATTTGAGCTGTTCGAGGTCACGGGAAACTTGTAGAATGTAAGCAACAGTATACAATATTAAGGTCAAATCTTCAACGCCTTGCTTCTGGACTTAAATACCTTTTCTGCCCATCGTCAAAAAAATTGGTAAATATGCAACCAAGAGAAAGATATCAGTCAACAAGATAATATTAACAGCCAGCTTTGAAAAAGAGCAGAAGCACTTCTTAAAACACGTGGACAGATCAGCAAAAAGACATATCTAGAACCTGGCTGTAAAGCAAATTCTATCCCCATTACGGGTAGAAAAATTTCAAAAACTGATGGCTAGTTCATATGAAAGAATAATAATAATTATCAAACATCTACTGTTCAAAGGCTCTAACTGAACTTCCAGTCTTCAGACTGTTGCGGACCCTTTCTACATAATCCCTAGTTGGGCTTAAGAGGTCAGCAGAATCATCTTCCTCAAAGTTACCCAAAACCCAATTGCTTCTTTCAAAACTCTTTCCTCCTGCGCTGTTTTTGACAGAGTTCCAAATACACCACTACCGAACCACAAATCAGGAACCCTATAACTAGAGCCCAAATAAGTCCATGAACATTTTCGCCTCCATTCTGTCTCCTAAATGCTTCATACCACTGGAAAGTGCGCCAATTCCTACAACAATGGCAGATTGCCAACAATGACATGGAAGTACTCCCAATCAGCCTTTTTGGGGAAACACATCCGAATTATCAGGTTCTTAGGCTTATACATGCATTGACTGGTGCACAAGCAAAAAACATAGCAGTAATCCCAAACTTAACATGTAATGAGCTGACATAGAAACCCCGAAGTTCAGCCACTGCAAAAAGAAGGGCAGAAGGACAATGCCAATCCTGAGTACTGCAAGTAAAAAGAATCTGATACCATCCATCACCTTCACATGTTTTAAGTATTAGCAGCCAATATTCCACCTGGAAGCACAATACCCCAGGCAAGGAAAATCAGAAGCCATGCACAGCTAAAACTGGACGTAAATCTGCTCTGCCTTGCAGAGCCATGCAAAAGCAGCACACGGACGGCCTTTGACTCTTAACAAAATGCATATTTTTCTCAGTAAGATGTTCATCCGTCCAGCTCGAACCCATTGCCCAAATAACTTGAGGGGAGGTGTTGGGTCGATGATATTTTTACACTCTGGCTTATGTTTGTGAGGGCATGGTGGGTTTAAGGGACGAGTAAACTCAAATGTAATATGCCTTTCTGACTTGCACCTAACATAAGTCAAATTCTCATTTGTGGATGCACACTCGAAGCATCCATTCCATCAATCCAATACGTATTAACATGGCCTTTCCCAACACTGTCAATCCAACCCACATAAGCATAGCTATTCACCATGCTAGGGCCAAACCCTATAGCAAGAAAATACTCTTTTTTCAGCACGAGCTGCAAGAGATATTGACTCCTTATCCTTTGACAATGTCCAGAAGACGTAACTTGTTGATCATCTAAAACAACACTGTTATTGTACATGTCTGGTAAACCTCCACAACCACCTCAATTCTCCAACCCATTTTCTGTGAAACCCAGACGATAGTAACCTGATCAGGTGTATGATTAACATAGATTAACAAATACTGAAACTGATTAGCACAAATCCAAGCAACCAAACATACAAATTCGTCACTAGCAAAAAGAACTAAATACAAATAAAATCCACACATACCTCACCAAGTAAGCAATTATAGTTTACACATTTCATAACAACAAGGCTCTCAAAAATATGTTTAAAAAATTCAAAAAAGATAAAATGCCTCTTGCATTTCTACGAATACACAACTGAAAGACAACAAAACAAAACCTAAACACGAATCCTAGTTAAGAACTGAACCTAAAATACAACTGCATAAAGCTATCTAACGCTGTGGTAAAGAACAACACGCAAAAACAATCATAATTAGAATCCAAACACACATTAAACAAACAAAATTAAGCTACCATTTCCATTAAACGAACGCTAGTTAGTTCCTGAACTGGAAATGCGAGAATAAAATGAAAATTCTCGAAGAGATAATGAATTTACCGAGAGATATCGGGATCCAGAGCAGCCAAGTAAGGTAAAGTTGCTGTAGAACCTGAAACCGAAATTTGGGCGAGAAGAAGAGAGAGAAAGAGAGTACTGATAATCTCACCCAGACAGACACAGTGCTCGATTTTAACGGCGACGTCTATATATAGCAGACTGGAGATGATGTCATTACCCTCCAGCGCACTGGAAAAGGGTATAACGGTCTTTTAAATTTTGAATTTTTACTAATTAAGCCTAAATACTTCTTAATTTGTATATTATGAAAAAAGAAGGGTAGGGATTTTAGAGGGTATTGTGGTATTTTCACAACAGTATAGGTGGAATTCTTGAAAAACTATGGTTATATTTTTATTATAAGTAATTAATTCAATGTTGTTCATAATTATTAATATATGCAACTCGTTACGAGTAGAAAAATACTAATCTGGAAAAGTGTAACGGACTTCATAGTTTTGTTCTCGGGCTTCGACCACAAAACACGTTTGTTGCATATAGGCCTATTATTTGTATTTAAACACTTAGTAATCCTCAGATGATAGCGACGTGGGATTTTAGGTTACAACACATGCCCACACTACAATTGTGTTAAATTAGATTATTTTTGCTAATTTACCCTAAATGTTCATGCATTTATGTTTTATGAAAAAAAGGACTAATTGTATTTGTGTGAGTGAGTGAAGGTGTTGAAAATCATTGGTGTATTTTTATTTTAAGGAAAAAATTCAATATTGTTCATAAATGGTAATATATACAACTCAACAATGACAACAATACTTATATAGATGCATGCAATTATGAAGTTAACTTGTTTATTTAGATTTACAAGTCGTAACGATTTTGGTTATTTGATTTTGATGAAATCAACGTGATGTAGGAGTTGTGTACATTTTTAATCAAAGCATAGATTAATACCTATATTTATTAGTTATTCAATGTTAATTATGAAGTAAAAATATCATTTTATAATAATGTGATAACCCAGGCCTGGGCTGGCCTTCTTTTTTCCAAAGCCTGGCCTAGAGTTCTGAACTCAAGCCTGGCCCAGACATACCCCTGGAACGAGCCGGGCCAGGCCTGACCTTTTGCCAACTTTCATCGGGAGTTGGGCCATGACTACAATTGATTCGCTTCCAAGATATAACAACTGTTATTCTATGTTTAAAAGTAATGTTATATTTATACTATTCTCTTACATCATGACTATTTTACTAATAATAATTTTATTATAATATTAAAAATTTATAATAATTAAAAAAAATTTTAGATGTGATATATCACATCATGATATAATAAAAATGATGTAAAAGTAACATTCGTTATTTCACGTATGAATTATCAATTAATCACTGACGTGCGTTTATTCAACATGTGAATGAATGAACGAAATTTCCTCCATCAAAGGGGAATGTAAACGACAAGTTTTAAATCTGTAAATGAATCAACTCTGTTTCTAGCAGAGGGAAAAGTAAACCATGATATCTGCCTCGATAGGTTTGTGAAAGAAGACAGAAATAGTTGATAATTCTCCCTGGTTTGAAGGAGAAATTTCAAAGTGGTGAAGGTTGGAAGCAGAACAAAAGAATAGCACAGATCGCACTGCTACACCAGTTCAAATTCTGATTGTTAGCAAACAAGTGAATGGGCACTTAACAGTGCAAATCAAATGACGCATCAAGGAGTTAATAATCTGTTCGCGCCTTACATTTTAAGCCTCCGCAAGTAGAATGTAGTGCCTTAAACCACCACCGGTATCTAGGCCAAGCTAGTCAACTATGCAAACAGAAGTAGACACTAAACTAGTTTATAATGCAAAGAGAAGCCTCCCTTTAATCAAAATTAAAGAAATGAAGACAGTGATATCACTTTTCACTATGTTAAAATTAAACGATGTAAAGTGTACAAAATACATATTGTAGTCTAATTACTCCGATTATGGTTGGAGGCAAGGACAATTATCAGTACGCCCCTCTTACACCAAAAGAAAAACTTGTATAAGAAAATAAACTCACTGCTATCCCCATTACGGGTAGAAAATTTTCAAAAACTGAGGCTAGTTCATATGAAAGAATAATAATAATTATCAAACTTATCTACCTGTTCAAAGGCTCTAACTGAACTTCCAGTCTTCCAGACTGTTGCGGACCCTTTTCTACATAATCCCTAGTTGGGCTTAAGAGGTCAGCAGAATCATCTTCCTCAACGTTACCCAAAACCCAATTGCTTCTTTCAAAAACTCTTTCCCTCCTGCGCTGTTTTTGACAGAGTTCCAAATACACCACTACCGAACCACAAATCAGGAACCATATAACTAGAGCCCAAATAAGTCCATGAACATTTTCGCCTCCATATCTGTCTCCTAAATGCTTCATACCACTGAAAAGTGCCGCAATTCCTACAACAATGGCAGATCTGCCAACAATGACATGGAAGTACTCCCACATCAGCCTTTTTGGGGAAACGACATCCGAATTATCAGGTTTCTTAGGCCTTATACATGCATTGACTGGCTGCACACAAGCAAAAACTATAGCAGTAATCCCAAACTTAACATGTAATGAGCTGACATAGAAACCCCGAAGTTCAGCCACTGCAAAAAGAAGGGCGAGAAGGACAATTGCCAATCCTGAGTACTGCAAGTAAACATGAATCTGATACCATCCATCACCCTTCACATGTTTTAAGTATCTAGCAGCCAATATTCCACCTGGAAGCACAATACCCCAGGCAAGGAACATCATGAAGCCATGCACAGCTAAAACTGGACGTAAATCCTGCTCTGCCTCTGCAGAGCCATGCAAAAGCAGCACACGGACAGGCCTTTGACTCTTAACAAAATGCATATTTTTCTCAGTAAGATGTTCATCCGTCCAGCTCGAACCCATTGCCCAAATAACTTTGAGGGGAGTTGTTGGGTCGATGATATTTTTACACTCTGGCTTATGTTTGTGAGGGCATGGTGGTTTTAAGGGACGAGTAAACTCAAATGTAATAATGCCATTTTCTGACTTGCACCTAACATAAGTCAAATTCTCATTTGTGGGATGCACACTCGAAGCATCCATTCCATCAATCCAATACGTATTAACATGGCCTTTCCCAACACTGTCAATCCAACCCACATAAGCATAGCTATTCACCATGCTAGTGCCAAACCCTATAGCAAGATAATTACTCTTTTTCTCAGCACGAGCTGCAAGAGATATTGACTCCTTATCCTTTGACAATGTCCAGAAGAACGTAACTTGTTGATCATCTAAAACAACACTGTTATTGTACATGTCTGGTAAACCTCCATCAACCACCTCAATTCTCCAACCCATTTTCTGTTGAAACACAGACTGATAGTACACCTGATCAGGTGTATTCCTATCCGGAGCCCAAACCAATTCCTTCGGACTAGATGGAACTCCTTCAGCTTCTGGCCCTCCTGCATAGATAGTCTCAGTCCTGTTCCTCAATGTTGCATTCCCACCAAGCAAATCTGAAGTGATGTACAAAGCAACATCATGCCCGGCCTGTATTGAGAACTTCACAGGCACCCCTCGTTCCACTCTTAACACTGGAGCCTCCTTCTTATTGATATAAAACACTTTAGGTGGATTTGGAGGATTTGGGTAATGCAATGTGTCACCGGTCACAACAACAAGAGGAGCTTTTGCATCTGCTATAACCAAATCTTGATCTTCCTTGTTATCTGCATCCAAAGGGCCTAAACAATTATTCTCATGCTCTGAAAGATTGAGCACCAAATGTCCATAAGTCAACCCTTTCGGTCCCCCATGATTTTGAGGAAGATAGAAAGGTCTAAGAGCATCAGGTGGTCTCATCAACCCCATCGCCCAAATAACTGTCATGTTGTCAGTATAATTCACCGAAATATCATACTTCTTATCATCAGATATTAACGGCCTCCTATATCTGATAAACGACACCCCATCTTTTCTAAGCCCATAAAATGCCTTGCTATTATTCGTGAGCCCAACCGGGCCATTTCGTTGGTAAACTGAATCAGGACAAACTCCAGAAACAGAACCATCTTTTTTAAAAGAACATTCGCTATAGTCGGAGATAAAAAAATCATCCGCAAAAGGTCTTCCTTCCTCGGTAAAACCGGTAACCACCACATCAGAACCCAGCATAAGCCCCGTACCCTTACTCGGGTCAGCCCACCCGAAAGCCATATATTTCTGGATCCCGATTGCAGCCTCTAAACCAATATCAATAAATTGTTGATCCACATCCAACGACCACCTAATCCTGTAATTTTTTGCCAACTCCTTGCAGTTATCAAACATTGTTGGCATCATCTGAATGCGGTTCTGTTCCGGTAACGGCGGCATGTCAAGGCCCCATGTGGGCTCCAAATCCGACGCGTTTAACACGACGTGTCCGAAACTGGACGCGGTGTGCACGTCCCAAATGGCGAGCACGGGGATTTGGTCCCAGGTAAGATTATCAAACAAACGAACAGTGAAACTCGCGTTTTTGTAGGTTTGGTTGAGTTTTTGATCGGAGACTATGAAGCCTTTCGTTAAGTTACCGAAATTGGGTGCCATCGTGCTCCACCAGTAGACATCCGTCCCGGCTAACATATCGAATTCCTTAACCTTAAACGAACAATCGTCGATCAAGGAGAAAACTCCTCTCAATTGGTGTTGGACCATGGTAAACTCGTACTCCAGTCCGACTAAAGGGGTCGATTTCGGACATTCTTTATCCCGATCCGCGAAGCAAAATATGATTAAAAAAAATAAGACTAACCCTAGAAGAGGAGGTTTAAAGTGGACGAGCATGGCGAACGAGATGCGGATCTGATTTGGATCCAAACAGAATAATAAACGAGAGATCCGTTAAGGAAAAAAAACGACTGACCTGTTGCTGCTAGTTGATGATGAATGGCTGGGTTAACTCGGTGGGGGAGCGAGTCGCGAACTCGGCAATTAAGCGGAGAGTGAGTTTGTCTTTGTGAAGTTTCAAACTGTTTTCAAGCTAGTTTGTGGGTGGGGGAAATGGCAAATGAGAGAAGGAGAGTGGCAATTTCGTGATTGTACAGATAAACATGTCCAAACATTAATCGGGACGGTGTTTTAAACTACAATCCGTAGATTATCGGACAGTGAAACCTGTGGAGCCGGCCACGTACTTAGATATCTTTTTTTCAGGTTGAGAAAGTATTTATTATTAGAAACTCTAAATTAAAATATATTTTAATACAATTCAATATGAACTAAAGAAAAACATTACTCCAAAATAATTCAAATAAAAGTTAGGTAATGCTGAAAATGATGTAACTTAGCATTAAGTATAAATCAAATGGGAAGGAGAGGGGTTTGTGATTATGCATAGTATGATTTACTAAACGTACTGCCCAACCATTGACCATCTAGTGGTTGAGGGCCTTGAGGCATTGTCTCCTTGTGGGTCTTTATGATTTTCTTCACCAGACAACTGTCAACTTTAGCCCTTGTTGCTTGCTTGCAACCAAAGAGATTTTCCGCAGTGGAATTTCGGGCGTCAGATCATAAGTTAAATGAATTTTTTAATTTTATTTTAAGATTTTTGTATTTATAGCAATTGCCAATTTGAGCTGTTCGAGGTCACGGGAAACTTGTAGAATGTAAGCAACAGTATACAATATTAAGGTCAAATCTTCAACGCCTTGCTTCTGGACTTGAATATCTTTTCTGCCCATCGTCAAATAAATTGGTAAATATGCAACCAAGAGAAAGATATCAGTCAACAAGATCATATTAACAGCCAGCCTTGAAAAAGAGCAGAAGCACTTCTTAAAAAACGTGGACAGATCAGCAAAAAGACATATCTAGAACCTGGCTGTAAAGCAAATTCTTAAAATACATATCAATTTTGACAAATGAGGAAGAAATAACTATGGAATCCTCCAAATATTTCCATATGAATTGAACTGACAAAAAATAATTAAAAAATGAAGTAAAAATCAGACTCATTATATTCACTACTCTTCCATTTATTTTTTATTGAGATCTAGATCTTTATAAGTATAACAAATCAATCTACTGTTCACAGGCATCTGCAAAATCCTGCTACAGTTATTTTGTCAAATGACCCAAAACAATGCCAACACAAAACATCACCATAAGACCAATGCCTTTTTATCCTTACCAAAGGAAAATCGATAGTCAAATAGGATAAGAGCCAGACCAACCCAGAAAACATCTGCTGCCTGAAGAGCTGAAAGGCAAAATTATGAAGAAATACTAGAACACAATGAATTAGAGGAATTATCACTCGCTTGTTCTGCACTCACATTCTGAAATCTGAATTTGTACTCCCCGAACCAACTCTTGAGCTCAAGCTGTCACCATAAAGGCAATGTCAGATTGACAAAGATGATTCCCTATTCTTCCTGTGTCACCATAATAGGGTTTTACCAAGCTAAATTGGATTAGCTCCCACCGAAAAACAACAAAGGATTCTAGGGACTGAATGAATCTCATGCCATAAGATATCTTTATTGAACAATTTCTGCTTGTAACTTGAGGAATGCTTATTAGAGCGAAAAACTAACAATTAACACAAATTAAATTCATCATAAAGATAATATATGGCATGAAAAAAAAAAAAAAACAAAGTCATAATATACTAGAATATCCAGAGAAGAGTGCAAGATGACGCAAAATTATAGCAATTGAACAGAAACACGAAGGAGAACAGCTAGGTTGCAGAGAAGTTTCAAGCGTTTCAAACATGACAGCGACACAATAATATCTAATGAGCCTTACCTAATACCCAAAAAAAAAGGGGTGGGAGGGTGTGGAAGGGGACTTTTAAAAACAAAATCTTCCTGTCCACACAATTTGGACTATGGAAAGGGTGGATTAGTTCAAGGGCAGAAACAATTTTAATGAGTATCCTCCATCGATTCAGTAGTTCTGTCTCCAAAGCAGATACAAAGTGACATCATGGGATGAACAGATCAACATTTAACAGAATGAAGAGCACAGTTTAAGAACTTCAGCGAAATAAGTTGGGAATCATTAAAATTATTATTGAAACACTAACTGCAATAATTTACATGAAACTGAAACTACAAAACCAGTCAAGGTTTCAGTTACACAGCAACAAGAAGAAAGGTCACAACTAAAACAACAATCATTTTGCCAAAGTATACAAAGAGAAAACAGAGTTTCACACTCAAGTAGTCTACAAATATCCAATCTTTTCCCAATTATTATCTTTCAATTAGTAGTCTTATCATTGTCGACACCGAGACCATACAATACACCTGCATACTTTTCTGTGGAGCCGTTGAAGAAGTTATCCCTCAACTTCCTAAATGTGCAAGCAGTGAGCAAACTATCGGAACCTGCCTGATGACACACACCGACCCTTTCAACCTCCAACAACTCAGCAAGCTTGTTCAACCCACCGTGAAGGCTATTGCAAAACTTCATCAAGTGCTTGATATCATAAACCATAGGAAAATACATATTGATTAAATCAAAGAAACCTGATTGAGTGTCAGGCAAATTCCGGCAAGTCAACAACTTTAGTAGGTACCCGAAATCATAACCACTATGAAACGTAACCCAGTGAACACCATCATTCAACACAATCCCTGATGACATCAAAAGCTCACCAAATCGATTCACATCAATACCCTTCTCATTATTCTTCTTAAAGTCAATCCCGCATTGGCGCAACAACTCCACTGAATCACTTGCAAATATATCTTCTGTTACATTAAACTCGCGAAAATTGAATTGCCAGATGCAGAACATATCCGTTCCACAAGTAGGTAAATTTCCATTCCCGTCCGAAAACGTTAGCCCCAATTGAATCAATTTCAACATATCAACATTATCTTTCAACGTCTGGTAGTTATAATCGTTTATATTCTTGAAAGTCCCAACCGGACGCAAAACAACGCCAGGAAACTCAGTATCCATGGCTACGTAATTATACTTATCAACAATTTCACGAATTAAAGCAAATTCCTCTTCGAGATTATCATTCCACACCTCTCGAATGTGAATCGAATCGCCCTTGGGCAAAATCGACATTTCCAAAACAAAAAAATCCAAACCTAAACCAAAAAATTCGATGGAAGTACTATAAGAACCAGATCCGTAAACAAAGCATAAGTAACAGGAAACCTCAAGGCCTGAACTGAGTTACCGCTGTTATCACAAACGTAGGCGTTTCAATCCTCTTTTACCAGATCTGAAACAAACACAAAAGAAGAAAAAAGAAGAATAGTATCAGAATTTTTAGAAATCTAAAAAGCTAGTAAATCGAGTTCAAAGAGTTGAGTAACGAGATCTGACCTTGGATTTGTGCAATTAAGTGTTGGAGTTAACAGATCTTGAAGTTGGGAACAGTTATTTGAATTCTTGAAGAGAGATTATCAGGTCAACGAAAACGCGTAGCGAGAGAGAAAAAAATGAGGGTTCGCGTTTTGAGCCCCCGACTCGTTGCCTGCGTCTTGTATTTCAACTGTGAGGAAAGTGAGATGAAACGGGAAAGTGACCTCGCCAATGATTAAAGAGAAAACGCTGTCGTTCTTTATTGATACGGTGTCGTTCTCTTTTGAAGAGATGACTGTGTCTTGATTCGGGTTAGGTTGGAAATGTTCTTGTCTGAATAATTGGGATATTATCATAAATAACCCTTAAACTTTGCATTCTTAGAAGTGAAGAATAACTTTGTCAATTTTCTCAAGAATACCCCTTACAGTTTTAAAATCATATAATTAACACTTATTTGTCCTCAATCCATCAAATTGACATTATAATTAAATGGGTGAAGTATTATAATACTTCGTGATATGTTATTCCACAGGTGTCCAATTGAATAAATTTTTTAAAATTAAAAAAGAGAATAAAAACTAAAAAAAAATTAAAGTTAGGACAAAGGGATATTAAAACTATAAGGGATATATCTGATAAAACTCATTCATAGGTGGCCTAGATGGTTAGGGCAAATCGGGGATAGTGTTGATAGACACACGATCTCAAGTTTGATTTCTTATCTTAGCATCGCTGATTTAAATTGAGGGTCATGGTAGTGGGTTATTGCACTAGTCTCTTTCGATTTAAGTGGAGGATCGTAGCGGTGGGTTATTGCGCTAATCTTCTTACATTTAAGTAAGAGGTTGTAATAGTGGATTGCTACTAGGGGTGTAATCGAGTCGAGTCGAGTTAAGTATCCAGTAAATCGAACTCGACTCGATTGCTACAATACCGAGTTCGAGCTTACAAAATTAATTTCGAACTCGAACTCGATACTTGAAATTGGAATTCGAGTTCATATAATTGAGTTTGAGTTCGAGCTCACTTAACAAGGGTGGATTTGCAAATTTTATAACTTTTAAATTACATATGACCCCTATTACTTTATAAATTATCAACTTAACCATTGAGCTTAGAAATACTCACGAACATATTACATATCGAATCGAGTTCTACTATGATTAAACTCGAACTCGACTTGACTAATGTCGAGTCGAGTTCAAGCCAACATCGAGTTCAAGCAGCTTGTGAGTGGTTCGACTCGATTTTCACCCCTAGTTGCTACGTTGGTCTCTCCTGGATATTAGTCTTTTTATATTTGGTAAAAGGTGTTATCCACATGATAAAAACGCAAACTTTAGGGGGGGTTTGTGATAGTATCCCTTGAGTAATTTAATATTATTTATGTCAATAATGCACCATAATTTTTATTGTTAAGATGTAATAATGCAGACAAAATAAACCGGCAAGATTATTGATAATTTTAATACTATAATCCCTAATTAGTGGATCACGTTTGATTAGATTATTAAATGGGTGTAATTACATAGTACAATGAGCCTGGTCCGCCTTATTCTAACAAGTAAGAAATGATGGCGAAATCACTTCTTAAATCTTAATAAATATATATATTTTTTTAAATTACTCATTTTGAGAAACTTTTTTATTTAATACGCCGCCCTCTTTTTAAATTAAATAAAACATCAAACAGTGTGAACTCTCGTCATCATATCACCACATGTGATTAATAAAGACTTTCAGAAGCTTTTTTTATTATTATTATTGGCATTTTTAATTGGTCTCTCTCAAAATAATACGACTTTATCTTAATATCGAGTTAAAGCAAAGAACAATAGAGAGTTCACTTTGAACACATTTGTACACGTTTAAAGTGGCTAGTGTCACCAATGTGAACCAAAGTAAAAGAAAGAGCAAACGACATGTTCCCACCTAAGGTTTGCTGAAATCCTAGGTTCATACCCTTAGTTTGATTTATTCCAAATATCCACCTTTAATCAAACACTGTTTCTTTTATTTTAAAAGGTTAAGGGTAAAAGTGTCAAAACTCATTTCTCTCGACTCACCACCGTTGACCGCTTTCCTTCTTCTTCTCCTCTTTTCCTTTTCCTTTTCTTTTTCTTCTTCTCCTCTCTTCCAGATTCTTTCTCTTTTTCTTCTCTCTTTCTTCTTCTCTTCTCTCCACCAACTGCTTCCCCTCTACCACTGCCGGGGAAAACGGAGGTTTTGGAGGTGGAAGGGTGGTGGTTTTTGTGGTGATGATGAGGACGGCCAACAAAGCTGAGATTGAGCCAAATGGGACCGAAATTGGGTGGTGGTGAGGGATTGCAATGGTGGTAGATGGGTGGAATGGTGGGTGGTGGTGGTGACTTTGGGGTTTCGGGAGGGAGAGAGGAGCGTGGTTATGGTTGTGGGAGGGAGAGAGAAGTGGCAGAAGAGAAGAAGGGGGAGAAGAAGAAGACAAAGATGGGAGGGTAGTGGGACTGAAATCGGGTCGTGGTGAGGGATTACAATGGCCATAGATGGGTGGAATGGCGGTGGGTGGTGATGGTGGTGACTTTGGAGTTTCGGGAGGGAGAGAAGACCGTGGTTGTGGCTGTGGTTGTGGGAGGGAGAGAGAAGCAGCAGAAGAGAAGAAGTGGGAGATAAAAAAGAAGATAAATATGGGAGGGTAGTTTGGTAATTTTCCTCTTCAGAATCCAACAGTGACTAACACTGTTAGTTTAAGGATGGCAATCTAGAATAAATGAAACCAGTGGTATTACTTTTGAATATCGTCAAACCTTGGGTGGGAACATGTTGTTTACTCTAAAAGAAAAAGGTGAACAATATTGCCTTTGGTGTGTCATTTTGTACGATATAACATTATATATTATTGAAGAGTAACACAATCCTTAGGACAAGACACGGTTGTGGTCAATGTATCTTTTCTTTCCCTAGAGTTGCATTCGTATCTATTATTATATATCAAATGTGTGAGGTTTATTAACTTTGTAATAAACCTTCCCACATTTTTCCTCTTGTATGTAAATGAATACTAGTATATTATATTAGCTTATGTATATAGAGTTTATATTAAAAATAACATTATTCAATTCATATTCCAAATGACATTTTACTAATGTTAGCATGTAAATAAATCAAAATTCACTTTCAATCCGAGGTATCGTCATCCTATCAGTTAATACATCATTAATTTATTATATGTCAATATCGGTAACACATTGTCCGGATATGAATCTTGAAATATATTTTGAAATGAATAATATTATTATTGTATTAACCATGGTGTTGTATTGATAAATTGTTCTTATAATATACAATGATACACAATGAACATGTGGTGTGATGAAAGATTGTTCACGAAGATACATTGTGTTGATTGAAATAAAGGGTCAATTAAGAATCTTTCAAATGCCTATATTTTATAAATATGGAGCAATATTTATTATTTTTTTTATTTTTTGGAAGCTGGCTTTTAAGTGAGCGTGGCATAATAGAAGGGGCCCATTGTTGATGTGTTACATGATGGACTATGAGATAACTGATAAGTACACATCTGATTCTCATTCATGAATTTTGATAAAAATATTATATACATTATGATCCATGATTAAAGTCTAGTCGTGCTCCCCACTAATCCAAACAATAATTCTCCTCCTTTAATCCAACATTGTTCGATTGTTAAGATAATCTTATAATTAAAATCTCTAATCAATAATTACCATGTGCATCACGATAATTGTATTGAATTATTAGTCAAAAGAGTTTGATCATTCAACCGGAAATTGGCCCATTACCTATAAGTATTGAGTAATATTTTATATACAACATTTTTTATACAACATTATGTGATAAAATATGATTGATTGATTTTAAATTAAAATTAAATTTTAACTCAATCATCTTTTACCACATAATGTTGTATGTGTAGTATTATTCATAAATATTAGATATTTTTAGTTGTAATTTGTAAATATCAATGTTTTAATAATCAATACAGGTGAAACTTGACAAAGTGGCTAGGTCCTAGGTCAATTGGTTGAATTAGTCTAACTGGCATGTCAGGCTGGTGATGTCAACATGTCCAGAGGTTTGAAAATAATGCAAACAGACTCATGTGATATGGCTAAATGTAAATTGATGATCGATTGGTTGGTAACAATGATATACCAAATGCAAATCTCACTCATCTTTTGAGTCATTCTGAAGCAAATCTACCAAAGATCTAACCGAAATTGAACAATTTTCCGTAAAAAGACCACAGCACATGACTACCAACCCAAGCCAAATAGGCCCGTTTCCGGCGTCAACAACCACCCCCATCACCACAAAAACACTCCACTCAACCTCTTGATCAAAACCCACCTCACCCCCCCTGTTTGCCCCACCAATCGCCGACAACAATCTATTGTTGTGACCACGCGACTTCTACAATTTTCGATTATTTCACTCACCGAAAATCACCTTCATCGCCGCCTTTCGACTGAATGACACTTCCTCTCCAAAACCCCTAATAGCCTCGCCACTTTCTACATATTGATCACCACCCTCCTTTCGAGGGTTTGCGTCCTCGTGAATTTGGAGTTTTAAATATTTGACAGGGATAACCGACCCAAAGAAGGTTTCGGTTCCTAGTCCAATCGGTCGACCCGACCAAGTTTTAAAACAGTAGTAAATAATTAAATATTAGTAAATTCCGTTAATCAAATTGCTAATAGGGAGATGATTTTATTTAAAATCGGTAAAGAAAAACTTTGATTAAAGCAAAAGACAAAGAGCAAGCACTCATATTCGTCTCTTTACAGCTTCACGTTTTTTATTATTGCCATCGATATTCAAGCGTGGGGTTATCGATAAAGAACAAAAAAAAATGCCAGCCAAATGATTTGCTCTTTCTCCGACAATGCTTCCACGTGTCACTGAGTCATTCGCGCACCCCTTGGGTTTGGCAACAGTCGAACTCCATCTCCAGGAATCTATCTCACCTCAACAAGCCGTTAGATTTCTCTCAATATCTTGTAATAATACCTCTCTCTAAAATATCTTCAGACCAAACGCCCAGAAAAAAAAATTCAAAAAAAAAAAAAAAATACTGCCACGTCTGAGGTTGATATGGGATAACAAAGGTAAAATTAGATCACGTTTCAGTTTCATTTTTGAAATTCTATTCTGAATCTTGAGTTGTTATCATGTAAAATGGTGTTTGAAATTCTATTTAGTGATGGTCAAAGTCTGCAATTTGTTGAGGTATGGAAGACTTTGTTTTTGAGAGATGAACAATCCGGCAGAGAGAGATTTCATTTCGTAAATCAAATGTCGGTGATTTTTTTTCGTTTTCTTTTGGGTGAATTTTTGCTGTTTTATTGCTGGTTTCACTCACTTTTGTTTACAGAATTCACTATTTCAGGTATGAAGATCTTAAAATTGTCTATTATCAATTTAGATTCTTCGTCAAGGTAAACACATAGTGGCTATCGGTTTGCTGCTGGTGGTTCAAACTTCAAACAACTTCGGTCTTAAATGAGAGTTGCTGATGAAGTTTGATGCATTTTTTATTCTGGGTTATATCTGAAGCAACTACAATAAAAACATGGATCAGATACGAAGTAAAATGATGCAACATGAAGCATTATTTAAGGAACAGGTTTGTAGATCTCTCCTCCCAAACAATTTCGTATGTTAATTGAAAATATAATTCTTAGAGAGACAAATGAAATTCGAAGCAGATTATGTTTCATTGCTTCATGTATTTCAATTCTGTTGGGGTTCATTTAGATGAGAAGAAGAAAATTTATGTAATTTTGCCATTGTTAGCTACTGTAGTTTTGATACCTTTTAGTAATTCTGCCTCTTTTCTCAGTCAATTCTAATCCGGAGGGCTAAATATGGCTGAAAGAGTTATGCCTGAAATACCTGTGAGGGACATCGGTCAAGTTGAATTGGGGCTGTGTTTAATAACTGTGTTTCAGTCCATCACTCCATTGCAATTCCTAGTTTGAGTTTGTCAGAGTCTGCCAGTCTGGTCCTTGCCCCAACGAAAAAGCTTCAATCTTAGTGTATTGGTGGTCCATCCGATGTTGTAATACAACTGTGATAAAAATTGTCTCCATAACCTTTTTAGTTGCTAATTTTATGAATGATGCTTTCTACAGGTTCAGGCTTTGCACAAACTATACCACATTCAAAGATTAGCGATGCAGGAAATAAGAAGTATTTACTCTCATGCCCAAGTGCTGGCATATAGTTCTGAAAGGATATTTGCAGATGATCGGTTACATGGTTCGATTTTGGAAGGGAAACCATTGAGGCCAGCATATGCCAGTGGTCGAGCTTGCGAAGAAGAGTCACTAGCTTGCTCTTTGCATCCATTTTTTTTATTCAAAGAGTTCAAAAGCTCAGCTTCAGTGTGGATGAATGACAGAAACATAGAAAATTCCCACACTGCTCGAAAGAAACCAATGAGAAACTTTGATCTTGAAAAACTCCCAGAAGACTTTATGGATGAGCCTGAGATACATTTTGGGTCAAACAACTCTGAAGCGGTTGATGTGAAGTCCATATTGTCTCAAAGAACTGAGAACACAAAAGATTATTCTGTTGTTCAAGCCAATCTGTCTTCTATTGACAGTGAATCTCAAAGTTTGAAGCAGATATGTTCAGAAACAGATTTGAGATTATTTACAGCGACATCTCAAGAGTTCAATCAGAATGGTGACCAGGCCTCAGAAGCCAGAGCTTCTAAAAGTGATTTTACAAAGTATGTTACGAATTCTTGGAACTCTAGTAATACCACTGAGAAGAATGCTTCAAAAGAGGTTGAATGGAATTTAAGCTCGGATAGTAGAATTACAACCGGTTCAAAATCAGAACAATTGATCAATTGTAGTGCTGCTGGGGTTTACCTGCCCAATAATTGCTATCAGGATAATATTAACTTCTGCTTGGGAAACCAGAATCTGCAATTATCTGCTTCAATCTCACAAACAATAATGGATGGCAGCAATGATAATCCCAAGGACTCAAGTGATGGAAGCAATAGCGCTCTCTCCCAGGACACAACAAGCTGCAAGAACAAAATCGACAGTGCATATGCAGAGGATACTCATGGACTTGGTGATTCTAGTAGTGACAAAGGTAAGACAAGTAGCAATAGAGTAGGCATTGTTGAATCAGAACGTGAGGAATCACCCCAGCTCATTCAAGATGGTGTCAAACCTTCTTTTTGTTTAAATTCTGACCCTGAGAAAATGTCAAGTTTGGATGAGGCGATTGTAAACGATAGCAATGAAGATGTAACAGGTAAATCAGCTGAGCTTGAAGAAAGTGAAAGTATAGCAGTAGAAATTTTGCTTAGTTTCGCACCCTGCAGAAAGTTTACTGATTCTAAATTTCATTGCTCCCAGTCTGAGGCTGAGTCAGGCAAATCAAGCAGAGTCGACAATTATAAGAAGCGAAGTCTTCCTGAGATGAGGAATGCAAAAGATGGTGGTATAATTGACTCCATAAAATGGGCTAAATCTGTCAGTCGAAGAAGGACCTCGAGAAGACCACGATAACTAGTTGTTAAAATCACAATCATTTTGTGTACAGTTGTTTAAATTCTTTCTTATGGTACAGCTTCAAATAGTTTACAAATCAATAACCCTTGCGGTTGTGCTGTTTGTATGTAAATCCATTATTGGTCTAATCTATTTCATTTTACAAAATCTGGCAACCCATTTGCCAAAAACAGAACTTGTAACATTGAAACTTCCCAGCATATATAAGTGTTCTTTATTTTAAACTGTTTTGGACTTTCGGTCTTTCCTTCCTGGTTGTAGAGAAATAACCCCAAAACACACACACAATAATAAAGTAGAAAAGTAGCAGAGACAATTAATTTATCTTGGTTCGTTACTAATATAAAAACTACGTCTAACATTCAAGATAGAAGAAATCTATAGCAATACAATAGTTGAGATAGCAGTTCACTCTCTCTCCTCTCTCTCTCAATATTTTCTTACATTAGTTTTTTTCACTATTGCAATATGCATATATTAATAAACCTAATCTCATTTGGACTAATCCGATCTAACCTGGCCTAGCCCAAACATTTGCAAATCAATTGTAAATCCAATAACTAATTAGGCTTATGGTGAAGAGGATCCCGAATATGTCAGCGTAAACCGATGATCCATAAAAACCGCATTCAACAATGCTCATAGCTCAAGTTCAAATAAATGGCCCAAATAGAGTTCTTAAATTATGCCTAATGTGTAACAAAGATTGTTCTATATAAAACGGTACGTTTAAACGCAAACAAAACTAGAAGAAACTACCAGGCATTTCTACAACATTCTTTTGCCTTTTCTCCAAGCTTTCAAAAACCTCTCTCTCTCTCTTTCTCTCTCTCTCTCAACAACTTCTTCAATCTCATTCTCTGCTTTGATCTTCAGTAATGGCCTCGAGAAGGCTTACAAAGTCTACTTTAGCCGCTTTAAAATCCTCAAGAACACTAAAACTCTCTCTCTCACAGTCCGGCACACGGCTTTCTCACTCTCGCCTTCAATCTACTTCTGCCTCAGCTTCTTCTTTCACTAGTTCTCTCAATTCACTTTCTCGGCCTCATATTTTCAACCCAATTCCTCAGAACGATGGCGCTCCTGCAAAGTTGTCGGCGAACGCTTTCACTCGCAAGTTCCACTCTTCCACTCCTCTTCGCTCCTCCGCCACCAGCTCCTCCCAGGTTGGTATACCTATACTTTACATTGAATGTATTTACGTATGGATATATGATTAATTAGGCTATTTTTAAAGCTAATTTATTGTTTGTAAATATCATTTTGAGTTTGTTCAGTTGGTATTAAACTTTTTTATTGGAATTCATAGTATTGTGCTGAATGTATTTAGAAAAAGTGAGGATTTTGACAACTTATTTCGGAACTCAATTGATACTTCAGGTTCTTTAGGGAATTGAATTTTCAGCTTTTGAAATTTTGTCTAAGTCGCTGATTTATTTGTTGCTAAAAAGCTCTTTTCAGTTAATTAATAAGTGATATTGAAATTTTTCGTGCTTATGTGTCGTCAGGCCAATCCAACTGAGTACACTGAGATGGCATGGGAGGGCATTGTTGGTGCTGTTGATGCGGCAAGAGTTAGCAATCAACAAGTGGTGGAATCTGAACATTTGATGAAGGCCCTTTTGGAGCAAAAGGATGGTTTGGCTCGAAGAATATTCACCAAGGCGGGGATTGACAACACCTCGGTTTTGCAGGCTACAGATGAATTTATATCCCAGCAACCAAAGGTGTTTGCTATGAATTCTTCATGGTATACTTATTTTTGCTGGTTTGTTTGTTTTGTAACTGTGATTTGTTTTATTTTGTTGTTTTAGGTTACAGGTAACACCAGCGGGCCTGTATTAGGATCACATTTTTGTTCCCTCCTGGATGATTCTCGAAAGTATAAAAAGGAAATGGGGGATGATTTTGTGTCTGTTGAGCATCTTTTGTTGGCCTTTCATTCTGATAAGAGGTTTGGGCAACAACTATTCAAGAACCTTCAGCTTAGCGAGAAGGATTTGAAGGAGGCCATCAAAGCTGTTCGTGGAAATCAGAGAGTAACGGATCAAAGTATGACTTTAAATTCTTACATTTGTGGTTTCGATGTTTACTTGTTGTATTGGGAAGAAAATTGATCATATTTTTTTTTTTCATCCCTGTATGACAACTTGAGTGCACCTTTACTCATAATTATCCTAAATTGTTTAGTACCTGGGGTATTGCTGCTCTCACATGTTATTTCCTTCACATATGTAGATCCTGAAGGAAAATATGAGGTACTGGACAAATATGGAAATGATTTGACAGAGCTTGCTAGGCGTGGTAAACTTGATCCTGTTATAGGTCGAGATGATGAAATTCGGCGGTGTATCCAGATATTATCTCGGAGAACTAAAAATAATCCTGTTATTATTGGTGAGCCTGGTGTCGGAAAAACTGCAATTGCTGAGGGGTATATTGTTTGAAACATTTCCTTTTCTTTTTTTCTTTTTTATATTTTAAGAATTAACTTTGTCTTGGCTCTTTCGAGGATTATAAAAAAATGTCCTTGGACATTCATATGTGAAATATTTCATTTTGTCATCTTGTCTGTTGTAAAGTTCACAGGTTTTCTTTGTTAATTATCTTGATTTTAGATGCAGTATCTTCTTCAGCTCAGTTCTTGTGGTTCATTTTTGTAATTTGTTCTATCTTCTATGTAAAATTAGTTAATAGATGGGTTGAAAAAATTTTATTGTGTAAATATTTAATTATTTAACGTATCGGTAAAACGCTATACTCAATTCTGAGATGATGTCTGAAATAGGTTTTACTAATATTTTATGTTTTTATTCAGATTAGCTCAACGTATTGTGAGAGGAGATGTTCCAGAACCATTGCTGAATAGAAAGGTTTTGTTTCAACCTTACTCTTAGTCATATTTTCCTGATTGAAGAAAGATTCGAGTTGGTAAAGATTTGTTTGACATATTTATGTGATAATTTTGTTTGCAAGTTAAATATGTTCTTTCATAGATATCCTTAATTGCCGAATATTTGTCTTTTTTAGACTGTTGTCCCATAGCGGATGATATCAAATTGGTTGAGTTTAGGTTGTTAAAAGACTTATTGTTTGTGTACTCATACTACTGGTGAGGTTAAATTTATGGACAATTACTACACTGCCAATGATACATGTTCCTTTATGATGAACTTTGTAGCTTATTTTTGCATTTACTCTTGTACTATTCAGTTGATCTCCTTGGATATGGGCTCATTGGTTGCTGGTGCCAAGTTTCGTGGAGATTTTGAGGAAAGGTTGAAAGCTGTGTTGAAGGAGGTTACTAGTTCAAATGGGCAGATTATCTTATTCATTGATGAGATCCATACAGTAGTTGGTGCAGGTTTGTACCCTCTTTCTATTTCCTTTGATATCATTATCTTTCTTTAACATGTTTGGTGTCTGATGACTTCCTCCTATCTATGCATGTTTAGCTGTGCATGCATGATCTCAGGATAATGTTAATAAAGTTAGCAATTGGCAAACTTGGTATATGTGCTGAATGACATTCTTGATGATAAATTATTTTTGTAACTTGATTTGCTTTTATAAGATTTTGTGTGTTTTTATCTTTGCATATAACAATAGTAGCATGCAACTTGATTTGCTTATTGAAAAAGATGGATATATGAAATGGTCTGCTGTCACATATTTTATGAAGTATTTATTAAAACAGAGGCAGATAAGCAGGTGTATCTGGAATGTGGCTTGTTAAGAGCCACAGTTCCAAGTTTAAGACAGATTATTTATGATACTAAGTACATTATATGGATATACTATAAGGTCATTGACAGTGGAATCTTATATTCTTGTTGGTGGGCATTCTCCATTTCACATTCCTTATACTGTCATTGTGTGATATTTGTTTTCATTTTGGAATCTTTCATTTTATGATAAGGTGGCGTGTTGTGAATGATTTTTTGTAGGGGCTACAAGTGGTGCAATGGATGCTGGGAATCTGTTGAAACCAATGCTTGGCCGTGGTGAGCTCCGTTGTATAGGAGCAACTACATTGAATGAGTACAGGAAATACATTGAAAAGGATCCTGCACTCGAGCGCAGATTTCAACAAGTTTTTTGTGGTCAACCATCTGTTGATGACACGATATCCATTCTTCGTGGGCTGCGTGAGCGCTATGAGTTACATCATGGTGTTAAAATATCAGATAGTGCCCTTGTTTCAGCAGCAGTTCTTGCAGATCGATACATCACAGAACGCTTTTTGCCTGACAAAGGTAAATAATAGGTTTATTTTTAAAACTTATGAGACTGTTATCTAAGACAGGAAGAAAGCATCTGTCTTTTTATTTTTTAAACTTTTATCTACTGGCTGAAAATTCAGTCTCCATGAGAGAGGAAAATAGGCATATCAGTTTTCTGTTGATGTGTTTTGCGAACTATTCTTTTTTCTTGTTTGTTTATTCCCTTGTTGCATCTTTTTATTTTAATTTATCTTTTTTAACTTGTTGATTTCATCTTGATGGATACCTAAAGCATGGTTTGTGATATTATGTGTTAAAGAGTGGTCATGCACTCAACAGACGGTATCTTTTTTGGTTGATGATCTTAAAAGACAAGTTGGAGATCATAGATATGAATCTGTTCTATAGTAACTAGAGAAAAAAGGAAAAAGTACACTTGGTTTTTCTACCCAAAATTCTTCTCTTCAAAACGTGGCACACCCAGAAAAAATCTCTGGTGTGTTAAATGTTAAAATCTTATGTGTCCACTATGCTGTTTTTTATTTGTGATTTCGCTTTTTCCTTTCAGCCATTGATCTTGTTGATGAAGCTGCTGCAAAGCTGAAAATGGAGATCACATCTAAGCCTACAGAGTTGGATGAGGTAGATAGAGCTGTACTTAAGTTGGAGATGGAGAAGCTTTCTGTGAAAAATGACACTGATAAAGCCTCCAGAGAAAGGTTAAGCAAACTGGAACATGATCTGAATGTGCTAAAACAGAAACAGAAAGAACTAAATGAACAGTGGGGCCATGAGAAGAATCTCATGACACGGATACGTTCAATTAAAGAAGAGGTAACTCTTTTCCTAGCCTTGTTGATTTTAAGTTATTTCTCTTTCGTCTTCCTTATTTTTTAATTTAATTGCTTAAAATTTTCTAGATTGATAGAGTTAACTTGGAGATGGAAGCTGCTGAGCGTGAGTATGACCTAAATCGTGCTGCTGAGCTCAAATATGGAACTTTGATGTCCCTTCAGCGTCAATTAGAAGAGGCTGATAAGAACCTTGCTGAATTCCAACAATCTGGACAGTCTTTACTTCGAGAGGAGGTCACTGATCTAGATATTGCTGAAATTGTAAGTAAATGGACAGGTATACCCCTTTCAAATCTTCAACAATCTGAGCGGGACAAGCTAGTTATGCTGGAAGATGTGCTGCACAAAAGGGTGGTTGGTCAAGATATGGCAGTTAAATCAGTGGCTGATGCAATCCGCCGTTCAAGGGCAGGATTGTCTGACCCCAATCGGCCTATAGCTAGCTTCATGTTCATGGGTCCTACTGGTGTTGGCAAGACTGAGCTTGGAAAAGCTTTAGCTGGTTACCTCTTTAACACCGAAAATGCTCTTGTCAGAATTGATATGAGTGAGTACATGGAAAAGCATGCAGTTTCACGATTGGTTGGGGCCCCTCCTGGTTATGTTGGTTATGAGGAAGGTGGGCAGCTCACTGAGGTGGTTCGTCGAAGACCATATTCTGTAGTACTCTTTGATGAAATTGAGAAAGCGCATCATGATGTCTTCAACATATTATTACAGTTGTTGGATGATGGAAGGATAACTGATTCTCAAGGACGGACTGTCAGTTTTACAAACTGTGTTGTGATAATGACTTCAAACATTGGCTCCCACTATATACTTGAAACTCTTCGTAATACTGAAGATAGCAAGGATGTTGTTTATGATATCATGAAAAGACAAGTCGTGGAATTGGCTAGACAAACATTCCGTCCAGAATTTATGAATCGAATTGATGAGTATATCGTTTTCCAGCCTCTGGACTCCAAGGAAATCAGTAAAATTGTTGAGATACAGGTAATAAAATCTTTTTAGAGAGTTCTTTTAATTAACTGTTTTAAATCTTTTTCTTTCTTAAATAGTTCTGCACATAGTACCTTAACTACTACTAACCTTTAATGTTGATTTAAGTCTGTGCCTTAAACATGGATCTAAATTATGCAATTTTCTAATTTGGATATAATGAATAGATAATAGTGTTTTAATCATTTAGAGCTGTCTTGTTTTTCTCTTGTTGGGGCACGATTCTTCTACTTTTGCTGTTTGTAGGATATCTGGAAATGTGCTAGTATGAGATTTACTTCTTTTCATTATTGTATATATTTGGGGAAGAATATAGTGTCCCAGTGCTTATAGTTGTACTATTGACTTTAATGCACATTTTTTTAATACTACGGTTGTGAGATGTTTGAAATGTGGATGTTCACTTCCTCTGGATTTTTGGACCATTTATAGTAGTCTGATTTTTCTGATATTTCCTTTTTGTTATGTTAAATACTTTAAGGATTTCACTTTTAACATGTTTTCGTTGATGCCAGATGAACCGATTGAGAGGCAGACTCAAACAAAAGAAAATCGATCTTCACTACACAAAAGAAGCTGTTGAACTTCTGGGTACATTGGGCTTCGACCCTAACTTCGGGGCAAGGCCAGTTAAGAGGGTGATACAGCAGTTGGTTGAGAATGAAATTGCAATGGGAGTGTTGAAAGGAGATTTTAAGGAGGAAGACTCAGTTATTGTTGATGTTGATGATTCCCTTTCGACCAAAAACAGGTTGTGCATCAAGAAATTGGACAGCACTTCTCCCACGGTTGCCATGGTTGCTAACGACTGATTTTGCCTTCTGGAGTTGTACACATGTCTTATAAATGAAATAAAATTCTTGTTTCATCTTTGTCAATATCTAGGTTTAGTGACAATATGTACAATAACTACTACATTTTTTGGGGACAAATCTAAGTAGAGCACAGAATGGTTTGTTTTCCTTTCTTTTAACCTAGGCGAAATTGTTTTGTATTGAGTCTTTTTGTTCTGTATAATTTTTCACTTTACTATTACAACGAAGTATTAGTGCAATGGGCAGATAAATGTCAAAAGGTAGTGATTCTTGGCTAAGTATGGCTGCCATTATTACCAACAATGCCTTGATCCGATTGATTCTTCGGTCGCTTATTTATGGACAAGTATATGAATAGAAACACCCAAACCATCCCCAAACTGGGTGTTTATTCATATGTCACATGGTAGAAAGGTAAAGCGCTTTACTCTTTCCAGATAGTAGTACATTGTATATTTCTGTCTGCACTCAAAAAGTTGTCATATTATTATTATAGAACTTCTGACAAGATGATGCCTTACTTTGTGAAATATGAAGGCCTTTTTTCTCATCAGATTATTATTATAATTATTCATAATTTTGATGCCTTGTTGGTCAGTTTAATCCCAACACAATTCAGTTATAAGAAGAAGAACAGATGGTGTTCGGTCGGTGATTTACTTTTGTCCCGTGGGAGAGTGTTATGGAACAATTCTTATTTTATGAAAAGCTAATCCCTAACTTGTTCTTCTCATGCCCATGCCCATACCCAATTAAAAAAAAAAAAAACAATAAGCCATTGCAGAAGGGAGTGAAAAATGTATATTTTTGTGGATGATTTGTCTGCTAATGTCAACACCAAGAGGGATGATAGTGGAGCCAAACTTTTATAGTAATGGGTTAATAATTTGAATTTGGTTGGGTGAAGCAAATTAAAGAAGAAAGTAACTGATATGTAGTGCATTTATTGAAAATAAAGTGTGTTAGTTGGATTGAATTTGGGTGTGGCTTATCTCTTTAGCCTCCCAGCCTAAATCTAACCAATTATATACGATTTGTTGAATTCTTTTTAATTTTAGATAAAGACATCCAACAATTTTTGTGAGAGGGGCATCAATATGCCTTAATGGGTTTTAATTTTTTGATTGTATTTTAAAAAAAATATATAATGGATATGGAGACCAAGAAACATGATGGGAGATTATGGTATAAAATATAATGAATATTTGATTGGAAGAGTCAAGCTGAGACCAGCAAACATGGTCTACTAATTTCTCAAAATCAATACCCATACTGCTTATTTACACAATTATTATTATAAGATTCAAAATTTTTAGAAATCAATTTGACCCAAAATCATTTAATTTTGGTATGTGGATTTCTAGAACAATATTAAATTGTTGGTTGCCGTACCAAAAGGAAAATATTGAATATAAATTTGAGGGGATTATAGAAATTTAATACTTTAGACTAATTTTATGTCCATCCAAAAACTATGACACACATTTAAAATACATAAAAATTTATGGAGTAGACATGGGTCATGTATTCTCCACCATGAATTTCACTTAGACCAAAAAATAAAATAAAATTGTCAAATAATCCCACTATGCTCAAATTAAATGTTTGAAATATTTAGGCCAATATGTTTTCTAATGTAATTTTTTTTTTTTTTTTTTTTTTTTTGGAACTAAGTGTTCGAACCATCTTACAGCTTAGTATACTTGACTAATCTTTAGTAACTTAAATCATAGATGTTTAGATATGAAATCGAACTTAAAATCGTACGTCTAACCAGTATCTATGGCCTCGTTTGGTTCAAAATTTGGGGTTTTGGGAAAAGTTTTTGAAAAAAGTTAAAAAAAAGTTGAATTGGGGGGGTATTACGATGTAGGATTTATAAATTAATAATACCCTATAATTTATTTTTTTACAAAATACCCCCTATAATAACATTAAAAGTTAACAAAAATACCCCTAACCACCTCAAACACCCCCAGTCGGCCACCACCACCGGAGGTGGCCGAAGTCACCTTATGGGCGCATGACCGGGGATCTTGCGGTCATGCGCGATATGGCCTTTCCGGCCAGATCCACGGTGGATCTGGCCGGCAAAGGCCAGATCTTGGCCAGATCTGGCAGTCAACCGCCAGTCTGGCGTATTTGCTCTCAACGACGGCCAAAAACGGTCGTCGTTGATGGTCAATGACGAACGTTTGTTGGCCGTCGTGACCGACTGTACGGCCAAGATATGGCATCAACGGCCAGATCCTACCAGATTTCGGCCATTTTCCGATGGTGGTGGCCGGAATCTGGTAAATGTGGATTATTGGGGTGTTTTTATAATTTTAAAAAAAATATTTAGGGGTATTTAATTAAATTATCAAATTTAAGGGGTTTAAAAAAAATTGAATAATATTGGGAGTAGTATTCCCAAAAATCTGGGCTTCGTTTGGTTGGATTTTGGGAATACTACTTTTATTATTCCCAAAAAAGTTAAACAGTAAAATACCAAAAAACTCACAATATTATTCAACTTTATTCAACTTTTTTTAAACCCTCTAAATTTGTTAATTTAATTAAATACCCCTAAATATTTTTAATATTTTTATTACGGCGACTCCGACCACCCTCTAGCGGTGGTGGCCGAGTGTCCATATTTGAGGGTGGATTGAGGGTGTTTTTGTTAATTTTTAATGTTTTATTATAGGGGGTGTTTTGTAAAAAATAAACATAGAAAGTATTTTATTAATTTGTAAATCCTACATCGTAATACCCGCCCAATTCAACTTTTTTTTAACTTTTTTCAAAAAACTTTTCTCAAAAATACAAAATTGTGAACCAAACGGAGCCCTGAGTTTTTTGGGTATTTTACTGTTTAACTTTTTTGGGAATACTAAAAGTAGTATTCCCAAAACTGAAACAAACGCAGCCTACACTATCATTGATTTGTCCTAACCAATTGGGCTAACACGAATGAGATTTTGTGATGTAATTGCTTGTTCACAAATATCAAATGCTTCAATCAAATTACAAAAAATTGTGGGTTAAATGCTTTACACTACTAACCCACTATCTTGACGATTAGTAGTGATGGTGTGAAATGACAGTGACACTAATGTTTACAAGGAAAATTATTCATATCACGTGCTTTCAATTATTTTTCATGTGCCATGCTCTGACTATTGATTTGGACGAATTTGTCCCTGAGGTTGTAAGAATTTTTGTTGACAATTTGTAATGGCATTGATGTAATTAATTAACACATAAAGTCCTAAAAGTAAAGAGGGAAAATATCCATCAGAAATTGTACCACGCATCTATCTATCTTCATTGAAGTCAGAGAAGCATGCACATATTTCTACACCATTTTTCTTTTCTTTAGTCTTTAGTCTTTACCTTACATCCCACGTTCTACTCTCATCTCTACCGTATTACCATACACCCAACCCCAAAAGCGTCAGTTTTTTAACGGACCCCACTGAGTATCTACAATCAGGCCCACACGAACCATCTTTAACAAAGCAGATGCTTTAGCTGGATGGCACAGATGATCCGTGATGTAAGTTACTACTGTGGAATTCAATGTAGTCTAGTACAAATTACACGTTTTCCCATGAAACTAAAAATAATGGACCATGGTCTCCTTGGCTTCTTTGCCAAGCCTTTATCTCTCTTCTGCTGTCTTCTTTTTCAAGCCTCTCTCTATATTTTTATTTATTTTTTTTATTTAAAATTAAATTTTGTTTCTGTTTGGTGTTGTATTTATTTCTCATAAGTATTTATTATGAATTGTTTTCAAATTTTAAGCTATTTTTAAAATTTGAAATTAAATTTAACCGTAGAAATAAATGGTAATAAAGCTCACTAAGTAGTAATTAAAGCTATTAAATTGGAGTATTTAATTAATTAATAATATTTTTTGGGGAAAATTGATTGTCTTCTTTTGGAACAGTATTCTCAAAAGGCTATCCAAACATGGCTTTAAATATTACAGTCACTTTCTCTCTTTTTAGTCTCTCTGGTCTCGAATCTCTGAGCCTCTTTTTAACATTTTCTCTGCTGTTATAAAGTAACAGGAAACGAAACACAACATAAACATAAACTCTTCACTTCCTCTCTGTCTTTCTCTCTCTCTAGAACCCAAACGAACCGGACCGAAGCTCAGTTCGGTTGTTTTGTGTCGTGTCTTGTTTTTTCTATGAAATGTAGTTCGTTGTAATAACAAAATTATCGATAATGGCGAAGATTCATCAAAACAATGTCAGATCCTTAGTCCTCGACCACCACCACCATTCCACCGCCACCGCCAACCACCACCGTCTCTGGACCGCCTTCTCCGCCGCTGCATTCCGTCGAAAAATCTTTAATGCGGTCAGTTGTGGCGGTAGTTCTCGGTTCCGTCAAGAGTTTCAACAAGATGATATTTCAGTCACTACAAGTTCAACGAATTTGGAGAGTAAAAATGAGAAGCCACAAGAGAAGGAGAAACCAGAACGGCAAAAAAAGGAAAAGCAGAAACAACGAAAAGGTTCAGAGAAGCTATCAGATCTTCTGAATTTGGCTGACGTGGAAGGTGAAATTAGTGAGAGTGAAACGAGAAAGAAAGAGGAGGCTCTGGAGGAGTTGAAACGTGTGGTGAAGGAGCTGCAGGTTGAAGATGAAGTGAAACGAAGAGAAGGTGCCTGTAAAGTGAGGTTACTTGCGAAAGAAAATTCGGAAGCAAGAGTTACTCTTGCGATGTTAGGAGCCATTCCTCCTTTAGCTGGAATGCTTGATTTTGAAGATGTTGATTCACAAATTTCAGCACTTTATGCTCTTCTTAATCTTGGGATCGGCAACGATGTGTGAGTTTAGTTTTGCATTTTTGTTTTTCTTAATTTTTTTTTATTTCCAGGTGCTGTTTTCTTCTGATCAAATTTTTATTTTTGGAAAAGAATTTTGTGGGAATGTTACTGGAATTTATGTTATGTGCTTTCGCTTTCTTCATTATTATTTTTGTTTAAAGATTTGATCTTTCTTTATCGGTTTTATGATTGTAGTTTTCTGTAAGTTGTAGCTCTAAAATTGAAAATTATTAGCTCCGACATGTCACTTTCCATGCTTCCATCCGTTATGTTATTTTCTGAAACAGTTTGGTGCTTAAGTGGACTTGTCTTTTAATCTCCCATTTAATTTGTTTTTAATCTACTTTTTATTTGCTTTGGTCACTATTTCATTCTATAACGCATTACTGTGATTCCGAATTGTAATTGTAACTGTAGTTAATTTTTTTTTTTCATACGCTCTTTGCAGGAACAAAGCAGCTATTGTCAAAGCAGGAGCTGTACACAAGATGCTACAGTTGATTGAATCGCCAAATGCTCCAAAACCTTTAGTCTCGGAGGCAATAGTAGCAAATTTCTTGGGCTTGAGTGCATTGGATTTAAATAAGCCTATAATTGGATCTTCGGGTGCTGTCCCGTTCTTGGTGAAGACCCTCAAAAATTCCCATAACCAAAGTAGTTCACAAGCTAAACAAGATGCCCTTCGAGCTCTGTACAATCTTTCAATCTTCCCAGCAAACATTTCGTATATTTTGGAAACCGATTTGATCCCATTTCTGCTGAACAAATTGGGTGATATGGATTTGAGTGAAAGAATTCTTTCAGTTTTGAGCAATGCGGTGTCAACCCCAGAAGGTCGGAAGGCAATTAGTGTGGTGCCTGAGGCATTTCCAATTTTGGTTGATGTTTTGAATTGGACTGATTCACCAGGGTGCCAGGAGAAATCATCCTACATTTTGATGGTGATGGCGCATAAATCCTATGGAGATAGACAGGCCATGATTGAAGCTGGAATCGCATCATCCTTGCTTGAATTAACACTCTTGGGAAGCACATTGGCCCAGAAGAGAGCTTCAAGGATTTTGGAACGTTTGCGAGTTGATAAAGGGAAGCAAGTTTCAGAGAGTTATGGTGGGAATCTGGGTGCCACCGTTTCAGCTCCCATTTACGGGTCTTCATCAACATCTACTAATACAAATGGGGTTACAATTGCAAATGAGTGCTTGGAAGACGAAGAAGACATGATGAGCGAGGAGAAGAAGGCTGTGAAACAATTAGTCCAACAAAGTTTGCAGAACAACATGAGAAGAATCGTTAAAAGGGCCAATTTGCCACAAGATTTTGTTCCATCAGAACACTTCAAGTCCCTCACAGCTAGTTCAACTTCCAAGAGCTTACCATTTTAATTAAAGAGGAGAACTTGAAGTTAGTCTTCTTTTCATAATCTCATTGCAGTTATATCAGTTTTGTAGCTCTGTTAATGTAGGTAGAAAATTTCTCTCTTATGGATTAGATCCTCTTTGTCTAGTTTGTTAGTATCTATGAATGAGTAAAGTAAAATCATATCCATTCTTTGAGATCTACATTGGCTTGGATCTGAACAACAGATTAATTTACGCCTGATAAAAGTTAAAACTTGTTGAGAAGTTAAATATGAAGACAAAAATCTTTTGCGTTATTGGGACATGTGAAAATGCATATATAAATCTGAGCACTGATGAGATCCTTTTCTAGAGATGCTTCGCTGTCAGTGTTATGGCATGGGATGGAAAATTAGAGAGGGGCTAGATTTAGTTACGAAATTATGAGTATCCCTATGATCAAGGAGTCTTTTTCAACTCGTTAGTACACTTTTGTCCAGCTCTTTGGCCCTATTCTTTAATATAATGTATTGAAATATTCCTACTTGTTAAAAAGTAGTGTCGGTCATTTTCTTCCACACACACATAACAGCGACTATTAAGTCTTATTTCCCATCTGGGAATCGATTCCTTTGTTGGTTTTTCAATTCTGAATGTGATGTTTCCATCCGGAATCTCTGGATTTACAGAGTTGATTTCATTTGTTTAATAAGTAAATGCATCTTTTGTGTTGTAATTTGTGAATGCATTGACCTTGTTTAATGAGCTATTTTGTATTTAACTTAAATGCAGGTCAGAAGATTAGTAAATTACAGACTGGGCTGGTGGGCACAAATAAAATCATCCATGTTCTTCCCCCACGCCGAGGTATATATATATATATATATATATATATAATGTGATGTTTAGTTTAATAATTTTATAATCTTTTGAATCGTGTTTTTCTTCTTCTTTTGTGATAAGTCGGTTCTCTCTTAGCTGTACTTAAATGTTGTTGTAAATATTATATGTGGTAATGTAATTATGCCCTTCCATTATTCCATATTGTTCCTCTTCCAACTTCAGTGATACACACTGCACTTGCAAAAAATGTAGATTATAGGGGGTGTTTGGATCATATAATGTTTTATTATAGAAGGATATTATATTATAAAAAATCATCTTAAAGATGACTGAGAATGTTTAGAAAATGTGTTTGGTTTGTTCGAATAAATTGGTGAATAATATGTTTGGTTGGAGGGATAAATTGGTAGGTATGTTATATAGATTACTAAATTGTCCTTCTTTTTAAATATTATTATAATAGTATTTTTTACTTTTTATTTTTTGAATAATTTCTTTAACCCCCTACTCTTTATATTTAGCAAAAACACCATAGCAACCAAAAATATTTTAAACTTAACAAAAACACCCATACTCACCCCAAGCTACTATAGACAGCCAGCCACCACCGTCGGCAGCCGCCAACAATGCCATAGATCCGGCTATGACGTCGGCAGTGCCACAGTTTTGGCCATGGCCGTTTCACTGTCAAAGATATAGTCGGTCGTACACCATTATGACAACTTTTGGTAGCCTTCAACGATGGTCCACGGTGGTTGGTAGTAGTGGCTAGTTTTTGGTACAATGACATTTCTATAAATAATGATAATATCAAAGGCAATGTTGTTCGAAAAATTTAAAAAGTGAGGACGAAAGAGTCTGCATAAGTGAATCGAGTGTTTCGTAAATATTAACAAATATAAGGCTAATTTGGACCAAATGCTCAGCTATTTACTAACATGGTTTGAAATCCACCATCAAGGAAAAGGGGGAAAAGGTCTAAGGGTTTTGGATCTACACACAAGAAAGGCTCGGGAATGGGATTGAATCACATGCGTCGCCACGTCTCTAAGAGAACATGAAGAAGAAGAATAAGACCAATTTGGCTTGTGGGTATTTTTCTTGATGTTGAAAGTTGCGATTTTGATGTTGAAGGCTTTGATTTTGATGGTGAAAGTGATAATTTATGAGTTTGGTTCTGACTAAGACGCTTGTTGATAATGAGGTCATTGAGTTTATTGTTTTTATTGTTGCTGTTGTTGTTTTTGGAGGAGGAGAGGGTGAGAGAAAATGGTTTGGAGAAGTAGGAATGTCATATGTGGAAGGAGGAGGTGGTGGCCACTGCCCACTGCTGCAAGAATCAAGAAGAAGATTGAATAATGACGAAGGAAGAGACAAAAAAATTTAGGGATTTTTGTTTTTTAAGTGACCCGGTTTTGTGATCAATCTAGTTAGACCGGCAGTTTGTCATTATTCATTCGGTCTTAATTGAGTCAAATGCTTTTATCGGTTTTTATTAAACCTTGGACCAGACAGGTGGTCGGTTCCCGATTGAACCGGTCCAACTGGCTGGTTCGGTCTGGGTTTCAGAACATTGCCCAAGGTATTAATATTCTATGCAACTTACCCCCCAAATGCCACTTATTGGCATAAAAGATTTTGAGAATAAATTTTTACAGATCAATCAAATATCTCAATTTAAAAAATATTATCTCAATTATCTAATATTAACCCCATTCAAACGGGCATAGAGGACGATTTGGTGAATTTTGGTTTTCATTCATTTACTCTCTTGGCTTTTATGGTACTGGACAATTTTGTGAAGCTTCGTTTAATTGTACCTCACAAGCTTTTATGTATATGAGAATAAAAGCAGCCACTGGGTTGGTGGGCAAATCGAATACGTTTCATGGCTATTCTTTTTCTGGATAAGTAAGCTGGCATAAACTACAAATACCATTAAGTTTTCATCAGTAAATTTTTGGGACCATGACAAAGATCTTCTTCATGTACAATTAAGAATCCAATGTCTCACCATCATTATCATCCATATTGAGAGGAAACTTCGTGGTTGTGTGATTCAAGGTTAAAATTTATTGGTGGGGGGACTAAAAACTTGTAGTGAAGAAGAATCTCTTTCAGTAGTTGAATTTTGAGGAAAAAACAAAAACAAGCAATTGATTTTTCTCTGGAAACTTACGTCTTGGGAAGTTTAAAGTTTCTGGTACGGACAGAATTGCATTATGAGGTTGTCTAATTACATCTGGAAAGCCTTGAACCATTTTGTGAATTGCTATTGCCCCGTATCAATTAGTAAACAGTAACTAAAGCAGAAATGGGAAAGCAGAAAGGACAATGATGGTTTGAAAAGACATCATAAAAAAGCATATGGTCTCATAGTCTGTCATCAACTGAATTGGACCCTACGACTCTCATGGGAATAGTAAGTCTTTGATTGATTGATATTTAGACATCATCAATCCTGCTAAGATTAAGGAGAGAATTTAATTAACTTCCAAACATCTAAGTTGTATGAGAGTCAGAGACTCAAGAATGAGCAAAGCTTTTTGTCAACATAACACAAACCCACCTGTGTCATCCACCGACTATTGAAAATGATAACTCTCAAATCTCAATCTCTCATTACCCCACAAAGATGGTGCAGCATTTATTTATTTTATGTGATTATAATAATCTTGACACGTGCGGCCAAAGAGAGAGAGAGCCTAGTTTTAGATTCTTGAGACCACCATAAAAGCTGGGTTAGAAAATGGCAGATAGTTGGTGAAGGAAGGTATGGAAGGTAGAAGACAAGTTATGGAAGTACTTGTTTTGGTGTAAAAATTGATATTGGAAAAATTAGGCATTAAAATAAAAATAGCTTGACTAAGTTTGGTCAGAAAAATGGTTGTCCAATGTTTTAATTTGAGTAAGATCTCAGATCTAAATCTAACCACTAAGGGTGGTGGTTATAATTTCGAGAAAATCTGCAGAGGACCCATAGAATCAAAAGTTTGGATGTGCATTTGCCTCTGTTCCGGGGGCTATAGCAGCAACAATTTTTCAAGATGAGTGATTGGAGTCGGTGTGATTTTCTTTTCATTTTTCCTTTTTTATTTTTTTTAATGTTGACTTGTAGAGCATTTATGTTCCCTACAAACCCTAGTTAGTAAATTCGGGAATTATACGTCCAGTTATATAATTTATGTATTATTTACGAACTGTCATGTTTTATCAGTTCAGTCATATTATTCGCAAATTATATGTCACAGTCGTATTATTCACAAATTATTGCCGTATCCGAATTTTTCCTGAATTTTTATAAACGTATTTTTCACCGTTTGCTATATTATACCTGTAAAATTCCCATACCTTTTTTTTGCCGTACCCGTATATTTAAAATGCTATATAAATTTTAATCAAATAACCCATGAAAAGTGCTAAAACTATGATTGATATTACTGTATTTTTCAAAACATATTATTGACAATGTGTCGTATTAAATCCGTATATACCCGTACCATATTTTTTTCATATCCGAATTTTATGACTGAATTTTTACAAACTTATTTTTTATAATTTACCATATTATACCCGTAAAATTTTTTTATTCTTTTTTTTTCTTTCTCGTATGTACTAACTAGGCTACAAACTACAAAGGCCACATAAACCATTTAGTGAAAAAGAAGACAATGTGGAGGGCAATAATAAAGTGGGGTGGACTACAGAAAACAAAGAAAGAAAGAGGTCCTTGAGAAGCCTACTTTTTGGTCACATGGTAGGCCACTTTATCAGCCCAATAATTCATGTATGCCAGAAGGGCTTGCTTTGGTTTAACTTAAAATGCTCTTATCACAGTGCTAAATGGCCCTCTAATGACTTGTTTTCCAATCCCAATTTTCCATTGAGAGTCTAATTTGAACATCCCAAGAAAAAGCCCAAATGAGAAGTGAACTTCATTGCTTCCAAGTTTTCAAGATACCGAAGGAAAAGAGAAGAAGAAAGAGCTTCAATAATAAGTAGAGAACAGAACTAATAATTACTGAAGCTGAATTCACCATGAACAAACAAGACAATTATTTTGCCAGCTGCTTCAGTTATCATTTTCGTCCTATGCATCCAAACAATGACCAACGACAAACAAGTCGTAAGCAAATTGTCATGACTGTATCACTTCTCCAACACAAAGAAATGTGTTTTTCTTCATTTTGGCATTGTTTTGAAAACCGGACCGAAGGGCAACCCACTCTGATAGCCGGGTCTTGAACCAATGATTTGATAGGTTTAAAATCTAACAAAAACACTTCTTATAAATATCATCAGACCCTATAGGTTTGAAATCTAGCAAACACAACCCTGGCCAAATGCAAATCGACGATCGATTGGGAGAGCAGTGGCGACACACCAGGGAGGGTAGATCGGATGATGGGGAGGGCGAATCCGCAGTTAGCAAGTAGAGACATCGTCGAAAAATGACAAGTCGGTGGTGGAAGTCAATGGTCGCGGTGGCTTTTTTTGGTGAGATGACTGGATCTTCGTGAACGACGGCCAGGGAGCTTGGGAGAAGGTAGATCGGTGGCTAAGGAAGCTTGTTAATGCCAAAGAAGGCTGATCGATGCCAGGAAATGGAAGAAAAATCACGCGACGAAGGTGGACGATGAAACATCACGCGACGGCTAGAGATGAAGCGTGACAGCGCCGGAGAAAGTCAAAAGGTGGTTTCCGACAGTAAGGGAAGGTGGAAGGTCACCAAAAATGGGGAGGTCATTGCCGATTTGCATTTGACCAAAGGGTGTGTTTGCTAGATTTGAAACCTTCAGGGACTGATGATAATAATCAAGGGTGTGTTTGTTATATTTTAAACTTGAAACAGTTAAAAAGAGTGACCCGACCCGGAGAAGGCCCCGGGTCCCGATCCAACCGGTTAAACCAGCCGGGCCGGTCTGGGTTTTAAAACCATGCTTTTTGGATTGTTTTGTAAAATATTTTAGCCATGTTATGTGGATTATTGATTATAACTAATAGCTGTAGAGGATTGAAGTTTTGGCAACACGCCCGATCTTTTAAGTTATCCAAGAAGGCCACATATAAATTCTAATGTATAAGTACCTGATACAAATGGTTGCACACAAATGGAAACAAGATTTGCTTATAGAACATCCCTAGATAGATGATGCTGTTTAACTTGATTTCTATTTAAGAATCATGAACAAAATACTAGTTATGTTACGATGAGTATTCTCCGGTGGTCGGATATCACATGCAGAGTACATAAGATGGAATTTTAAAAGCAAAATGTTATACTCTATAATGCATTTCTTCTTTCACGTAGTAGAGCGTCTACACTACCAGAAAAACAGGTACCAGCCACCTTAAGAGTCCAAAACCCATGCACCTGCTTTTACAGGGAAAATCCCCCATAATATCTACTTGCTTTCGGTAACAGGGAGGTACACACCTTCAGCTGCCAACCACACATTATCAGCTCGCTTCTCTCGGATGCCGCATACCTATATATAAATGCAGAGAATGTTAAACGGAGAATTGAAAAGCAAACTTCCAGTAATTCAAATAGTATCACAGAAAATTTTCTAATGGTTAGTAGCTAATTTAAATTGAGCAAATGGGAAAGCAATGTTTCTTTCTCACCTCCTGCTGCCCACCAGCTATCCGCTGATATTTCTTGTCATGACTGTGCAAATAGCCACCAGTGTCAACATGTTGAAGCCGAACCCGTTGATCTTGCTTCCAAGTCTTCCCACTCCCTTCAATCATAAGCCTAACAGAAATTGACCCAATATGAAGCATCAGCTAAACAGAACCATGACAAGTCGGAAACTTGAAACAAAGTTTAATTTTTGGTCTCACCTCCAATAATCCCCAGTATCAGAATCATGTTCTCCTCCAAAGCAGCTCACCTATACCCAGGACAATGTGTATTGCATTAGCAATAAAACAGATAAAGCTACTCGATTTCTACAAAGATTGATAAAGGTTGATTTGATTCCATGTCAGTTCAAACCAATTAACAGTTCCATCAGTACTGAATTTGAGAATTGGAATTGTATCTTCATATTGCATGGTTCAGGTTCCCTTAAAATACCACAAAATAACATACAATTGAGATTATTTGGAATTTCACTACCAATATGCGGGAGGTGCTGCAATAACAGGAGTAAAAGAAAACCCATACTAACCTCAAGGTTGCCTGAAATTGGGGATGCATGCAAATGGCTGTGCAGCCATTTTCTAGTCCTCATGTGCTGCAATCGAATGATGGTCCCGGTCGTAATGGTGTCACCTTGTTTGGCAGATGTCCCTGGGACAGGCCTAACAATCTGCAACAAAAATCTTACTTCATATGCAAAGAGAAAACATTTACAAATTCTATTTTATAGAAAAATTTTAGTGCAATATATATATTTCACCAACAAGTTTCCATATAGGAAACCAAAGGAACCAGGAAGATATCTACAGAGTCCAGAGAAGATATAAACGTTCGTAGTCTAGTGTGAGAAAATAAAAAAGTGATTCAAAATCTTGCCACAAGAACAGAAAATTTGTTTTCCACAATCAACATTTGCTTTAATAGTGAAAAACATATTTCTTCAGTACAAGTTAATTTCTCATTCAAGAATTTTAAGGCTTGCAAATCACGTAATCTGCAACAAAATGTCATGCAATACGGTCCTTAATTTCTACTAGAAACTAAATTATCTTCTCAAAAGTGTTAAATACCGAAACAGTAACAAAGAAGAATCTTTAACTGAACGCAGAGAAAAAACAGTACCCAGTAGCTATTTGAGTCATCAACATTGGGGAAACCCGTAACGGACTGCTGGCCACTGCCAGAGCCATACGGGACATCGTGTGAGTGCAGCCGAAATTTCGTCCGTTCATGCATCAGCTTAAGAGTTGTCCCATAAGTAATCTGCCCAAAGCAAGAAGCCAACGTCAGAAAAAAGTTAAACGTAGCCCATTAGCCAGGGAATTATACTAAACGAAATTGATAATTGATGAAGCAAACAGCAATCTTATTTTATATATATATATATATATCGTGAAAAAAAAAAAATTATTCCTACTCTTGAGCCAGAGAAATTGACATTTCAAGTCATCGATAAATTTCTTCAACTAAAAGTTCTAAATTTATATGATCAATGACGATGTTACAAGAAAATAAGGTTTAAATGTGAAATTCAAACCTCGACCCCTTCAGAGGAAGCAGCCGTCGCAGAGGATGGAGACCAATCGTCCATATTGAGACCGAGGAAGAGAAAGATAGCAAGAGCGAAGAAGGCCATAGCGACGAGGAAGAGTAATACTAAGAACCAATTCTGTTGCCAAAACGGAAACTCAGAATGTGATTGCGATTGTGAAGCTCTTCTTGAATTTCTACTGTAGGCAGTAGCAGTTGACGACGATGCTTTTCTTCTCTGAGTGAGGGCTTTCGGTGGCCCTGTCGGAGCCACGGTTCGATCCAAGGTTTTATCCAGAGTTCAATCAGAGCGAGCGATAGAAAATTTAATGCTTGGTACTGAGGGTTTCGACCAGAAATGCGAATGGTAATGGATCTCCAAATTTTGCGTCGTGAGGGAGACGAGGATGACACGTTGGATGACTTGGTTTCGTCGAATGGGGGGAGTACATGTGGACTTTAGTTGACGTGGAGGATTACTATTGGTCGGAAGACTCTCTTGACTGAAACTAAAATGGGGCAGGGAAGTCAAGGTCAATACTTTCTTTTTGGGCCAGACTAATGGGCCAAATTATGGGCCTTTCATATATATGGGCCGGCCCTTTGAGCTTTAAAATATGTAATCTGATTAAAATCTACGCTGACGGAGAATCCCAAACCACCGACGCCAGCGAGAACCATCCTCTGTTTCACTCTCTATTTTAAATCAAAAACACGAGAGTAAGCAAAGCTAATAAGAGTAAGAAAAATGGCAGGGAGTGGAGTATTTAAAGAGATAATTGATGAAGATGGTGTGTACAAATTCTACTTTGATGGTGAATGGAGAAAATCTTCATCAGGAAAGACAGTGCCCATCATCAATCCGACTACCAGAGAGACACACTTCAGAGTTCAAGGTGTCATTAACGTTTGAGTCTAATTAAATCGTTTCATTTTTTAGTTGATGATGATGAATTGATAATGCTAACTTTAACGTTGTTCCACAGCTTGTACACAGGAAGAGGTGAAGAAGATTGTAGAAACATCAAAAGCAGTGCAAAAGTCATGGGCAAAGACTCCACTTTGGAAAAGAGCAGAATTGCTTCACAAAGCGGCTGCAATATTGAAAGAGCACAAAGCACCAATTGCAGAGTGCCTTGTCAAGGAGATCGCCAAACCTGCTAAGGATGCAGTGACTGAAGTAAGCCGGCAATTTCAAATTCTAAAGTTTTTACACTTCATTTTGAATAAACCTTTCTTATATACTTTCGCCTTTTCTTCTTCTTTATTTAAGGTTGTGAGATCAGGTGATTTGGTTTCATACTGTGCTGAGGAAGGCGTTAGGATTCTTGGAGAAGGGCAGTTTCTGGTTTCTGATAGTTTCCCGGGAAATGAGAGGACCAAATACTGCCTTACGTCAAAGGTAACTTTCACGATTTCGGATTTCCCTACAGGCTGCGTGCGAGAGAGCCATTTGGTGTATGGTTCCCTTTTTTATTTATATTTTCCTGCTACGGTTGGCGTGTGGATATGTGGTCGGTCCAACTAATAGAGACAGTCTGCTCAACTGTTTTGTCCCTACATGTATGCTTTATAAAGTCCAAGATCTCTTTTCTCAGTCTTCTAAGGAATATCCAGAGAATCATTGCCCAATGAAAATATATTTTATCATTCCAACGTTATAAATATAATTCTTGTGTCAGGTTGATGTCACTCTTGACAAATGTGTTCAGTATGTATCATGTATGTAAAAGTATATGGCCCACATATGCTAGAGAAATGTAAAAGTATATGGCCCACATATGCTAGAGAAATGTATGGGGAAAATAAAAGTGGGGTAAAAACTTAGATTCATTGAATGTGGTGATGATGATGAGCGGAGCAAGAGGTGAAGCTTGAGAAGAAACTGCCATTTGATGCCATAAATGATAACTGTTGGAGGTGATATTGTGTGGAGTTAGCAACTGGATGGAAAATTCATTCATTTCAGGGCCATTGTTATTAGAGCAACTACAGAGATGAGAACTGGAATGTCTAAACTGCACATTTGTGTATTTAAAAGTAAAATTATACAAGACAAACAGTTACAAGACTAAACTAAGGAAGGTGTTATGGGCAGCTAATTTTGTGATATTTTTATCTGCTTTTGTAAGCTGTGGAAACATACAGTCAATTTTTTGGACTAGACTGAACAAAAACCTTATGATCAGGAATGCCTTGTCTTTTTTGGATTACTTAAATGAGAATTTCTGAACATAAACTTCTGTTGTTCCTAATGAAATTTGATTCATTTCTGATAACAAATTCCACTATTTGACTTTGATTGAATCCTGCTTCACTAGAAAGTTGCATTTATGTTATAGTGTCTATATGCTGTTATATATAGATCAGTTATTTGGACTTGCACCTGCCTGCAGATACCCTTGGGGGTTGTTTTAGCTATTCCTCCTTTCAACTATCCTGTCAACCTTGCTGTTTCTAAAATTGCTCCAGCACTTATTGCTGGAAATTCCCTTGTGCTCAAACCTCCAACACAGGTATGGATACAAGCATTGATGATCTGATTATGTCTAACTTCTGTTGTATATTAACAACATCGCCTCGAGTATATACTTTAATATAATACATGTTTAAGTTGATTGTGGTCAAGCTATTCCCATGTTACATTTGTTGTTTGCAGGGTGCTGTGGCCGCACTTCACATGGTACATTGCTTTCATTTGGCTGGTTTTCCTAAAGGTCTGATTAGCTGTGTCACAGGAAAAGGTTCTGAGATTGGTGACTTCCTTACTATGCATCCTGGGATCAACTGTATTAGGTAATTGTTAATTATTTGGAGATCTTTTTACTCTTGTCATTTTCATTCATTGTTATTGATCTTATTAGTTTTGTCGTAGGATTCCTACTTATGGCATGTTGTATGATGTGATAAGAGGTCCATCTGCCTATGTATATGTTGGAAAACTCCCAATTAGGATCTATTCAGTGTGAAAAATAAAGAAGAAACACAGAAAACAACAAAGTTTACATGGTTTGGCAAAATTATTTATAAATTTTTGGGATGTGCTCCTAGTAGCTACAGAGAATAACATATGTTGCTGAACTATGTAAGGTATATACTAACAAGAATTCTTGCTCAGTTTCACAGGTGGTGATACAGGAATTGCAATCTCAAAGAAGGCAGGCATGGTTCCTCTTCAGATGGAACTTGGTGGAAAAGATGGCTGTATCATACTTGAAGATGCTGATTTGGATTTGGCTGCAGCCAACATTGTGAAGGGAGGCTTTTCTTACAGGTGAATGGAAACTGTCTATTAATGCTATCACACCTTTCTTGAACAAGAAACGAATAAAATAAATTATCTCAATTTGCGGATACTCTTTTTCAAAATTTCTATATGAAATTCGGACTTTATATTACATTCAGTTCGTTTTGTTTTTAACATAAATGCAATGTATTGATTTCTGTACATTCTTACGAGAGTTGTTTAATAGATAGACCATGCAAATTCTATACATGGTTTTCCTTTTAGTAATAAAGGTGCCAAATAATTTTCTATAATCATCAATGCCAGTGGTCAAAGATGCACAGCTGTGAAGGTTGTCTTGGTCATGGAATCTGTTGCCAATACTCTTGTTGAGAAAGTTCAAGCGAAAGTCGCAAAATTGTCTGTTGGTCGGCCTGAGGATGACTGTGATATCACTCCAGTTGTTACGGAGTCCTCTGCCAACTTTATTGAAGGGTTGGTAATGGATGCCAAGGAGAAAGGAGCAACATTCTGCCAGGAGTATAAGAGGGAGGGAAACCTCATATGGCCTTTGTTGTTAGATAATGTTCGACCTGATATGAGGATAGCATGGGAGGAGCCTTTTGGTCCTGTTTTGCCGGTTATCAGGATAAACTCGGTTGAAGAAGGAATTAATCATTGTAATGCTAGCAATTTTGGTCTTCAGGTATAAATATTTCGAACCCTTGCTACTTCATATCTGGAAAGTACCATTTTGAAGTTCATGGAAAGTAAAATATGTATTATGCAAATTATGCATGATTGCAGGGATGTGTCTTTACAAGAGACATAAACAAAGCAATTTTGATCAGTGATGCAATGGAGACAGGAACAGTTCAGATTAATTCAGCACCAGCTCGTGGACCGGATCATTTTCCTTTTCAGGTGAATTTCTCTCCATGTTTCCTTATATACCTCAATATTTGTACACCTTGAAATAGTCAGGACCTTTGTTACCATTTGATTGGCAGGGTCTGAAAGACAGTGGAATTGGTTCCCAAGGAATCACCAACAGTATCAATATGATGACGAAAACCAAGAGCACCGTTATCAATTTACCAACCCCATCTTACACCGTGGGTTGATACTTGATATGGCCATTAAAGTGATAAGTTATGTTTCTTGTATAAAGTGATGTCCCTATTTTACAATAATCAGCAAATAATATCACCCCTGCAATGTATGTTAGCTTGTCAGCAGGAGCAGCTTTCAGCAACTGAGATGGAGGCATGGACCATATGTTTTAATCTTGAGATTTGTTGTGGAATAAAATTATGATCCCTCTTAGGAATGCTTGTTCTATGTTCTACCCCAGTACCCCTGATTGTCAGAGTTAAATCTATGGTGGTCCCTGAGGAATGGCCTAAGTTTACATAAGGTCCAACAGAATCTGATAGTAACATGTAAGTCTTTGTCTGGTATCAACTTTTTGAAAAAAAAAATTCTAAAGTCTAAAATACGTGTTCTAAATTTTTACTAGAATTCTCAGTTGGTAGCCTTTTATTTTTTTAATAATTCTATTAATTTTAATTTCATTTACATAAGAAAATATTAGGGTTATTTTCGACTTTTGCAAAAATAATAATAATAATAATAATTAAAAAAACTACTACCTTACAAGGACCTAAGTGTTACTATCAGATTTTACTGGACATTATGGACGTTAACCAAAGCTCAAGGACCAAAATGTATTTAACTTCTCCTTATCATAAATTTTTTTAGCAGGAGATTCCTTAACTGCGGGATAGATTAACCATATTTTTAAAAGAGCAATGGATGCTTTTCGATTCAAAAGTAAAGTTTAGGGGCGGTCAAAACTCACCACGTATAGAAATAGAGTCAATGACTTTTTGCCACCCAACAAAAAGTTTAATGACACTTTCCCACCCTCAAGCTTTTAAAATACCCTTTTACTACCTAAGTATTATTTTTCTCTTTGGTTTAAGTGGGAAATACTATGGCTCTGCGTGGTACACTTTTTTACACTTTTTAGAAAAGTTTTTTTAAAAAAGTTAAAAAATTTTGAATTGGGCGGGTATTATGATGTAAGATTTGGAAATTAATATAAATACCGCATATGTTTGTTTATTTACTAAACACATCTATAATAAAACATTAAAAGTTAACAAAAATACCTCCAATCTACCCATTAAATATGGACAGTCGGCTACCACCGCCGGAAGGTGGCCGGAGTCGCCGTATTGACGCATGACTGACTAGATCTTGCTGGTCGTGCACCGATATGACCTTTTCCCGTGGATCTGGCCGTCAATGGCCAGATCTTTGGCCTTAGATCTAGCCGAAAAATGCTAGATCGGTGCACTACTGGCCAGATTCAGCCGATAGTACACCATTATACTAGATTCCAGCCATCTTCGGCAATGGTGGCCGGAATTTGGTAAATATGGGTTGCTGGGGTGTTTTTGCAAATTCTAAAAAAAATATTTAGGGTATTTAATTAAATTAACAAATTTAGGGGGTTTAAAAAAAATTGAATAATATTGTGAGTTTTTGCAATTTTACTGTTTAACTTTATTGGAAATACTAATAATAGTGTTCTTAAGAGTGAGCCAAACGAAGACTGTGATTTACGGAAAAAAAATGCCCTCTTTTTTTTTCTCTTCGTAACCTCTTCCATTGCTAGTAATTGACGTCGGTGTTGGGGAGTGCCGACAACCAGAAAATCAACAAACAAATCACAAATACTATAAATAACCATTCATTGATCATCTTTCAACCCAACAAACACAAAAATTGAACGAATCAAACCCAAGTAATTGATCAAAACTCAAAAAACCCTAGGGTGGAGAAGCTTCAATCGCTAGCAATTGGTGAGCAAACGGGATTGGGAATGTTGGGGCTTTTGGAGAAGAAGATCCAGGGAATTGATTGGTGGTGATAAGGATGATTTCTGAAAACAGAATCAACTGGAAAAGTACACGGTTGGTTCGCACGATTCTTGCCCTTTTTCGGTTGATTCTGGTGTTGGAAATCCCTTTTAAGACCATCAATCAACTTATCGGCCCCCCATCTCCAAAACCCCCAACCTTTCTGACGCCAATTGCAAGTTGGTTGTCACTCTCCACCACGAAGGGTTTCATTGTTTTTGCATCGATTTCGCCTGATTCTGGCGGCCAAAATCCAATCTTCCGCCACATTTTCAACCTTAGATCTTCCCTCTTCAAAACCCTTCAAACCTCAGTACTTGATTACTCGCTGCCCTCTGTCATTTGTTGTCTTCTAAAATTTTAAATTTTGATTTCAAATGTAAAATGTTTGTTGATCATTCTGTGGCTCTCACCTATAACAAACTTTTGACCATCTTACCCTTCCTCACAACCAAAATTACTAACCAAATTATTAAAGTGGTATTTTAAAAGTCTGATGGTGAGAAAGTGTCATTAAACTTTTGTGAGGGTGGGAAAGTGTCATTAATTTGTGAGGGTGGGAAAGTGTCATTAACTCTATAGAAATATTTAAGACCTTCCAACTCAACGTTTAAGGAAAAAGGAAATACCAAAAAATTCAAGGGTTTATAACAATAATTCTCCTGAGGTATAATTGAATTACAGAAATTTCTTTATAGTTATAGTAATAACAAAAATTTCCCTGTCATTAAGTTTTTTGTGTGAAAATAAATGACATAACGATTATATGATAAAATATTTAATTACAATTGTGTTATAAATCCTAACAATGAACTAATAGCTCACAAGCGAGTAACGACAAGAAAATTATTGTTATCTCTGAAATCTCATAGGAGAGTGCGTTTGGTTTATTATTTCATACCTTATTCTCAAAATAATTGTTTGTTTCATTATTTAGGAAATACTATTATATTATATTTAATTATTTTTAGACCCCTTAAGTTTATTAATTTAATTAAACACTCCTAGAAAAAAAAGTTTAAAAATTAATAAAAACACTCCCACCAACCCACCCATAGTTGCCAAATTCTAGCAACCACCATCGGTGGTAACTGGAATCTGTTACAACGACGTATAAATGACCGGAACTGGTCGGTAATTCACCGATTTGGCCGGAAAAAGTTAGATTTGGCCATCAGTGATGGTCAAATAAATGGTCGTCGTTGATAGCCGATCAGATCCGATCGGTCTGCGTCGTAACGTCAGATTCCAACCAGATTTCGATAGTGGTGGTCGGAATTTGGCACTGTGGGTGGGTGGGAGTGTTTTATTATTTTACAAAATTTTTATATATTAGGGTTTTTAGTTAAATTAGCAAATCTAGGGGTTTTTTTTGTTAATTTTTAAATTTTACCTCGTAATAATCACCCTATTCAACTATCCAATACTATCTCTAAAATCCTATCTAAAATAACAAATCAAACGGACCCTTTGTTATTTAATTAAACCTATGGGGATTGAGATAAAAACCCCGAAATCAAAAGACGACCATGTATGTTATCTGACCCATTGTTGAATTTGATCTTATTATATAAAGTAAGTATAGCTAAGAAACAACAAAAACAGTTTTATAAAATAACGACAAAATCACTTTAGGTTTCTTTCCATGCACATCCTTTTATCATATTTCAAAAGCAAAAATATTAACTTTGTATTAAAATAAAAATTCATTGAAGATAATTTGTTATCGATTGTTATTGGTGGCTAGGCAACATAGTTTTTTTTCGAGAAAGTCTAGAAATTTGAGTATCTATGACTAATATGGTTGCACATTATTTTCTGATTTTCAAAAAATAATAATAGGGTTTGACAAGATTTCAGTTTCAAATTCGACTCTAAGAATTGATAATGATAACTTGATTTTGACTTGCCATTAAGATTCATTTAACATTATATTTAGATATGATAATTAGTGTGAGGAGGAAAATGTATGTGCATAGAAGAGTTATTCATGTTACAACGAATCTTAAATGAGTTGATGAGTTGTAGTACCAAATTTAATTCTCCTACCAAACGGATGAAAAATCCATCTCAAAGAAAAGGCCAAAAAAGAGCCATTTAAAAATCAAGCGGTCCATGTTATTCCACGTGGCTCCAATAGTCTGAAAATCCAAAGGCGGATTTGAAACCCCAATTTAACTCAAGATCATAAACACGGGGGAAATCCGAGTAAACCTTCGCTGGATACTCTCCTTTAAAGCGCACGAAATAAATTACATAACAAAGACACCCTTTCAAAAGAAAAAAAATCTTATTTTTTTATATAAATATTTTTACAGTTTTCAAAAATTTATCTCTATCTACAAAATTATTATTATTATTTTTTTTAAAATTAGAATTATACACTCACTTTCTCTCTCTCTCTCTCTCTCTCTCTCTCTCTCTCTTTTTCAAACAAACCCTAACTCCCTGGCTCGAATCTGGCTCTTGCATATTCGATTCCTGGTTTGTTTTGTGAGTTTTAGGGTTTTAATGGTGTGAAATCAGGGCTAGAGTGTGAGAAATCGAAGATCTGTGACATAATTGTTAGGTATTTTAAAGAGAAAGTATGGCGTCCTCAAATGACGAGCTCGAGCAACAGCTCATAGAGGCTGGAAATAAGCTTCTGGATCCTCCTTCGTCGGTTGATGAACTCCTTCCTCTTCTTGATGTAAGCTCTATGTTTCATTTCGTGTGAAGTGTATTCATATTTTCTTTTAGCCTATTTTGTTTTGTGATCCGTATTGACTTATTGTGGTTCTGTTGCTTTTTTTAATTATAATAAATTGTGCTTTTATGTGCTGTCAGTTTTATTATTTCGTATCAGTTGAATGAGCTTAGGTTATGGTGATGAGTGCTTCAACTTGTGGTCATTGTTATGTATTCGTGGATATATTGCTTCGTTTATGTGTTTATACTGATTGAAATTGTAATAAGGGGAACTGTGTCAACATGCTAAACCGACTACTGAGTGTTCTTAGTTCTGTTATGTGTTTTCTGAAGATGATATTAAAAAATCTAGTTTCTGAATACTTGTTGCACAAGTTGGTTTTTAAATTTGAATTTGAAGCATTCTTCTGTTGTTGTGAACTTCTGGGAAGTTGTTTTATGTGTGACCGAGAGCGCACGCGCGTATTTTAAATATATGAATTTGCGCGCGGTTTTTTCTTTTTTTTTTGTATGTGGGCAATTGATTTTGATTATGCATTGAATTACAAGTTTTTTATATGTCAATATCAGATAAGGAAGGTTTATTGAAAATAAGTGTTATGTATGGTTGGGGGAATTTGAAATGGTTGAAGTAAATTATACTTTGTGTTTATATGATTAATTAAATGCAAATAGTGCCCGGTTATAAGTATATGGATAGGATAGTTGTTTAATAAATTTGTTACGATAATTAGAAAATCATATTTTGGGTTACATATCTAACTTCATAAACATTCATTAATCACATTGAAGCTGGAGATTTTTTTAAAATTCCTTTTTGCCGCTTTCTTCGGGTATATTGAATGAAGGGAATATAATAGAGTGGATCATTAGATTTTTAATATAAACCTTCCAGAAAAGGGGAAATGGTTATTATTTTTGCTCAACTACTATTGGCTTCACTATTCGATCTGTTTGCTTTTATTACGCTAGAGGCTTAAATGTCAATTCACAAATTCTTTCCCGAATTGTTGTTTTTTTCTTTCCAAAAAATGAATTGGGAAGAGGGGTTGTTTATTTTGATTTCATTTCCGTTGTGCGCTTTAATTTTGATGAGGGCCAAATAGTTGATTAAGTTTGTTAATTGCAATGATCAAGTTTTTCTGAAGCTCTTGTATTCTGATTTCTGAAGAAAAGGCCATAGTTTGATGATATACTTAGAGGTATGATCTAAGCAAGTTGGGTGGACATGGCTTTTCGGTTCATGATAGATGTCTATCCTGTGAAATTCAAAATATAAATTTACATCTTTAAGGCTTAGGCATTTAGCCCACAGCATAATCTTTAAGCATTATTTGTCTCTGTGAACAGTGGAAAGTTGAGCACTGATATTTCATACTGAAATCAGTTTAACAATGTCCTTTATTCTTTTCAAAAGAAAGCTTGCAAATCTAGATTGTCAACAAATATATGTGTACCACTCTGGATGTAGAAATGATTTGTTTTTGTGCTTTTCTGTTTAATGAACAATGTATGTTTGTGTCTTTCCCTTGGTTGCTGCGTGCCGATGGAATATATAGTTTAGATGGATATATTTTATTGGGAGCGGATTTATGATTTTTGTGGAGAATTAGCTTTAGGCATTTACAGGATGGGGATCATAAGCTGATATTCATGGTTGGTACAGCCAACCAGAGAAGCACATGAATTGTCTTAATTGGAAATGAGTGGTGACGGAGGAAATGAATTTTTAGTAGAGGATCTTTCACTTGTTAATTGTGTGGCAATATGTTTGGACTATGATGGTGGTCAATTAAATTTATAATTATGGGGATATGCGCCTATGAGTAGTCTTTCCAAGATATGGTTCTTTTATTTAACATCTACAATTGTTGCTGTCTACATTTGTTGCTTTGGAGCAATGGGTTTTTTTTTCTCTTTTACTCAAATAGTGCAGCAATTTCCCTGTTAGGAACCTGATTAACTTGTGAATTTGATATGTACCAACTCTTGAAATTAATTTTGCTAGCATTGTGTCTCTTCCCTTTTTGTTTTTTCTAATTGGAGGGCTAGCTGTAGTTATTGTTAATTTCTCCATGCCTCTTTAATATTTTAATCGTGAATTTGGCTTGTAGTTGTTGCTTGTTGATATTACATTATTCCTTGCATTGATTTTCCCCAATTGTGGATGTAGCAAGTTGAGAATTGTCTAGCAAGGGTGGAACAATCACCTGCGGATTCCATGCAAAAGGCACTTTCTGATTCACAAAAAGCTTTGCTTGATGATCAACTTTTCAAGCATTCAGACATTGATGTGAAAGTTTCTGTGGCTTCATGCATCAGTGAGATAACGAGAATAACTGCACCTGATGCTCCTTATAGTGATGATGAGATGAAGGTACTTTGACTACATCATTTGGATGTCTAGACAAGCTTTACATAATAACTGCTGTTTGTCTTTGTAATATTCTTCTACGTATGGTGTTGGCCTTTCATTGTTCCATATTTTGTATGTGTTATGTATGCAGGAAGTTTTTCAGCTGATTGTATCATCATTTGAAAACTTATCTGACAAATCTAGTCGATCATATGCTAAGAGAACATCAATTCTTGAAACTGTTGCCAAGGTTAGGTCGTGTGTTGTCATGTTGGATCTTGAATGTGATACACTAATTGTTGAGATGTTCCAGCATTTCCTCAAGACAATAAGGTATGGGCTAACTTGTCTGGCTGTTTTTCATCTTGTCCTTGTTATTGTTTCCTCATTGAATGATATATATCTTTCTGCAAATGGCTCAGTTGCTGATAGTATGTTACATGGTTTAACATATTCATGTAATATATAAATTTGGGAACAATGAAAAACACTGGTTCCATTATATAATTTAGTTTAAAAATCTCCAATCTCTTAAAAACTGAAGCTATAGTTTATGTCTTTGACAGTTGATATGATTTATAACCATTGATAATTTGGTTAATTAGCTATTGTAAGGTGGCTCATTGTCATAAACTCAGAATTTATTTTCTTAAGCTTAATTGGTCAATAATCTACTCCCTTGGTCTAATGGAGTTATATTTGTCTTTTTGGCAATGAGAAATCTGTTAAGAGTATATAGTTTGTTTTGAAGCTCCTGATTGTGCATTGCTTTGAGGTTATTTTGCTCATGAGTGTAGTGGAGGAAAAATAAGGCTTTTATTTCTACTCATTTTTTTTTTTTTTTTTTTTTATTTACATCTTCTGAATGCCAATAATAAAAATTTAGTGAAATTTTTCAAAAGCAAAATGATAACGTTGTTAACTAATGTGTCTGGGAACCCCAAGCAAGATGAACAGTGGTGCTTGCTCCTTGAGTAGTATTAGGTGAACAACCCATTAATAGTGCTTTAATTTAGATGACAGATCATTGGGTACTGGCTCAATCGGTATGTTTGGGTTAGGGCTGGAACTTGGAATAAGTTACTTTTTCAAATATTTCTAATGAAAAAAGGGAGCTGAATAATTGAGAGTTCTTTGTACCTTCACAATTTTCTCTGCTATTCTGCAAGTGATTGTCCTTAATGGATTGAGAACTAATTGTGTGAGCTTACTTGTACATTTGTGTATGTATGTATTTGTATTTTTGTGGTTCCTTATGATTCTTCTGCAGGGATCATCACCCTGAGAATGTCATTTCATCGATGGAGACAATAATGACTCTTGTTGTAGAAGAAAGTGAAGATATTTCTCTGGAGCTTCTAACCCCAATCTTAGAGTGTTTAAAAAAGGACAATGAGGTTAGTTATCATTCAAGTGACCATTTGCCTTTTGTTTTTGCTCTTCTATTTTTATGATTTGACTAAGAAATTTGATTATTTTTCAGGAAGTTCTGCCTTTTGCTCGGAAGTTGGGGGAGAGAGTGCTTGAAGCCTGTGCTGCAAATCTTAGACCATACCTACTAGAAGCAGTTAAATCTACCGGCATTTCTTTAGAAGATTACAGTACAGTCGTTGCTTCTATCTGCCATGAGGCTTCTGGTGCTGCTGAGCAGAATGATGTTTCTAATGAACATAAGGTAAACTTGACATAATTTGCAGGATACCATTCTTTTTTAACTTCTGCACTACGATTTTTTCATTTTTTTTAAGTATTTCTGTCTGTATTATTAGTTTCACATGAGTACTTGATTATAAAGGTTTTTAATTATTGCTTATTTTTAATGGGGTAGATGTTTCAATGGAATTTTCTTGCTTTAATACTTTGTTTGTCTTGGCTTTCTTCACTCTGTTCTGTTGAAGATTAAATATGTGTGTGTGTACAATTATGTGTTGCTAGTGCAGTTGAACAATCTTTTCCTGTGATTTGTTAATGCTTCTTCGTTACATTCATCTCGTAATAGACAACCTGTCCTTCTCCCCACTTTTCAGTTATACTTGAGACCATATCTAGCCAGCTTTGCCCTGCACCCTGAATGCAGTCACCATAACTGGGCTGCTGCTGTAACTTCTCTTAGCCCAAACCCAGTGTATCTTGTTAGCATAGCTATTAGCCATTGTTTTCTATTGAGTGCTTAGCGAGAACATTACCTCTATTCTGCTGCCTCAGTCTCTCGTCTTCTTCAAGTTTTCAACCATCACCTGTTCTACTAAACATAATGGTTTGTGCTTTAACCAATTCATTCTATAAGAACTCTTCAACAGAACTGCATTATTCATATCTTTGAACAGGGCTGTGTTAGCTGTATTTGATTTCTGTTGCATTTTTTCAGAGACCTTGTCTACTATCTAGCATTACTTGTTATTTGTACTTGCTGTTGTGAATGGTAAATTTATAATTGCATGAGTGAATTTAAATTTGGAAGCTTGTGTTAATCTGATGTGAGAAACTTAATTTATGTGTGCATGACATCTAACAGCTGGCTAAGTAGTCATTAGATGACATTGATTTAGTATTCAGGATGCATTTATCTGTTCTGTGTGGATTTATCTTCAATTGCTTTTGGTTACTTTATTGTGCTTAACTTTTCTGCAGGCTGACGAGAATGAGAGCAAGTCAGTCGGGGCATCACTGGATGAGCCGGCTCAGGTATTTTTGCTTTCAAATTAAGTCTGATTGTTCTATTTTGCCTATTAATCTATCTCTCAACATCCTCAGTTTATTAATCCAGTGTTTTCATCCCTTGTCTTGGTATCCCTTACCTGGAAATGGTAATTTATCTGTCCTTGCAACTATTATTAGGTGGACAAAGAGATTGCAACAGAGGCAGCTTCTACTGAACAAATTGATCCTGCAAATGACGGATCATCCAAGTCAGTCGTGAACAATGGTGTAACACTGGCTGGAGAAGATGACTCTTCAAAGAAGAAAGAGCATGGTCTTCATACTGAACAGTCCAAAAATGTTGATACATTGAGCAATGCAGAACCTGATATTTCAGGCAGTGATAAGGTGGTTAACGCAGAACATAAGCCTGAACAAACTACCAAAAGGAGAGGCAAGAAACCTAATTCTTTGGTGAAAGTGACAGAACCTTCCGACAGTTCTCAAATTGATGTTGAAAAGGAAGCTGAGACACTTCTGGATCATAATAGTGGCAGCAAGGATGTTCCGAGTTCACCTCGTGAGGAACCATTGGTTGAGGGGGCTGTGTCTTCAGCAACTGAAAAAGAGACCAGTATTAAGATTTCTTCTCCTAAGGCTACAAAAAGTGAATCTGCAGATGCTGTTTCCCCTTCTGCGAGTGGAAGCCTTCCTAATGAAGGTCGTGCCCAAAGGAGCAGCCGATCAAAGAGAAAAGAGAGTTTGGTTAAAGAGGCCACACCATCTGCTGATGATGTTTCTAGAAAGGCATCTGAAGGAACAAGTGATTCAGAAGCAAAACCACATAAGCAGTTGGGAAAAAAGGTGCTTACTGGGTCTGGTAATGAGGATAAAATTCCAACTGGAGAAGGTTCAAAGAAAGAAAGCAGCACCTCTAATGATTCAGAAGCAAAGCTGCTGAAATCAGCTAAAAAAGTTGATGTCAGCAGTAACAATGGAGATGGATCCGCGTTAAAGCAGCCAGATGATAAGAAAAGGAAGGAAAAAGCTATTTCTGGAAAAGATGTAACAAAATCATCAACAAAGGAGGATAAAGTACTCTCACTTTGGCTTCTTGATTGCGACCTTGTTGTTTGTTAATATTATTATTCATAAACTTTGCATACCAAATTTGGTTTACTGATTAGGAGAGATGTTGTTCTTAATATTTTTTAGGAATTGGTTTCTTCACCAAAGTCAGCTGCAAAACCAATTAAGGATGAGCGTCGTTCTGAGGACAGTCCTAAGACGAATTCCAAGAGGAAGCGGACTCCTGGGAAAGAAAAGGTATGTATTCTTAGATCAAGATTGTAATGTGTTTTTTCTTTTCTGGTTGGCTTGTTTTTGGGGGTATCATTATTTTGGTGGGGTGATTTTGAAAAAAATTGTTTTGTGCTAGTCATTCTTTTTATCATATGGTACCTTTGTAGGTTGTAGCAAGTGGTTAAAGTCCTCTTTAATTTGGGGTTTCTGTGTCTTCTTATCAAAACTAGCTATGGTTGCTCATATTGGACTTGATAAAGTTGGTAGATGACAGACCAGAAAATTTATGTTGATACAACTTGACTCCACAATCTTTCATTCTTTTTATTTGGGATTCAATGCTCGATATCCTTCTTTCCAATCAGACAATTGATTGTCCATCTTGACAATGACTTCTGCTTGCTTCACATAATCATTCCTCAGGAAAGGAAATATACTCTAATTCTGGTTAGCTTGCAGACCATCTCACCTATGTACTTTTGCAGTTGATTCTTATGAAGTGATTGTTGTGGCAGGCAACTGATACTGAGGAACTTGGTGAGAATCTGGTTGGTTCAAAGGTCAAAGTCTATTGGCCGCATGATCGAATGTTAGTATTGACTTTGTTTCATCTTTTTTCCTGTTGAATAATCACTGCCATACCATATTGTATACATAAGAATTTATATTTTAATATCATATTAAGCTAATGTTGTGCATCTGTTCATTCTATCTACCTTATTGGGTAAAGGTGGCATGTCCTCTGCCACTTGTGCTCAAAATGTTTATTCTGTCTTGCAGCCTTTCTTTGAGTTTGCTTTTCGTAAGATCTTTATTCATATTATTTGGTTTTAGTAAAACGCCTGCCTGTTTTGGCTTTTTACTAACTCCAGATTAATTTATGTTTTTCAAATTTTTTTGTGAAGTTTGGACTTTGATCAATGAATTCCTTCATTACTTGTTGGCTACGGAATTTTTAATATGTTCATTTTGTTTTTTACAGGTTTTATAAAGGTGTTATTAAATCATTTGATTCTGCTAAAAAGAAGCACAGGGTGATTCTTCTATTTCAGATTCTAGGCCTCATGTGTCCCTGTCTTTTTCGTAATTATGTCATGAAAAAGTACTAAATAATATAGTCATTCTTATGTAGGTTCACTATGATGATGGCGATATAGAGACCTTGAATCTTAAAAGGGAGAAGTGGGAGTTCATTGGTGATGATTCTGTCTCTGATGAGGTGGGTGGTTTCAGGATCTATGTATTATCATCTATAGTTTTGATACATCGTTATGGATAAAAACTGATAAATTTATTAACAGGAACAAGCAGCTGATAGCCCAAGTCCTGATGCTTCCTCTGAAATGTAAGTAGTTCATTCCTCTTATGTAGGATTCTTTACTGTGAAATGCTGATTTATGTTGCTCTATGTAGACCAAAAAAATAAATCTTTTGTTGGATTTATATATTACGGTCTAGTAACATGAATGCTGCTAAATGTTTGCTTTAACTTATAGAGATGCTGTATGGTGACATTTTATCTGTGTTGTTGTCTATTTCCAAAGTGTGGTCTTTAGAATGCCTACTTTCTAATATGAAGTGAGAAAATGATTTTCTGAAGTGTTTTTGAACTTCATTTCTTAAATTTCAAAATATCGCTCCAAATTTTCCGTTCTTGCTGTAATATGTTTTATTTCATGAGTTGTCCAACAGTGTAAGTGTTTGGTTGTGTATTTTGTTACCTTATCTAATCTTTTGGACTCTTTGGTTACTGCTGTTATCAAATGAAACTGTAGAGTATTTGTATGTTAAGAGAGTTTTTGCCTGGAGAGATGGCTTTTAGATCGTTTCATTTGGTTGTCCTTGATATGATTATATTACTCTTCAGCTTCTATATATTTGCTCAAGTTTTTGGATCTAGTAGTTATTTAACATGGTAACACTGCCAAGTTTACCAAATATATAGTGATTGAATCCCCTAATGCACTTTGAATTATATTATCAAGTTTTTAGGTCAAATAGTTATTTTCACCTTTCTTGTAGTTCTTTTCACATTACCTTGGCTTGAATGAATTGTTTTTAGGCCGCTGAAGAAGAAAGTGAAAACAAGTTCTGATCAGTCTACTAAGCACGGAAAGATAGAAGCTTCACCAAAGAGGTCAGTGAATTTATTCTTCCCCACTGGTGCTTCTACTTTTACTTCCAAGTTCTGAAAGTTCATTAATATATTTCTAGGGGTGGAGGGGCTTCTTCTAGCAAATCCAAAGGTGCATCCTCGAAATCTGGTCGTAAATCCAAGGAGGAAAGTAAAGTTGATGGCAAATCCAAAGATGGTTCTAAGAGTATTACTAAATTAGAGACTGACAATGTTAGCAAAATTAAGGATCATGCATCAAAAAGTGGCAGTAAATCAGTTGATGTTTCTTCGAAGTCGGCAAGCAAATCCAAGAATGAACCAACTGAAACAGCCAAGTCTAGCAAATCGAAGGAGGGTGGATTGGGCACACCCAAAACTTCCAAATCCAAGCAAGACACTCCGAGGACTGGCAAGTCCAAACAAGAAACTCCTAAGATATCTTCCAATTCAAAGGCCAAATCCCCTAAAACTGTTGGAAAATCTAATGCTAATGGCAAATCAAAATCTAGTTCATCAAAGGTGAAAGAGAGTGAGGATGTAAAGGATTCACCTGATTCTGGAAAAGTGTCAGAAAGTATGAAGGGTAAGTCATCAAGTCCATCCAAGACACAAGGAAGTGAGGCGAAGACTGGGAAAAAGCGACGAAGAGGATCTAAAAGCTGATCATTTACTTGAAAATGAGTTGAAGCTGGCTGTTTTACTCCTCTTCATATCATTTGGAAGCCTTGGATCTATTCATTGCAGCTTTCTTCCATGTCAAAGTGTTGCACTCACAGTAAGCCATTGCATTTGGTTTTTGTTACAATCTTGTGAGATGATACCCTCTGGTCATGGCTAGCCTTGTGACATCCACAGTTTAGTTTATAGTGGTTGTAGGTTAAGTTAGTTTTTTATGTTTCTATTCTTGTCTCTAAATCGGTACTTTAAAAGTTGCCTAAGCCACAGTAGTACTAGTATACATTGGATTAGCTTTGTTAAAGAAATTGCTTTTATAGATAGTGTAATAGATTCAGATACTTGCTCTTGGCAAGGCATATCATCTAACTGCATCGATGCATCAAAGTGCCGGCCCATATGTGGTTTATGCTTTATTGTTTGGGCTAAGCCGACTGGGATAGTAGGTACCCAGTTGTAATATTTGCGTTAAAATTAAATTTATTTGATTTGAAAATGTTCTTTAATCATCTGAAAACATATTAATGTTCCAAGCATATACTAAAATATACGTTATTGTACATTATAATAATGAGTTATATATATAATAATAATAATAATAATAATAATATCGCACTTGGAATATTTCTTCGCTATTTTCGTTAAAATATGGAGCACAGGGTGGGCTGCCATCTGAGAATTCGTATTTCATTTTAGAAAATACTAGTCTTACTCACTTTGTTAAAATGATATATGGTATTCATATTATGTTTATGGTATTCATATTATGTTTTATATTTACAAAAGTGAGTAGGGTAACATTACTCTTTCATTTTATGGTGAGCGTTGCGTTAATCAAATTAGCTGAAGCCTGAAGGAAACTGGATCAAAGCAAACTGTATTTATCAATTCTTGCTAGTACTAATTGTGATTTAACAACGGCAGTCTGGATATTCTCAGACTTTGGGCTGTTACGATTTTACGCCCATAAAGCATGCTTTGACCAAAAAAGTTGCTCTAAGTATCCAGAGCCCAGTAATTTTACATCCATGCATTAGCATGGTTGATTAATTTGATGGCTAAATATTGTCATCTCAGTTAATTAATCAAATCCCAGATCACATAAAAGAGAAAAAAGGATACGATCCACCTAATACAAAGTTCTCTGAGGGAGCAGAATCTATCAACCCTGTTGTCCATTTCAACCAAACCGACTTCAAATCCCTTTATCACATGCATGGATTTGATTTGACTACTTGCAGCAGTATTTAAGAGTAAAATGAAGTCAAATTTTGGAGTGATTCCACGCAAAGAATCTTATCTTAGGCCACCCAGAAAAGAAAGAAAAGAGCACTTACGATCATGGTAATTATACCACTATTTTGCATCAGCCTGCGCATTATCAATCTAATAATAGAACTGACTTTGCTTGCTACCATAAATATTACGTTGGTGCATGCGTGCTAGCTATCAGATTACAAGGTCCAAATAGCTAATATTATTGTTGATTCTTTTGATATTATATTATATGATATGATGATGATCTCTTAAACTTTAATGGTGATGACTAAGGCCGCAATCCCCACATGAAAAGATCTATTCATCTACTTGCTTTGTTTTTGCCCCCCACTTGGGTTGTCTTTTGTTTGATGATGGATGGGGATGGATGGATGCTAGTTGAAACTCAAAATCCAATTTCTTTCCTTCCTTCTTTATTATTTGTATAGTCAAATGTTACTGCTAAAGTGCAAACGTCATATGGGTATCTTTAAAGGAGAAGAGTTGAAAATTGAAATAAGCTTAAAGATATGGTTGATGAAAGATCATCAACCTTCCTTTTGTTTTGTCCACAACCTAAAATCCATTGGTGCTGAGGCAATCTTAGCTAAACACAATCCTTGTTTAATATTAATTTGCCACTGTTCTTTTTTAACGTGCGTTTGAATTGTATGAATGAATTTGGAAAAGAGAAAACGACTTTTTCCCACCCAGTTTAATAACATTTTCTCACTCACAAATTTTTTAAATACCATTTTATTACTCAAATTTATATTCTATTTCTAATTCCAACATCGTCACGACCACACTCCATTATCATTCTTTTTCCTTTATCACCATTCACCAAAACCCTTCAAACACTACTTCTATCGACCCCATCAAACACCAACAATAATCGAGCGATTAGGGTTTGAACAGTTGCCCCTCCTAGATCCTAAGCCAAATTCAAATTAATCCAAACCACTAAAATTCAACCTTCCATCACCAAAAGATTAATTGGTCTTTTTTCTTCAAAAACTCTAACAGTTTAGACCGAGTTTGTTATTTATTTATCATTGAAATATAAATTTGAATAATAAAATAATATTTTAAAAGTCAATAGTGAAAAAATGTCCTCAAACTGTTATTTTAGCGTGGAAAAGTGTCATTCAACCATTATTTAGGTGGGAAAAAGTCGTTTCCTCGTTTGGGAAAGGAGCAAACAGTTTAGCAACTACTAGTACTTGCTAGCTACTACAATTAACAAGTCAAAAAGATAATAGATCTGATTTGACTTTAATTCAATGATTTTGGGACTTTGCCGTTTGCGAAAGGTAAGCAGTCACATTAGTCCACATCATAAATTCAGACCAGCTGACCAGGTAGACCTATCTATACAGTATTAAAGAAGAAGAAAGAAGCCCTTCAGTGCCCAGATTCATGTACTAGCATTCCCAGGCAAGAGAGAAGAAAATTAACTTTTAATTAATCTAATTGTATTAACCTAATATTCCAAACACATGGACATGGTTAATTGTATCACCCCGATTAAGCTCAAACATTAGCATCCCAAGACCTAGCAGAAAGGATTCAATTAACTTAATGTACGTTTTGATAAACTGAGATTTAATTACAAGAGAAGGGCAGCTTTAGATTAATAAAGTTTAAACATACCCCACCCTTGAAATGTGAATTGAATCCAAACTGACTTGTCACATGGGGTTGTATTCCTCAACTTGACCAAATTGATAGACAAAAAAAGTCCTAATAACGTGGAATGTGAGGCTAGGAGTGAAGCAATCACAAATCTTGTCTTCAAGACATACAACAAGAGATGAAAAACAAAAATTTCCTACAATTTTACAGCAATCTCTATTCAAAACAAAACAAAATTTGAACACGGATAATACTTTATTTATTGGATGGTCAGGCTCAGGCCTGCCTGCAGCCTCGAGAAATCAAGTAAAGATGGATGATTCTAGTCAGGATAATATATTTATTAGAGTACAACAAGCGTGATGAAAATAAGCAAAAGAAAATTGAAGTATTTTCTTTGTTATGAGAGTAGGATAATAGCAAGCTATGAATGGGGTCGTCTTGGAAATATGAGTGGTCCTTGCTGCTAGTTGCATATATGAAGATGATGAGCAGATCGGGCGGGCGGGCGGCCCCTTCGGCTTCATGAAACCTAAAGCTGTCAAAATATTTTAAATGAGAAAAGGAAAAGTTAGATGAGAGTGGGAGTGGGAGTGGGGCATATTTGAGTCTTTAAGAGCGTGGTCTCTGCTTCCCATAAATCCTGTTAAACTTTTCCAGTCTGTTTATGTATTTATTATATACTAATTCCATTCTTATTTTATCCATTTTTACTCTCTGATTATTGGAAGCATGCTCCTATCCATCCTTGCACAAGTGCTAATGATTTTCTGAATTTATTTTCTTCTTTTACATATTTTTTTGTCTTTTCAGAGGAGGGATCTTGTACTATATATCTCCTTCTTGTGTCATTTATATAATAAATTACATAATATTTTTTCTCTTTCAATGTGATTTGTTCTTGGCTTGCATATATATATTCATATATATCGATCTTGATTCCCAATATCCTAATGTTTATCTTGGATGTTCAATTTATTTATTTGTTTTATCAGTTTGATTAGATGATATCTTTAATCTTAACCATTTATTATCTTAATGACTATATCCTATAGAACAATATACAGTATATAACAAAATCAAATTCTATAAAGTATATTATATATATTTTATTTCTTAAACGAATAGATCCCAATATTTTAAATGAATGGTAGTATGATATCTTTGGTGGGACTGGGAATATGTAAATGAATTTGACCATCAGAATTTGTAATTTATATTTCCCATGATTAGGGCCATGTGAAATCAATACGATCTTAGGTACCCTTCTTTAATTTGTATCCCAAAATAGAAATGTTTTTGAAAGTCAACCAATGTATAATCTCTTTCACGAAACTGTTAATTATGAATTTATGATATTTAATACAGACTCTCTCCTTATATTATATATGTATGTAAAGATTAAGTGTTTAAGTCTTGTTTCTAAACGCTAATGTTCAAGAATAGTAAGAGGTTTTAGCACTGTACAGGGTTTGAATGTTTTCTTTTACAGGAATGGTTGGACTTGGATCTAAACAAATTGTACATCGAATTTTGACACAATTGAACTTTTGATATAAGGTTTGTCCAGTGAGGAGATCCCGATTCTTGGAGTTAGAAAGAACCGCTAACATTTATATTTTAATTAGCAATTGCCACCCATTTCTTGGAACAACCATAACTAATGTTCCACATAATGCAACATCCTTTTTTTTTTTTTTCTTTCCCTATTTTCTTCTTTCTTCTCTTGCATAAATACATATACAGCAGTCTCTCTTCTGGATAGTATAATTTGTTCATTTATTTATTTTTAAATCTAGAATTAATATATATGTATACCTTACTTAACTCTTACAGAAAATACGATTGCTACTCTTTGCTTTGTTAACGAGAATTGAAATCTAAATTTTAAATTTACATTTTAGAAGAATATCTTTTGTTATGCCTAAAAAATCACGCTGATGTTAGCTCAATAAGTGCCTAAAAGACAAACTGTACTAGCTGTCAAGTCAATACCGTCTCAAAGATATTTTATACCAACCCTATCTCATTTTAAGATAAGGACGAATGAGAGCTCTTTATATGTTAAGGCAGCTTGCAAAAGCACTTATTACATTGACCTCAAATATGTATAAATGGGCACCTCTCTTCGTAAAAGAGGGAGGCTGGGCAGATGAGAGCTAGGTAAACATTTGAGCTTCATTATTTCTCTCTGTAAACAAAGTATTTCTCCATCTTTGTACGCCTTACAGGCAATATCATGAAAATAGTCAGAGAATAATAAAATAACAGTGGATGTACGATTTGATTTAAGCTTCTGAACTACTATAAAAACCTTTCTTGTCAATCCTTTATTTATGTTTCTGCAAACATATATAATCTTAGCACCATATTCAAATCTCATGAATCCATCACGTGTAATTTTTAAGACTCTCTTAGCACTTTGCATGTGCGAGTCGTTGGTGTCAAAATCAAGTATCAATATCTTTACCTTGAAAGAACTAAACAGCGAATGGAATCAAACTAAAACTAATCATACACAAAAAAGAGAATAATGTGTATTTGCTATGATTTATTCTAGTCAATATTATGATATAAACCTCAACCAGTATTTTAATGTAAAGATCTTGATGCGATTTATTCTAGTTTATCTAAATTCAGGCTACGTCCAGCATAGTCAATATTATTTCTATATTTCTTTACCTCTCTCGTTGCAATTAATGTATTTGTTATGATTTTCTATATCACTCATATAAGAGAATAATGTGTTTATATGCTATGTTTTAGGAGAGAAACCTAAAATCTAAAACTAATAGGATTCGTATTCCTAAGTCAAACCTAATCCTATTTCTTAGAAAATCCTACAAGAACTATTCATGATATTAACCTCATGTGCGTCACTACTTATAAATGAACCTCTTATTGTTGAAGTGGTTGGCAATTCCAACATAACTTACTCTAGATTACTATTAAACCCTCCATTTTCTAATATTTCCACAGCTGATCTCTTCTTCTTCTCCCTAATAACTATATTTCAAACCTGAATAATTTTAGACAAAATTAAATTTAATCCATATATAATTACTGAAAAAATTATTTTGCACGTGGGGTCATAATCAGTAAGAGTGTTCTTTCTTAGAATGTGCATAGCTCGGTGGAAATAGTACAACTCTTGCCTGCGTAGGCTTCATTTTATCCATAAGCCAAAACATGCACTGCCGGTTTGGTACTATTTAACTTCAACTTATGCACTTGATAGCTACAGCTTAGATTTACAAAATAAAACACAGTACAATCAATTAAAAACACAGAGCCGTTTCTTATCTTATGTCTTAACCCCAAACGAAAGGTGAATCTCTTTTACTGACCAATCACTGTTCGACACGTTTGTCTCATTAATTAGCTGTTTAATCTGACCACCGAACCCTAGTTAATACCTCCTCGAGCCGCACAGAAGCAGATATCGCCACGTCAGTAATTGAGGGGATTATTTGACATATTTGCCCCCTTGTTTTAGATGAAGAAATGAAGGCCCGCCCTCTTATGGGTTGAGTTTGATATACAGATGGGTTGTCTCCTCAAATGGCGCTGTCCCATAACTCAAATTCCAAGAAGACCACAAACAAACAGACGGACCACCCCAACCAGTATTTTAATTGGAATCGGACGGCAGATAGTGAGATTTAAAGTAAGTCTAATCAACGGTTGCAAATCAATCAGAGGTCATCAGTCCATGAAAGAGACGCGTACCCTAGAGAAATCTCAGCCAAAGAATAATCTCTATGTACCGTGAAACATAAAAACTTTTTTTCTTTATAAATATTAGTATAATTTGGCCACTCTATCTCTTTATCTCTACCCTTTCTCGAAAATGCTTCGTGTTGATGTTCCCAAAAAGAACCCCACGCCCTAATACACGCGCTCAAACTCTATAAGATACACTGAAGCGGTGTAGCCAACTCATCTCTCATCATAAACATGATAAGAAGCCAAAGTAATTAAGCTAGAGTCTTTGTAGTGAAGTGATTCCATTAATGTTATCTCTTTAAGAGATTGTAATGGGTTTGGTTTCTTTCTATTTGTGGCTTTTATTTGGTAGTTACGGTCTTTCGTCCTTATGTATGCGGTCGCCGTCGACACTGTTCGATTTGTTCAGAAAAAGTAAGGACACTTTGTACGATGTCACCGACACCTGTACCTCCTGCATGAGAGAGAGAGAAAGAAAAAAACCCAAGACTCAGCATGGCCAATTATAGAGAATAAGATAAAGGAAGGAACAAACTATTTTCGGTTTTTTCCTTCTTTTTTTTTTATAAATTCTCTTGTTTTTGTTGTTCTTGGCCTGCAAAAAACCCTAAAATCAAAATCGTCCCTTAAGTCATTACTGAAAAGAGTTAGATTTTATGTTCATGGAGCCTTTTGGTATCTTTCCTTAATTGGGTCACACTGTGTGCTCAGATCTGACTCATTTTTGTGCGTATAAATTCCCTTTTTTCTTTATATGTGTGTTCAGGGTAGATGTCTATGTGTGTGGTTGGTGGTTTCTACTTATGGAAAGCATTATCTTCACTTTTATCTTTACTCATTTCTCTCTTTTATTTTCATTCTTGGAACATAGAAATTGACAGAAGAGAGTGAGCACACAGAGGCACTTGTATAAGCTATACTTTTGCTTTTGCGTGCTCACTTCTCTTTCTGTCAGCTTCCAGTGCCGGAATCTGATCTATTTTCGTTCAGTTCTTGGCCTGTTTTTGTTCCAAATCAACCACTCTTTTCTTCGCCTCTCTCATTCTCTATATCAACTGTGTTGAGTTGAAGAAAGAAGACAAAACACCACCTTATACGATAACGGAGGAGAAAAATGGTGAACGCTTGATCATGACAACTCTAGTGTGTCTATTTCTTTTCGTCTTTACTCATTTGAATTTGATTATTACTATAATCTTATATTTAATGACGCTAAACAGCTTGAAAGCGTGACTTTTGATGATATTTTTGTGTGAAGGTACGCCTAATTAGTGATTACTGTGCGGATTTTGCGGCAAAACTCTGCTTAGCATGGGACCATTCACGTTATCTAGCTAGTATGGTCCTTACATTACTTCTCTTCATGCTATTATCATCCTCTTAAGCGTTTCCCTTTTCTTTTTTTTTTTAATTTCCTGCGCATGCGATGATGCACACTCCGATTCGAGTCTGTTCTCACCTGAATCTAACAAGAATCTACTCGCTAGTAATCTCAATCAAATTGGCTATTTTAATAATGGAACCCTAATATTCTACTGCTTTTGCCTATTGGTGTTGATGATTTGACCAAAAATATAATTATTTGGTATTGCAAAGTAACGTTTAATGTCAGTAGATGAGTTTTCATTGTGATTTGATGTCACTTATCGAGTGTAGAAGGGGAAAGAGAGGTTAATTTTGCATCTATTATTCTTCTTGTTCTTATGTTTTGTAGCAGAGTCGTGGAGTGCTCTAAAGAACCATAAATCCATTTACCATGGGAAATTTTTTACTTTAATTGATGAGTTATCAATCAGGTTTAGGGATTTCCTCGAAATAGCCAGCTAGTTGGTAATACAAATAGTGAATTTCAAGATCTTGAGGATTATCAGATTTTGCAGCGGCACAATTTGTTTTATTCGGGTTCGCATGTAAGTTATTTAGCGAAATAACAATTATGATATAACAAGAGTTATCTTGAACACTTAACATAAAATTGACTGGTTTAAAGTTAAGTATCGTAATTAATTAAACAGTTTATACATCTGCATCATAATTTCCTCTGAGTTTACAGTACCTGTGCTACCTGAAATCATTCCCTTGTTATTTATGTACATAATGTGAGAAAAATGTTTAATTTAATTGTATCCAGTAACATTTTATCTTTTATTATGTAATTATGTGCAGGTTCTTTGTTAAGAATATGATAAAACAGCTATAATATCTGTCATACATATTTATTTTATGTGGGGAAATGATTCTCTTGTCTTCCATTTCTCATGTTGATTTGTGCCTTTGATTGCTCCTGAGATGAAAAAGGGAAATCATCTATACATAATACTGATGACTCAAATTAATTATATGTAGTGGTTCTTCTCAAGTTGCCTGATTTAGTTTTCAATCATATGTTAAGTTTACTGAACTTGAGATTGCCAGTGAGCATTTTCTACTATTCTGAATTTATGATGTTAACATTTTGCTCTATGTATTTGTTCCGTTAATATATGCCTTTCACATGCAGTTTTATTAATTTTAAATTTGTAAATATGCTTTCCCTTAACGTTTTGGGGTTTTAATTAGTTTCTTATAGGACACATTATTAGCTTATGTATAAAAGTTTCATCAAAGATTTGGTCATATTAAAAGGTTTTATGTTCTTGTATATTTTAGTAAATTGACTTGGTTTGAAGCTTCCAGGATAGAAACACATCAACTAACCTTTTATCTTCATTGAATAATTCATCCTTATCTTCAAGCATTGCATTAATCGAGGATGTCAACCACTTAGATTGTTTTATTTATAATACATTGTTGACAATGTGTGCATTTGTATCTATGTATTATTTGGGGGTGACATATATGTATTGAGATCATCTCAAATAAATAAATAAATAAATCATATATTAGTTGTTTTCAAAAGGATTTAGAGCTTGTAGTGGTATGAAAACCTTGAAAGTAATTAGTGGTTGGATATAATTTGAAGTAGAGTTAAAGTAATTGGATGATGACGATTAATGGAGAATTAACATGTAAGTCGATTGTTCTTTTCAAGGCAATGCCTGACTCTACTAATTATTTTTACATTTATATTCGGCTTTCTAAGTGTTTGATCACCAATATCTTCCTTGTTTGGTAAACAAATCCATGAAATGTTGTATAAAAATATAGTATGAGCTAGAATTACATACTTGGAAACATGTATTTGATCAATGGAAAGTGTGAAAATACGGGTTTTTAACATTACAAAAATAATTTTTTTAGCCCATTACTGGTAGATTATATTAAAAATCCTTGTTTTTTTTTCTTGTTAATGGAGTGTAGAGAAGGAAAAGATACCGTGATGCAGTTTTTGTTCATTGTGATGGTTGTGATTTATGTGAAGTGTATATTTCCCTTTAGTTTTAGAATTATTACTTCTGAAATTCACTAGTTACTACTAATGGTTCAGGTTTGTGTTCTAGAAAAATGATATGAAAGGCTTAATCCATTTTTTAGATTGATTATTTTTAGGTAAACTTGGTAATTGGAATAAAGAATAAATGAATTACAATTACAAGCTACAACCAGCCCTTGGACATGCCCAAGAGCCACTGAAAACAAAAAGGAGCAGCAAGGAATGGAAACCATCCCTGGAGCCCAGCATCTAAGCAGTAAGCAATCAAAAGGAGAAGAGAAAAAACCTTAAGACTGCTGCAAAAACTACAACACACAACCCCTATATACGGGCAGCATAAGCCAACTTATATACACATGCTAAACAATATTCCACTGCCCAAAACATCCTACACAACAAAAAAGACCTGCACAACCCAGCAAGTACCCAGATATCCTGCTGCATCATCATACTGAAGGTGTTGTTGAAATTCTTAAGATTCTGAGTTAATTAGAACAAGTGGCTGAGCGTCAAAGTGAAATTAAGCAACTTAGAATATACACATATTTGATGTGTGTGTATATATGTATTTATTCAAATAACTATTAAATTAGAAATTAGGAGAGTGACTAATAAGCTGGTTTTTTGCGGGCTTTCATACAACTATCCATCAGTGACAGCAAGTTCACATCAGTGACTTCATTTATTAGTTTCTTATAGTCCAGTTATTTTTCTTTTGAAGATTTTATTTTTTACCATCTGCATGCATCTTTTCGTTTTGTAATTAAGTTTTTGGTTTAAGTTTAGGTATTCATAAGTTAAAGTGGATCATTGAATGTTTAAGTACACATATGATGGTTCCTCAATGTTTAATCTGGTATTAAACTGTACTTTCAGGTTTGACAAATATGGCAATTGATAAATGAATCTAGGAATATTACCTCTGTCCAGGAGGCTTATGGCATGGCTTTATTTCCACTGGTAATATGTAAAATCAACACTTTATTGTTCATTAGTTGTTGTTGATAGATTCCGAGGCGACTGTGATTGATCTGTAAGTCTGTCATTGATATCAAAATAGAATATCAATGTGATTTATTGCTATGATCAAAAGTGCTTTCTTTTATGTTTTACTTCTAATATTCCTTTTATGCCATAATAGATTATATCATGAGATCCCTTGAGCAATTTTTTAAAGTTTTTGCACCCAGCTAATTGTTGTTTGCGTCATTAGGTAGCTGTAGCTCTCAATTTTTAGCTGGCTGAAAGAACTTTCTATAATTCAAATCCGTCAGTGCTTTCTTTATACATTTTATGAATTTGAATCATTCCTTGTCTGATGAGGTAAGATGCAGGTAACATTTTCTTACGCTTTGAGCCCCTATGTTTAGCATTGGAGTACGTTCTTCACCAACGACAGAAATGTTGGATTCCGACTGAAGATTAGTATGACGTATGTTGCTAGAGTTTGTAACTTGTGATCATAAAGACTGACTGTTTTAGAGCTTGTGAGATATAAATACTGGTGATCAATAAAGACCATTGAGTGAGAACACAGTTATAAATACTGAATTTGGTTTTCTTAATTAAAACGTTTAACATGATACTCAAAAGTATAAAAATGAAATTTTACTTGTTTTAGTGCATGGTAATTAAGGATATATTTATCTAAAGAATGTGTTGATATAATAAAAAGTTTTGTCTGAATGTAACATTGAATATATTTGGATTAAGGGGAAGTAGGGAAAATGGTCTTTAGGAGTTCTCTTTATCTGTGTGAAGTTGGATAATCAAAGAGTCAAGTGGATTTATTGGCGATTGATAGGATTTACCTGCGGTCTTTTTCTGATTCAAATACTACAATGTTCTACTTGAGATATGAATAATTCTACCCTCTTATATATGAGTTTGTTTTGTTTAAGTCACATCTTTGGTTAACCTTAAATTTTCAGAAGCCTGATTCTCACTTTGGCAGCGGAATTGATATTTTATTTTAGCAGCTTCAGCTAGTGGGTACACCATTTGGATTTCTCAAATGAAAACCAAGAAACCTTGTGGGGAGAGCTCACCACTTTTAAGGTATTAGAAGGGTCTGAAGGCAAGAATTTTATTGATGATATTATGATTTGTGTTTACTCTTTTGAGTAATTAATAGATACAGCAACCTTCCATGTAAGAGTATACTTTTGTTTGATAAAATGAACTTGTTGCTTAAGTGAATCGTGTTCAAATAATACAAGAACATAACAGATCCAATATCTGTGATCCAGCTTAGATGGGATCATTGATACCCAAAGGTTGAATTCAAAAATAGTATGATAGAGTCATAGACCCTTTGAGTTTATGCCTCTCTCCCTATTATGTTTCTTAATTTATCTGCTATGTACCTTTGTGCCACTTCTTTTGTGGAATTTTGCCAATTGCAATGCAGTGAGGATATGGCAAGAAAACTATTTCATGACCTTACCAGATTATATGCTCAACGCAACTGACCACCATAGTATTTTAAGGCTTAATCAACTTCCTTTTTTTCTGTGACCAAGGAACTGGAACCCAGATTTGTATTTATAGCATTTGAGTGCAGATTTGTTGTACTATTGTGGAGATTTTATCTTATTTGGTGCATGAATAATGTGTCTCATATTTATCTTCAGGATGTAGATGAAAGCAGCAGGTGCAAAGGAATGTGGTGCTTTATTCTGAAAAAGATCTCAAAGCTTAATGACCTAGATTTTGCATTTACACATCTATTTACATGCAGTGGGGCTCCTCTGATCAATGTCTGTTGGGCATGCAAATGTTTCAGATGGTCAAAAATAGTTGCTTTACGGCATTGAATTCTGACAGCTCTAATTCCTATTTACTTTAGGTACTGAGGATCTGTTGATAAGGATGACAGCTTTTCTTATTGTCGTTTTGGTTGTAGGTGAAAGCTTCTCTAAGTTCTCATTTACACATTTATTCTGTGCATAGAGAGAGGTATCTCATTGAATGAAATTGGAAGAATACTGCAATCAAGTACTATATTATTCATAAGGAATCTCGAGTAGCATTTCAAATTTCTCATCTAAAAATTATGTGTCAAAGCTAGACTACACATCCACAATAAAGTTTCAAAATTTCTCTTCTTAAGTGTCATCCTATGTAATCATTTACATGTAGTAAGTACCGCATAGGGTAACACATTACTTACAGAAAATAAATTTGAGATATTATTCGAATTGTGGGTCTTAAATCCTTATCCCAGAAGCTGAGATAAAATGTTTTTTTTTTTTTTTTTTCTCTGACTCCATGTGTTTAACCTTTTAGCTTTCTCTAAAAAAATTTCTGTGTAAGAACTATAAAAAATGTGAGATGTATTGTTGTCACTTTTGTTGACTGTTATGGTTTTGCCTAAGCACGGGAGTTTGCACTCTCCAGAATTGTCAAAATTATAACTGGAAGACTTTTGATGGTTAATTGTGACCTTTACAGTAGAGGTTTTCCAATGATATTCTTCCTAGTAATTTGATTACTTGATGCCTTTGAGGTTTCCTGAATTAGCACTACTTAGATGCTTCCTTACAAAGGTTTGCTGGTAAACATTTGCTAAATCAAAAATGTCGTCGTGGTTTTTCAATGATATTCTGTTGTAAAAATCGAATAATCTGCAGCGGCTTGGGTAGCTGTTTATACTTGTGAGATATGATTTATATAGCGAATCTTCATGGCACTTTGAGCAAACTTCTAATAGCTAAAGTTCAATGCAAGGCAACATTATAGAATGCAACAGGACTTAGTGGTGTGAGGCTGTTGTTCGACAAAGATGGGCTGTCAAGAACTTAGAAGATGTAGTGGGGTGGGTAGGTCAAATGGTCAATACGCGAAAAAAAAGTACTCAAAACGCAATCCTGTAATATGTATAGTTGAGAAACTATTAGTATTAGGGCAAAATTATTTATGTCTTTTCTGTCATATTTTGAAGTACCTCCAAGATTTCGCATTACAAATACAAAGACGTTGAATATGCCGATATAGTTTTGTTAAAATGTGGGTTTCCATGCTAAACTTGAAGAGTGCAGTATCTCTAAATTTATGGTGAGTTTTGTAATTGCAGGCGCAGCTGGTGCTTCAAAAGAAGTTGCATGATTGATGAAGGACTTGAATTTCCGAAAATATTAATTATAAACAACAAATACTAGTATGTATAACTATTTGCAAGTCAGAAATAAAATGATGATGTGACAATGTACTATACATGGCGGGAAAATTATTAGATTGTACCATAATTATTCTCGGTCTCATCACTAATGTCACTGTCCTCTCCAGTACTCTGGATGGATTGATTCTTTTTGTTTATATAATTGACCCTTCTAATGCAGGCCTTTTGAACCAGTCAATTCAACATTTTCTTTTCTTTTCTTTTCCTGTACTAAATCTAAAATCCACTAAATAATAGAATTTTACATGGAATTCTTGTTATATAATTCAGCGATTTTGTATAAATTTTTTATTTAATGTACGCAACAACGTGGTCTTATCTAGCATCTTTACACATCATAAAAAAATTACGTAATAGAGTGAGAGAGTACCACGCAAATTAAGACTCATTAAATTTAACAAAATTTTATGAGTTACAGATGGAATGGCGAAAGAGGGCAAGAAATTATGATTTTACTACAGCAATACACAAGAATTTAAAATCATGATTTTGATTATATCAATATTCAATATCATTGAATTCCTTTGAGCCCGGTTCTGCTTCATTATTTTGAGAGGACACCAGCAGCAAATAGTAGATTCCTTCGAGAAAACTGTTTGCAGGGAAACATTAGATATTATCATTTTACGCCTTCTGGAGAAGAAAAAAGAAAAGGGAAAATGAAATAAAATTCTAGCAATACCTGCACAGTATAGACTGGTGTCGACTTAGTAGGCAGAGTTTTCAACGATCTGAGTCTGTTGGGATTTCCACTTCTACAGAGGTATAAAAACACATGAAGAAATAATTCCAAAGAAAAGTAAATTAGGCACAGTTACTTTTTAAGAGATAAAACTTACTTTTCTTCAGTCTTAGGCACCTTTGTGCTAGTAGTGACATCCCATAATTTTACGGTGCTATCAGCAGATCCAGATGCAAGAAGCGTACCTTCACAACTGGCATGTATAGTATAGATTCGTGTTAAAAATAATAAACCAGTCGATTCTTTTTTGAAATGTTTAAGACATCCACTGGGTAGCAAAGAAAACCTGAACGCAAGTGACCACACACATGAGGTGTGACCCATCAGTGGCGTGACACAACGACCACTTGCAAGGTCCCACATCATAATAGCACCATCTTCATCGCCGGATGCCATATAGCGACCATCAGGTGACATTGCCAAGGACAGAATCATACTTCTATGACCAACAAAAATCCGGACACAGTCCCCGCTCACAACATCCCATAATCGAACTGTTTTGTCACTAGAACCAGTTGCAATATAGTTGGAATTGGCATGCCATCGGACACACTGAAACAAGCAATCTAACTATCATTAATAATATACAACTAAAAAGTAATCTAATTAACCAAAAAGCATTTTGCTGACTTCTTGCAGGGAACAGGAGCTCCCAAAGAGTTTAATAAGAAGGATGCCACTTAAAGGTACACCAGATCAATTAAAGAACTGATATCAGGCATAATCAAGCCTAAATCACCATCAAACAGTAACTTAAATCAGTAGGATTTCATTCAATGAGAGAGAAGAGGGAAAGAACAAAAACAACTCACGTCAACATCAGACAGATGCCCTGCCGCTATTCGTAAAGGCTGTATTCTATCTATAGACCAAACCCTTGCTGTTCGATCATGGGAACAGCTAGCAAAATAATGTCCTAATGGAGAAAACTGCACCAAGAGATGACAATAAAGAACATTTAGTATGTACACATATGAGGAGTAAACAGACAACCAAGTTTTAAAAAGTTGATGGAAGCTATGTACAATCCCTCTATAACCGAAAGAAAGTAAACAAAAAATCAAGACCTGCACAAAACTCAAACTAGAATTACGTTTAAAAGTGTCACCTAACCCAGCAATCTACAGCTATTAAAAAGCCCCACACACCTGCCCACCCCCAACGCCATAACAAAAATAATCAAACACATTAGGAACGTAAATTAGGCAATAACTGAGATGACTGTATCATGTGTGAGATTGTCACAGAGAAAAACAGTAGAGCAGGTTTCAGTTTATTGACCAGTAAAATCTAAGGCAATGTTAACTGCAGCAAGAGCTAATGTATTTTATAAATCAACAAGGTAAACATTATAAAACACGAATTGAAAAACAAAGTTAAATGTGACATAAGGAAGGGCAAGTAAGCGCATTAGGCAAAAAACATTAATGTGCAGGATTAAGATGGAAATAGTCCCGACACACCATATTACAAAAATGTCTTAACAAATTGAATAATTTCACACTACTATTCCATTTTTTTTTAAATATATAACATATACTGTAAATTCAATGTATACCTGAACGTCCCAAACAGGATAGTTGTGACCCTTGTAGCAAACAAGATTCGCATTTAGTTTTGTGCTCCATAATCGAACTGCAAGCACAGCAATGTCATTTTTTTTTTTTTTTTTTTTCCCGGTATGGAAAAGAACAAAAGGAAGAACCAACAGATACTAGCAGTCATATAATAGCCTAGAAGAGCATACTTGTTGCGTCTGCTGAGCAGGAAAGAATATAATCCCCAAGAGGACTAAAACTGGCAGAATATACTGGCCCTGAATGACCCTGAAATAATGTATAAGATCTTTTGCTACCATTTGCCCCTAAAGTATCTTCCTTTGCTGTAGTATCATTTTCACCCTGCGAAACGGCTGACACCAACACTGTTTAACAACAAAATCTTTCCTCATCTAAATATCTGAGCATAAGACAAACTCACTTAGGCATGTTAACCTATTTACTATCATATCTGAAGAGAGGGCAATAATAGCTGACAAGATGTAAATTGTGGCAAGCAAAGGAAAACAATAATCACAAGGAAAGTGAATACTATTTGTACAAACTTACAACTTCTAGTTTGTTGCCCAAGCTTTGCCATATCCCAAACCTGTAGAGGCAAAGATCAAAATCAGCAACCAATCGACCCACAAGATGTGAATTGTGTAAATTAGATAATATACAACCTTCAACGATGAGTCTGAGAATCCACCAGCAACCAAGGATCCATCATGTGATATCGATGCACAATTTAAACTGGAAAATATTAAATTAAATAATAAGTGAGTTTGCACAAATAAAAACCATGAATGCCCCAACAAAGTTGACGATTGAACCACTAAAACTTAATTAGACATTACCCGTTATGTGTGTTGATAAATGTATAAAAGCAGACTGATGGCAATGCAACACTGCTCAACTGTACACGGTTTCTCAAGTCTTCAAGAAAAGACTGTTCCACCTCAACTGGCCTGCAGTGAATCAATGACAATCAATAGAAGTAATGAAACATATCTAACTGTAACCCAGCTCACATTTCCAAAAAAAGTACCATGAGTTAAAATACATTTATATCGCAGGTAACACTGATGATAAAAGATAATAACTATATGAAACTATTTTTAATCAATTGAAACTGGAAACGAGTGAAACGGTTTTACACCAAATACAGCTACAACTGATGTTTGGTTTTGAGAAATTCTTAAACTTGCATTTCTTAGTTCAAACTAAGTGCAACTTGAAACAGACCCAAAATACTTCTAAATGTTGGAGATTAACAAATTTGAGACAGGAAATCATTAGAAACACTAGTAATTATTTATATTTTGTCCTTGCATGTGTGTGTAGGAGGGGGGATGCATTGAATGCATCTCATGCTTTTCATATCCATTTCTGAATACTATTCAGTCATTATGTTTGCTTTTTCTTTTTTTCAGAGTCGTACTTTTCTTACACAATTTCAATTGTTTGATGACCCAACATAAATTAAAATCATTATCATGTCATGCACTGAAATATAATTTTAGCTTGAATCCAAATCAAACATCTATAGGGGAAAAATTAAATAGGGGATCTTTGAAAAATACATTACGGGCAAAGCAAGCTCCGATTTCACCCGTGGGGCCACTGGCACAGTGTTAGCCTCTGGACGTGATGTTTTTGCTGTTGCGTTGATAGCTTTGTCCTTCTTCAACTTTTTCATTGAAGTGCCTTGCTTTCCACCTTCTACTGATCTTTTCTGAACAAGAGAAACATAGCAAGAAAAGCTACTCAGAAAAGGAGAACATTTATGATAACATTTCTACACAATAACTAAGAACTTTAAATATATAGACATAGCATAAGCATTTCAATTATTCCATTTCTTACATGGTTTTCAAAGGAAAGGCATAAATATTGACAAGTTACAGGCCTTGAGAAATATGTGTACCTTGTTCTCATCTACCTCCCCCTCTTTGTTTTCTCCTTCTGCTTTTTCAGAATCTGATAGTAAACCTCCTGTTTTCTCCAAGCGGCTTTCTAAAGAATCTTCAAGCAACTGTGATAAACATATAATGAAGGCTCAAAGTCAAAAAATCAGATAGCTAGCACACTGGCCATAATAGCTGCATTGTAAAAAAAATTTGATACATTTGCTAGGCCGGTAGCACAACTTTAAGTTAAGCATCGAGTCATAACTGGCTAGAAAAAACTCTCAATTTTGGATGTGCACTTAACAAGTGATATGAATTTGAGAATGTGGTAAAATATGTTCCAAATATTCAGATACCAATTTCTGGCGTTTTAAGAAGAAACAAAATAATCAGAGGACAATTAATTTAAAAGAAAAAACTACTTCAGAAATCATAACAAAATGTTGAAGAAGTTTAGAGATAATCCTTGCAACTTCCAAAAGAAATATATAGTCATTGAAGATATTTTACAAGGAAAAAAATCAAAGACGAGAACAATCCATATAAAACACTATACTGGCCCCACCAACTCACCCCCCAGTGTACTTCCTTTTGATTTATTTTATTAGCTGCATCCTGGTTGCTTCCAATAAGTGTAACTATCTCAGCATCATCGGAAATTGAGCTGGGCTGTCCCGGAGAAACTATTCCCAACAAGCAAATAAAAGCATCACCAGAAGGTACAGAAAATCTTATCACAATCCAAAATATAAACTATATTAATGCAATTAAACAGCAATGCAAAACAATTGTACCTTCAAAGTTAATACGTTCATTGATGATCCCAAGCATTTTAGTACATTGTGTCTTGTGTAGATACTGCAGCAGAAGCTCATAGGAGTACTGTCAAAATGAAAGACAATAAGTTTATCAACTATTTGCAAGAATCAACGAGCCCAGCTCCTAAACTTTCACCAGATTTAATCAACCAATATATTACCTGACATATCTTAATGTTGACTTTGCTATGCCTTAGAGAATGAGCAAATTCCATCTCCTGATTAATAATATCATGGTGAGAATTTTTTTATTAGTAGTTTAACTGTACTTAGTGTAGGGTGGCAACTAACCTCCAGATGAGAGGGAGTAAGAACCCCTTCCAACTTCTGAAGGTCTCGTAAGTGTAGCATTTCATGGTCTTCACGAAAGCTATTGAAAAAGGTTCTTGCTGGGGACATCAACACAATTGCATAAATACATATACATACAAACAATCATTGAAATCAGCATAATTAGGGAAAGGACTTGAAGAAAGAGTTTAAAAATATACCCTCTTGGATATGCTTTTTAGCCACCAGATCCATGAAACAGTGGATAAACACTGGATAGAGCACATGAAGCAATTCATGCTGAAAAATTCAAAGACAAATTAAGTTACTATAAAAGAAACTTATACCAAGGATCCTAACATAAAATACTAAAAAGCAACAAAAATAACTACTTACCTTGTACAGATCCAAGGAGCTATAAGTCCATGACCTCAGTTTGCTATATTCATCCTGGTATCGTGCAGGACCATCCTCTGATCTAAAAAGCATGAATATTTATTAAATAACAAAGAATATACCATGAACTTCAACTATTCATTAAAGAAATCACTAAAAATGGCAAGACATAGTGACTATTTTTATGAACTTGGTAGCCCTATACAAATATCGATCATCCAGGTCACAGAACAAGTGATTCTGCACTGTCTGAGGTTCAAACGAGGGAAAATTTGTTCCATACATACTGTCTACTTGAATTTACAACTAAACACAGAACCCGTAAAGCTCTTAACTTCATGATGATTTAGATTTTTTATGAATTTCCAGCAGCATTTTGCTTCAAATTGCATTATTAAAACCTAGCATTTGAAGTCGTAAATTACCTAAGCAAATTAAACGAAGGTGAACCTAAAATACTTATAAATTTCGAAACTCGAAGGATAGATAAGAAATAATAGAGGAAAATAAAGAGAGAAAGAGTAAAGAAGTACTCGGAGAAGGAGCGAAAGAACTTGGAGAGTTCGGGATCGTTGAGTACGTCGATGGAATTGTTGTTGGAGCTGTTATTGTTCTTGCGTTGAAGTTCAGCTCTAAAAGCAGTCTCGGCCTCGTTGAAGCCCTTCTTTTTCAGGAACGTCGTCACGAAATCCGTCAAGCGTGAGTCGTCCATCCTCTCGTCGAAGCTCTGCCCCTGCTACTCCACCTCTGTCTGCAAATAATTTGATTAGAATCATACTAATTTCAAGGCTCAACACTTGATGGGCCTCCAGGTCTGCCCATTAATCAGCCCAAAAAATTTGTGTCTGATATTGGGCTTCATACCAGATAGAGCCCAAACTCAGTCTCTATCCTACTAAGATTGAGACTTAATGAGCTCAAATTTGGGCTTAAATAAGCCCATTCTAAACTATACTAAAATATGATTTGGTTTGATAACTTTTTTTTTTTTTTTTTTTTTAATAACCGGGGTGTGCCAACTTGCACACAACTCAACTAATTTTCGAGTCTATTGAACACCCTATAAACTCAATAAATCAAATAAATCACAAATGTAGTAGGTTTCCACTTTGTGAGACTCGAACATAAGACATTTGAGTAACTCACCTAGATGGCTAAAGTATTGTCGTTCGGTCACAAGACTAATGGTTTTGATTTGATAACATTACAATATCAATATTTTGGTTATTCATAACAACGTTTAGTTATTATAATTTGTAAACGATTTTTCAATTTCCCATATACTATAATCAATGAAGTATTACTTTATTAGTAAGAAGGAATTATAACATCATTACGTTACTCAAAATATGAATTGACATGGCTCAAGTTATATTTCACCTTATTGTAGTTGGTTTATAGCATTTTTTTTTTCTTTTATTGGGGTAAACTTTCTGTGACTCGAACACATTTTTTTTTAAATATATAACATATACTGTAAATTCAATGTATACCTGAACGTCCCAAACAGGATAGTTGTGACCCTTGTAGCAAACAAGATTCGCATTTAGTTTTGTGCTCCATAATCGAACTGCAAGCACAGCAATGTCATTTTTTTTTTTTTTTTTTTTCCCGGTATGGAAAAGAACAAAAGGAAGAACCAACAGATACTAGCAGTCATATAATAGCCTAGAAGAGCATACTTGTTGCGTCTGCTGAGCAGGAAAGAATATAATCCCCAAGAGGACTAAAACTGGCAGAATATACTGGCCCTGAATGACCCTGAAATAATGTATAAGATCTTTTGCTACCATTTGCCCCTAAAGTATCTTCCTTTGCTGTAGTATCATTTTCACCCTGCGAAACGGCTGACACCAACACTGTTTAACAACAAAATCTTTCCTCATCTAAATATCTGAGCATAAGACAAACTCACTTAGGCATGTTAACCTATTTACTATCATATCTGAAGAGAGGGCAATAATAGCTGACAAGATGTAAATTGTGGCAAGCAAAGGAAAACAATAATCACAAGGAAAGTGAATACTATTTGTACAAACTTACAACTTCTAGTTTGTTGCCCAAGCTTTGCCATATCCCAAACCTGTAGAGGCAAAGATCAAAATCAGCAACCAATCGACCCACAAGATGTGAATTGTGTAAATTAGATAATATACAACCTTCAACGATGAGTCTGAGAATCCACCAGCAACCAAGGATCCATCATGTGATATCGATGCACAATTTAAACTGGAAAATATTAAATTAAATAATAAGTGAGTTTGCACAAATAAAAACCATGAATGCCCCAACAAAGTTGACGATTGAACCACTAAAACTTAATTAGACATTACCCGTTATGTGTGTTGATAAATGTATAAAAGCAGACTGATGGCAATGCAACACTGCTCAACTGTACACGGTTTCTCAAGTCTTCAAGAAAAGACTGTTCCACCTCAACTGGCCTGCAGTGAATCAATGACAATCAATAGAAGTAATGAAACATATCTAACTGTAACCCAGCTCACATTTCCAAAAAAAGTACCATGAGTTAAAATACATTTATATCGCAGGTAACACTGATGATAAAAGATAATAACTATATGAAACTATTTTTAATCAATTGAAACTGGAAACGAGTGAAACGGTTTTACACCAAATACAGCTACAACTGATGTTTGGTTTTGAGAAATTCTTAAACTTGCATTTCTTAGTTCAAACTAAGTGCAACTTGAAACAGACCCAAAATACTTCTAAATGTTGGAGATTAACAAATTTGAGACAGGAAATCATTAGAAACACTAGTAATTATTTATATTTTGTCCTTGCATGTGTGTGTAGGAGGGGGGATGCATTGAATGCATCTCATGCTTTTCATATCCATTTCTGAATACTATTCAGTCATTATGTTTGCTTTTTCTTTTTTTCAGAGTCGTACTTTTCTTACACAATTTCAATTGTTTGATGACCCAACATAAATTAAAATCATTATCATGTCATGCACTGAAATATAATTTTAGCTTGAATCCAAATCAAACATCTATAGGGGAAAAATTAAATAGGGGATCTTTGAAAAATACATTACGGGCAAAGCAAGCTCCGATTTCACCCGTGGGGCCACTGGCACAGTGTTAGCCTCTGGACGTGATGTTTTTGCTGTTGCGTTGATAGCTTTGTCCTTCTTCAACTTTTTCATTGAAGTGCCTTGCTTTCCACCTTCTACTGATCTTTTCTGAACAAGAGAAACATAGCAAGAAAAGCTACTCAGAAAAGGAGAACATTTATGATAACATTTCTACACAATAACTAAGAACTTTAAATATATAGACATAGCATAAGCATTTCAATTATTCCATTTCTTACATGGTTTTCAAAGGAAAGGCATAAATATTGACAAGTTACAGGCCTTGAGAAATATGTGTACCTTGTTCTCATCTACCTCCCCCTCTTTGTTTTCTCCTTCTGCTTTTTCAGAATCTGATAGTAAACCTCCTGTTTTCTCCAAGCGGCTTTCTAAAGAATCTTCAAGCAACTGTGATAAACATATAATGAAGGCTCAAAGTCAAAAAATCAGATAGCTAGCACACTGGCCATAATAGCTGCATTGTAAAAAAAATTTGATACATTTGCTAGGCCGGTAGCACAACTTTAAGTTAAGCATCGAGTCATAACTGGCTAGAAAAAACTCTCAATTTTGGATGTGCACTTAACAAGTGATATGAATTTGAGAATGTGGTAAAATATGTTCCAAATATTCAGATACCAATTTCTGGCGTTTTAAGAAGAAACAAAATAATCAGAGGACAATTAATTTAAAAGAAAAAACTACTTCAGAAATCATAACAAAATGTTGAAGAAGTTTAGAGATAATCCTTGCAACTTCCAAAAGAAATATATAGTCATTGAAGATATTTTACAAGGAAAAAAATCAAAGACGAGAACAATCCATATAAAACACTATACTGGCCCCACCAACTCACCCCCCAGTGTACTTCCTTTTGATTTATTTTATTAGCTGCATCCTGGTTGCTTCCAATAAGTGTAACTATCTCAGCATCATCGGAAATTGAGCTGGGCTGTCCCGGAGAAACTATTCCCAACAAGCAAATAAAAGCATCACCAGAAGGTACAGAAAATCTTATCACAATCCAAAATATAAACTATATTAATGCAATTAAACAGCAATGCAAAACAATTGTACCTTCAAAGTTAATACGTTCATTGATGATCCCAAGCATTTTAGTACATTGTGTCTTGTGTAGATACTGCAGCAGAAGCTCATAGGAGTACTGTCAAAATGAAAGACAATAAGTTTATCAACTATTTGCAAGAATCAACGAGCCCAGCTCCTAAACTTTCACCAGATTTAATCAACCAATATATTACCTGACATATCTTAATGTTGACTTTGCTATGCCTTAGAGAATGAGCAAATTCCATCTCCTGATTAATAATATCATGGTGAGAATTTTTTTATTAGTAGTTTAACTGTACTTAGTGTAGGGTGGCAACTAACCTCCAGATGAGAGGGAGTAAGAACCCCTTCCAACTTCTGAAGGTCTCGTAAGTGTAGCATTTCATGGTCTTCACGAAAGCTATTGAAAAAGGTTCTTGCTGGGGACATCAACACAATTGCATAAATACATATACATACAAACAATCATTGAAATCAGCATAATTAGGGAAAGGACTTGAAGAAAGAGTTTAAAAATATACCCTCTTGGATATGCTTTTTAGCCACCAGATCCATGAAACAGTGGATAAACACTGGATAGAGCACATGAAGCAATTCATGCTGAAAAATTCAAAGACAAATTAAGTTACTATAAAAGAAACTTATACCAAGGATCCTAACATAAAATACTAAAAAGCAACAAAAATAACTACTTACCTTGTACAGATCCAAGGAGCTATAAGTCCATGACCTCAGTTTGCTATATTCATCCTGGTATCGTGCAGGACCATCCTCTGATCTAAAAAGCATGAATATTTATTAAATAACAAAGAATATACCATGAACTTCAACTATTCATTAAAGAAATCACTAAAAATGGCAAGACATAGTGACTATTTTTATGAACTTGGTAGCCCTATACAAATATCGATCATCCAGGTCACAGAACAAGTGATTCTGCACTGTCTGAGGTTCAAACGAGGGAAAATTTGTTCCATACATACTGTCTACTTGAATTTACAACTAAACACAGAACCCGTAAAGCTCTTAACTTCATGATGATTTAGATTTTTTATGAATTTCCAGCAGCATTTTGCTTCAAATTGCATTATTAAAACCTAGCATTTGAAGTCGTAAATTACCTAAGCAAATTAAACGAAGGTGAACCTAAAATACTTATAAATTTCGAAACTCGAAGGATAGATAAGAAATAATAGAGGAAAATAAAGAGAGAAAGAGTAAAGAAGTACTCGGAGAAGGAGCGAAAGAACTTGGAGAGTTCGGGATCGTTGAGTACGTCGATGGAATTGTTGTTGGAGCTGTTATTGTTCTTGCGTTGAAGTTCAGCTCTAAAAGCAGTCTCGGCCTCGTTGAAGCCCTTCTTTTTCAGGAACGTCGTCACGAAATCCGTCAAGCGCGAGTCGTCCATCTTCTCGTCGAAGCTCTGCCCCTGCTACTCCACCTTTGTCTGCAAATAATTTGATTATAATCATACTAATTTCAAGGCTCAACACTTGCTGGGCCTCCAGATCGGCCCATTAAATCAGCCCAAACAAATTTATGACTAATATTGGGCTTCATACCAGATAGAGCCCAAACTCAGTCTGAATCCTACTAAGATTGAGACTTAATGAGCTCAAATTTGGGCTTAAATAAGCCCATTCTAGACTATAATAAAATATGATTTGGTTTGATAACCTTTTTTTTTTTTTTTTTTTTTTAAACCGAGGTGTGCCAACTTGTATACAACTCAACTAATTTTTGAATCTATTGAACATCCTATAAACCCAATAAGTCAAGTAAATCACAAATATAGTAGGTGACCACTTTATGATACTCGAACACAAGACTTTTGAATAACTCATCTAAATGGCTAAAGTATTGTCGTCCGGTCACAAGACTAATAGTTTTGGTTTGATAACGTTACAATATCAATATTTTGGTTATTCATAACAACGTTTAGTTTTTATAATTTGTAAATGATTTTTCAATTTCCGATATACTATAATCAATGAAGTATTACTTTATTAGTAAGAAGGAATTATAACATCATTACGTTACTCAAAATATGAATTGACATGGCTCAAGTTATATTTCACCTTATTGTAGTTGGTTCATAGTATTTTTTATTTTTTTTATTGAGGTAAACTTCATGCAACTCGAACACAAAAGTCCTAAATTGAGTTAATTCCAACGATTAAAAGGCAAAATGAAAGCTCGAATAGCATTTTTAAGGTTAAAATATTGAATAATCAACTAAATTATTCAAAGTTATGTTGTATTATTGTTCTAGGTTTGATTATAATTAAACTAGCAAAATGAAACAAACAGTTACCAAAGTAAAACCATATTGATGGCACCAAGACTAAAGCTTTATTATTCTAAGATTTATTAATTTGATTAGTTGTGGAATGAATTATTGAGTTTGAGTTGATGTGACCAACTAATTAGATGACCCAACTACTTTAGTTCTAGACATACTACTTTTTTTATTTACAATTAATTAATTTATCACAACAAATAATAATTAAAATAATAGTGACCTCAATTGTCTACTTTTTTTTATTTATTATTATTTTAGACACTTTTTTTTTATTTTTTAGAACACGGGAAGGAATAATTCATGTACATGAGTTATTTGATGTCACTAGATTCTTGATAATGGCATGGACATAGACACATATAGTACTCATTATCGAACAAATGCATGAAGCATTCAATCCCCAAAATATTTTATATGTTTTTTGAAAGTAAAAGGGATAAGTAAAGAGTTGCCCGCCATGTTTCAAAAAATGATTAATAAAAATAATGTTTTTATTATAGTTTTTATACATGTGATGCTACAGGGACAAAATAATTGTGATTTATGTTATTTTTATCAAATTTTAAATAATATAATTTCAATAATTTTATGATTGCTTACTTATATTCGATTGTCTATGATTTTTATTTTTCTGATATATCTGTCTAACACTAATAATTTTAAACTATCAAGCAATGGTTTTTCAGTTTGCTTAATGGTCCCTATTGCCTTTTTTGAAGAAAAATATAACATATATATGTATATATTTTAAATGAATATATATTATCCCAAGCAGATAACAATTTATGTGACCCACAAAAAAAGGGTTGAATCAATTGAAATGTCTGAGCTGCACGTGAAGTGTTCAGTGTTAAAGATAAAATGGGACCTAGTCTTTATGGATGGGGCGTGAGTGGAGTGGAGTGGAGCGGGCTGAGAGGAAGAGCGTTCAACATTCAACTATACAGTTGAAACAGATAAGATTGACCTTCTCGAAAGTTCTCTTGCTACACCCCTCTTTTGGGTCGTGGCGGATGAGTTATTACGATAGTCTTCTGTATGTTTGGCTTAATATTTTTATCTAGATCATATTCTCTAAATAATATTTGGCACAGTATTCCAGAAATATTACCCTATTTTTTTAATTATTTTAAACCCCATAAAGTTATTAATTTCACTAAAAACCCCCTGAAAAAAAGTTTAAAAATTAACAAAAACACCCCCATCAACCCAACTTATCAGATTCCGGCAACCACCGTCGGTGATAGCCGGAATCTATACAACGGCCTAACTTCCGACCAGAAATGGCCGGAAGTTCACCGATGTGGCCTTTTCCGGCCAGATCCACCACGGATCTGGCCGAAAAAGGCCAGATCTGGCCGTCAGTGACGGCCAAAGAAATGGCCGTCGTTGACCGAAAATGACGGCCACATCTTTGGCCGTCGATGGCCGTCGTTTGGCCTTTTTCGGCCGTCGACGGCCATAACAGACCGTAGATCTGGCCTTTTCCGGCCATATCCACCATGGATATGGCCGGAAAAGGCCATAACGACGTGTTACGGCACAAATCCGACTGGTCTGTGCCGTAACGAAATTTTTCAGCCAGATTCCGGCGTTGGTGGCCGGAATCTGACACTGCAGGTGGTGGGGGTGTTTTTGTCATTTTATATGTTAAGGTCTTTAGTTAAATTAGTAAACCTAAGGGCTTTTTCACAAATTTTTAAAATTTACCTCGTAATACTCCCCTATTCAATAATCCAATACTATCCCTAAAATCCTATCCAAAATACTAAACCAAACGCACCACTTAATTTTTTTTTAAGATTAATTAAGATTGACATAAATCAGTTTGGACATCTTAATTAAAAAAAAAAAAACAAAAAATAGATGGATTAGATAGTTATAAATAATTTTATCTTATGGTTATAAAATTTTAATTTTTAAATTACAATATCTTGACGAATTAAAAATACAATTTTGGAAGATACTTTAATCTTTTATATCAATTAAAAATTCAATTTAAGTCGGTAATGTTTGCACACGTGTAAGGGTGGTCACGTGGAGATCAGGTGGGAGGGCAACTAAAATCGGGCACTGCCGGCGTTCAGTTCCTACTTCCTACCGCTCCATGGGCCCAGCTTTTATATGGGCTGGATCACATTATTTGTATTTATTTGTTTATTTCAAAATTCATTCATCAATATTATTTTGATTAATAGGCAAATTAGTGTGAATCATCTATGCATATAAATACTACTATTTGTTGAATTAAATACATGGTTTAATTTATATTTTATAAAAAAGAGAATAAATATCGTAAAATTTATTAGACACTCCTATAAAAACAATGTATTTGTTAAAAAGATAAGGGTAATACTACGTTGACAAATAAATTTTACAAATTTTTTCTCACAAACCTGACATGACACTGAATTGACATTGCTATGTCAACTCAATGACTCACGACTTTAACTAGACATGAACGACCATTCCTTAGGGATGAACGATCGTTCATTGTATAAGAAACGATCATTCCTTATAGATGAACGACCATTCATTATATAAGGAAGAGTCGATCCAATTGGAAGGAATTGTCGTTTTGTAAGAAGGATGACCATTCCATCATAGAATGGCCATTCCCCCAGGTGGAATGGTCATTCCATAGGACAGAATGACCATTCCATTCCATTCCATGAGGAATGGTCGTTCCTCATCCAAGGAACTTCGACCATTCCTCTTCCAAGGGACGACCGTTCCATCTAAGGAACGGTCATTCCTCATCCAAGGAACGATCATTCTTTATTCATAACGGTCATTCCCTATAAAAGAATGATTATTATTTAGTTTTAGTGAAAATCATTCTACGATAGTTTTAGTGGGGGCTATCAACTCAAGTGTCAAGTATGGTTTATAAGAGAAAGTTTATGAAGAGCGTTTCCCAAACCATCTTTACTCAAAAGATAATGTTTACATATAGTAACCATCACCTCAACTATAATATTAAACTATTAATTAATGTTTACAATAGTGCAGTAAATAGCATCAATTAATATCTAGTATGCTCATAAAAGTCTTTGACAAAGTTGGATGACTCAAATAGCATATACTAGTCGTTTCGTATAATTCTAAACAAAATATTTCCTCAATTAAATTTAAATTAAGGATGATTAAAAGGTCAGTCCAACTCAAACCCATATTCCAAAAATGTAGGCTCCGTTTGGTTCACAATTTTGTGTTTTTGGGAAAAGGCTTTTGAAAAAAGTTAAAAAAAAAGTTGAATTGGGCGGGTATTACGATGTAGGATTTATAAATTTTAAAATACCCCTTATGTTTGTTTTTTTACAAAACACCCCTTATAATGAAATATTAAAAATTAACAAAAACACCCTCAATCCACCCTCAAATACGGACAGCCTTCCACCACCTTCGGAGGGTTGCTGGAGTTGCCGTAACAAAAACATTAAAAATATTTAGGGGTATTTAATTGAATTAACAAATTTAGGGGGTTTAAAAAATGTTGAATAAAGTTGAATAATATTGTGAGTTTTTGGGTATTTTACTGTTTAACTTTTTTGGGAATACTAAAAGTAGTATTCCCAAAATCCAACCAAACGAAGCCGAGAGTTTTTGGGTATTTTACTGTTTAACTTTTTTGGGAATACTAAAAGTAGTATTCCCAAAATCCAACCAAACGAAGCCGTAGTTTGTTAGAATTTGTACTTGTTTTACACCAACTCAAACCCATATTCCAAAAATATAGTTTGTTAGAATTTGTACTTGTTTTACATCATCGTAAATTATTCTAGTGTATATATATATGTGATTGGACACCTTTTATAGCTTTCAGAAGTAAGTTCTACCTGAACTCACATTATGATGATATTAGAGTTACGTTTGTTTGAGGTAATAATGAGTTTGGACGTTGGTCGTGCATGCCAAGCCACAAGCATGAATGAGGATGTTAAAAGTTATATTTGTCTCATATCAGATTATTATGATGTATATACATATAGTTGGACTCTTTCATTCTTTGAACTAATTTTTAGAAATGAGTTTATTCATCATATTTTATCAACATTTATAATTCATATTGTCATTTTACATAACTTTTACACGAAATTAACATTGACATTAGTGTAATTAGTCAATACATAGTTATCTAATGTGATATTACCCATTAGCATATTAAATTCCAATCAGTCCAAAGCTAATTTTGATATTTTTTGCCTTGTTGTGGGGTAGTGAGGGGTCCTCCACTAAAGCATGATACATTAATTATTGATTAATTTTTAATCACGATACAAACACGTAAATATGAACAAATTAATGGTTACTTGACAAAACGTAATCGAGTACAGCTGGTCTTGGAATTAAAAGCAACGTCTATTCTTTAGAAAAGTAAAGTTGGGTGCCAAAAATCAGGTCAAAAAGGCCTTGACCGCCATGAATTATGGGACCCGGAAATGATTTTTCTAGCTTGATCAGGAGGAGAGTGAGAAAAAATAGTGGGTGATTAGTTAATAATATTTTTTTGATTAAACAATTCCATGTGTTGTGCTTTTGTCCGTGAGATTCGGATTTATTACGATTTGTTGAATTGAACCCCTAAAAGGCCCACGTTGGAGGCTTGGAGCGGTCATTTATTTAATTATTCGTGCTGTTGAATGGAATACTGAAGACTTTTCTACATTACCATAAATGAAAATTGAATAAATGGGGAAATTTATACATTAAAAGAAATTGCTATAAATGCTAATAAATAAACTGAGGCCTGTTATTTTCTAATAATTTGGTAATAGACCTTGCTTGAAGGGCACGAAACTCAACTAGGAATCTAAAATCTCATCAAAATCGGAGACAATTAGCTAAGCATAATTTGACATCCAAGTATTATGATTATAATATAATTTGAATGTTCGGGTCAAATTATGGACGTCTTGAGGCATAAGTGACTGGATGTATAGGAGTGGAGCCGAGCTGAGTATCTCGATACTCGAGCTCGATTTGTGATGAACCGTAACGAGTTGGTCGAGCTCAATATCGGTGTTCGAGCTCGAGCTCGCGAGTATTAAGATGCACTTGAGCTCGAGCTCGCTTAAACGAGCTTGAGCTGGAGACAAGTACTACATAATTTTAAAATCCGAAGCTCGTGAGCCAAGCCAGCCCGGATTGAACTCGGCTCGATACTGTTCACGAGCCGCTCAAGCTCGAGCTCGGCTCGACTGGCTTCAAGTCGAATTCGAGCTTTTGACGAGCCGAGCTCCAATAGCTCGCGAGTTACTCAACTCATGTTCCATCCCTAGGCATGACTTTCCACCAAATCAAAGATGTTCAGACAGAGAATTGAACTCGAGACCGTACAACTTATATATATTATCTTCAATTCGCCTAATCAATCTAGAGTGCCATAGAGGAGGTCCCTATAGTGTTACCTTATCAAATGCTAATGACCATAATTATTTTTTGATATTTTATGGGTTAATTATTTTATTTTTATGTATTTTTCTAAGGACAAAAGAACTCGGTGACACAACTCTGTTTCGTGATGCATTAAACAATATGTTTTGTCTTTAAAGTCTTAGCATTTAGCAAGTTGCAGCATATTTATCATTGGACGGCAGCTACTTTGAATTTTGACAAGAGTAAATGACATATTCCCACCCAAGGTTTGACGAAATCCTAAGTTAGTACCACTGGTTTTATTTATTCCAGATTCCCACCCTTAAAGTAACAGTGTTATGAATTTTTAGGGTTTAAAGGATACAATTACCATAATGCCCTTAACCCTAAATTAATTAAAATTATGTTTTAACCCCTAAAATAGTAGAATTACCAAACTTACCATTTTATTTTCAAATTATATCAAAAACACCCTCGGTCACTATACACCCTCACCGGAAACAGCCCGATCTAGGCTGTTTCCGACGACGTCGAACCCCCTGGTCACCTCCATCACCTTCCCCGTAGTCCGTCGTCCAAAACCCCTCTGGTTCCCGACTCATTTGCCCCTCCAATTGCCGGCACCGTTAGGCTTAGGGTTTCGGTGTTCTTCATCAGATTCCGGTCGATTCCGGCGGTGAAAATCCAATTGGACACCACCAATGCAACCACCGTCCCCAAATCTATAAAACCCCTATGTCCCCAGCAACCGTTTCGTCGTCATTCGCCGGCCGAGAGTTCGTGTTCATCGGTCGTTTTTCGTTGCCGTGGCCGGAGATCGGTGAGTGATGAGGGGTTGTGAATGGTATGGTTTTGTAGAGGGGAGGATGGGGGTTCAAATGGTGGTGACTAGGGTGATTTTGGGTGGAAGAATCGTCGAAAAAGAGCGAAAAACGTCGGGAACGACGGTTGCTAACGTGCGCCAGAGGAGTGTTAGAGGCGGTGGTCTGCTAACGTGCGCCGTCCATGTAAAATGACCAATTTACCCCTTTACCGTTATATCAAACGTTTTTCCGTCACTTTAAGGGTGGGAATCTGGAATAAATGAAACCAGTGGTATTAACTTGGGATTTCGTCAAACCTTGGGTGGGCACATGTCGTTTACTCTTTTGACAATATTAGTAGTCTGGCAGTTAAAATTAAACGGTTCAGTAGTTATAATTTTAAATTTTAAATTTTTAACATAATAATCTGTTAATTATCTATCTAATTAATATATTTTACCTAACTAAAATACTTACCTGAAACGGTTTCATTATATCATTTTATTTGAGGTGGGGAAATCATCTAGTTACGCCACGTGTAATCAGTCACTTGTTTAATTTGGTAGCACCTAACATTTTAAATTTAATCCACACCGAACAAAATATGTCACAAAATATTTGATCCACTTACCAAAATAGAGAAATTACTAAAAATTAAAAATTAAATCTAAAAAAAAAAAAAAAAACTAAATTAAGTGAATTAGTAACGTATACTTATCAAATTTTTAATTTCCAGTCTTTGTCTTTATATACAACTCATTAAAAATTGTAGTCTGTGTGCTCTTTTGTAGCTCAAAAAAAATTTAAAACCAGGTGCTCCAATGGTTACAGGACACCCCCAGCTCCTTCTCTGCCTATATCTACTCAATTAATACCTCTCTTTAACAAAATTTCTCAACTTTTATCCACAACCCATCTCATGGAATCCATTCAAATCAGTATCTCGGCTATTCTTTCTTGGATTAGATTAGACTGTTCATCGAATAGAAATAGTAGTTTGAAAAATTGAGTGTCAGTTTGTAGAGTTAAATTTATTTTCGTTCTTGTGTTATATGAAAGAGATTGTTGACGCCATGGAGGAGGAGAGGCACGTTCTGTTTGGAAAGTACGAGATGGGGAGGCTTCTAGGGAAAGGTACGTTCGCGAAAGTGTATTATGGAAAGCATATTGTTTCAGGGGAGAGTGTTGCGATTAAAGTTGTCAACAAAGATCAGGTGAAAAGGGAAGGGATGATAGAGCAGATCCAGAGGGAAATATCGGTTATGCGATTGGTTCGCCACCCCAATATCGTTGAGCTCAAAGAAGTGATGGCGACAAAGACGAAGATCTTTTTTGTTATGGAGTATGTTAAAGGTGGAGAGCTCTTCGCGAAGGTTGCCAGAGGGAAGCTGAAAGAAGATCTCGCGAGAAAGTATTTTCAACAGTTGATAAGCGCAATTGATTTTTGTCACAGCAGAGGCGTCTCGCATCGTGATTTAAAGCCGGAGAATTTGTTGTTAGACGAAAATGAAGATCTCAAAATTTCAGACTTTGGTCTCTCGGCTTTGCCGGAACAGTTGAGGAACGACGGACTCCTCCACACGCAGTGCGGGACTCCATCTTATGTGGCTCCTGAAGTTTTAAGAAAGAAAGGATACGACGGGTCCAAAGCCGATATCTGGTCCTGTGGGGTTATTTTATACGTCCTTCTTGCAGGATTTTTGCCCTTTCAGGATGAGAATTTGATGAAGATGTACAGGAAAATTTTCAAAGCTCAGTTTGAATGTCCTCCATGGTTTTCAGCTGAACCAAAGAGATTGATTTCCAAACTTCTTGTAACTGATCCTGGAAGAAGAATCACAATTCAAGCCATTATGCGAGTGCCTTGGTTTCGAAAAGGCCTCACTCGACCTCTAACGCTTTCAATCGATCAAGAACCAGAGAAAGAGAAAGAGAAACAAGAGGAGGATAATAATACTAAACTTCCATCTCCAAAGTTTTTCAATGCGTTTGAGTTCATTTCATCCATGTCTTCAGGGTTTGATTTGTCGAGTTTGTTTGAGAGCAAGAGGAAGACGGCGTCCATGTTCACGTCCAAGTGCTCGGCCAGTGCTATAATGGACAAGATTGAAGGGGTAGCAAAGGGGATTAATTTTAAAGTAGCAAAAGTGAAGGATTTCAAAGTTAAGTTACAAAGAGGGTCAGAAGGAAGGAAAGGGCGGTTGTCGGTGACGGCAGAGGTCTTTGAAGTGGCGCCGGAGGTGGCCATCGTGGAGTTCTCAAAGTCGTCCGGCGACACTCTGGAGTATGCAAAGTTTTGTGAGGAAGATGTTAGGCCAGCATTGAAAGACATTGTTTGGACATGGCAAGGTGACCATATCGGTAACCGCTGTAACGGCGAAGAACCTGAGAGCAATTAATTTTCATAGAAAGTTTAACCTTAATAGTATTTTCAATTTTAATTTTCTATCTTTGTTATAGATTTTGGTATGATTTTGTATATAGTTTGTGATTTGATTGTTACTTCCCATGAATATATTTGTCTTTTTATACTCTGTCAACAATCCATTTTACAGAATAAACACTTACCAAATCTGCTGTGTGAAGAACTCATTTCACTTGAAATTATTTTAAGGATCAATCTTTATTCTTTGCTTGAAGTTTACTTGTCCTATATTGAGCTGTTATAACGTATATATGTAGTTGCGTTACCTCTATCAGAGTTAGGAGCTAGTTTTCCTTTTTGGGAAGAAAATATGAGCGAAACAAAGCATAAATTTCACTTTCACTTTAAAAAAGCATGAGATAAAAATATCCTGGGAATTAAGAAAATGCGGAGATAGAAATAATTAAAAGAAAAATATCTATTCTAGTTAAACGATAGAATCATCTATTTCGGTATATATATATAAACTTAAACATATTGTATAAAATAAAATGGCACACTTTTTCCTTTTTATACATGTCAAAGTGATTGGAAAAGAAAAGATATTTTTTCATATGTCTAAGTCAGTGAAAATTAAATTTGTTTCATACCTATTAAATTGATAAATTGATATGAGCTTAAGTTTTACTTAAATCCGTTTATTTTTTTTTAAAGATAGTTTTTAGAAACGAGTTATACTCAAATCCGTTTATCATCCTTAATTATTAATTTGATTTCTATAGATTATTGAAACTTATATTTACGGGAAGTATGTGATGAAAAATTTCGATTAGCTTGCAAGAGCAAATGATTTGGGTAATGGTGCATGATTGCATAGAAATGCTACCGACATCCCCTTTTGTCAATTAATTACCGAAAGAAAATATGGGACATCCCTTTAGTCAAATCAGAAATATTTAGGATCCTATTAATACTATTTGTTTTCCTATCCTAAAAATATTATTATATTATATTTAATTATTTTAAACCCTTAAATTTATTAATTTAACTAAACATTTTTAAAAATAAAGTTTAAAATTAACAAAAATACCTCCACTCACCTATATTTGTTAGATTTCGATCACTATTGTCAATAGATAGCTAGAATCTGGTATAATGACGCATTATCACCTGGATCAAGCAGATAATACACTGATATATTATTTTTCAACCAGATTCACGGTGGATCTAGTCGGAAAAGACCAGATCTATGGTCAAAGATCTAGCTGTTGACAACCAAATCTTTGACCGTAGCTGGTCTTCAACAACGGCCAAGATATGGTCGTCGTTGACAACCAAACACAACCATATCTGGCCTTTTCTGGCCAGATCCATGGTGGATCTGGCTGGAAAATGCCATCTTGGCACACGACTGATACTGCGACTATAGCTACCCTCCGACGGTGGTAGCCGGTATTTAATGGGTGGGTAGGAGTATTTTTGTAATTTTTAATATTTTTATTACATGAGTGTTTAGTAAATTACCAAACATAGGAGATGTTTTTGTTAATTTTTGAATCTTACTGTGTTATTCCCACCCAACTCTAAAAATATCAAAAATACTAAAACAAACTTACTATATTAATAACATTATTTTAAGTGGTTTCCAAAGGTTGATATTATCAAACTAAAATGTGGCACCTTACAAAGTATAACACATACAAATCCCAATTCCGACTGAAACCTCTACTTGTCCAATTTCATATTACTGTTAGTTGGAGCTTTTACAAGTAGTTATGCTTTCATTTTCATTAATACTTTTCTATCCAAACTCCTTAGGTCCACTTTTGCACGAGTCTCTCTCAGCTCTCGTAAAAAACAAACTATGCCTTCACATTTGCCTCTTCATATGCATCATCATTCCACTACCACATCTATATTTCATTTTTAATATTTTTTTTTTTTTTTATACCTCAAATTAATCAATTCAATGTAATTGGTGTACCTAATTCTTGCCAACATCTCTTAAGTTAGGCATAATGTAGTTGTGAGTAACATATAAACAGTCACAACTAGCGTTTTTTTTTTTTATCCAATGCTCGATCTCATGGGGAAGAAAATGTAGTGATTGAAGAAAAATCAACTCTTGTTCGGTACATTATTTGAAGTATGATATTCTAAATATGATTAAATCAAATAGGATATGATTTTGAGATTGTGTTTAGTACATTTTTTGAAAACATTTAGATTATTTTTAACCCTTAATATTTTTTAGTTTAGCTAAACACTCTGCAACAATAAAAGTTTATAAATTAAATCCACCGTGCATTTAGCTGGAAACGATTAGATCTATGATCAAAATTTGACTGTTGTTAACGGCCAAAATATGATTGTCAACGGCTAGATAGATCTTACTTAGCCTTTTTTTTTTTATAAAATACTCGATCTCATGGGAAAGAAAGTACAATTATCGAAGAAAAATCAGTATTCTTCTAATGACGAATCAGAATTGAGTAAGTCAAATAGCGACTATTCTTGGGAGAGGGTAGTGACTACAATACAAAATTTCTTTATCACAGACTTTGTTGACTAGAAACTTGGTTTACTTGACCAATAGGGGAGGTTCATCGCTGGATAGCTCTGAGCCCTGGAGCCACTCAAGTCAACTTTCATTGTATCTCCATTGCATCCAACATATAGGAACCCTACCACCATTGTTTTAATTTGTGTCTCAATTTCAGAAGTGGGATAATAACAGAATAGTTTTTTAATGATAAGATTAACATGAATTGAGGGAGGTATTGTATTAACTATTGATGATGTAATTATTGCATATTAATTAAGCAAGTAATTCCCATATTGCCAACTAATGAAAACTGACATGGAGTCTGCCCATCATTTATAGGTGTCTCTCAAATCTCATAAGAGACAACTTCTTTTGTCTTTGTCAGAAAGAAGTAGAAGCAACTAAACAAGATTGATGAAGATCGAGTCTTGATGAGTAAAGCAAGAGGACAGAGTGACCAATGAAATTAATGAAATTCTTAAGAGAAGTAACACGTGTAGTTTTAATAGAAGCTCCAGGTCCAGGTGAAGCTGCACCAATAATAAACGAACAATGCTACTCCAATTTCAGCATCAATTAGAGATGGTGATCTTGATGTCTCTTGCAGAGTTATCAAGCATGGAGAATGACCAGAACCTACTTTACACTGCAGCAATAACCTGGAAAGTGATCTTCTTCTTGTCAACATTATATGATATGTCTTAAGAGTATATAATAAGATCATAAGAATAAAAAAAGGGAAAAAAATATATTTTTTTTTTTGTTAACCGAGGTATCCGGGGCCACTATGGGTCTCCTTACAAGCGAAACCCGCCTAGTCCCGCCGCGGGGGTGGGGCGGGCGTGTGCTGCAGGAACCTACCGCCACAACCTGCTAGGCAATACGTGGGTGCACTGATGAGGACTCAAACCCTAAATCTCTAGCAAAGCCGAAACCAATTGTGCCTCTTACCATTAAGCTACCCACCGATAGGTAAATACACTTTCTTATGTACTGCTAAGAATAGAATTAAACTTCAAAGATTAAATAAAAGGGGAAGGAGGTGAGACAAGAACAGCTTAATGGAGGTTACATAGAATTAAACTTCCAAGATTAAGAATTGCTTGCTGTTTGTTCAGGAAAGGATGGACCAACATGTTAAAAGTCCATGGGGCCAAGGATGAGGAATTGGGGACCTTTTGTCCACTATGGATGGGCATATACCCATCTGCTAAGTATTGGATTTATGTTGAATAACCATAAACACAGCAGAAATTGTCTTCATAGGTAATCTTTTGTAATTTACTCCCTAGAAGTTTAACTCAATGAAGAAGCAAATCATTTATACTAACCAAGAAAGATAGTTACTGAACTTGTTTAGAGAAGCATGACAATGTTTTGGATTGAATCCAAGTTGTATATTGAATTGTGGCACCAATTAAAATGGGATCACTAAGATAAACATCAATAAGCTACTGCTAATATCCAGAAATATGAAAATAGAAAAACACTAATGAATCATAACCTGTAGTAGTATAGAGGAGGAAATGTTAATCTTAAGTGAGGTCTTCATATGAAACTTCAGGTTTGATTGGTGTCTTCTGGAAACCATGGAAGTCCTGGTTGGAGACATTGCTTGGTTTCTGGAAGTGGGACAATGGGTCCCAAAAAGATTTGCCACAAATCAAGTAATATTGTGACCAGCATTGCAGCACCCAGACCATCAACAGCCACTCGGGGTAAGTCCCACACATCACCAGGTTTCCCATCAATTCTGACCATGAATGTAATCTCATCAAGAAAATAAGACAAAGCACTCAATTCAGCAAACCCATTTTGCTAATCTTATTGTGTGGTTTGTAACTGAAATGTCAGAGTGTAATCATCTATAAAGTAGTAAAGTGTCTGGAAATTCATTGAAATCAAAGTTCTTTATATAAGACAGAGATGAAGAATTACAATATAGCATGAAAAAGGTATCAGTCAATAGAAATATCAGTCAATGAACATATTTGAAATTGAAGCCTAGTTCAATAAGAAATCACCATTGGATACGGGAAAATTCTCCAAAAATTAACAGTTTAACTTATATAATATTCTGAATCATCATTTGGACTGACTTAAAACCACATTACTGACGCGCCATTGCAAGGAACACTAAAGATAACAGAGAAGTATTCACCTTTCCTATAAGAAGCATTGATATCAAGAAAGAAGGAACCGCTGAAACCAAACCCAGAAGCAAATACTCCAATTCCGTAAAACTCTTGTCAAATTTACAGTAACAGTTCCTTTAATACCAAACTACTAATTTCCTCCTACAAAATTATAGACAAAGAATTCTTCACCTTCGATATGCATCACATTTCTTGGCAGCCAAAAAGAGAGAGATAGATTAAAATGTACCTCGTAGAGTTTGTAGGGAACAACTTTTCCCAAACAAAGAGTGAGCTCGCCCCATCTCTTACTGGGTTTGGAAGATAGCCATAAACTAAAACCAAGCTTATCTAATTCTGCATTTGCACCGTTAGCAAATATGTTTAGTTGGAGGCCAAAAAAGACGTAATCAAATTATGGTAGAATTTGAAAAGAATTGAGATAAATACCGAGCATTTCAGATCTCTGAATTCAGTGAGGAGTGTAGAGATCATGTACGTACAGATCAGGTGCGGTTGTGATAGAAAGGTGTAAGAGAAGGTTTTGTAAGACCAGTATTATTGTTTAAACTATGGATGAAATCGAGTTGAGTATCTGATCAATCGAACTCAACTCGTACCGAATTCGAGTTCGAGCCTGAGAAATCGAGTTCAAACTGAAACTCGATACTTGAAATTGGAATTCAAGTTCGAATTAAGTTCATATAATTGAGTTTAATTATTCGAGTTCGAGAATACGAGCTTCAATCGAATTCGAGTTCTGTTGTGATCAAGCTCAAACTCAATTCGACTAATGTCAAGTTGAGTTCGAGCAAAATCGAGTCGAGCTTAAGTCGCTCATGAGTGGCTTGACTAGATTTTCACCCCTAACTTTAAATCCATCCAAATTTTTTCTGATATTTTTTTCAATAAAAAATTTAATTTAAAAAAAAAAATATTTGACTCTATACACTCACCCTCTAAGTGGAATTCCATCATTAAAATCATGATGGAATTCTTCAATTTTCATTGTGCACCAATAGAGTGTACTTACCCTTCAAAAGCACCCATTTAATTTGTGTTATTATAAAATGAGATACAAATTTGGGGCTTATCATTTGCTTCACAATTTATTAAGTGTTTAGGCTTTGACTTATATTTAAATAAGTAATAACATTTTCGTCCCTGATTTAAAAAAAAAAAAAATTAATTATCAGGGTTGTTATATGTAACCCCCAAGAGATAGTAAAATATAAAGTGCACCTATAAGTTTCAAAAAATATTAAAAACCTCATGGGTAATTAATACGTTTTAATAATTCAGGTGTGTGTTTTATATTACACTACCTCTAGTAATAATAATAATAATAATCCTCGTCAGGATTTTTGTTTGAATAATACTATATATATACAACATTCTCATACAACATTTTATTACAAAATATGATTGGATGAAAGTTTAATTTTAATTTAAAATCAATGAATCATATTTTGTCATAAAATATTAAATGAGAAATGTTGTACGTGTAGTATTACTCTTCTTATTTTAGTGCTTAAGACTCAAATTGTGTGGAGTGTGGTTTAGTCTTAGACAATAAATAGTAGTAATATTGATAATGTGATCAAAAGTCGTTGTAGTATAGTGGTAAGTATTCCCGCCTGTCACGCGGGTGACCCGGGTTCGATCCCCGGCAACGGCGATTAATTTTTTCAGTTTTTAGTGGGCCCTTCAAGCCCAATGTTTTTGGCCCGAGACCAAGCCCAATTTCTAAGATGTGAGAATATCAAGTATAAAGGAAGGTAGAAGTGGAAGTGTGGAACATTAAAAAGAGCCCATTCATCCTTTGTTCGGTTCTATACAACCCTCCTTTTTTGTTGGGTTGAAATGCAAATAATACGTGATGGAGCTCAAATAAAAAGTATTTATTTCTTTCTCAGGGCAAGGGTCTAGGATTAATACCAATCAATACGTTGGAGCAAACTTTGTAAGCATATATATTTTTTATATCTAAGGTAATGTCTAAACCCAACGATTCAAGGCAAAGATAAAGGAACAAGGAAATATCGTTTTCAATTATCTCTATAGTTAGATCAGAATCGAGACTCCAAAAATGGATTTGAAAGGAGACAAACAACGAAGGGGTTCAAAAAATGAAATAAATGCCTAAGGCTATTTGAAAGTTATCCAACTTAGACTTACGAGAGTACCAAATGAGTTACTCTCATAGCTACTTAGAAAATAGTTATGTCTTAAGCATTCCAAAGATTTTTGAAAACCATCGAATTCCATAGGAGCATTTAATAGTTTTCTAAAATCTCTTGGACCCATATTCTTTATCGATCAAATAAAATTAACCCAAATAGTATTTTGGTATAAAATAAGTATGTTAAAAATTGATTTAATTAATTAATTTTTTTTTTTTTTTTAATGTATAAGGTTATGCAAACAGTTTTTATAGGTTTAAGTAACAAAGTTCATTTGTACAATAATACAATTCTCTTATAAGGTTAGAAATTCTGGGAAATTCAGCCCCAACAAAAGTCTATTGGGCATTTGGGCTAATCTTTCTGAGGGCAACATAGAAAATTTAAACCATTGAATTCTTCTCTTTAATCTTAATAGGTAGAAGAAATTGATTAATCATATGAATTTCCTTGATTGTACGCTCACATGGGAACAGGGATTTTAGGTTGGAGAAAAGAAACATGAGCTCATAGTGGCATTAGGTTGAAATTAAAGTTGTACAAATAATATATTAATATGATTTAAAAAAGACAACACCCTTTTCCTCAATTTTCCAACACAAAATTGTAAACAAATGTGAATTTCCACACGACAAAAGAAGACTAATGATTAATCAAATACAAAAACACAATATAGTAATCAGTTTATATCAACTTTTGGGAGGCTCTTATGGCCAACACAATACAAAGCCAGAAACCCTTTCATGTGCATTCATCATCAAGCTAACGTAATATAGCTGATCTCACTACAATGGCGTCTTTTGTGGTGGGTTAGGTTAGGTGGGGCGTTGTCACTTTGAGATTACTTGCTTGACTTTGTAATATTATTGAATTGATATATATATATTGACTCCAAAATAAAAAAACCAAGTCGTCTTTGTATTCGCTTTATGATTCCATTCCATCCACCAAAATAAAAACGACAGAAAAAAAGAGTAGTGGTGTGCATGATTCTTACAGGATTTCTGGAAAGCGTTCAGCATGTGCATATTAAAATCAGAATTTGCATGCTTTACTGATCTTTGAAGATATTTTATTGTTTTCTAGAAGAACGTGAATCATGCATTCACAAAAATCAAAATCACAAACTATTCAAGTTTACTGGTTTACATTCGTTCTTGGTTTTTTGGGTAAATGGTAGGGCCTTTCAATTATTCTGTCTTGATCTAAATAGCTAGGAGCAAGAAAATTGAATTAATACACGCGTTTCTTGATCAAATAATCAAATTCAGACTTGAAAAGTAATTGCCTACCAATTTTCTTCCGCTTTCGCACTAACCAAACAGCCTTAAGCCAACGTATATGATGGTGGTGGTGGTACTGGAAGTCTAGAGTTAACAAATTAGGCAAGTCAAGAATAATATAAATTAAAAATTCATGAAGATGACAATAACGAATTACGTGTATATTGCTGATGTCTATACCTAAACGTAAACGTTATATTATTAATATAATTAATTAACATGGAATTTCTGCAAAGACCTATACTTCTTGGTCTATATTCGCAGTCGGTCGATTATTTTAGCCAGTCTTTTTATAATAAGATAATTTTTATAATGACTTTATAAGTTATAACCAACATATGCTTATCCTTAGGCGCTTTTGGAGCTTTAATTGATCTTTATAATTAATTAATTAGTGCAACTTAGATAGGTTTGAATTTATATTTTAATTGAAAAAGGGAGACTAATTCTAAACATGGTACACGTGTATGTTAATTACCTTGTAAATTATGACTAATTAATCTAATACTAATTGTAAAAAACAATAATATTGTCTTTGTTATACCGATATATCTTTTCAATCCAGGGTTGAGACCCTTTTAACTTAAATTTTTAGTGGTTGGTCTATTATGATATAATAGTTTAAGAGTTGATGGAGTGACAGTGATAATAATCATGCACCTTCAACTTTCATCTTAAATCTATTAGATTACATATGTAAATAATGAATTAACAAGGTTTATAAGTATTATATATAATTTTATAAAAGAAAATATACCATTTCTAATAATAATAATAATAAAGAATAAAGCTAAGAGATACACGTGATAATACTGTGCGTCAAGTAATCGACACAAAACAAATTAATGAATAGTTGGACAGTTTATAGACTAACAAAAGTCATTATATCAATCAACCCTAAACCCTAAATTCTAAAATCCTAAACTACGCTGACGTAGTGAAAACGAGAATCCAAAAAGTAAAAAATAGTCGGTTCACGTTTACATCTTTATGTGGAATGATATGTCATCAAAATAGATCAAAAGTTAAACAAAAGACAGTCAAAAATAGCAGGTGTGTTGAATATTTAATAACTTTTGCTTTCCCTTTTCCAAACATATTCCTGGTTACTTGATGTACGTTTCCATTGTACATAAAAACTTATCTCTTTAAGATTTTTCTTCTTGTCCTTTAACTTTAACATAACGTGTAGGATTAAACAACCAAGTTCTCCAGTTCAGGGTTCGTGCATTTTGGATAAGTCTCAGGAATTGCAGCTTAATCAAGTGTGAACATATAGTTTAATATAATATTCGATAGCACCAACATTCTGTTCTTGACTTGATATTGATCACAATTTAAAGTCTTCAAGATTTAGAAAGATTTGGATTTTATATCTTCATTATAAATATCTAATGTATATAAAAATCTGACATCCCACCTAAAACTCTTCCTTCTCAGTAGAACACAACAAATAAAATTTCATTAATGTCTTGCTCAGTTTTGTTTCCTTTGCCGACTTCTGGTTTCACACTAGCTAGGCTATAAATTGTGATTGTGATATCCAATTTGAAGTTGATCTCTTGAACTTTTTTCACAATAAAGATTCTCGTAACAAGTAGCCAATTAAAATTGTCCAAAAAGTTCGATAGCAGTGGTCAATATTTTAAACTTGTATTTTGTACCGTACCTTCAAATCCATTTTGCTTTTCAATACTCTAAGACCATATGCTATGTGATACGATATGCATTGACTGTACTGTAATCTTTATGCAACCAAGGTAGATATTTTCTACCCTAAAAAGAATTGAAAGATTATAACCCTAATCTGTGTTCAAACTCCAAAATCTTTTAAGACGCAAGAATTCAAAATCCAAACCACCCTTAGGTGGCTTGAGTAATTGAACAAAGACTCTTGGGTGTTATACTTAAGTGGTTTTGAGTTTAAATCACCAGTCCCTAATAGGGATAACCATTAGAGGGTATATTCGATCGTTAATTTCAGGATTCCGAAAGATAAGTTAAGGTACATACAAGCTATCACAAACACCCTTGATAAAAAAAAAATTCAAAATCCACCCCTGTTGACTGGCTAGTTGCACTAGTTGGTTGGTTTGAAATTGAACAGAGACTCTTGAATGTTTTACTCAAGAGGTCTTGAGTTCGAATTACGAATTCCTAATAAGGATGACCATTAGAGGGTATACTCGATTGTTAACTTCAGGGTCTTGAAGAATAAGTTAAGATGTATGCAAACTATCCCGAACACCCTTGATCACGAAAAAAGAAAAAAGAAAAAATTCAAAATCCACCCCTGTTGACTGGCTAGTTGCACTAGTTGGTTGGTTTGAAATCTGAATGTCGTGTTAAAAGATGGGTTGATTCAGTAGACAGGTTTAAAGGTATAATATTATGCCAATTGCCAACTATATATGGTCGAATTCACAACGGTCTTAAAGCAAATTAAAGTCAAGCATGAGTTTAATTAGGTGATCTAATTCATGACATCACCTCACCAGCCTAGCTCTTTCATTTGGAGAAAGTAATTAATCTCCAAAGGTTTTAATTAATTTAAGTCAAATTAATTTATTAATTATATATGAACACCAAAACTCTATTCAATTCTCTGGTAATCTTACCAAGAAACTTAGCACATTACGCATCTCTGAATAAACTATTGTCTCCTCCCTTTATGTTTCACATTAGGGTTCCCAAACAAATATCTTCATTATTTAATTCATTCTTATCAACATCAAGAAATAATAAAAGACGATCGTTTTTTCAAAGAGAAAATCATATTTTATATTTTTTTTCCTTTCTATTTTCTTGACCTTAATTTCTTTCGTTTCCTTGATTTTACTCGAAGGTAAAAGGGGTTTTGTATTTTAATTTATTTTTTTTGAAAAATAGTTTTAAATAATAAATCATAATGATGAAGTTTTTTCTTCTAGATTAAAAAAAAATAAAAAGAAAGAAGAGAAGAAAGTGGATGGATAAGAAAGTCTTAAGGTTGGTTGAAAGTTGGGAAAGACAATAATAAGTTTCAAAACCGTGTGGGCTGTGGATGGGCCTATGCCTTTTTGTCGAGTCAACAGGAAGCGACGTGACCAAATGGAATGGATCATAAGGACAGCATCTTCTTCTGTTCCTATTTAGTTGGGAAAAATATAGAAAAATAAATTACATGGACCTACCTAAAGTTTTGTGAAATTACAATAATCTTTCAAACGTTTCATATTGTCACATGTTCTACACTAAAGAAGATATAAAAAAATAAAAAAAATAAAAAAAAAAGAAATAGAAATCTCATGATCTTCGCAACTTGTTGAGTAACTTCGTCAATGCATATCACGTTCGAGCACCATCTTTTCTCTTTTTCATGTTGTAGGTGATGGAGTTTGATTTTTATTGGCTTGGTTTTTTTTTTTTTTTTTTTTTTTTAAGTCAAATATACTTTTACTAATGGATGGGAGGTAGTTTAAATATTTTAAAATATTGGGGGGATTATTGTACTGTCACTAAACATTGGGTAGCTCTAAAGTTTTCCCATTCTTATAGATCGGTTTACTACTATCTTTATTGAGTATATTTTTTATAGTTACCATCAAATTAAGGAGGTATTTGTCTGAGCTTATAAAAATTAACTTATAAGCAATAAGTGCTTATAAATTTATTTTAGCTTATAAGCATTTGAAATTTTAAGCAATTACGTGTTTAATTAAAATATTTATAAGGGACTGATAAGTAGTTGACGTGTTTGGTAAAATGTGGTTTATAAGTACATTTTATTATAAAATAACTAAAAAGGGTATTACATTAAACAAGGATATCCTATGAAATTTTAAAATTAAACAAGGATAATGTGGTAATATACTTGATCAAACTAGCTTCTAAACAGAGTGTTTATAAGTAAAAAAAAAAAAAAAAGTAACTCCCCCCAACTTATTTTTTTTTGCTTATAAGCTCAAAAAAGTTATAAACAAACAGGTCAACTTAATTTTAGAGCTTATAAACTAGTTTGACCAGCTTATAAGCTTAGACAAACACCCCCTAAATCATATTTCAAATTTTTTATGGTCCACGTTATTATCGATACTGAGAAATTTATGTTACAAGAGATATGAAATTGTTTTAGGAAAAGAAAAATATGAAATTAGAACTAGTCGAGATATTATTTCCACAAAAATTTAAGGTTTTCACATAACAATTTATAGAAAACATTATAATATCAACTCGATAACCTTAATAAACCTGGACAACTTATCTCAACTCTATAAGAGTTTCAAAATTTTACCGACACCCAATAGTTTCAAAAAGTCACAGAAACATCCCCAAGAGAAGAAAAAATCCCCTAAAATAGGCGAGACTCGAGGTAGCAGTAGCTCACTGTTAATAGGTCAAATGTTAATGTTAAAAGAAAAGTTATGGTAGAATTAAAGTTCCAAGTTGAGTGGACTTGGGTGAGACACGTGGTGATATCGCGTATAAATAAAATAAAGAGTGGGAAGAAAGCTCCAGGAAACTGGAAGTCAATGAGATGATAAAATTGAAGTCAACACAAAAGCCTCTCAAATTGTAGCTGTAATGCTCTATCCCTTCCTTTTAAATTAGAATTATGAGGCCATTAAAATTTTAAAACTCTTGACCTTGACAAAGACAAAGACGAAGACAAAGACAAAGAATTCTGATTAATATTCAAAGAGTGTCGACGTGCATGACTTTCTCATGTCTTTCTTCTAGATTACTGTATTCATTATTTTATTTAATTTCATTGTGTTTTGATTGTGACCATACAACTTGATTGGGTTTCAATGGCTGACTGCTGCTTCCACCTACTTTCCTTCCTTTGAGTTTATCTTCTTCTATATATTTCACCTCTCTTTACATTGATTCTCTCAATCACTTGACCCGAATTTTCATTTCATTTCTATCTCTCTTAGACTCTTCTTCATACTCAGATATCGGCTCAGCCCTCTTCAATGGACTCTTCCTGGGTGGACTTGGACACCAGACTTGATCTCAATCTTAATCCTTTGCCTCACAGATTTGAAGTTCCGGTGAGTTGTTAATCTTTCTCAGTTTATTTATAGTTCAGATTCTTGATGTTTTGATCTGGGTTGTTGAAGGAATATGTTTTTATATTGGTTTGTTTTTGTTTCAGAAGAGAGAATTCCAAGGAGATTTCGCTGGATTTGAAGAGAAAGTATCTGTTAAAGTTAAACCTCGAGAGGTGAGTAATTAGTTTCTGGGAATTAAATATGTTCATGAAAAGATTTTGATTTTGAGTTTCTTCAAATATTAAATCTGGCAAAGTAAACTGAAACCTTTTTGTGAACAGATTAGCGTTTTGGAGGATGAGTTGAATCGGATTTCCACCGAGAACAAGAGGCTAAGTGAAATGTTAACAGTTATATGCGAGAATTACAGTATTCTCGAAAAACAATACATGGATTTGTTAAGCAAAAACAGTTCATCAGAAACTGAACTCACAGCATCAAAGAAGAGAAAACCTGACAGTGAAGATTACAGCAAAATGATTGGATTTAATGGACACACTGAGTGCAGTTCTAGTGATGAAGAATCATGTAAAAAGGCAAAAGAAAACACCAAGACAAAAGTTTCCAGGATTTATATGCGCACCAGTGCTTCTGATACAGCAAGCCTGGTAAGCTCCCAACTCCAAAAAAAAAAAAAAAAAAAAGAAAGAAAAAAAACAAAACCGGTTCAAATCGAAGTTAATTAATTAGGCTTATTTGAATCATTAAAAAACCTGTTTGAATCTTGTATTTACAGATTTATGAATGGATGGATATCAATGGAGAAAATACGGTCAAAAAGTCACCAGAGATAACCCATCACCCAGAGCTTACTTTAAGTGCTCATTCGCTCCAAGCTGCCCAGTCAAGAAGAAGGTAATTGCTTAAACCAAATGCTTAATTTCTAAAGAGAAAAACAAGTTTAAGATTTCTGGTATCTGATTTTGAATATTGTTCATATATATTCAGGTGCAAAGAAGTGCTGAGGATCCATCTGTTTTGGTGGCTACTTACGAAGGAGAGCATAATCATCCACCACCTACAAAGCCTGAACTGTCATTAAGTCCGAGCCAAGGCTCGACCGTTGGTCCCATTTCACCAGCTAGGAGGAGGTCTCAAGGTCCAGCTGTAACGCTCGATATGTTCCAAGGTGGTGTGTCTGATGATGCCAAAAAGTCAGTCCAAGAAGTTGAGGCGCCCGCAATTCGACAAATTTTGGTTCAACAAATGGCTGCTTCGTTGACGAAAGATCCGACTTTCACAGCAGCACTTGCAGCAGCCATTTCAGGAAGATTTGTTGACCAAGGAAGAACAGAAAAATGGTGAAACTAACAACACAACAAAACTAGGGAGAGTTCATAGTATTGTATTTATTTTGCTTGTAATATTAAATTATTAATTATTGGAACATTAATTAGAGAGTATCATGTTCTGTATATAGAATTTTGAAATTAATGAAAGAAAATATCTTTTTTACATGGCATTAACATATCAATCATTACCTCAACAATTCATTTACCCATCAAAGCTGCGCAAGATGATATATCGCTTTGTTTAGGAAGTGTTGTATTATTCTTGTTATAATATTATTGGCAATTATCTAAATTGTTACATCTTTCTTGATCATCTCAATAGTTGTATTATAAATTTAAGGGGTGATTGAGCAATGTAACTTAAGGATACTAAACCACAAGTCTTGCGGCCGAACTGCAAAAATTTAGCCATCTGAGTGGGTTATCCAAAGGCCTTGTGTTAGAATCTTACAAAATAGTTACTTATCATATTTGTGACTTACCTAATCCATTGGGCTTGAAGGATTTTTAATGAACCATGGGGATCAGTTGAGGTGTGCACAAATTGACCCAAACACAAGTTAAAAAAAAAAAAAAAAAATCCACTTAAGGATACTACTTATTAGTATGGGATAAGATTTGTTCATTTATAAACCGTTATACTATAAGTCAACGAAGGTATAATAATAAATTCAAAATTGATGTAAAACTTGTGGCTTTGTTAGACCTGTGTCTTTTTTTTTTAGGTATTTGAGGTGTCCAGGCCCACATTGAAGCTTGTCTAATCCTTAGGATCACGGAACACCCTACAAGCCCAATGAACTAAGGTAATTACACAAATGTGGTAGGTATCTCTTTTGCAACTCGAACACAAGACCTCTTAGGTATAACTAGGGGTGTTATTGAGCCGAGCCGAGTTTTCGGCTTAACGAGCTCAGCTCGTGAGAGGGGAAGAGTAAACGAGCCGAGACCGAGCCGAGCCGAGCCATAAATTATATGGCTCTGCTCGGCTCGGTAATGGATTAGGCATGTTTTGAGCCGGCTCGCGAGCCATCTCCAAATAATTTTTTTTTTCAATATTTTTTACAAAAATTCGCTGGGCAGCAGTCTGAGTCGTCTGACTGCCCACCTACATTTTCTTTTGTTTAAATTATTTATTCTTTTATCAATAAAAAATCAAAATAATTTTTTTAATATTATTTTCTTCATTCCTCAAAGGCAAAGGGCTCTTCAAATTTTGTTGGCTTGCGTTTCTTTATTCTCCAATGTCTGAAATTCAAATAAATGCAAATCATAATTTAACTTTGTCTGGGCAGCAACCATCTCCAAATAAAATTGAAGAAACCCCAAACCCCAAACAAACAATTAAATCCCAATCGACTGATTAAAGTCCTCTACTGACCGATTAAAGTCCGACGACAATCCGATGAAGATGATGACGAATCGACAATATCCACTTCAGATCTGACGAAGATGATGACGAACCAACGATATCCACTTCAGATCTGATGAAAATCCGACGAAGATGACAATGATGACGAAGATCCAACGACTGTCGAAGGTCCGACGAAGATGAACAATATCCGGCAAAGATCGGGTGAAGCTGACAAAGATGAACAAGATCTGGCCGAAAATCAACACTTTGGGAGGAGTTTGATTCAAATTTTACGGCAAGGGTTCACTGCTGACGGATTTTTCGTGATTTGGGGATTTTAATAACGGGGACCATTTTGTTATTTTTTAAAACTTGTTTGCATTATTTTCAATTAAATCCCAATGGTTTAGAAATTCTCAAAAAACCCCCCGCTTTTTCGAGCCTGACTCGGCTCGCGAGCCTGATGAGCCGAGTCTTGTATGGCTCGAACTCGACTCGTTTTGTCTCATGAGTCGAGTCGAGCCGGCTTGTTATCAGACAAACCGAGCCGTTAACGAGCCAGACTCGAGCCAGCTTGCGAGCGGCTTGGTTCGTTAACCAGCCCTAGGTATAACTAACCCCAATGGCTAAAGGTTTTTCGATTATACTCCAACAATTATTTAAAATTGGAAAATTTGTGTGAGCAATATTAGATGGAACTCATCAAAGCCTGTTTTCAAATAGGTAATGTCATCGTACTAACAAGTTTTTTTTTTTTTTTTTTTTAAATGAATCTTGTACATAATTCATTTACTTAGTTGCAATATTCCTTGTTCCTTTTCCTTTATTACCTTGGCCAAATTAAAACTAGTACCATCTTATTCTTCCTAAAATGTTGGAGAGTATATATATATACTAATTAATAGTCTACTGTTGCCGCAATTTTTAGGGGAAAAAGAATCATGGCAAGAAATATGTTTTTAGAGTACGGTAAGACTTTAGCTATCTGAGTGGATTATTCAAAGATCTTGTGTTGGATGATCGAATTTGAGGTGGGTCTAATTCCTCACCCAATAAGGCTTTGTTGAATGGGAGGATTACCAATACCATGATATAATTTGAGGTGGGTCTAACTCCTCACGCAATAAGGCCTTGTTGAATGGGAGGATTATCCCCTCTTATAAACCAGTAGGCTTGAGCGTGCCTAGTCGGTGTGGGACTCCAACACTCCCCCTCACGGTCAAGCCCATATGTTGGGTCATGCCTGTTGTTAGAGGTAGTTACTAGCTCTAACTCTTCACCCACTGATCAAGCACTCAGCTTAATTAGGCATAGCTCTAATACCATGATAGAATTTGAGGTGAACACGACTCCTCACATAATAAGACCTTATTGAATAGGAGGATTACTAATACCATGATAGAATTTGAGGTGGGCCATGTGAAGAGTGAGTAGTCATGCTTGGATTGAGTGAAACCCATCGTATTTAGAGCCTTTGTGAATTTTGCATTCTGTTGGCGGGATGCTTGTTTCAAACCATACAAGGACTTGCGTAGACGACATACCATATTCTTCGATAATGTCTTACCTCTCTTGCCTCTTCTAGTCTAAACTCTGACATGGTATCAGAGCCTTCTCGCTTCCGCCAAAATAATCCTCTCTAAAGTCATTGTTCCTAGAACCTGTAAACACAAGGTAGTAGGATTAGTTTACAATTTTCTTACACCCAAACCAAACCTGCAAACACAAAACAACAGCCAACAATGGATCCAACGAAAACACCATTAACACCAACTAACAGAATCCACAGCCACAGATGAGCCACCAAACACAAGCTCAAACGACCAAACAAGCCCACATCACCAAACTGGCCCAAATTAACAAACTGGTCAAACAACCAAATCAGGTCTAACTATCAAACCGACACAATTCCTTTCGGGTTTGTGGGTTATAATTTCAACCCGATGGGTCCAAGTCCCTACCTAATTTTTCAGATCCTTCCAATCACCACCAATCGGCTGGAGCTAGGGGATGCTCTTTTCTTGCCAATATCTGATGGCTCTTAGCTACTGCTCGTTAAACAACCCCTGGCCGGATCTCAAAATTATGCAACCTGGGCTAGGGATTTCCAGCGAGCCCTGATAACCAAAAACAAGGAAGGGTTCATCAATGGAACCCTTCCTCGGCCAGATGAACCCCAGTTTCTCAAACATTGGAATGGGTGTAACACCCTTGTCTGTGCATGGATTAGCAACTCCTTGACCAAGGAGATTGCTGTCGGACTTCCTTAAATCGAAAACGCCCAAGAAATATGGGCAAATATCTGAGAGATGTATGGTCAATTGGACCTTGCAAAAATTTTCACTTTGCATAAAAACCTCATCGACATCAAGCAACACAACTTGCCTGTAACAACATATTTCAATCGCCTCTCAGTGATCTGGAATGAGTTTGATGCTATTGAGATTATGCTCCAAAATGCAGTCAACGATATCGCTTTCCTCAACAGAAGTAGAATATAGGGCCATGGCAAAAACAACTTGCGAGATTGTCTAGATCCTTGGATTACTGAAAGATTTAGAGGTACAAACAAGAAAACTGATCATTTTGTACTATGAAAATAAAGTTGCTAATGATATCGCAACGAATCCAATCAATTTATTGTTTGACAATAATAACACTGTCAAGAGAGATGGTGGAATTGGAAGTGATCCTTAGAGCTTGCTCGAATTAAGGTCTAGAATATCAAGATTCTTCAAGGGAATCTACTCTATGCTGGTCAGGTTGTTGTGGGAAATATTTAGAAATGACAACGTATCATTTCCAATGTTCCACATCTAATTAGGTATTTGACCACTGATTTTATTGTAAAAAAGATCTAGTTGTTGTAATCGATTTACAGTTCTTAAGATACTTGGGAATTATATCGAGTTGCAACTTGATAACTGCAACGACCAAAGTTATGGAAAGGAAGATTTGACTTTGAATGCAGTGTTAATAGATAGACTATTATGAGAAAGATCAGGTTGTGGGAAGTTCTGATTTTTCATCACATACCAAACCAAACGCTATTTTAAAGTTCTCTTTATTAAAGTTTTCCCCTTCCATGTTATGCTTCTTTGGTTATGTCCAATAAGAGTGTAACACAACCTTCCAGGCGTGAATTCTCTAATTTTCCATCCTAATGGAATACTTAGAGGGTACCCGGCTGGAGGGGGGTGTTACAAAGAGTAATACTACACCCACAATCTTTTCATACAAACTTTCTCTCACAAATTTCTCTCACCGCAACCACTGATTCACAAATCCCCGCTCTTACAAACTCTGAAACTCACCAAAATCACACCTTTTTTTCCTGCAACTAAGTGTTCGACAAAATGTCCGAACCAAACCCCTCACACCCAAACAACCCCGTGCTGCCCCCAACCCAAGCCAAAACATTAAACACTGTCTCAACCAGCTCCCAACAGCCACAAACTTTCGGGAATTCGAGGAAATCTTTATGGATTGGGGATTTGGAGCCATGGATGGATGACAAGTATTTGTTATCCGTTTTCTCAAATGTGGCGATTCGAGGAGCCAAGGTTTTTCATCACAAAAACTCTTCCTTTGGTTTTCTTGAGTTTGATTCTAATGATATTGCAGGTTTGTCTTTGCAATTGTTTAATGGCTTGAAAATGCCGAAGTCTAAAAAGGTTTTCAAGCTCAATTGGGCATCTTTTGAGCCCCGTGAAAAAAAGCCAGTCCCTAAGCCAAAAGAGCAGGAAAGTATGGGAAAGAGCACATCAAAAGTGTCCTCCACTTGGGCTGACAAGGTTAGAGTGACAGAGGTCGGGTCCCATTTCACACTTGAAGCTGTGGACCTTGATATTAATGATGACATCTTACATATACCGGATGATGTTATTGATGACAATGATGTTGAATGGCTTCGCTGTATTGTGGGTTATTTCCCGGGGTATTCTATGCCATTTCATGCTGTCCGCTCAATTGCTTTCCGTGCATGGGAAGCTGCAGGGTTGGAAGATGTTATGTCCACAGGTACTGGCTTCTACATTTTTAGATTTAGGGATGAGGATGTGGTGCATTCAATCCTTGAGAGAGGGCCGTGGATGTTTGGGGGTAAGTGTATTATTCTGCAACAATGGCATGCTCAGTTTACTTTTGATAAAAGCTGCATCTCTAGAGTTCCGGTATGGGCTTGTTTGCATGGTTTCCCTTATCCTTTGTGGTCCCACAAAGGACTCTGCATGGTTTCCTCTATGTTAGGTCGACCGTTGTCTAGTGATAAGACAACATCAGAGCGGACCCGTTTGGATTATGCTCGGGTATGTGTTGAGCTAGATGCTACAAAGCCTTTGAGACGTCATATTGAATTTCAGTGCCGGTTATCTGCAGAGCCTATTCAGATTATAGTGGAATATGAGTGGACCCCTAAGATGTGCCTTAAATGCTGTGTTTTTGGTCATGTTTGTCACCAGCCAGAGGTACCTACTGCAGCCATAGCTCAGGGTAAGAATAAGATAGTTACTAGTTTCCAGAAGGCACCAGGGAAAGCAGTGCAATCTGAGAACTACGAGCCTTTGAATCAGCCAGCCACTATTGATCCCATTAGGGAGAGAGACCGGGGGATGGAGAGGGATGTTTTAGTGTCATCTACAGTTTCAGTTCCAAGTATAGTTAGAGTTGGGGATGCTTCTCTGGCTTTGGTCCCGTATCAGCAGACTGTTCGTGCTAGCAGAGGTGAATTTTCTGGCTCTGAATCGGGGTTTGAACCTGATTCCCCTTTTCCTATTGAGGATGAGCAAGACCGTATTATGGGATTTACAAATTGCACAGAAAACACTCAGTCCTTTATGAGTTCTGGGAGTAGGCAATCTACCTCTTCCAACAGGTTTGCCTCGCTTGTTTTGCATAGTGACGATCTCCAGACACCGGATGCCACCTTATCTGGATCAGTTTCCTTGCCACCCCTGGCAAAGGGGATAGGTCGGGGAAAGCGGGGGCTTCGGCTCAAGTGATTTCTTAGCTTGTTTCTATCCCAATTCCAATGATAGGGAGTTGGAATATTAGAGGCCTTAACGGCTTCTTGAAACAACGCGCTATGCGGAATTGGATTTCTGACTCTTCTTTGGGTTTGATTGGTTTGTTGGAGACTAAGGTTGAGCAGTCTCATTTACAGTCAGTGGTCTCGTCTGTTTGTCCTTCGTGGTAGTTTTTATCGAATGCGACAGATTCTATTGCTTACCGTGTTCTGGTATGTTGGGACTCTTCTCTTTACTCTGTGCATAGTCTTCATTGCTCTCTTCAGGAGATTACTTGCAGGGTTACTCATGTTTCTGAGGGGTTCTCATTTGGGATTACTTTTGTGTATGGTTCTAATGACCCTGGGCATCGCCGCAATCTGTGGGATTTCCTTAGGGATCAGTCGGCAGTGTTTGATTCAGAGGGGCTCCCGTGGCTTGTGTTGGGTGATTTTAATGCCATCTTGGGAGCCTCTGACAGAGTGGGTGGTGATCCTGCGTGGTATGGTTATATGGATAATTTTGGCCAATGTATCCATGATGTTGAGTTGATTGGGGTTCCTTTTACTGGGCTTCGGTGTACTTGGCATAACGGTCAATAGGGCAATGGGATTATTTTACAGAAGCTCGATTGGGTCTTTGCATCACTTTCTTGGTTCCATGATCGACCAAGCACAGTTTCAGAGTTCTGACCTCGAGATGTTTCAGATCATAACTCTATTATCGTCCGATTTAGTCCCCGCCATGGCAAGGTACCATCCCCTTTTAAATTTCTAAATTTTTGGGTTGATCATGCAAATTTTAGGGATATTGTTCAGGCAATTTGGGACGAGCCTATTGTAGGCAATCCTATGTTCCGTCTTACGCAAAAATTGGGGTTAGTGAAACGGAAGCTAAAAGCTTTACATATTAGGGTTTCCAGTCATATCTCCAGCAGGGTAATTGAGGCTCGGGCTCGGTGGGCAGCAGCCCAGGGAAATTTGGATCGGGACCTCTTTTCTACTGAGTTTATCTCTGAGGAGAGGAAACTTGCCAACCAGTATTTTAGTCTTTGTCGAGATGAGGAGACTTTCTTTAAGCAGCGGTCTCGTGTTCACTGGTTGCACTTAGGGGATCAGAATACTAAGTTCTTTCATAAGTCGTTGATCCATAGGAACCGCATCCATGGTTTGACTAATGGGAATGGTACACATATTACTAACAGTCAGGGTTTAGGGCGTTTGGCGGTGGGTTTTTTTCAGGATCTTCTTACTACCCCTAGTCAACCTCAGATTGCTTAGGCTTCCAGGTATTTTTCTGGCCGCATTTCTCCTGATATGATTTCTCCATTGACTGCTCCTATCACTGATGATGAGATTAGGATTGCTTTATTCTCTATCCCGGATGATAAATCCCCCGGCTCGGATGGATTCACATCTTTGTTTTTTAAGCGGGCATGGGATATTATTGGTTCAGATTTCAGGGATGCAGTGAGACATTTTTTTGCTACTAATGAAATGCCAAGATGTGTTAATGCCACTAGGATTTCTTTGGTTCCTAAGGTGGAGAGCCCGAGTCGTATGACAGACTTTAGGCCGATATCTTGTTGTAATGTACTTTACAAGTGCATTTCTAAGGTGATTGTGAATCGGTTTAAAATTGTACTTTCGGATATTATTGGGGTTTCCCAGTCAGCTTTTGTCCCGGGTCGAAGGATTTCTGATAATATTCTGCTGACTTAGGAGCTTTTGCGGAATTATCATCTTGGGGGTACTTCACCTCGATGTGCCCTTAAAGTTGGTATTCGAAAAGCTTTTGATACTGTGAGTTGGGAGTTCATCTTTTTGGGATTGCGTACTGTGGGTTTTCCTGAGCGTATGGTGAGGTGGATCATGACATGTATCTCTACACCGTATTTCTCTGTTGCCCTGAACGGAGAGCTTCATGGATTTTTTAGGTCCTCCCGGGGTGTGCGGCAAGGGGACCCTCTTTCTCCTTACCTTTTTGTGTTGGCTATGGAGGGGTTAGCTGGTATTTTTCGGGAAACCTCTCACAGCCCTGGTTTTCAGTATCATTTGAGATGTAGGCAGGCAGCTATTACTCATTTGTGTTTTGCGGATGATTTGATGGTGTTTTGTAGAGCAGATGCTTCCTCTGTTAGCTTGATCATATCGGCCTTGGATTATTTTGCTAAGGTTTCTGGATTAGTGACTAATACAGAGAAGAGCCAGTTGTTTCTTTCTGGAGTTACAGATGAGGAGCAGATTGTGTTACAGTCTATCATGGGTTTCCAGTTGGGCCAGTTACCGGTAAGATATCTAGGGGTTCCTCTAATCTCTACCCGCCTTCGACATTCTGATTATAGGCCTCTGTTGGAGCGAATTCTCTCTCGGATTAGGCTATGGACGTCGGCATCTTTGACCTATGCAGGCCGACTACAGTTGATTAAGTCGGTACTTTTCTCCATACAGGTTTATTGGTCCTCCATGTTTCTTTTGCCGGCAGCTACAGTTAGACGGATTGAGAGTATTTTTGCCTCGTTTCTTTGGAAGGGTACTTCTTTGTCCCCTTCTGGTGCTAAGGTTGCATGGTCTTCTGTTTGCTATCCATTGACAGAGGGTGGCCTGGGGATTAAGAGGATCCAAGATTGGAATATGGCGGCTATTCTCAAACACGTTTGGAGGCTGCTTACTGATAGATCTTCTATATGGTCTTCTTGGGCCCGTTCGGTTCTCCTCCGTGGTCAGTCCTTTTGGCATATCCCAGTTACTTCTAGGGCTTCATGGGCTTGGAGGAAGATTTTACTTAGCAGGGTTTGGTGCCAGGGTCTTATTGTGACTTGTATTGGAGATGGTAGAGACACCATGTTATGGCGAGATCACTGGCTTCCGCAGGGTCCTCTATGTGACTTGCTCCCTTTTAGAAGCTTAGCTTCCACTTGTTTGCTATGGGATGCTCGGGTTTCAGACATTATTCGGGATGGTTTGTGGGACTTTCCTTCGGGCAGTGCAGACCTTCAGCATATCTGGGACTCTATTACAGTGCAGCCTTCAGCGAGTCATCCTGACCATCTTGTGTGGAAGGGCCATCCATCTGGACATTTCTCTATTGATTCAGCCTGGAATGTGTTGCGAGACAAACGAGATGTGAACTCGATTCATTATCTCTTGTGGTTTCTTCGGCATATTCCATATCACTCTTTCATTCTCTGGCTTGCTTCTCTTGGTCGGCTTCACACCATGGATCGGCTCAGCTCTCATGGTGTCATTATGTCCTCCCGATGTGTTTTATGCAGATTAGCTATAGAGACCCATGACCATTTGTTTTTCAGCTGTGACTTTTCCAGTTATGTTTGGCAGGAGGTCACTGCCAGGACGCTTTCTACATGGCCTACTCTCTCCTGGCTCCCTCTGCTCCAGTGGGCTAGCTTGCATCTTCGACGAAAAGGTGACTTCAGCCACCTTCTTTCCCGGTTGGTCCTTTTAGCCACAATTTCCTATGGTTTGAACGGAATAATCGCGTGTTTCGTCAGCATTGTAGCTCTCGCAGAGATATTTTCTTAGCTATTTTTGATCTAGTTCGGGCCAAGATTTTGGGTCTAGCACCTAAGTACGAGATCTCGACTCAGCTCCGTGTGATATGGAATCTTCTTGACTAGCTTTGTACAGAACCTGCATGCTTTTTTGTGCCGGTTTGTGGATTTGTTTTGTGGTGAGCCTGCATGCTCTTTTATGCCGGTTTGTGGCTTTATTATTTATGGCATCTTCTTGCTTTGTGGGGAGCTTGCGTGCTCTCTTTTTGTTGTTCATGACTTTGTGGGTTTTCCCACGGGTTCTTGACTGAGAGTTATCAGTCATCCTCTTGGGGTATGCCCCTCGTATTTATAAATTTTTGTCTTTTATTCATACTTACCTTATCCAAAAAAAAATTAGTTGATGGCAAGTGTAATTGAACTCATTTATTCTATTTATTGCCTTGAATTCATTATACATGAAGTTATTGCTATTTATGTTTTATGAGTTGTTATGTTTGATTGAAGAAAATGAAGTGTGGATGCTGATTGTGGCAAAATTTGTAAATTGGAGGCCACATGGTGTTGAATGGTTGCTATTAGAAGTGTTGATGTGTTGTTTGCATTAGCTTAAAATGTTATAACATTAATGGATGATTATGGGAATGAGATTTTACACTTCCTTTAAGATGTTCAAGACTATTAAGGGGGGTTTATTTGATCCATAAGTTGACCTGTTGGTTAATTGTCAATAGGAATTGATGTGGCATAGTTTAATATGAAAAATTCGGATTTGGTAAGCTTATGGGTTATGCTAAACATGCTTCAGTATTTCGACCATAACTTGAGTTATAAAAATTGAAATGAGATGATTCTTGAAGCACTAGAAATTTAAGAGATTGCCCTACAACTTTTATGTTTTATGCCAAGAGCCAATTCATTTTAGAAATGGATGGAAAATGGCCTGAAATATAAATTTCTAGTTATTAAAGTTTAAGATTTAACATGATTAATTCTTATGATTATGAATTGATTATTAATGTATTATTGTAATTATGCCATGTACTAATGTTTACCCATTAGTTAGATTATCTTTGAAAGATATATATAGTTATAATGTCAATGCATGATTAATGTTATGAAATGGCATGAAGATGCAATGTAATACATGTTTTATGATGATGTATGTGAGCAAGAGGTAATGTAAATGGATTGATAATCCATAGATGAATTAAAAGTATTAAGCTCACCAAAATATGTATTTACATACCATAAGATGTTAGAGATGCAAATAGACATGATAGAGATGCATATAGACATGATGGAAAACGCGTAAGCATATCCTCGTATACCGGTTGAGTAAAGATGAATATATGCTTTAGATGCTAAATAACGCGTAAGCACTCCTCCCTATGATATGAGCTCTAGATGAATTTGAGGTTAGATGATATTAAGTGTTTAAGATGCTATTAAAAGTCTGATTTGCTAGACTTTAAATGGTTCATATGCATTTAGTTGCATTACATGAGTTATGATGTTATTTACATCATGAGATGATTTATACTCATGTTAGATGATTTTAGATGTTATATCATGACATGTGATGTGTGTGTACTATGTTTACATACTTATTTGTATGTGTACACATTGATGTTTATATAGCCCTGGGATAAAATGATGAAAAGCATATGAATTAGTAAGAAAAAGGAAGCATACCTAGATGTAAAAGATAAGTGGTGTGTTAACAAATATATTTAAATGAGGGTCAAATAGAACATTTAGAATGAAATAGATCATTCCTTACTGAGCGATTAGCGCTCATCCTTTCATTGTTAATTGCTTTGCAGGTAGACCAGAAGCGAAGGATGCTAGAGGCAGTGGGGCTACACGTGAGGGGAGATGATTTATTGTCATCTTGATGTTTTTACCTTGATGTAAATAATGTAAATGATAAATGTTTGTGAAACACATTTTGGAAGCTTCCACCGTATAAATATGTTTTGATTGTATAACTTCTGGATAAATTCTTAAAGTTTTTGCAATTATAAGTTTGGATCATGTGTGACATCTTATATACATATTTTGGATATTATTATTATCTTTACACAAGTTTTTTTCTAAATACAACTCGTTCTCCAGACATGTATCCCCGGGATTCTCATTGAGGGATATTCAGAGGATACTTGACTGGAGGAGGGTTTTACAAACTTGGGATGCAGAAAACTCAATGATTATGGCATGGATTGTCAATGCCAAGGAGGAGGATATTGGTGCAAACTATATGTGCTATCCAATCGTGAAGGAGCTATGGGATAATGTTAATCAAATGTACTCTGATTTTGGGAATCAGTCCCATGCTATGAGATCGAATTGAAGCTTGGAGAAATCCGACAGGGAAGTGAAGGTGTGACCAAGTACTTCAACATTCTTAAAGGACTTTAGCAATATCTGGATCTGTTTAACACCTATGAGTGGAAAATACTGAAGATCAAGCCCATTACAACAAGATGGTGGAGAATTCTTGGATCTACAAATTCCTTGCTAACCTTCACATGGAGTTTGATAAAGTACGGGGTAGAATTATTGGTAGACAGCCACTGCCATCTATTGGAGAAGTCTTCTTGGAGGTCAGACATGAAAAGAGTCGTCGAGGAGTCATGTTGGGGAAGAAAGGAACTGCTGGAACTGTTGAAAACTTGGCCCTTATTGTTGCGGATACCAATGTTACACGTGTCAAGACTCAAGAGCAGAACCATGATCGTCCTCAGGTGTAGTGTGACTATTGTAAAAAGCCACGCCATACCCGAGAAAACTGCTGGAAACTCAATGGGAAACCTGCAGATTGGAAAAGCACAAGAAACAGTGAAAAACGTGGTCGTGGAGTCCCATCAGCCAATGAAGCCAAGAAGGTTGACCAAATTTTTACCATGAAGCAAGTTGATCAGCTTCTTAAATTGCTGAATTCCAGCCAGCAACCTAGTGTTTCCAATGTGTCCTTAGCACAAACAGGTGATATTCCCTGTGCCTTTTCTTGTAAACTTACTCTAGTTCCTTGGATCATAGATTCAGGAGCTTCTGATCACAGGACCAGTGCCAGTCAGCTCTTTGACTTCTATATACCATGTTCTAGAAATCAAAAGGAAAAGATTGCTAATGGAAGCCTTTCACCCATTGCTGGCAAAGGCTCAATTAAACTCTCCAACACCATTGAACTAAAATCTATCCTACATGTTCCAAGATTATCTTGCAATTTGCTTTCTGTTAGTAAGCTTTCTAAAAATTATAATTGTCTTGTCGCCTTCTTTGACTAATATTGTGAATTTCAGGACCGGAATTTGGGGGCGATGATTGACAGTGCTAAAATGGTGGATGGACTCTATTACTTCAATGACAATCTCACTAAGAATAAACAAGCTTTTAGCTTAAGTAATGTTAGTAGTTCTACTTCTGTTTTTGATCAAATAATGCTATGGCATCAAAGACTAGGACATCCTAGTTTTCCATATATGAAACATCTATTTCCAAAACTTTTTCACAATGTTGATTGTAGTATCTTATTTTGTGAAAGTTGTCCAGTATCAAAAAGCCATAGAATTCCTTATAAGTCAAAATCTTATCGTGCTTCTAAACCTTTCTATTTAATTCATAACAATGTGTGGGGTCCTTAAAAAATTACTACTCTTTTTGGGAGAAAATGGTTTGTTACCTTTATAGATGACCACACTAGACTAAGTTGGGTATATCTAATGAGTGAAAAATCTGAGGTCAAGAAATTGTTTATGGATTTCTATAAAATGGTGGAAAATCAATTTCAAACTAAGATAAGTATTTTGCATAGCGATAATGGTACGAAATACTTTAATGAATACCTAGAAAATTTTATTAAGGAAAAAGGAATTGAACACCAATCTACTTGTCACAATACCCCTCAACAAAATGGGATCGCAGAAAGAAAAAATAGACATTTACTTGAGGTTGCCTGTGCCATTATGTTTACTATGAATGTACCTAAGAAATATGGGGTGATGCTATTTTAACAACATGTTATCTAATAAATAGAATGCCTTCACATGTCCTTAAGTATAAAACACCTCTTGAGTTTCTTAAATTTTTTTCCCTCATCTTAGAAATATGACCATGATGGATTTAAAACCCTTTGGATGTACTGTTTTTGCCCACATTCTAGCCCATCTTAGATCTAAGTTTGACCCGAGAGCAGAGAGATGTGTATTCTTGGGGTATGCACCAAATAAAAGAGGGTATAAGTGCTTTAATCCCAAAACAGGGAAGATATATTTTAGTATGGATGTTGTCTTCCTAGAAAAACAACATTTTTTCATACCAAATGACCTTCAGAGGGAGAGTAAAAGTGAAGATCATTTTTGGTAGACTTCTATTCCATTACCTAATACTATATTTCCTGAAGTTTCTTCAGATGTTGTGAATCTTATGAATACTTCCAACCTGAGAATTCAGACCAAGGTATTGTTTCATCACAAACAGAGGTGGAACCACCACTACTTGAGCAACCTGCGGAGTTACATGTTTATTCAAGGAAGAGGTATCATTCGAACAATAGAGTCCAACCTACTTCAGTGGCACTTGATCAATCATTACCCTCAAATTCTACAACTCCAGATACTGTTTTAGAGCCTGTACCTACTATTCTTGATGAATATCCAGATCTTTACCTCCCAATAGCTCTTAGAAAGGTGTCTGCGAATGTACTAATCATCCAATTACCAAATATTTATCCTATCATAGGTTATCCAGCTAACATAAAGCCTTTGTGTCCAATTTATTTAGACAGTCTATGCCTAGGACAATTAAGGAAGCTCTAGAACATCCTGATTGGAAATTAGCAATTTTTGAAGGATGAATGCTCTCCTAAAAAATAAAACTTGGGAAGTTTCAGAACTACCTAGTGGGAAGAAAGTTGTTGGGTGCAAATGGGTATTCACAATTAAATGTAATGCTAATGGTCAAGTAGAGAGGTATAAAGCACGCTTAGTGGCAAATGGGTTTACGCAAACTTATGGGATAGACTATCAATAAACATTTGCCCAAGCAGCCAAGATAAATTCTGTCAGAATTCTTCTCTCTCTTGCTATTCACTTTAACTGGCCATTACATCAGTTAGCTATTAAAATGCTTTTTTGAATGGAGACTTGGAAGAGGAAGTTTTATGGATTTACCACCTAGATTCGAAGAAACGCTAGGAAAGAATAAAGTGTGTAGGTTAAAGAAATCTTTATATGGCCTTAAACAATCCCCTCGTGCATGGTTTGAGAGGTTTACCAAGGCTGTAAAAAGACAGGGCTATAAACAAGGCCAAATTGACCATACCTTATTTCATAAACACACAAAAGAGGGGAAACTAGCTATACTAATTGTTTATGTAGATGACATAATCCTGACAGGTGATGATGATGTTGAACTTACCAAACTAGAGGGCTTCTTGGCAAAAGAATTTGAAATTAAAGACTTGAGCACACTCAAGTACTTCCTAGGGATGGAATTTGCAAGGTCGAGAAAGGGTATCTCGATTTCACAACGCAAATATACACTTGAACTTCTTAATGAAACAGGTCTGCTAGGATGCAAGGCAGCTGAGACTCCTATAGAGCCAAATCTAAAGCTACAACCTGTTAAACCCGAGGATGTTGTTGACCGAGAACCGTACCAGTGACTAGTGGGCAAATTAATCTATCTCTCTCACATAAGGCCAGATATCACTTTTGCTGTAAGTGTTGTCAGTCAATTTATGCACTCACCAAGACTTGAGCACTTTGAACCTATTTACAGGATTATTAGATACCTAAAGGGCACACCAGGAAAGGGCTTGCTATTCAGAAATAATGGTCATCTACAAGTGGAGATTTATACAGATGTGGATTGGGCTAGTATCATTATGGATAGACGCTCAACATCTGAATATTATGCATTTATTGGAGGAAACTTAGTCACGTGGAGGATTTAAAAACAAAATGTGGTGGCTCAGAGTAGTGCAGAAGCTGAGTTTAGAGCTACTGCACTTGGGATTTGTGAGATTCTATGGATTAAACGATTCCTAGAGGAACTAAAGATAATTAGTGCTCTACCAATGAGACTATATTGTGACAACAAGTCTGCTATATCTATTGCTCATAATCTTGTGCTCCATGATAGAATGAAGCATGTTGAAATTGATAAGCACTTTATAAAGGAAAAAATAGAAGATGGACTAATATGTATGCCTTACGTACCAACCACTACATAGATTGCAGATTTTTTGACAAAAGGGCTACCCAGACGACAGTTTGAGGAGTTGATTAGCAAGCGGGACATGGAAGATATTTTTAGCCCAGCTTGAAGGGGAGTGTTGAGAATCCTAACATAATTCACAGAAATAAGGAAATAATCTTTCTCATTAATTGATCAAATCTCCTTGATTTGGTCGAGATCTGTACAATATTAGTTTAGTCAATACTACTACATATATATATATATATATATATACACTGTATAGTCTATTTTATGAATAAATCTTACAATTTTGATTCGTCTTTTCTAAAGCTTTTAGTTCTAACATTGTCAATCATGTACCTTTGGTTGATGTAAATCCTTACATCGACAAGAGGTCTTACATCCAATCATGTTATATCAAGATTCACATATTTCACATGTGAAGTAGAGCAAGGTCAACACCAAGGAAAACCAAATTTCTCACGCGTCTTCCCATTACTCTATATCAAGTACGATCATAAACCTCAAAATAAAAAAGATTTTTGCATTCACATTTACCATGTGCACACAGAAGCTATAAACCATGAACATTAAATTGATTGATGATCGATGATGCACAAAAGTCTCCAAAAATATTAAAAAATAGAGACAAATGCTTTCAAGGATCATGTGATTGATGCTGAGTCATCTAAAAACACGAGAGATTCCGATGGTACAAAGAATGATAGAGCTAGAGTTGATGTAGATAATATGGTTTTAAAGTATCCTGTGATTATTGATGCTGAATCACCAACAAACACAGTATAATCTAAAGATAAAAAGTGTGATGGAGCTGGAGTGGCTATTAATAAAGTGAACTTACAAGATTGTGCTAGTAATGATGTTGAATCTTCTAGATCACAGGAGAGTCTATAGGTTCTAAAGATGCATCAGCAGAAAAAGCAGCTAACATCTCTAATACCATGATAGAATTTGAGATGAGTCTGACTCCTTACCCAATAAGGCGTTGTTGAATGGGAGGATTACCAATACTATGATAGAATTTGAGGTGGGTCTAACTCTTCACCCAATAAGGCCTTGTTGAATTAGAGGATTACCCCTTCTTATAGATCAGTAGGATTGAGCGTGCCTAGTCGGTGTAAGACTCCAACATTAGAGTCCTACAAAGTGATCACTTACCATATTTGTAACTTACCTAACTCATTGGGCTTGTTTGGTGTTTAATAGACTCCGGAGATCAGTTGAAGTACACACAAGCCAGCCCAAACACAGGTTTAAAAAAAAAAAAAAAAAAAAAAGGACTTTAGGATACTACTTATTAATATGGGATAAGATTTTCTCATTTATAAACGGTTATACTATAAGTCAATGAAGTGGTTCTTCCTAGGTATAATAATGAATCCAAAATTGATGTAAAACTTGTGGCTTTGTTAAAAGGTGTCTTTGTTTAAGTAGGTTTTCGATTATACTCCAAAAATTATTTAAAATCGGAAAATTGGTGTGAGCTCTATTTGATGGAAGCCTGTCTTCAAATAGATAATGTCATCACACACACAAGTTTTTTTTTTTTCTTTTTTATTTAATAAATAAAGGAATCTTGTACATAATTCGTTTACTTAGTTGCAATACTCCTTGTTCCTTTATTACCTTGGTCAAATTAAAACTAGCACCATCTTATTCTTCCTAAAATGTCGAAGAGTTTATATATACATATGTATATATACTAATTAATAGTTTACTATTATTGCAATTTTTAGCACAAAAAGAATCACGGCAAGAAATATGTTTCTAGAGTACTTAAGCGTTTTGAAATCTATTATTAAGAAAAAGGTTTATTTATTTAAACTTTTAAAATTAATATTAGAACATATTCAATTAATCGGTGTTGTGCGGGAAATCCAGAGCGGATAAACTTCAGTTGGCATGCAAATATCTCGCGATATGGATATCATATTCAAGGCCGAAGATGACGTGACTTCCCATTTAATCGAATCTAAGTTTATTTCCAACTCAACTATGTAACTGATACTATGTAAACCACATTTCGGGGGATTCGAGAGAAAGAAAAAAAGAAAATCAACCAGATAAGTCTTTGTAAATTAGATTGCTGATATCATACACTCAATAACATAACAGTGGACGTAAGTTTTGCATTATAAACAATCGAACCATTTTAAAAAGTCTATTTTGTTCTTTAATCTTCTATGTTTATATTGCACGATCGTCATTGTATTACCCCATCACTGATCCATTAGGATTACACACACACCTTACATGATTCTAACATTGTCAATCACGTACTTTCGGTTGATGTAAATCCTTCCATCGACATGAGATCTTACATCCAATCATGTTATATCAAGATTCACGTATTTCACATGTGAAGTAGCAAGGTCAACACCAAGGAAAACCAAATTTCTCACGCGTCTTCCCATTACTCTTTATCAAGTACGATCATAAACTTTAAAATGAAAAAGATTTTTGCATTCACATTTACCATGTGCACAGTGAAGCTACAAACCATGAACATTAAATTGATTGATGATCGATGATGCACAAAAAGAGAGAAACAATAGAGAATAAAAGGTCAAGTAAAGGGTGAAAAAGTAAATGACAAATTCATAAAGTCTCCAAAAATATTAGAAATTAAAGACAAATGGTTCAGGTTTGGGGCCAAGAGGTGGGTGGGATTTGGACAAGACAAATGCTTTCAAGGATCATGTGATTGATGCTGAGTCATCTAAAAAGTGGGAGATTCTGATGGTACAAAGAATGATGGAGCTAGAGCTGATGTAGATAATATGGTTTTAAAGTATCCTATGATTATTGATGTTGAATCACCAACAAACACAGTAGAATCTAAAGATAAGAAGTGTGATGGAGCTAGAGTAGCTGTTAATAAAGTGAACTTACAAGATTGTGCTAGTAATGATGTTGAATCTTCTAGATCACTGGAGAGTCTATAGGTTCTGAAGATGCATCAGCAGAAAAAGCAGCTAACATCTCTAATATCACGATAGAATTTGAGACGAGTCTGACTCCTTACCCAATAAGGCGTTATTGAATGAAAGGATTACCAATACCATGATAGAATTTGAGGTGTGCCTAACTCCTCACCTAATAAGGCCTTGTTGAATGGGAGGATTACCCCCTCTTATAAATCAGTAGGATTGAGCATGCCTAGTCGATGTGGGACTCCATCATTAGAGTCCTACAAAGTGAGCACTTACCATATTTGTAACTTACCTAACTCATTCGGGTTGTATGGTGTTTAATGAACTTCGGAGATCAATTGAGGTACACACACACCAGCCAAAAAATAAAAAAAAAAAAAAAAAAAAAAAAAAAACATAAGGATACTACTTATTAATATGGGATAAGATTTGCTCATTTATAAACGGTTATACTATAAGTCAATGAAGTGGCTCTCCCAAGTATAATAATGAATCCAAAATTGATGTAAAACTTGTGGCTTTGTTAAACCATATCTTGTTACAGTAGGTTTTCGATTATACTCCAACAATTATTTAAAATTGGAAAATTTGTGTGAGCTCTATTTGATGGAGCCCGTCTTCAAATAGGTAATGTCATCGCACACACAAGTTTTTTTTTTAAAAATAAAGGAATCTTATACATTATTCGTTTTACTAGTAGCAATCAACTCCTTGTTCCTTTATTACCTTGGTCAAATTAAAACTAGCACCATCTTATTCTTCCTAAAATGTCGAAGAGTTTATATATACATATGTATATATACTAATTAATAGTCTACTATTGTTGCAATTTTTAGCACAAAAAGAATCACGGCAAGAAATATGTTTTTAGAGTACTTAAGCGTTTTGAAATCTATTATTATGAAAAATGTTTATTTATTTAAACTTTTAAAATTAATATTAGAACATATTCAATTAATCGGTGTTGTGCGGGAAATTCAGAGTGGATAAACTTCAGCTGGCATGCAAATATCTCGCGATATGGATATCATATTCAAAGCCGAAGATGACGCGACTTCCCATTTAATCGAATTTGGGTTTATTTCCAACTCAACTATGTAACTGACACTATATAAACCACATTTCGAGGGATTCGAGAGAAAGAAAAAGAGAAAATCAACCAGATAACTCTTTGTAAATTAGATTGCTGATATTATACACTCAATAACATAACAGTGGACGTAAGTTTTGCATTATAAACAATCGAACCATTTTAAAATTATAAACAATCGAACCATTTTAAAAAGTCTGTTTTGCTCTTTAATCTTCTATGTTTATTATTGCACGATCATCATTGTATTACCCCATCATTGATCCATTAGGATTGCACACACACCTTACGTGGTTCTAAAACTGTCAACCACACACACCTTACATGGTTCTAACACTGTCAACTACGTACCTTCGGTTGATGTAAATCCTTACATTGATATGAGATCTTACATTCAATCATGGTATATCAAGATTCACGTATTTCACATGTAAAGTAGCAAGGTCAACACCAAGGAAAACCAAATTTCTTATGTGTCTTCCCATCACTCTACATCAAGTACGATCATAAACCTTAAAATGAACAAGATTCTTGCATTCACATTTACCATGTACACCCAAGCTACAAACCATGAACATTAAATTGATTGATGATACAAAAAGAGACAAACAATAGAGAATAAAATGTCTAAGTAAATGGTGAAAAAGTGAATGACGAATTCATAAAGTCTCTAAAAACATTAAAAAAGTAGAGACAAAATGGTTCAGATTTGGGTCCAGGTGGGTGGGATTTGGACAAGACAAATCCCATTTTCTTAAACCATTAAATTGAGCATCTGGTTTTTGGGCCAGTTGCTCTGTTTGATCCATCACTACTTATTCAATCAATCAACCATCCTCGTGGTGTGCTTGATTTCATGTCTTCACTATCAACCTTTATCTCGACATCAATGTGAACTCATGACTTCTTGGCTGCCGTACGCCCGCCGTTTAACTCTTTTCTTTTTCATTGAATAGTAGCAAATTAATAATAATAATAATAATAATGGCAAATTAATAAATATGTAATCAGAATTAACAATGGCCCATAATTAGGGAGAATTTCTAATTAGAATGGTTAAAAGATCTAAACTGATTAATTTATAATAAAATATACACTGAAGTAATAAATATAAACAAATTTAATCTAAAAATTTGATTTTAAAAAATTATACATACCAAATCATCAATTCTATAATTGTCATCGACGATTTTTCATATTTTGAAAAATATTATATAATTACTTTAATATATCTCATGATCATTCGTCAATCAAAATTGTTAATTACTATAAACTATATTCTTGATTTTAATAAATTTAGTAGGGTCATTTGACCCTACTGAGTTTACTTTGATTACGTCCTTTCGCTAACCATCTTTTCACTAATGTATAGTCTCTTTCATCCTTCGATACTAATAAAGATAGTACAAAAATGTTCAAATGTCCCAACAAGAATGCCCTTGAAAGTCCAAAATGTAATTACGCGGGCGGTTATTATGGGGTTAATTAAGAAGTTAAATAAGTTTATTGGTAGCCTGGTAGGTCAAGCAAAGATTAAACTTAAAAGAGTAAGACTGAGTGAGGCTGCATGGACTAACTAGAATGTTTGTATTAGTTGTTGAAGGGACCGCATTGGATTAATGACAAGTAATAACAATGGTCCAAGATTCAGTCAGTCGTGTTTAAGATTTCTGGGGTGCTGTTCTTCTTCTAGTATAGCCGTCGAAGAAGACAATAATATCGCTAATTTCTTCATTTATTTATAAATCGAGACCACGTGTTAGACTTATTTTCATTTTCTGTTGAAAGTCTTTTGTTTTTGCTCTTTAATTACTTAGTAAGTCCATTATTTTCTTACTTAACCCTTTGGTTTTATTATTCACGAGTATTTAGTTGTAGTAAACCCACAAGAATTTAAGTAACATCTACTCAAAAGTCTCCTCCTCAATCCATTGTTTGAAGCATAATGGACAAATCAAATCAAAATCATCTTGTTGGTTGTGGATTCCAACCCATTTATTAATTAATTAAATTCAACTCGATCAACATACAATTATATTAATTACATGTAACTCATTTAACATCATCTTACTTTGTGATTTTTAAATGAATAATTTTTCTTAATTAATTAAACCAAAGGAAAAAGAAAATACGAAGAAAGAGGAGAGGAACTGAGAAAAAGAAAAAACATGAGAAAAAAATATGGGCATTTTTTAATCTCAAGATCAATGAAATATGAAAATATTTTAGTGGGATCAATAAAATATAGATAATTTTAGTAGAATTAATATAAAAATTTAATGGGATCAAAATTGTTAATTACTATAAGAATATATACCTATTTTTAATAATTTTAGAATTTCAGTGGGGTTAAGTGACCCCATTGAGTATAATCTGGCTGCGCGCATGTTTATAACACATGAAAAATCCTTGTAGAAAATAAGTGAGAAAATGTAATTCAAAAAATTCGGCGTATGTATCCACATTGTCATAACATCTACTAGATTTAAAAAACTGGAATTAATAGGAATAAAGAAAAGTATTTGTTGAATTTTTCATCTTTCTTTGTCAGTTGTACTTTGTTCTGATCTATTATGATGGAGGACTCCTTTAACCCATCTCTATAATAGTACTTCACACTGTCACGACATCTACTTATTCAAATATATAAGCCTCGTTTAAGTCAACACAACCTGAAAAATACTCAAGTAACTGGAGTTTTACAACGTAATTATTCCTTTGCTAAAGCTAAATTCTTGAGATTATACATTGATTAACTTAGGCGTGAAATCGAGTCGAGTATTTAGTTAATCAAAACTGACTTGACCGCTATAGTATCGAGTTTGAATTCGAGAAATCGAGTTCAAACTTGAAATCAGTACTTGCAATTGAAACTGAAGTTCGAATTCGAGTTTGTATAATCGATTTTTATTCGAATTTGAGAATACTAACTTCAATCGAATTCGAGTTTTACTTTGGTTAAACTCAACTAGAATGTTCAAGCCGAGCTTGAGCCGCTCGACTCGATTTTCACTCCTAGTTTGCGCTCGGGCCAACAAGAAATTGTGCGGTGGTAAATAAGAATACGTTTTGGACTCAGCAGTCTGGCATGCACCCTCAAACACGTTGCCCATGTAAACAAACAAAAGCTTACTTCATGTGTGGTGATGTCAGATTGCTTACGTATCTTCCCACTAGAATTCTGTACGTGATTCATAGGTCTTTTCTTTTTTAAATACCACCAGCAGGTATGGATTTGATTCCAGTGACTTTCCTGCTAATTTCCAACACCAATTAATTTCTCTTCTTCTCTCTCACCCAATTTACAAATCAAAACAGCAGCCATCATCACCAACTTCTGGTCTTCTTGTTCTTAAATTGCGTGGGCGGCGTAAACTGATCAACGGTCTTCTACTGCCAACTACTCTACGTAATTTAGTCTTTAATTAATATTTTGTTTTTCTTCCTTATATATTTAAATAAGTACCAGCTTCCCCATTTTCTATTTTGATATTTTCTTTCGTTTTAACAGTAATATTCTTGTCAGCTTTAGCTTCCGAACATGGATGAAGCAAAGGTAAAAAGGGCTCCTCTTCTTTGTTTCTACTAAGCGACATATAGTATACAAAATGAGTCTTGGTTTTTACCTTTTGTATTTCTCGTGTTTCGGTTTCTTTCAGATGGATGTGCTTCAAGCGAAGTTGGAGGGTGTTCGGAAAGAGAATGATCGTCTGAGATTTATGGTGGAAGCCATGACTAATAAATGCAAAACCCTTCAAACTCATATCCATCAAACTAGCTATAGGGCAAGTTATGAAAAGGGAAATAATATAAGAACAGAAGACAAGAAATCATCAACAATCTTTGTCAAATCCGACTCTAAGGACAATAGCCTGGTAATTTAATAAGTCTGTTAATTATATTATCATTTTAAATGGTTAAAAGTTTAAAGTTCTTATATTATATAACAAGTTTTTGTCATTCCTTTTACGATTTTAGGTAGTTAAAGATGGATATCAATGGAGGAAATATGGCCAGAAGGTTACTAAAGATAATCCTTCCCCTCGAGCTTATTTCAGGTGTTCCATGGCTTCTTCTGGATGTTCTGTGAAAAAGAAGGTACAGATCTCTTTAACTCAAAAGCTTAAACTTTTATACTTCTAGCTAGTTTAAATGAATATATATATTTCATTTATATATATATAGGTTCAGCGATGCAGGGAGGACGAGTCATTTCTTGTAGCAACTTACGAAGGAGAACACAACCATGAAGCTCAATCTTCATTCGGTAAATCTTTCTCTTTATCCGCCGAAAGCTCAGCCGCCGAGAGCTCAATGAGCATTTTTCATTCTCCACTACCAACTCCAACACCAAAATCAAATCCTTACGGATCAGCTGTCACTCTTGATCTTACTCTTTCTGGTTCAGATACTCAACAAAATAAAAGACCATCATCTCACAACTTTACAAAGCAAGATATTGTTAGCAACAAGAAGACGAAGATTGAAGAATCCGTGGCATCCATAACTAAAGATCCAAACTTCACCATAGCTTTAGCTGCAGCAGTAGCAACTTCCTGCCTAAACCAACAATATTAATATTTAATGTTCATGCAATGAATGTACTTCAGCTTCATAAATATATAGTCAGATTCCCATATGTTAAAAAGGTGTAAATTCTCAGTTAATGGAAGATAGACTAGCTTTGCTATTGCTTTTTCTCATTTCTGCATGAAAATTCATTAGTTTTTGTATTCTATCGGCTGATGAAGCGCGAGTTCATCTTTTTCTGATTACTTAAATCCATTAAAAGACTTGCAGAAAACCCCTACATATACGTGGAGAAGTTGTTTACAGTTTACTGTACTAAATTACTTAAGAATACAGTCATCGTATGTTCATATAACATGTTAATATTGATATTTTCATAATCTTACAGGAAGAATTTGCCTTAATTTTAATTTTTAAATCAACTGGTAAAATTGAAATATTTGCATTTGTATTTGGGTGGTTAACCAGTTGAAAAGATGATAGATGCACAGGAAGTTTTAATTATTTATGGGATCCACTAAACCCTAAATCCAAAAAAAATTCCTGTAATTGCTGAGGATCGAGAATTAAAACTGCTGGAAAATCTCAAAGATACTTCACATTGAAAGCTTGCTGCATCCCCAACCCCGAAGGCTCTTCGACATTACTTTTGCAGAACCATGATTGATCCTCAATAAAATTTAAATATTGATGGTGTTTTCTTCTTACTTAGACATAATTAAAAATGAATTACACATCTGTTGGATCAAAATTCAAGGATGGAATGATAAACTTTACCTGTAATGTCAAGGGTTCGAATCTCACTGGAAGCAACCTGTGATTAGGGGCGTTTATCTGAGCCCCGACTGGGAATTAGTCTCATACCTTCGAGTGTGGAGACATCCGATCGGAAATTCATTGCACACCTTCGGGTATGGGGACATCTTGAGACTTTCATCGAAAAAAATAGGGTGAAATTACAACCGAGATTAAGCTGAACATATGTAGAAATATAAGCATGCATGCCATGGATATGAATATTTGAACCAATTAACACATGGATGACTTTTCTCCATTTGGAAAAGAAGAAATTCCACTCATTCTAACAAGATTACATATTAACATTTACATCCCTATAACTCAAAAAATATACAAAGAATAATATATCATTGAAGAAAAATAAATCTAATATATAGAATGAGTAAAGAAACTAATACTGATATTTTTACAAAATTCTTTGAGCAGCCTCACTTGCAGCTCATCCAACAGGATTTTGTCAACCCCACCATTTCTGCTCAAAGACAATGAATCATATCAAAAAATGGCCAAAGAAAAATAAAATGATTCGCCATGAAAGATTAGAAGTCCCAAAGGAAAATATTAGGGTTGATAGGCTTACTAATTAAAATGGGTATTTGTCATCCATCGCCAGACACAACCTTCATTTTCCTATTTATTTATGCTGTCTGATAAATAACTCTTATTCTTCTCCCGGATCGTTGCTCATTTGTCTTGTTATTCGTTGTGTCCTATCGTTGTACAGGTCTTCATTATCTATGGAGTGACAGCTTGTGTCGATCAACAAAAATCGGTGCATATACCAATTGAAGATCATTTGATGATGTTTGTCTTCAAGGGATTGTTTACTGAGTGTAAAGAATCCTTTTTGGCAGAACTCATCTTCAACCTTTCATTTTCTGCTTCCTTCTGGGCTTTCTTCTTTTCAAATTCAAGTTGCTTGCAGTTTTCCTCATGCGCTCGGACAAACATCCGCACAAAGTTGAGCAGAGTAGACACAACTGTGTATTTCATAAGAAGTAAAAATGACGTATACCACAGAAAAAAGCACCAGCATAAGTCTGAATAGGAAACCTAAAAGACTACATGATAGTAGTGCTCAAGAACAACCAAAGTTGATATTCCTGTATCTAATATGTTCTCAAACACATTTCCAGAAGCAACTTTCTTTGTTAATTCTGGTGCAGCATAACAGAAATGCAGATAAATAAAAAATATCACAACCAAACAGTACCTTGCTCAAAAGGGCAACGTGCAGGATCTTCCCCAAAATATTGAGCCAATGCATCTGCGTTTCTACCCTGAAAATATCAAAGTTCTTAAGAGCAATACTTGCACCTTATGTTACAACCATACAAGAAGCGTCAAATAGCAACAAATAATTAAATGAATATACATACCACACCAGAATAAAGAGATGCCAAAGACCTCACTTCACCTTCAGCAAAACTAAGGAACTCCTTTAGAATCTAAATATTTCAAGCAAAGGAGAAAAAAGTTGTTAGCAACTAAAGGAATTAGAATATAAATAGCCAGCAAGTATAAACACAGTCCACTAGTGGTCCTAATAAAAGAAAATAATCATTTAGGTAACTTTGGTGTTATTATAACTGTTCACACAGGAAAGAGGTCATATCCTCCTTGAATAGGGCTATATTAAGGAAAATATTCTGTTCTACTCGGAGCATTAGGTGTCAAGGATTGCAAAGCTTTTAAATTATGATATAGTCGCAGTAAATATTCTGTCCGTCATGAACATTTGAAGACAATTGGCTACTAGTTGCAGTAAATGGCTCGATGCAAATTTCCCATGATAAAAGTTGTTGACACCAACAAATTCTTTATGATATTAAGCTCATGCAAAGGCCAAATCAAACATATTGAAAGAACCAATGTAAAGGCCACACTGGTTACAAGCAACAAATATCTCCATTCCCAAAGTTGTGGCTCATTTCCATAATGTAGTATTGATAGTGAAACGTGTCTTGAGATGTCCAAAGCTTATTGCAAGCTTTAAGAAGCAATGCGTTCAATAATAGCAGATATCTATGCAATAGACATACTTGGAGGAACCATCTACATAATAAATGCATAAGTAGCTGTTGCCCAGGAATTACCTTGCAAAAGTTCTCCGACACTAGACCATCATTTTCTGAGGCAGTCAATTCCTGTTCAACCTTCTCCAGTCCTTTACTGATAGCTTGCATTTCCTCTGCCAAATATTTTAGTTGTATCTGCATAATGATTAATCATTTAGCACAGCATGCTACACACAGAAAATTAATTGTCATAAGAACAGGAAGCAAAAAAACAAAAAAAAAAAAAAGTGGGGGAAAGAAAAGTGTACCTTAGTTGCAGCCTCCAAACTCACAAGACCTTTTGGAAAATCTAAAAGTTCTGGCAATTTTTCAGCAAGTACCTACAGCTTGGAAAGCCAAAAAATGATCACAAAACGGTACAAACAATACTGGTTTTAAGAGTAGCATCAAGACCAATCTATGGCCAAACATGATGCAGGCCAAACATGATGCAGAAAGAACAAACAGAATAATTTTTATACCACAAATTAAATATTTAATCACATCTCCACTGTACAATGCATAAACTGAAGAGACGACTTATGCAAAAAATTTAGGATTTCCATTCATCAAATTCACTAATGAAGAGAAGATTGCTGAGAAGGGTGACCGAGGAAGTTGGTAAAGGTGTCATTTATCAAACAAAAATTTCCAAGACCTATGTTCTGTGCTTTGTACTTCCACTAAAATATTATTGCTCTTATGTACAAGGCAGTACGATACATGGATACATATTGAGTTGACCTGGTTTAACTACAGGAAGCTTCACCCCATCTTTCTTTACTTGTGACTAAATCAATATTGAGGACAAAAGTTACTTTCCATAGGAACTACACATTATGATTCTGTTATCTTTTGGATATTTTCTATCTAAAGTTCACAAATGAAACCAGGTGGGACCAAACTAGTAAAATGCAAATGCTCATCCCTTTACATTTTTTTTGATAGGATTTTCTTTTATAGGACCTATTACATTTGTCTACACCATAAATCAATTTATTTCCAATTTATAAAATCTCACAATATAAAAGCAGGCCATACTCATGGATATTAATTCCAATCAAAAGATACCTGATTGTGCACTTACATAAGCAAGACATGATGACATAATATCAGAGATACCCACATACATACAACCACATATAATATTCATCAATAAATACACATATGTACATGTATCTGAAGCAAAAATCTAAGTCAAAGGAGGAAAAGGTAATGCCATCTACTCTTATTAAGAGTATAGACCGATGGGCTGGAACAAAGTGTGCAAGCAATGCATGTGTTACTAGGCATTCTACCTTACACAGATAATGCATGAGAGTCATCTTGTTGTTCCGGGCTCGAGTATCAGTGAGTTTGAGGAGACTATCCAATCGGAATCCCACAGCAGAACCTTCAGCAATGATATCAAAATCTCAATAAAGGAACAAATAACAATAGCATATATAGGTTCTTCTAAGAAAGAATACACGGGACAGACAAAAGAAATTGCTTGAGATTATGAATGACTGGAATATCCATTGGCAAAAAGCAATCAAGGGTGAGCACATGTTTGCACCTTAGCTACCTACAAAATTTAGGTAAGACCATGCTACACCCGGTAATAATAGTATAACAATTAAAAAATAAAAGGAAAAGCAAAGAGAGAATAAAAATCTATAGACCCAATCATTGAAGGTGGCACAGATACCATCAATGTTGTACATTAGCTCTCATCTTCACCTTCAAAATCGCCTAATTCCTGTCAGAGTGGTTGCTCCTTTTTTTTACTTATCCTAATAAGTCACTTGCTAATCCATGTATCTCAACCCATTTTAAGTATTCACCATCCATTTCTTGTCACCTTTTCAAGTTTACACTAACAGACCATAATCCATTCCTAACTTAAGAGCGTAAGCTCATTAGTTATCTTGTGATGAAATAAATTTAGAATGCAAAGATACATATAATATCAATTCTTCAGATGGTACAGAAAGACAAGTACTAACAAATGAGATGTAACTCACCCCTTGCAGTTCCATGATTCAAAGCATTACCCAGGGAAAGAATAGTTTGCATGATCCTTTTCAACTTGACTGAATTTCTGACCTGATGAGCACAATAGTAGCAATAGTGTGAAAGATGAGAATGTTAAACGATATATTATCATTTAAAGGAGCTAGAAAATTAGAAAAGAAAAGCAACTTGCCTCTTCAGATGCAGAATTTATAATATTCAAATTATTTCTGAGGTCAGAAACCTGGAAAAAGAAAAGAAAATGCTTCATGAAAACTGGTAAAAACAAAACTGAGAAGCATCATGTGAGCCAGAAGATTAAATAGATTGTCCTCTCACCTGGGTACGGAATTGTATTTTAAATGAGAAAACTCTTAGCTTTGATTCCACCCGTGGCACTTTCATCAGTTCTAAGAAGAACTATCACAAAATGCACAAGGCTGTTAATTAGAACAAAATAGAAGAGAAAGTTGAATGTTATTTTCCCAAACCATACACGGCAACTCTACCACTTAAGCTCACATGTTATCATCGTAGATCTTTTTCCATTGTTTGATTAATTGAAAGAAAGAATAATGAAAGGGCAAGGTCAGCCACTTTATTTGTAGTATCAGTTCATATGAGAGGAAATAGCCTAACTGAACAGTAACATAAATTTGAAAGAGAAAAACAACATAAGCAAAAGAATATTATACTCACTTGTTCACATTTTCCCAAGTTTTCCTTATTGCCATTATAATTCTGAACATAAATGTACAACTGTAAGTCTGAAGAAGCACCATGCCATTAAAGAAAGATTTCTACTGATAGGAAAAGGAAAAGCACACGTTATTATGACAGAAAAGCATTCAAATTTTCAATACCTTGAGTAATTCCATCTCTTCTTTAGTCGGACAAAACTTAATAAGGTTATCAACCTGATCAACATCCAATGCTGAATCATCCAATAAAAGGACTGAACTCTGTGAGACATTAGCAGGAAAGAAACAAATGTAAGATAACTACCCATGAGCTCTAATCTGTTAATGGATGAATTGGAGGAACTATAATTTCCTAATCAGTGAACGATCTGCAAGGACCAGGGAAATTTAAAAGGAAATGCTCCCCTATGTTCTCGTGAGAAATCAACTGTGGAAGTCTTGGTATATGTACCCTCGAAGAAACAGAAAATCGTTTCAATTTTTTATTTAAGAAAGAGAAGGAATTAATCAGTAAGATTCACACCTAAGATTTACCCCAATCCCACTGTGCCACCCAAGTAAAAGCCAGGAGCAAGTTAATTCAAAATGTACTATATAATATGTAACAAAAAATCTTGGGTAAGAAAGCAAGACAGAGCACGAAAAGGAGTAATAAGTAACTCCACAATGATCAAATATGCAATATATTATCATTTTGAATTGAATTTCTTAAAGAACCTAGGTTTAGAAAAATTTATCAAGAAGTTTACTTTCAAAAAAAAAAAACAATAATTCAGCTTACCATCAAATCAGGCAACGGAATTTTAACCTTTGAAAGCATAATTTCACAGTTATAAGCCCGCCGAAGCTCAATCTGCAAAACCAGTAAATATGTGGTGATATGGCAACAAAATATTAGATAACCACAGATGATTATTGATATTTAATTAAGAAGAGATAAAAAAACAAACAAGGCCATCTCTAAATGAAACTTAATTTAATGCCAGCACATATGTGCAAAAACAATCAACAATTTACTAATTCACGGAAAAAACTAATAAAATAGAATTCATTAAAGAGAAAGCAATTTGGAACCAGCACAACTTCAAATTACTTCAATTTAACATGAAAAACGTAGTATGGCAAGCAAACAAGAGACTGGGAAGTGCATGACTGTGTAACAGTGTGTTATTTGGAAAGATTTGAGTCTAAGACGTGTAGCCAGACCAACCCCCACCCAAAAGGACAGGAAGAAAAAGAGGAAAAACAAATGGTACACAGAAGATAAGTAAGTACTGAAGCAGCTCAAATTACATTGTTGACCATTATCTTGATGATTGTAATAATTTTAGATTGAACATTGTTGCATGGTATAATGGTTCCCTGATTAAAGTAAAAACTAAAGCCTTAACCGGAAACAATCACCCATCAGAACCAGGAGATGAAAGTAACCCAGATGGAATGATTTTCCAGCCTGACAAATCCAATCTCAATACATTGCATTACAGAAAAATACCAAGCAGAACTAGGTAAAAGCCCAGACCAATTAGGAAGTTGAGACCAATATGCCAGCTTGGATGAAGCACATGACAAGATTGACAATCTTGAGTCAATGTCATTAACAGGAACAAAAGGCAAATTTTGGTGGGCCAAGTAACCTAACATTACATTCTTCGACAAAAATTGAACACTAATTACCAGCTGAACTTTCTCAGATTTGGCTCCTGAGGGGCGGCGATTTGACTTCCCACCGATGCCCCCACTATCTGAATTCGGAGCAGCAGCTGAGAAAAGACTCTCTAGTTCTGACATATCAAATTCTGGAGCCCTGGCCCAGACAAAAAAATCAGAGCAATTAAATGCCAACAAAAGCATAGAGATCAAAGAATTATTAAGCAAATGGAACCGAAGAAAGAACAGACACTAACAACATGATGCATACTTGGAAGCTTCATCCAGTTTTTGTGCTTCAGCCCATAAGCTTCCTTGCATTGCTCTGGTTAACTTTAACCAATGATATGGTTTCAGGTTGGTCTTTCTAGGTTGAGATTGACCTCTGGGATTTGCACGTGATATTGCTCGTCCCTTTCCACTGAATAGAGCAGCAGAGGGAGGTCCAGGAATAGGGGGGATACTACCATTACTCACTCCAGAATGAGATTGCGGAGAGGCACTGCCAGCTTTTGATAAAGGAGCTGGTGCAGGTGGCACAGGAGGAACATCCACAGATTTATTTGGAGGAGGGGGTAGCGGCGGCGCAAAGGGTGTACTAATAGAACCCACAGACTTTATAGGAGGTGGAGGCGGCGGCAGCACTGAAGGTGCAATAATAGAACCCCCAGACTTTAAGGGAGGGGGAGGTGGTGGAGGAGGTCTGGATGTAATTGCCGAACTCTTTGTAGACTGTGGAGAAGAAACAGAGCAAGAAGCTGATGAAATAACTGGACGGGGTGGTGGAGGAGGAGTGGGGGCTGAAAATGAGTTATCAACAGCGGCAGATGGAGATGTTCCCCCCAAAAAAGGTGGTGGAGGAGGAGGAGGTGGTGTTAAAAATGAGTTCTTAACAGTTGAAGATGGAGATGTTCCAGAAAAAGAAGGGGGTGGGGGCGGTGGGGGAGGAGGAGGGGGTGTTGAAATTGTGTTCTTGACAGAGGAAGACAAAGATGTTCTTGAAGAGGGAGGTGAGAATGGAGGACAAGGTGGGGGAGTCGACAATGAATTCTTGGCTATCAGAGGTTGAGATGCCCCTGAAAAAGAAGGAGGTGGAGGAGGAGGCAGGAGAGTTGAATGCGAGCTCTTGGTAACAGGAGTAGATGCCTTTGAAGTGGAAAGCACTGGAGATGGGATAGATGGAACTGATAATGACTGCTCTTTGCCTTGAGATGTGGTTCCAGGAAGTTGTAATGGTAAAGATTGTGTTGCTTCAGCAGATGGTTGAGAAGGAGGAGGAGGGATCACAGAAGTTTTTTTAATAACTCTATGAGCCTCCAATGAAGACTGCAATGAAGGAGGCAGCATTGGTGGTGACGGTGGTGAAGCAGGTACATGACTCAGCTGCAAAGGTTTCAGTTTATTTGTGATGGAAGGAGATGAAGTAGCTGCAGTAGGTAGAGATCTAGTCACCTGATGAGCAACTTCTTCACTATTAGATACATCATGATCTTGCAATAGAGCTGTAATGCCAAGGTTCGAGGGTGCACTATGATATCTTGATATAGACACAGGTGACCCTTGCAAGGAGTTGCAAAATGAAGCTGAAGTGGACAGAGGAGTCTGAGATAATCGCTGAGAAATGATCTTAGATTGAGCAGGCCTTTGGAGGGTAATCTGAAGTTCTTGGGGTTCAATCTTCTTGGAGAGGGAATTTGCATCTAGAGAAGGTTTAAACAGTGGCGTAGATTGTTTCGCTTGCGCAATGGGTCTAGGACTCCTGATGTTACTGTCTGATGCATTCAATTTACGCTTCTCTACAAATTTTTCAAGATCTGATTCTAGTGAAACACTGCCCGTTCTTGGACTTTGGGAAAGACAAGTGTCCAACTTTTCTTGAAGGATACTTGATGGTGTGATATGCTGGAGCACACTTAGAGCAACATCTACCTTCGGATCCAGCCAATCAACATTGTTAAAAATTTCTTGAACTTTAGCAAATGCTTCTATAGGAAGACCATCCTTCTCCTCTATACCCGGCAAATCAAATGAAACTAGAGAAGATGCAGCATCCATCTCTGAAAAAAGAACCTTCATCCAGATACAATATATTAATTCCATAAAATTCAAATAGAGTAAACAAATTCAAAAGCAGAGGAAAGCTAATAGATACCTCTGCTCTGAACTCCTTAGGAAATTGATCCTTAGCATTCCACAAGATATCAATTTCCTCACGGTTAAGCATCAAAATATTTGATCTTATAAAGGCCGTATTGAACATGACCCGAAACATCATCTCTTCACGCTCTTGATCACTATCCAAACTAATACACTCAAGCACAACATCACCTTGAATATGGCAATGGATGTCAATTTTTACTAATTCACAATCTGCCTGCAACAATAATTGAGGGAGCTAAATATGTGTATGATCAAGTTTGAGAAGAACATAAAATGCACCTTTGAATTAAAGTACTGGAAGAAAAAAAAAAAAAAAAGATTCTATATACATAAGTTTTTTGTACCTCCCTAGTAGACCCTTAACAAGCAAAGAAACCTTTTGCCATAGGCAAGTGCAATTATAAACACAATTTGAAGAAGAAACACAAGATATATCTCTTCTTTGTTGTTTTCTGGTTAGAAAGAAGCCAAGAACCACAAGATCTTAATATTTTTCGCTACTGTCAACAAGACAATGACCCTTATCACAGTTCTATTTGGATTTTGGATTGAAGACGTGTCTAGGTCACTGCTACCAGATTAATTTTGACTTGAAATATCAAATATTGCAATACCGACATCTCAGCTAAGACATCTTGTAACAGTAATCATCTGTCAACTTTTTATCCTCTTTTATTTTTCTTGCGAGTTAGACAAAGAAATCATATGATGAAGCACCATAGGGAAATTATTTGTACAGCAGTTATGTTCATCTTTAGGGTAACCTGTCGACGAAGTATCTAGAAATGAGTCTTACCAGTTATTATAAGAAGTAATTTGTTTTAGAAATTTAAATATTCCATTACTTGTTTTAGTTAGATTTTAATTTTCCTAATCAAATTCTAGTTATTGTTTGCCTATGTGGAGTATTCGGGTTAATTTCAGTACACTCTATATACATGGCCTTGAGTTGGACTTGAAGACAAGAATGGCTGACTGAATACCAATTTGGAATCTCTCCTTTTGATCTGGAACAATCCACGATTAACTTCGTAAATAACAAGACAAACAAATTATATAAGTAAAGAGACTTAAAGTCACCTGCTTGTAATGCCGAACAAATTTGCTCTTTTTTGGTGTTGAGAACAAAACTTTGGGTGTACGATCAGCAACCATTAAAGGATCCTGCCCATATATCCTAAATATTGGGCGGAAACCCCCTTCTGCATCCAAACTGGGGATGACTCTAAGAATAATACAATCTAGTGTAAGTGCCCTATCCAGTGGAGGCCATTCGGAGGCCACATTCCTTCTTGAGACATACTGAAGGTACCTCAGCTGAGAGGGTAATGGATTCAATGGTGACATCAGCTGCAGAAGCTCACGAGGTGCTTGCTTGTAAATCATGTCTAAAGTTTTCATCTCCCCCATGAACTGCTTCCTGTATATCAAGAGGGCAGCAAGCATAAAGGCCAAGACTGGCCACCCACCTCTTTCGCAATGCATCAAGAGCACATTCTGTTGCCCAAGGGAGAGCCAACTTTCACTTGACCTCAAGAAGTGATGGATCATCTCCATTGAGAGTAACGGGCAACCTTCATACTGACGAGGATAATCCATTACAGTCATATCATACTCAGACAATATATGAGAAATCTGGCTTTGATTCTCCCCTTCTCGAAAATTAAACACCATGAATGAAGCGTCAGGAAAGTGTTCACGGAGTTGACCCACTATACCTCCTATGTACACCTTATATCCTTCATCTTCTAAAATGTCCGTGGTGAAGCAGCAATCAAATACTTGATGATTCAAAAGCGAAAAAAGAAGAGTTACTGATTGCATTCTAAGATTATAATGGAATGAGGTTTCAGTGCAACAGGCACTCTCGCCTTTAAGAAATATAATCCAACAACTCAACATTTTCATGGCATTTGACAAAGACTATGCATGATGCACTAGCATAGTTTAAAATAGACTCAACTGTGCTTTATCTATGAAAGAACATAAACTTAATGAAGAGAAGAATAATTATTAAACAAAAATGTCTCCATTTATATCACACAAAGGTAATTATAAATCACAGAAAAAATTGTATGATGATGTATCTTCGGTTAGCATAAAGAAAGAGCATTGTACGTATACAAGAAATCTTCTTTTTTCCTCATCAAAATAAAAACAAAATGAATGGAAAAGCATACCAAAGACCCGTTCAGAGATCTCCAAGAGCCCATCAGGTGGCTTCCTGTAAAAGAATTTCTTAAACAAAGCCATTGTTTTTCAAGGATCCAAAAAAATCACCCAAACGTTCGACAAAATGCCACAATGAAACGAGAGAAAAAACAACCCAAACCCAGATCAAATAAACAATGGGATTGAAGAGAGTGAGTGTAAATTGAGACAGCAGAGGCATGAATGAATTTTGCCGGGTCTTTACGAAACACTCATGTGGGCATTACCATTGTTGTCTTGACATTCACACTTATAGGATAAACTTAGCTTTCAATCAACAGAGATAGGGAGTTGCCCAAAAAAGAAGAAAGTAATAGAAATAAATGGAATATTCCATGTGGGTTTGATAGCGATAGATAGGGCAAGTTTGTTATGGAGAAGAAAAATGAGAATGAGAAAGGAGAATCCAAGGATCTGAGGTTTGTCTCAACGTCTCTGTCTGTGTCTCTGTCTCTGTGTGTTTGTTAAATGGATGATGATGATTATGATGTCTCTTGTAATTTTAATTTATCATTCTTCTTTGTTTTTTATCTATTTATTTATTTTTATTTTTTTAATTATTTTTTTTATTTTTGGCTTTCTCGGTTTACAAAAAATCAGAGAAATTATATGAGTACTGGATTGTTAGCACGTGTGTTCCACAAGGCCCTGGACAATTTGACTTATATTATCAAATAAATATTATAATTACAATTGGCTTTTTATTTTATTTTTTAATACTATAATAATATTGCCTGCATCCTTGAATTTCCAGTAAAAATGTTCAGATCTTTAAAAAAAAAAAAAAAAATCCATATAATTATTTAGCTTCTCTTAACAAGGCTAATGAAAAATTTTAAAATAGATTTATCATGATTTGATTATATTATATGTGAAATGGTATTATTAACACATTCATAAATAATTCAGATAATTATGATGAATCAGAGATAATGGAAATAAACGCACAGTCTCGAATTCGATTCTTCTTCTAACCATCCACGATTTAAGTGGGTCATCATAGCGGTGGATTATTGTCTTAGTATCCTCTAGAGTATTGCTATTGAAATCATATTCATGAATAATTATCATTAAAATAAATGAATTTATTAAGGAAATTTATATTTTCGTGTATGAGATTTTATAATTATGTAAAAGAATTAAATAAAATCTCATCACGTTAAAAAAATAAACAAATTTCGTTTTTATAATTATAAAAGAATAATAAAATTTCAAAATTTCCATAATCTAATTGAATTATAGTTACCTATGTCATAATAATTAAATTAGACTATAAACCATAAGGATTTTGATTTTAATTGGAGTAATGTGAGGAAACGTGGCGCAAAATGAGGCAACGAGAGGCCATAGTCGACGATAACCGGTCCATGGGATCACTTTATCGCATGTTTATTTGTTGAAAAATGAAAAGTACATGATTAACCATTAATCAAGGCTTTTGTCACTTGTACTTCTTCTAAATAATCTTAAAAATATAAATAGCCACTTTCTATTGCTTTTTCCCTATGGTCAAATTCTGATTATTATGGTAATCTTTAAAGACATTTTCCTATGATTAACGAATAATTAAATTATTAAACTAAGGTTTGTAAGAGTTTATTGAATATTTTACGAACCCAATAGATTAGATAAATCACAAATATGATGGGTGGTTATATTGTGAGACTCAAACACAAAACTTCTGGGTAATCAAGGGTGCGTTTGATTCATTATTTTGGATAGGATTTTAGGAATAATATTGGATAGTTGAATAGTGGAGTATTACGAGGTAAAATTTAAAAATTTATAAAAAAAATCCCTAGGTTTACTAATTTAATTAAACACCCCAACATATAAAATGAAAAAAAACACCCCCACCACCTGCAGTGCCAAATTCTGGCACCACCGCCGGAATCTGGCCAAAAAATTGCATTACGACACAGATCGATCGGATCTGTGTCGTAATGCGTCGATATGGCCTTTTCTAGGCAACCAGATGTGGCCGTCGACGGCCAAAAAAGGCCAAAGAAGACCATCTTTGGCCGTTGCTGACGGCCAGATCTGGTCGAAAAAGACCAGATCGGTGAACTATCTGCCAGTGGCCGTCCTGGTGTAGGCCTTTGTACAGATTCTGGCTACCACAGATGGTGGTTGCAGGAATCTGGCAAGTATGGGTTGATGGGGGTGTTTTTGTTAATTTTTAAACTTTTTTGGAGGGTATTTAATGAAATTAATAAGCTTAAGGGGTCTAAAAGTAATTAAAAAATATAGCAATATTTATGGAATAATGTGCCAAACAATATTTGGAGAATAGGATTGGGAATATGGGTAGAAATATTGAACCAAACGCAGCCCAAAAGTCTTGTCATCCGGCTACAACCTAAGTGGTTAAAAATAAAATAAGTCTAATAAGACCAAAGTGCATATGAGAATATCTTTAACGGATCCACTCAGAAATGGAGTCCTAATGGGTTTTCAAAATAACTTATTGTTCTCCCATCTCTCCATCTCTTTTTGTTTTTTTGTTTTTTTTTTTCATCGGCAATTAGGGTTGTCTACGCCATTTCTATACAAGCATTTGATAATTGACAAATGTGTTGTCTAATAAGGCAATTCGAACTGGGACAATGAGTATTTTTCAACCATGATAGGATAGAGCAAGTTTAATAGCACCAAAGTGTATATAAGAATATCCTTAACGAATCCACTGAATAATGAAGTCTTGAGGGATATCCAAAGTAGTATATTGTTATTTGACTCTTGGTTAATTTTTTAAATTTATATTTAGCCAACATTGTTGTTACCTTTGACTCATGTCATGTATAATTCCTTTTATCATATCTAATTCAAAACTTATGTTCATTAAATTATTATTGAATATTTATAATTTAACACAACTTCCAAATTTGAAGAAAATTATTTTATCCATGTTGATGTCACCAGCCCGCTCCACCAGATTTAATATAGTATTATGTAACCAAATTGATTATTAATATTATGTCTATTATTCTAAAAACTTTATAATATAATTATTTTATTATATATATTAATTCATTAAAAAAGAATTCGATTCAAATTTACAAATTGGGTGAGCATTTAAGAAATGTGTTGGGCTCTAATAAATACTGGGCAGCCCAATTATAGAGGATTTCTATATAAATCATCCATTGTCATAAGAACAACCATTAATATGTGGAATAAAACGACACCAATAATCTTTTCCCATAAATTTTCTTTTATAATTCTGAGGCCGAACAACTTACACAAACCCAAGGTTTGTTAAAATAAAATTAGTACCCAAAAAGTTTTAAAATGATAAATAGGTACCTTCCGTTATGTTCTGTTAGTGATTTTCGTAACGCAATCCCATTACGACACATATCCTACAGGTCTGTGTCGCAACGTAATTTTTCGACTAGATTCTGACCTCGATAACCAGATCTAGCTGTAGATCTGGCCTTTTCCAGTAAGATACGTGCGTAGCCGGAAAATGCCAGATCTACGCGTTACAACACAAATCTGACGGGTCTATGTCGTAACACAATATTTCGGCCAGATTCTGGCGGTAGTGGTCGGAATCTGGCATTGCGGGTGACAGGGGTATTTTTGTTATTTTATAAAAATTTTATATATTGGAGTATTTAGTCAAATTAGCAAACCTAGGGGATTTTTTTAGAAATTTTTAAATTTATAAAAAGCTAAAATATCAAATTTTCAAGGACATTCTACCTTTTTCACTATTATCAAACAAAATTCACTAATAGAATACGATGGAAGGTACCTATTTATCATTTTAAAACCTTTTGGATACCAATTTCGGCAAACCTTGGGTGTGCGGAAGTCGTTCGGCCTAATTCCGATGTGAGAGTTCAATGTATCAGTTGACAATGACTCTTGATATCCATTGATAAAAAAAAAAAACCCTAATTTAGGAGAATTTAAAATTTCCCTCCAAAATCAGCAGTCATTTATTGGGGTCTTCACTGCATTTAATTCTCAATACTGTTACATTGCATCGCTCAATTCTCAAAATGAACAGTGCTATTAATGACTCTTCTCCTCGTTTACGAATCGCTGATATTCTATTAATTAAAGACGAAGACCAAGAACAGGAAGAAGAGAAAGACGGAGTCGGAGCCGGAGACGGTGAATTGTTGTTGATGGAGGGCTGTATCGGCGTTGTTTCACGGTGGTTTTCCCGGTTCAGAGCGGCTAAATTTAAGAAGATTTCTGGCCAAGTTGAAAAGAGAGAGCAAGATGTGACGTCAGATGACAAGTGTTCGACGGATTTACTCAACGGCGGTGATTCGCCGTGTATGGACCCGCAGAATCATCAGTCAGGTGAATAGTAGCAAAATTTGGGAAATTTTTACCATTTTAATTGTATGTTTATCGATTTTCATGCGAATATTTGCAGGAAATGTGTTATATTGGATAGACATGTGGATGATGACATGTCAATGGACAATGGGGCGGTCTCATCGAATTCTTTTATTCATATATGTATTTAATTTTTTGGGTTAATAAAAGACACACCTTGAGGCTTGACGAAAATCCTTGGCCGATGATAAGTTTTTCGAAAGTTAATAGTAGGCCTTAGCCTCATTTGATGAATAGCCTCTTTATTTTAAGTCTATAGAAAATGTATGGTTACGGATGAAAATTAATGGCCTCAAACCTTTAATTTGGGTGCGATCACATGAAATCTCATGTTTGTGCTGCTAGCCCTATCTGTTTTTTTTTTTAAGTATTGTTTAGTGACTTTTATTTGTAATGTTAGGATGTCCGACAGAGCCCTCTTTCAATATGGGAGTTGGATGTTATTTGTTATATCTGATTGCTGCAAGTAAGACTGAACACGATAAGATGATGGAGTTGAGGACCCAAATGGAAATGCTTCTTCAAGATGCCAAAAAGGAACTGGAAGCCAAAGATACATTGGCCGACCCGTTTAAGTTCACTAGTGTATTTCCTAATTCAACCATTGATGTTCGAGAAGGCGTGGAGTCTAGTTATGATCATTCTTTACATAACAGTAAAACATCATATGTTTTACCAGTGTCACCAACAATTATGATGTGTGATCAGTCTTCGGACTGTGACACGCCTAAATCAGAACAATGTCCAAAAGGAATGGACCCACTTGAAGCAGAACTTGAGGCAGAGTTAGAACGATTTTTATTGCAACATCCACAACAGCAAAGCATAGAGGTATCTGAAGTGTTTTCTCTATTGCAAATGTGGTACTTGTTTCTGAATGAACTACTATTAATATATGTCTTTGAGTAGATTACTATATAAATGTTTGTTAGTGCCACTGAGGGAAGTAGTCTTTTTTGTGGTTTCAGGAACTGATGTACTGTTTATCTAAAATTAATTTTCTCTCTCAAAGAGTTTGATGTAGTGTAGGCCTGCAAAATTATTTTTATTAAGTTCAAACAGGTCAACTGTAGAAAAGCGTGGAGCCACCCGAATACTGAAGAGTTTCTTGTGGATAGAGTTGGAATCTATTTTATCTTTTTAGAATTTCAATTGTGGAAAAGCTCCTGTTTATAATCAAGCAAAAAGCTTTTTCGGTTTCTAGATCAAAACCAGTGAATTTTCTTTTTTGTGAAAATTTTGCGGATCCATATTTTCCGATTGGATGCAAGCCATTTAAGAGTACCTTTATGTATTATAGTTCTCCAAGATTTGTGCTCTTGTTTTATCTTGCATATAGACATATCCATAGTTGTTTCTTCTGAGTGTTAGAATTGGCAGGTAACTTTTAATGACACTGATACTGCGAAAAGTCAAAGTTTTAGTTCTGGAGAAGTAATCAACCCTGAAATTGACCCTCAAGAGGAGGAATGCACAGAAGTAGATTATGGAATTCCGCCCTATGAACTTGAGAGAAGATTGCATGAAGTACTGGAGGGAAGGCAACAAGAGCAGATAACAGAGCTAGAAGCTGCTTTGGAATGTGCCAGGCACAAGCTTTGTGAGAAAGATATAGAGATTACTTGGTGGAAAGACACTGCAAAGCTTCTTTCGCAGCACATTCCAGCAAATTCACGGCCTATTTCTTAGCATGAAAAAGAAACATATCATTTCTTATCATGGGCATCAATTTGCAATGTAGCCTTTGAGAGTGAGTTCTTGACTCTTCCTCGTGTATGTTTGATGATTGATAGATAATTTATTTTCCTTTGCTTCAGGATTGCACAGTGTGAAATGTAGTTTGCAGATGGTATAACAATGAAAATTGAGAAGGTGATGAAGAACTTGAATTATAAACTGTAAACTCTCATCTTCCCACTTTTTTGTTCAATACACAGGACCTGTACATCGCACTCCTTGTTTCTCTGCATTCACTCAATCTTTTTAGTCGTCGTTGGATATTAGTTGTACAGAAGACGGATATTAGTTGTACAGAAGAAACTTATAAAATTTGTCCTTTTACATGCTTATCTTCTATACCAATGTTTCTTTATCTGCCAATTATTGTTTTTTATCCTTTTAGGTAGAATGCTACCAAAAAGTGATCACCAGATTGAATTTTTGAAGCAAACACTACAATATAAAGAAATACTTAGTCGAGATAGGCATATCACATTATTAAACTGATCCAGTTGCCAAATTGTATATTTAGTTAAAAGAGAAACCATGTCACATGATTTCAATTTTTTTTTATTTTTTTTTTAATAACGGCCCGTAAAACTCAATAATACAAGATTTTTAGGTAATCCATTTAGATGGTTAAAGTCATATCGTCCGATCACAAGGCCAATGGTTGATTTCAAGTTTCTCTCTTCTTAAAACATAACTTTGTTTAATTGAAGGACCTTCCATATCATCACCTCATGCAAGGGATCCTATATAAAAAAAAATCCCCAAAAACGTGGGATTTCTTGAGATCCAAACCCACAAATAGTAGTGTTAGATTATGAATTCCAAACTTTATTTCAGAATTTATTAATGTCCCAGCTGCCTTGTCTGGACACTAAAAGAAAAAAAATCTGCAGCATATAAGTCACGATGCTTAATCAGTAAGTAAATTACTCCGTGTCATATGCGCGGATTCACATAAATTAATCCGTGTTTCACGTTCGTCCCCACTAACAACCAACAAACAAAATCCTAACATGGCATCCACGCTTAAGCAAACATTTAACGTTCTCTTCATCTTAAATGATTCTGAATCTGACTTTCTCTTTGGGGACATAACAAATCAAAACGTTACAAAACCACCCCCACCTACTTTCTCCTCTTTTTCCCACTTGCCTTTCTCTCTTCACGCTTTATATATCAACCTCTCCCAACACAAACTCTCCCCACCTAAACAATTTTCGAGATTTTTGTGTTTTGTTTGTGGAGAGTTAACATGGCGAAAACGGAGTCAGAATCAGTTTCTGAGATGGTTATTACGCTTGAGTCTGTGAGGGAGTCGTTGATCAGACAAGAAGATACTATTGTTTTTAGTCTTATTGAGCGAGCTAAATACCCGCGTAATTCTCCTCTTTATGATCTTTCTTACGCTTCCATTCCTGGCTTTTCTGGTTCTTTGTTTCAATACATTGTTTCTCAGTCAGAGAACCTTCAAGCCGTGGTAAGTTTCTTCCTTCTTGGAAATTACGTTGCGTACAATATATGTTTTGCTTTCTTCTTTTCCTTTAACGTTCTTTCTTTTTATTAACAAATTATCTAGTGGGTCCACTTTCCTTTTTAAAGATTTTCCTTTTCAACTGACAAACATAATGCGAACCCAAACCTTTTTTTTTTATTTTTGTTTTGTGAGCAGTTTTTAAACCAGTTAAACTATATAGTATGCATAATTAGTACGCAAATGGGTGCAATTATTTTACTCTGTTATGTTAACAAATTATCAAATGGGTCCAATTTGTTTATTTATAGTTAATCAGTTTCAGATTGTTCAATCTTATGCAGAGTATGTGAACTTTTTTTGCAATAGAATGTCCTAACAAAAATGCTAAATGATCTGTTGTGTAACAGGTTGGGAGGTATGAAAACCCAGAAGAACATCCTTTCTTTCCTGATAATTTACCAGGTTCACTGTTACCACCCCACAACTATCCTCAGGTAAGTTAGTTATTATCCGAAACTTCGGTTTTTGTTTTCTGTAATTTTACTTCTGAAGAAAATTAAGTTTTTGTGAACTTTTGGGCTAATGCCAATTATAGGTTTTGCATCCTCCATCTGCTTCTATTAACATAAACAGTACCATATGGGATAAATACTTCAATCAATTGCTTCCAGTTTTGGTTGCTGAGGGTGATGATGGCAACTATGCATCAACTGCCACCAGTGATCTTGACTGTCTTCAGGTAAGGAACTATTTTGTCTCTTATCAGTTTGCTCTGGGAAGTAATACATAAGTATCCTCTTCAAGATGAAGAGTGAGGGAGGTCATGATTTGTTATGTTAATTGTAAGGAATAAATATGATTTATATTTGTGTGCAGGCTCTCTCCAGAAGAATACATTATGGAAAATATGTAGCTGAGGTTAAATTCCGGGAGGCCCCTCAAGATTACGAGCCTTTGATTCGTGCTAAGGTATTAAAAGTTTCTTGTTGAGCACTGTAGTATTTCCTGCTAGTTAATATTAGCGTTTTGTTCTCAGCAATCTGAAGAACCAGTGAGACTTGAAAGTTTTCAGGACCTATAACTAATAAGTTGCAGTGTGACAAATTCTATTTTGAAACAAATAATCATTGATAAAATGTTGTGTTTTCTGCCTCAACTACTATCTTACGCTACTTTGTTTCCAGGCATATAGAATCTGCATTGTATTATGTTGCATTTGATGAAATCTCAGTTAATTTATTGTCTTCCTATGGTATGGGGATTTTTTTTTTCTTATATGATTCAATTGTCCTAGACAATAACTGAATGATGAAATTCTGCTACTCTTTTCCTACTTCCAATTTCTTACTGTCATTCTAGAACTTCAGACAACTCATCAATAATTTGGCATATTACTAAGCTAGTGTTTTGGTTCTCTCAGGACAGTGATGCTCTGATGAAGTTATTGACATTTGAGCATGTAGAAGAGATGGTGAAGAGGAGGGTTGAGAAGAAGGCAATGATATTTGGGCAAGAAGTGGCTCTTTGTAGCAATGGCACAGAAGGGAAGTGCAAGATTGATCCATCTATAGTTTCTAAACTCTATGAAGATTGGGTAATGCCTCTTACCAAGGTTGTTGAAGTTGAGTACCTCCTCCGCCGACTAGATTGAAACATCTCCTATTTTGGTTATTATTAGACTCATCACCTGTTCTCTCATGTTCACTTGGAATAAACTCTTTCCATTCACTATAATAAAAATCAACAATCATCTATTGGATGTGGCTGATGTACAGCCAGGCTATTCAGTCATGTCAGCTCAAATATATTCTTTGAGAAATAAATGCAAATACTGCTATATTGTTGCAGGGATTCCCTCAACCCAAATCACTAAGTTGTTGTGTTCTGTTCTTGAATGTATGTGAAAGCATTATTCACTTCTTGGTAGCATGGTGGTCTTTTATATTTCCTTTATATGAATACTGGGAATTCAGTATTATGATGACCCTTGAGTATGTTGATGGAAGATGGAAACAAAAATGTCATACATTTTGAGGCCATAAATCATCAGTTTGCCCAACTTAACATTCAAATTCACAAACAAATGTGTTTTTGTTCCAACAGCCCCTATATGGGGAGGATAGGCTAGACTGGTTGATCAATTTCCAACCAATTCAACAACACAACATCCCATAAATCCAAGTTAAAATTCGGCCAAATACAAAACAAGAACAATCTTACACTTACTTGCAATTTCGGACCAAGATAAGTAGAAACACTTCAAGCATAAAGGATTGCTCCACCAACTTGAATTAATTCACTATCAAATCCCCTTGCCAAGACTTGGATAAAGAATGCACAAACAAAGAATACAAAAGTTCTCTCTCAAATGGATAAACCAATTTTCATATATTTCATAAGCTAAATGTTACAATGAAAATAGTTGTCTTTATATAGGCAAATACAAAGATAAACAAGTAATTGACAAATACATTAAAATTAAGTAAACTTAATTGATATTACAAGTCATTCATTCAAAAAACAAGGTCATGTCTATTTAATGCAAAAGAGACATGATTCCCTAATTCTAGAATCTATATTTTTAACCATCTCATTAGTTGAAATAAGCTTACTTAATTAGATCAAAACTTGATCAATGACCCTAATTAAGTTTACTAATAAAGGTGTAAGAGTTTGGGCTTTGAGAATCATGCAAATGGATCTAATAAAGGTTTATGTGGACCTTTCCCTTTGGAATAAGACTTGGGCCGGATTTGATCACTTCAACACGTGGGCTTCTTTCTTGGTGGGCTTGAGCTTCCCTTGTTGAGCTTGGGCTTGGAATGGTTTGGGTCAAGATGTTTTGACTCCCTCTCTCCCTCTAGGAACTTGCTTGAACCGAATTTTCTCTATTGCATTCCACATTCTACAATCCAAGTGTTTTAGGACTTTGAGTGAAATTCTTCAATTCAACCGAATTTGTAAGTGTTTTAGAATTTGTAATTCCTTGTCCACTCATGTTTACAAGTGTTTTAGGACTTGTAAACGTATTACTGGTTCACTGAAAGAAAATCCTTTCTATAATCACACTTAGATATGTCGTGTATGAACAGGCTTAATAAGATCCAATAGAATAAGTGATATATCATAATCCATATAACTTTTTTAACTATTTTACTTAGGAGTATGGAAATGCATTCATTTCTTCTACACAATTCGATTCATGATAATATCAGAGTGAAACAAAGGGATCTAAAAAAGAGAGCGATTAGATCTATTTTATTTTGAGAATGAGGGTTAATCTGCATTCACAATGCACTAAGTCATAAGAGGCTAGCATATAGTAGTATGCAAAAGGCTGAACAGAGAACAATGTGGAATGTGGCATAAATAATGACCTAACCACATAAGACAAGGCCTTTTAACTAAGCTTTTGGGTTGTTCAAGGCCTTCTTAGACTTATGATCCCTTAAGGGGAAAGGATTAATAAAAAAGCTCCTCATTCTTAGTATTCGTGGGTGTTAATGTAAGAATACCTATTCAAATTGTAAAGTAAGGCACAAGTTGAGTAATATCTTTGTTTATTAGCAATGAAATTCTTAATGTTTATGAAACCACTTGGTTTGTGGCCGGATGGTGGAATGTTATCAAATACGATATATGTGATTTACCTGATTTATATAGTGTTTACTGAAATCAAAGATTAGTCGAGGTCTGTGCAAACGGCCGGTAAAAAAACAAAAAAAATTATCTTTTGGGGTTGGGTTTATATCAATAGATTGATTAGGTATCGAGCCTCCGGCTTGTGACACTGTGTCAGGCTAATTTATCAATTTTACCCCTATACAGCGGCATGCCGTTTTCCAGTCCGGCAACAGAAGTTCAAAGGCCGGGTCGCGAGAGTCTTGTAACCAAGCACTTTACCGTACAGTATCCGTACCCTTCCCACTTACAAATTCCCCCCTAAAATCTGTACTTGTTCATATACTACCCTCTGAACAGAGGACATAACTGTCATTTCACCTTCCAGTGACATAAAAATTTCAGCTTTTTCTCTAGGAGTCTGTTCGTCTTCATAAAAAGCACAGTCTCCCACTCACTCTCCCAACGCACTCCTTAAGTCCTAAATACCAAATTGTTTAGCAGGAGAGTTAGTGAACCCTAAAATCAAATTTGAGCAAAAGGGTGGTGAGTATTTTAGTCAATATTTGATTAAACACTCGGTAGAAGCTCAACGTAAGTTTCTTTTCTTTATTTTTTGTTAAATAATGTTTGGATGATGTAGTTGCAGCAATCAAAATGTGTCATTTTTTGTTGGGTTTTGTTTGTCAGAGTTGATTGAGTGTAACCCACTTGTGTATTTGTGTTTAGTTTAAAAGGAAAAACCATTTCATGTTTCAGTGTTTTTGTCTTTGAAAAGTTTCCTTGTATAATTGCTTGCATGCAGAATGTGATATTCTTTGTATCTCTACTTATGGCTTTGCTGTTTGAATGTGTGTGTGTTTTTTTCTTGTTCGAGTTTATATGGGTTTTCTTAAGATCCAATGTGATTTTCATTCTTTAGTCTTTTGTTCTTCTCATTTTTAGATGATTTAGTTGAAGAAGTAAAAGTTCTTTCTTTTTGGTTCGGTTATGTTATTTAGAGTCGATTGACTGTAATCCACTAATGCATTTATGTTTAGTTGAAAACCCAGAATGTATGAATGTAATGAGAATTGAGATATTACTGTAGGTGATAAATAAAAGTCATTTCGATATAAAGATAACCAAAGTGAGATGAACTAAAATTGTTAAAAAATGTTGTATATTATTAGAAAAATGAATTAATAACCAAGTAATTAATAATTAATTATATATATACACATACTTTTTTTTTTTTTTTAAATCCCTAAAGTTAAAATTTTTTTTTTTCTAGAGGGCTACCCGGACTGCAGCCCAGGCAAGCCCTCTTTATGGTCCGCCTCTCATGTTTATGTGTTTTTTCTGAGGAAGGTGTTCTACTTTTCTGTGTTTTGGAATGAGATCAGCTCGGTTGTGTAATTGACTTTTTTAGGAGAGTAATAGATAAGACCTCAAAGCTGGAACTTTGCTTTCATGCAGATTGTGGTAATCCTTGTTTCTCTGCTTACGGTTTTGCTGTTTGAATGTGTGTGGGGTGATTTGTTTTTTAATATATGTGGGTTTTTCTTAAGGTTAAGATTCAATATAGGGTTCTTTAGTTTTTTATTTTTTTCCTTTCTCTTTTCTTTTTTGGAAGGAATTGTTGGAACAGTTAAAGATGCTTCCTTTTTACTTAGAGTTGATTGAGTATTAAACCAGTTATGTATATATGTTTAGTTGAAACTACTTCATGTCTAAGTGTTTGGCTTAGAAAAAAATTTCCACCTTTTGTGTTTTGGAAGTGAGATCTGCTGGGTTTATGGGTATTAATGACTTTGTAGAAGGAAAAATAGATAAAAGACCTAAAAACTGGAACTGGGTCATTGCTTACATGCAAATTGTAATAATCCCTTGTATCTTTATTTTGCATTTTGTACAAGTGTGTGGGTGTTGAGAGTTTGGTTGTTTGTTTTGTAGTTCTTACTAATAATTTTTTATTAATTATATGGGTTTTCAAGGTTAAAATTCCTTTATGAGTGAGATTTCTATCTTCAGTGTAATGTGTACGTATATCCAAGTTCTATTGAGAAGCCAAAAGGTCTACTCTTTCTTTTTCTTTTTTCTTTTTTTTTAAACCAAATTGGAATATTGGTGTTAATGTTCATTGCACAATTCCTTTTGTTTGATTATGCATTAATTTATTTTTATTTATTTGGCTTCTTTATTTCTGTTTTGCATACTTTTAGTCCAGTGGGGGCATCATTAGATACAAAAGAAGATATAGGCATGGCTAGTAAGGGTGAAAAGTTTTCAAGTGGAGCTGATATGGATATAGATGATGATGAAGTTACTGACTTAAGCAGCATAGCTGATCTGGATGAAGAATCTCTGAAAACTTTCTGCAGAAAGGCTTCTATGTCATTCTTTAACGAGTATGGGCTTATTAGCCACCAAATTAATTCATACAATGACTTCATTGAAAATGGTATCCAGAAGGTCTTTGATTCTGCGGGTGAGACTATAATTGAGCCTGGTTATGATCCATCAAAGAAGAAAGAACCTCATTGGCATTATGCTTCTGTAAGGTTTGGGAAAGTCACTCTTGATAAGCCAAGCTTTTTTGCTGGCACTGAAGGGGGTGCCGATCACAATATGCTTCCTAGGCATGCCAGGCTTCAGAATATGACATATTCATCTAGGATGAAAGTAAATGTTACTCTTCAGGTGAGTAAAGTTATTGTTATTTCCTGTATAAGTTTGAATTTGTTAATATTTTTTGTTTTAATTTTTTTAATGGTGTTTGATATAGTGTCCATTTTGTTGGGTGTAACTCTTGATGCTTTCAGTTAATGCCCTTCTTATTATATCTGAGTGTCTGATTCTAATCTATTTGTAATAATGAGTTTGAAGTTTTGATTCTTACCATATGCATGTAATAACATTAGAACAGTTGGCTTGACAATTAGTATAATACTGTCTGTAATGTTCTCTGATTAGTTGGGGTTTGATGTTGTTCTCTGATTAGTTGAGTTTTGATGTTGGACTTTTCTTTAGTGCAAATAAACTGCATTAATCCCATGCTTCATTTATTTCTTTTGCATAATTCCTCTTTCTTGACAACGTAGTGCAGTTGTACTGTTGAAACTCTGAAGACTGTTATTTTTTTCGTATGAAAAGAAAAACCTGAAAGTGTCATGTTTTTCTGGAAATTTCTGCCCTTGTCTTTGAGTTTTTTGATAACTTGTATTGTGTTGCTTCTTTGTAATTGATCAGGTTTATACTCAGAAAAACGTCAGAAGTGACAAATTTAAAACTGGAAAAGAACAATATATTCAAAAGGAAGTTTTAAGGGAGGATAATAAGGATATTGTGATTGGGAGGATTCCGGTGATGGTGAAGTCTGACCTCTGCTGGATGAAGGATGCTGATAAACGTGATTGTGATTTTGACCACGGAGGGTACTTTCTGATCAAAGGTGCAGAAAAAGTGAGTTTGGACCTTTATAGTTTCTGCCTTTTATTTTACTATGATTGCAATTAAATTTTTTCTTTTTGATTTAATTATATTAATATACTAGCTTTTGTTGCAAGTTGGTTAGAGTGTTAGCTCAACAATCAAAGGGACCCTGGTATGAATCTTGAAGAGAGATTACAAATAATATGTACACTTTTTTCTTTATTACTAATAATGTAACCCTCTAAGAGTATCTTCAAAAGACTTTTTATATGATCAAAACTCTTTATTATAAAGAGTCTATCCATAAAAACAAGAGTCCAGTAGACTCTTTATTCTTTAAATATAAATTAAAGAGTGAGTTTAACTCTTCATATCTAGAGAGTTAAATTTCATTCTCTATCCTAATTTTAATTAATAAACTGCAAGTTTTTATGCATTTTATTTATTAATTCTCTCTCTCATTAAGTCTCTTTTTTGAAAATAAAGAACATTTTCATTAAATTTAAAGAGTGCATTGGATTTGAATAAAAATTATGTTCTTTATATTTAGAAATTAATGAAGATACTTTTTATTTATATGAAAAATGCTTTTTAAAATAAAGTGTACCATTGGAGATGGTCTAAGATGCAAAAGGAGAAAAAAAAAGAGAGATTAAATTATATGCCACCCCTGAAGTTTTGACTAACTTTTTGTATGCTTCCCAAGGGTGACTGTCTTTAAAATTGACATGCTCATTCAGTTAGCTGTCCTAAAAATCTATTTTGAAGTGCTACTAGTGGCTTTTCCAGTTAGGCTTGGGTCTAAAGCTGTGTTGCTTTCAGTTCTAGGACCTGAATGCTATTGTAATTGTCAGTTTTTATAATCAATTCAAACGTGATTAGTTTTAGTTTCCTCTGTTTCGTATTTTCTGTGGAGTAAGTTGCTATTAATGGCATAATGTCTTGGGTAATTCTCTTAGTGGTTAAAGTAGAGTGCAATCTTTTTTAATAATTTGGCTGGTTTTTATTAGTTTATCAGTTAGTTGGGCACAGCCAGCTGGAAATTTGGTGGAGTTCAGGATGTTTTGTCTTACCTTTCTAAGTTTTTCGATATACTACCTCACAGTACTAGCTTGTAATTTTCTAGAATCTTGAACATTGCCTTCCTCTAAGAATTGTTAAATATTGTGGATGGCTGTTGCTGTACATATCTGTTTTAATCTTTGAAGTAAAACACATTTATTTTTTTGTTCTTTTCAAATTTGATGTTTGAAGCTCAAATGGTAGCGTGTTTTAACCATTATGCAGAATGACATATTTAGCAAAATGCAAGGGTGGAAAATTATATGATTTATTGAGCACTTTGATCTAGAGGCTTTTTCCTGCATCCTGATTTAATACCCATCTATATATCTCAGTGTTCTTGTTATTGGTATTTGTTATTTCCAATAATCATCTTTGGATTTCATTCTTTGGATTGCTGTGTTAGTTCAATAATCCGTGTTGTTGAATTTTGGGCTTGTTATGTCAGTCTATGTCATATCTGTTTTGTCTACTTGTTCTTCGTTATTTGGTGTTTTGAATGATGTTCTATGTTACTTAAAACATATAATGAAATCTTTTATCTGCAGATTTTTATTGCTCAAGAGCACATTTGTATGAGAAGAATTTTGATATCAAATAATCAAGGTTGGACTATTGCATACAAATCTGAAACAAAAAGAAACAGATTAATTGTGAGACTGGTAGAGCAGTCTAAAATTGAAGGTATTGGAGGAGGTGAGAAAGTCCTCACTGTCTATTTCCTGTCGACGGAGATACCCATATGGGTGTTATTTTTTGCCCTTGGTGTCTCATCAGACAACGAAATCAGAGAGCTTATAGATTACGGAGCTGAAGAAGCAAACATTTCGAATATATTCTTTGCCTCAATCCATGATGCTGATAATAGATTTGACGACTTCCGAATACGCAGTAATGCTCTCAGTCACGTAAATAAACTGATTAAAAGTACCACATTTCCACCTGGGGAAAGTGTTGAAGAGTGCCTGAACATGTATATGTTTCCCAGTCTCCCTGGCTCAAAGCAAAAGGCTCGGTTTCTAGGCTATATGGTGAAGTGCCTTTTACAGGCTTATACAGGTCGTAGAAAGTGTGATAATCGGGACAATTTTAGAAACAAGAGGTTGGAGTTGGCAGGTCAGTTGCTTGAACGAGAGTTGAAAGTGCATATTGCACATGCTCGTAGGCGCATGATCAAGGTTTTGCAGAGAGATCTTTATCCAGATCGTACAGTGCATCCAATTGATTACTATCTTGATGCGTCCATAGTTACCAATGGTCTTTCCAGAGCGTTCTCCACTGGAGCATGGTCACATCCCTTTAAGCGAATGGAAAGGATCTCTGGTGTTGTGGCAACACTTGGCCGTACAAATGCCTTGCAGACTATGGTTGATTTGAGGAGAACAAGACAGCAAGTTCAGTACACTGGGAAGGTTGGAGATGCCAGATACCCGTAAGTTATTTTGAATTTATAGTTGCATATTGTTATGTCTTGTTTTCCTTGATAATATTCTTCAATAGGTATAAACACGAAGAACCAAATACACACACATGCATTAACTCTAGACATAGTTGTCATTTGTGATATATGCTGAAGCTTGCATGGTTATTCTTGTGTGCCTTGACTATTGAACTGGAGATGCTGTTAGCTGTAATAGGCTGAAATGATTTTAACTGCCCCTTGCTTCTACATGGATCTGGTATGGAAGGCTACCTTCAATTTTATGTCAGCATCATGGTGGTATACATTTGTGTATGAAGCCATTTATAGATATTTGTGTAAAATTTTGTTATTGCTTGTTATTTGCTCTTTAATTCACCTATGTTATTTTTGGAAAGATGGATGGCTCTTCTAAAAAGTTAATGTGATAGTGTCAGGTCTCCGGACATGACCTATAAAGCGATTTAAAATTGCAATCAGCAGTTTCTTGACTTTTATTGTTCGTAGTCCTTTCATTATTGATTTAAAAAATATATACATTTGGACCTGAAGGATGGCAAGAAAAAGCATACATGCTGTTTTATTTCCTTATTTGGTCCTTGGATTACTGAATCATTTTGACTGTTATTAGTGGTTGAGATGTGTGTGGGGAAGCTACTAACTCTGTAATATAATTTTCTTGATGCAGGCATCCTTCTCATTGGGGTAAGGTTTGCTTTCTGTCTACGCCAGATGGTGAAAATTGTGGGCTTGTCAAAAATTTGGCTGTTACCGGACTTGTAAGTACAGACATACGGGAACCAATAGTTGATCAATTGTTTGATTGTGGAATGGAGGAACTGGTAGATGATACTACTACTTCACTGGAAGGAATGGATAAAATCTTTGTTAATGGGGACTGGGTTGGAGTTTGTAAGGATTCCCTTTCGTTTGTTGCTGAGCTAAGAAGTAAGCGACGACAGAGAGAGTTACCAAATCAGGTTCTCTCAATTTCATCTCAAAAGGCTTTTAAATTGTAAAATATATTTATTAATGATGTTACCCATGTCTTTCTGTGCTGTCGTTGTGGTCAATAGACTGAACCATGATGGGAAAAATTGATTTACATGAAGTGTTACTATGCTATATTCATAATGTTCACCTAGAACTCATTCTTCTTTCAACCAAGAATAATTTGCTATTATTGTTCAAAATTTTGGGTGACAGCATCTAAAGATCTTAAGCTCTAATGTGGACCTTCTTTTGATAAACTGTTAATGAATGAATTTTGGTTCAGTGTAGTCAGTACTTGCTTACAATTTTGCAGGAATTTTTTTCTGTACTAGGAGATATTGTTGCTTGTTTAATAATGTAAGTTCATTGTACGAGGATTTTTGGATGAAGATAACTCTCACTTAATGGTCTTATATGTTCCTGTATTAATAACAAACCCTATATTATATGAACTAATACTTAAATAGCAGAAGAAGTTGAAATTGAGCTTTTAACTTTTGTCTATTTAACAGTACTAGATTCCTCGAAATGTATATGTCAGTTGTCTAATTGTTTAATTTTAGACAAGGACTCTAGTTTTGTGTAAATGTTGATTCTCTCTATTGATGCTGGTTTACTTTTAAGAATCATATTGGAATGAACATGGAATATTTATCTTTTCTATCTATTCATAATATTCTTTAAGGCCTGAAGCTTTGAATTTTCATTATTTGCTCATCTTTGTCTCTCTTAACAGAGGGATTGTTGTGATGTGCAGTGTATGTTCCTTTTGTTTATCTGGGTTAATTTTGTTACTTTCTTGACCTATATAGTATCAATTTTCTCTTGTAGATTGAAATAAAAAGAGATGAACAGCTAGGTGAAGTAAGAATATTTTCTGATGCTGGGAGGATATTGCGCCCTCTTTTGGTTGTGGAGAATTTGGGCAGAATTAACTCAATTAAAGGAAAGAATTACAACTTCCAATCTCTTCTAGACATGGGTATTATCGAGCTTGTTGGAACTGAAGAAGAAGAGGATTGTTTCACTGCATGGGGTATTAAATACATTCTGAAGGATGTGAAAGAAAAGAAACCTGTGAAGTTCACTCACTGTGAACTTGATATGTCATTCTTGTTAGGTTTGAGTTGTGGAATTATCCCATTTGCCAACCATGACCATGCAAGAAGGGTTTTATATCAAGCACAGAAACATTCTTCACAGGCTATTGGTTTTCCCACAACAAATCCAAACATACGAGTGGATACGCTGTCCCATCAGCTGTATTATCCACAAAGGCCTCTATTTCGGACAATGACTTCTGATTGTCTTGGTAAACCTGGTTATGGGCATAATGGAATACTGCCAAGACCAGAGCTCTACAATGGACAGAATGCCATCGTAGCTGTCAATATTCATCTGGGATACAACCAAGAGGATTCTTTGGTGATGAACCAAGCATCTATGGAACGTGGTATGTTTCGATCTGAGCACATCAGAAGTTACAAGGCTGAGGTTGATAACAAAGAAACAATGGGAAAGAAAAGGATCTCTGATAATATTATGAATTTTGGAAAGATGCAAAGTACAAGAGGACGTGTTGATTGCCTTGATGATGATGGTTTTCCTTTCATTGGGGCTAACCTCCAGAGTGGTGACATTGTTATAGGGAGGTATGCCGATTCTGGGGATCACAGCATAAAACTAAAGCACACAGAAAGAGGCATGGTACAGAAAGTTGTTCTTTCTTCTAACGATGATGGGAAGAACTTTGCTGTGGTATCTTTGAGACAGGTAAGTTGGCCATGGTATTTCAACTGTATCACTATTTACACGGACATGAATGTGAATGCACATTTTACTGGACCTTTGAATATGAGTGTGTAACTATGTTCTGTTTATAATTTGTCCATATAGAAGATAACATTCAGTGTATGATGGCAAGCTAAAAATCATGTAGAATGCAAGATAGCATTTAGATGCGCTGCTGTCTTTTCTTAAATGTGGGTATAATGGTTATAGGATTACACTATTGGGATGGTCTTGTAGTTTATGAATTCTCTTTAGAGAGTTATGGTCTTTATTATAATATTAGTATTTGTTGACTTTGTAATGCAGGTTCGATCTCCACGTCTTGGAGACAAGTTCTCGAGCATGCATGGGCAAAAAGGTGTTTTAGGTTTTCTGGAATCCCAAGAAAATTTCCCTTTCACAATACAAGGAATTGTCCCAGATATTGTTATAAACCCACATGCGTTTCCTTCACGGCAAACTCCTGGTCAACTCTTGGAGGCTGCTTTAGGGAAGGGGATTGCCTGTGGTGGTTTGTTGAGATATGCCACACCTTTCTCCACTCCATCTGTTGAAGCCATCACGGAGCAGCTCCACAGGTTACTATGTTGTGTCTGAGTATTTATTGTTACACTTCTACTGAACTATGCATGTCTTTTCTTCGGATTCCTATCTCATGTGGTCACTTCAGAAATAAGATATTGTCAAGGTACTTTTCAAGTTTAGGGGGTTGAGTATGCATGCATCATGAAACTCGGCAACCAAGCTCTACCCGTGACAGGATTTTGGTTGTTTTTATATTTTGTGCTTCGAACTCGATTTAATTGCTGGCCCATCATTTGTGTGTTTGTGTTCACCAATCCCGTATTTATGGCTCAGGAATTGTTTCCCATTCAAGTATGTGCTTCTGTTTTTTAATATGGAATGGTCATTTACTGAATCATAATTGTTGAATCTTTGGAGCAGGGTTGGATTCGAGAAATGGGGATCAGAGAGAGTGTACAGTGGCCGAACTGGTGCAATGTTTAATTCACTTATATTTATGGGCCCTACGTTCTACCAGAGACTGATTCACATGGCAGAAGACAAAGTGAAATTCCGGAACATTGGACCAGTCCACCCGCTCACTCGACAGCCAGTTGCAGACAGGAAACGGTATGGTGGGATCAAGTTCGGTGAGATGGAACGTGACTGCCTTATAGCTCATGGAGCATCAGCCAACTTGCATGAACGGCTTTTTACACTGAGTGATTGCTCTGAGGTGCACATTTGCCGTAAATGCAAGAATGTGGCAAACGTGATCCAACGGACAGTGAGTGGTGGACGCAAGATCAGGGGGCCATACTGCCGATTATGTGAATCTGTCGATGACATCATCAAGGCAAATGTGCCTTATGGCGCCAAGTTATTGCGCCAGGAGCTTTTTAGCATGGGTATCAATTTGAAGTTTGAAACAGAATACTGTTAAGAGCTTTTAAGGAGATACCCAGTTGGCTGTCTTAAATGTTCTTTTGGAACTCATTTCATTCAACTTTAGGTCTTTGTATATTTTTGGTGTAAATAAAAACATTTTGTGAATCTTTAAAAGACAACAGTTGGGTTAATGACTCTTATGAGGCCAAGTTTGATGTGTCAAGACCATTGGTTATCTGACTTCACCATGAATTTAAAAAGGTTTGAAACCCCTCTATTTCGTAGGGGTTTTTCTGCCTCTATGTTAGATTTGAATTTGTTTCTAGGATGTCACATCACATGATTCTTTGACCAAAATGGCTGAGGATAGAGTCGTTAGGTTCATGAATCCTCTATTAACTTGCCTAAGTTGCCTTCTGTTTTCGTAAGCTTTAATTCTAGGAATTTGAGGTAACGTTCATTTTATTCTCCTTAAAAATCTCAACTTCCCGTCATACTACTGAAGATGCATGTTTAAATTGAGATTTGAAAATTAGAACATAAAATTTAGGCATTATTTCTGTTTATTATCTGTGGTGACTGAAATAAGTTCTTGCAAACTTGACAGTTTCTGTTTCACTCAGGCCTTATGGTCTGTATTAAGAATATAAACGGAGAAGCAAGTGTTTGGACTCCAAAATCCATGAACAAAAATTTGAAAAGGGTTGGTTAAAGTTGCGATATAAATTATCTAAGTGCTAATCTTCTTCAGCATCACAAGGAGCCTACTTTCTAAACACATTTAGGTACTAGGCACTTACAACAGATTTATATTCAAAAATCAAATATGGAAGATCATAAATTGTAAAATGGAAGAACTGATCAATCCTTGTGTAATCTATCTCAGAAATAAGGTTCTCGCGTTGCTGTTGGAAGCTCCAGTTCTGGCTCCAATTCATTAAAAGGGGAGAAATGGCAGTCAACCATATCTTTACTTACATCTCCTAAACTTGGAGGATCCCACTGCATATTTACAATTCCAAACCAATACATAATCTCTTTAAGCACCTTTTAATTAAAATAAAAATAAAGTTAACATAAGAGTTTTAGGCAACAGATTGTACCTTTGGAGCAAAATCTCTATCCACTAATCGTGCTCGAACACCCTATCAACAAATGAATGATAGTGATAACATCAGCATAGATTTAAAAGAATGTTCGCTATGCTGAATTATTAAAATGTCTATACCTCACAGAAGTCATTAGAGATCTTTTTGGAGATGCTATTGACAGTAATCCGATATTCACGTGCCAGACACTGATCAAGAGATTGGAATCTACCTTCTCGTATCTAAAGGCAAGCAAAAGAAACTTAGCCAAGCTGGTAGTATTCCAAACTGAAACCAAGGATGTAAGGAAGTAGCCTTACAGATTGTAAAGTAACTTTCAAGCTCAATGGGGACGCTTCTTTCATTTTTTTGAGGGTTTTAGTACACCATTCGTCATACGAGGAGGCTGCCTCATTTTCCTGAGCACATCAGAGATAAGAAATGAGCAAAAAAAATTCTCAATCTCAATGGATCAGATATAAATTTCTCAATAGAGATTATTATTGTTGTGAAACAAACGACGATAGCCCTTAGACATTAAAAGAGACTGCCGTTTTTCAACTAATTGCATAAGTACATCGATACCCGAAAAAGAAAAAAAACTTAGCAATTTTTGGGGTCAGAAATGAGGGAAAGTAAGACATGCATATGCTTTAAGCGTTCAATATAGAACGTTCCCTGCACCATTATGAAAGGGCTTCTGTTGGTTTTATCATAATGACAAAATTATCCCAGCTCCAACTAAGAGGACAAAACTTCTAGTTATTTTGGCCAGACACAGAATACAGCATGTGACTATTTGGATTCCACCAGACCAAAAAAAAAAAAAAAAAAAAGTCCGATTTAACCTCTCTTTCACTAGCAACTTCATCAGATTGCTAGAACAAGGAAATTACAAATGTTCAATGGTGAAATGTCAGATTCAACCTATTAATCTGACAAACTCTACTAGGTGAAGACATTACTAGTTTTCAAATATTATTTCAGATCCATAAATCAGTTTACATGCTCGTAGGCGCATGATCAAGGTTTGCAGAGAGATTTTATCCAGATCGTACAGTGCATCCAATTGATTACTATCTTGATGCGTCCATAGTTACCAATGGTCTTTCCAGAGCGTTCTCCACTGGAGCATGGTCACATCCCTTTAAGCGAATGGAAAGGATCTCTGGTGTTGTGGCAACACTTGGCCGTACAAATGCCTTGCAGACTATGGGTGATTTGAGGAGAACAAGACAGCAAGTTCAGTACACTGGGAAGGTTGGAGATGCCAGATACCCGTAAGTTATTTGAATTATAGTTGCATATTGTATGTTGTTTTCCTTGATAATTATCTTAATAGGTATAAACACGAAGAACCAAATACACACACATGCATTAACTCTAGACATAGTTTTCATTTGTGATATATGCTGAAGCTTGCATGGTATTCTTGTGTGCCTTGACCATTGAACTGGAGATGCTGTTAGCTGTAATAGGCTGAAATGATTTTAACTGCCCCTTGTTTACATGGATCTGTATGGAAGGCTACCTTCAATTTATGTCAGCATCATGGTGGTATACATTTGTGTATGAAGCATTTATAGTATTTGTGTAAAATTTTGTTATTGCTTGTATTGCTCTTTAATTCACCTATGTTATTTTGGAAAGATGGATGGCTTTCTAAAAAGTTAATGTGATAGTGTCAGGTCTCCGGACATGACCTATAAAGCGATTTAAAATTGCAATCAGCAGTTTCTTGACTTTTATTGTTCGTAGTCCTTTCATTTTGATTAAAAATATATAATTTGGACCTGAAGGATGGCAAGAAAAAGCATACATGCTGTTTTATTTCCTTATTTGGTCCTGGTTGCTAATCATTTTGACCGTTATTAGTGTTGAGATGTGTGTGGGGAAGCTACTAACTCTGTAATATAATTTCTTGATGCAGCATCCTTCTCATTGGGGTAAGGTTTGCTTTCTTCTACGCCAGATGGTGAAAATGTGGGCTTGTCAAAAATTTGGCTGTTACCGGACTTGTAAGTACAGACATAGGGAACAATAGTTGATCAATTGTTTGATTGTGGAATGGAGGAACTGGTAGATGATACTACTACTTCACTGGAAGGAATGGATAAAATCTTTGTTATGGGGACTGGGTTGGAGTTTGTAAGGATTCCCTTTCGTTTGTTGCTGAGCTAAGAAGTAAGCGACGAAAGAGAGAGTTTCCAAATCAGGTTCTCTCAATTTCATCTCAAAAGGCTTTTAAATTGTAAATATATTTATTAATGATGTTACCCATGTCTTTCTGTGCTGTCTTGTGTGGCAATAGACTGAACCATGATGGGAAAAAATTGATTTACATGAAGTGTTACTAGCTATATTCATAATGTTCACCTAGAACTCATTCTTCTTTCACCAAGAATAATTGCTATTATGTTCAAAATTTTGGGTGACATCATCAAAGATCTTAAGTCTAATGTGGACCTTCTTTTGATAAACTGGTAATGAATGAATTTTGGTTCAGTGTAGTCGTACTTGCTTACAATTTTGCAGGATTTTTTTCTGTACTAGGAGATATTGTTGCTTGTTTAATAATGTAAGTTCATTGGACGAGGATTTTTGGATGAAGATACTCTCACTTAATGGTCTTATATGTTCCTTATAATAACAAACCCTATATTATATGAACTAATACTTAAATTGCAGAAGAAGTGAAATTGAGCTTTTAACTGTTGTCTATTTAACAGTACTAGATTCCTCGAAATTATATGTCAGTTGTCAATGTTTAATTTAGACAAGGACTCTAGTTTTTGTAAATGTTGATTCTTATTGATGCTGGGTACTTTTAAGAATCATATTGGAATGAACATGGAATATTTATCTTTTCTATCTATTCATAATATTCTTAAGCCTGAAGCTTTGAATTTTCATTATTTGCTCATCTTTGTCTCTCTTAACAGAGGATTGTTGTGATGTGGTGTATGTTCCTTTTGTTATCTGGGTTAATTTTGTTACTTCTTGACCTATATAGTATCAATTTTCTCTTGTAGATTGAAATAAAAGAGATGAACAGCTAGGTGAAGTAAGAATATTTCTGATGCTGGGAGGATATTGCGCCCTCTTTTGGTTGTGGAGAATTGGGCAGAATAACTCAATTAAGGGAAGAATTACAACTTCCAATTCTTCTAGACATGGGTATTATCGAGCTTGTTGGAACTGAAGAAGAAGAGGATTGTTTCACTGCATGGGGTATTAAATACATTCGAAGGATGTGAAAGAAAAGAAACCTGTGAAGTTCACTCACTGTGAACTTGATATGTCATTCTTTAGGTTTGAGTTGTGGAATTATCCCATTTGCCAACCATGACCATGCAAGAAGGGTTTTATATCAAGCACAGAACATTCTTCACAGGCTATTGGTTTTCCCACAACAAATCCAAACAACGAGTGGAACGTCCCATCAGCTGTATTATCCACAAAGGCCTCTATTTCGGACAATGACTTCTGATTGTCTTGGTAAAATGGTTATGGGCATAATGGAATACTGCCAAGACCAGAGCTTACAATGGACAGAATGCCATCGTAGCTGTCAATATTCATCTGGGATACAACCCAGAGGATTCTTTGGTGATGAACCAAGCATCTATGGAACGTGGTATGTTTCGATCTGAGCACACAGAAGTTACAAGGCTGAGGTTGATAACAAAGAAACAATGGGAAAGAAAAGGATGTCTGATAATATATGAATTTTGGAAAGATGCAAAGCACAGAGGACGTGTTGATTGCCTTGATGATGATGGTTTTCCTTTCATTGGGGGAACCTCCAGAGTGGTGACATTGTTATAGGGAGGTATGCCGATTCTGGGGATCACAGCATAAAACTAAAGCACACAGAAAGAGGCATGGTACAGAAGTTGTTCTTTCTTCTAACGATGATGGGAAGAACTTTGCTGTGGTATCTTTGAGACAGGTAAGTTGGCCATGGTATTTCACGTATCACTATTTACACAGACATGAATGTGAATGCACATTTTACTGGACCTTTGAATATGAGTGTGTAACTATGTTCTGTTTATAATTTGTCCATATAGAAGATAACATAGTGTATGATGGCAACTAAAAATCATTAGAATGCAAGATAGCATTTAGATGCGCTGCTGTCTTTTCTTAAATGTGGGTATAATGGTTATAGGATTAACTATTGGGATGGTCTGTAGTTTATGAATTCTCTTAGAGAGTTATGGTCTTTTATATAAATTAGTATTGTTGACTTGTAATGCAGGTCGATCTCCACGTCTTGGAGACAAGTTCTCGAGCATGCATGGGCAAAAGGGTGTTTAGGTTCTGGAATCCCAAGAAAATTTCCCTTTCACAATACAAGGAATTGTCCCAGATATTGTTATAAACCCACATGCCCTTCACGGCAAACTCCTGGTCAACTCTTGGAGGCTGCTTTAGGGAAGGGGATTGCCTGTGGTGGTTTGTTGAGATATGCCACCCCTTTCTCCACTCCATCTGTTGAAGCCATCACGGAGCAGCTCACAGGTTACTATGTGTGTCTGAGTATTATTGTTAACACTTCTACTGAACTATGCATGTCTTTCTTCGGATTCCTATCTCATGTGGTCTTCAGAAATAAGATATGTCAAGGTACTTTTCAGTTTAGGGGGTTGAGTATGCATGCATCATGAAACTCAGCAACCAAGCTCTACCCGTGACAGGATTTTGGTTGTTTTATATTTTGTGCTTCGAACTCGATTTAATTGCTGGCCCATCATTTGTGTGTTGTGTTCACAATCCCTATTTATGGCTCAGGAATTGTTTCCCATTCAAGTATGTGCTTTGTTTTTAAATAGATGGTCATTTACTGAATCATATGTTGAATCTTGGAGCAGGGGGGATTCGAGAAATGGGGATCAGAGAGAGTGTACAGTGGCCGAAACTGTTATTTTTTTCGTATGAAAAGAAAAACCTGAAAGTGTCATGTTTTTCTGGAAATTTCTGCCCTTGTCTTTGAGTTTTTTGATAACTTGTATTGTGTTGCTTCTTTGTAATTGATCAGGTTTATACTCAGAAAAACGTCAGAAGTGACAAATTTAAAACTGGAAAAGAACAATATATTCAAAAGGAAGTTTTAAGGGAGGATAATAAGGATATTGTGATTGGGAGGATTCCGGTGATGGTGAAGTCTGACCTCTGCTGGATGAAGGATGCTGATAAACGTGATTGTGATTTTGACCACGGAGGGTACTTTCTGATCAAAGGTGCAGAAAAAGTGAGTTTGGACCTTTATAGTTTCTGCCTTTTATTTTACTATGATTGCAATTAAATTTTTTCTTTTTGATTTAATTATATTAATATACTAGCTTTTGTTGCAAGTTGGTTAGAGTGTTAGCTCAACAATCAAAGGGACCCTGGTTTGAATCTTGAAGAGAGATTACAAATAATATGTACACTTTTTTCTTTATTACTAATAATGTAACCCTCTAAGAGTATCTCCAAAAGACTTTTTATTATAAAGAGTCTATCCATAAAAACAAGAGTCCAATAGACTCTTTATTCTTTAAATACAAATTAAAGAGTGAGTTGGACTCTCCACATCTAGAAAGTCAAATTTCACTCTCTATCCTAATTTTAATTAATAAACTGTAAGTTTTTATGCATTTTATTTATTAATTCTCTCTCCCATTAAGTCTCTTTCTTGAAAATAAAGAACATCTTCATTAAATTTAAAGAGTGCATTGGATTTGAATAAAAATTATGTTTTTTATATTTAGAAATTAATGAAGATATTTTTTATTTATATGAAAGATGCTTTTTAAAATAAAGAGTACCATTGGAGATGCTCTAAGATGCAAAAGGGGAAAAAAAAAGAGAGATTAAATTATATGCCACCCCTGAAGTTTTGACTAATTTTTTGTATGCTTCCCAAGGGTGACTGTCTTTAAAATTGACATGCTCATTCAGTTAGCTGTCCTAAAAATCTATTTTGAAGTGCTACTAGTGGCTTTTCCAGTTAGGCTTGGGTCTGAAGCTGTGTTGCTTTCAGTTCTAGGACCTGAATGCTATTGTAATTGTCAGTTTTTATAATCAATTCAAACGTGATTAGTTTTAGTTTCCTCTGTTTCGTATTTTCTGTGGAGTAAGTTGCTATTAATGGCATAATGTCTTGGGTAATTCTCTTAGTGGTTAAAGTAGAGTGCAATCTTTTTTAATAATTTGGCTGGTTTTTATTAGTTTATCAGTTAGTTGGGCACAGCCAGCTGGAAATTTGGTGGAGTTCAGGATGTTTTGTCTTACCTTTCTAAGTTTTTCGATATACTACCTCACAGTACTAGCTTGTAATTTTCTAGAATCTTGAACATTGCCTTCCTCTAAGAATTGTTAAATATTGTGGATGGCTGTTGCTGTACATATCTGTTTTAATCTTTGAAGTAAAACACATTTATTTTTTTGTTCTTTTCAAATTTGATGTTTGAAGCTCAAATGGTAGCGTGTTTTAACCATTATGCAGAATGACATATTTAGCAAAATGCAAGGGTGGAAAATTATATGATTTATTGAGCACTTTGATCTAGAGGCTTTTTCCTGCATCCTGATTTAATACCCATCTATATATCTCAGTGTTCTTGTTATTGGTATTTGTTATTTCCAATAATCATCTTTGGATTTCATTCTTTGGATTGCTGTGTTAGTTCAATAATCCGTGTTGTTGAATTTTGGGCTTGTTATGTCAGTCTATGTCATATCTGTTTTGTCTACTTGTTCTTCGTTATTTGGTGTTTTGAATGATGTTCTATGTTACTTAAAACATATAATGAAATCTTTTATCTGCAGATTTTTATTGCTCAAGAGCACATTTGTATGAGAAGAATTTTGATATCAAATAATCAAGGTTGGACTATTGCATACAAATCTGAAACAAAAAGAAACAGATTAATTGTGAGACTGGTAGAGCAGTCTAAAATTGAAGGTATTGGAGGAGGTGAGAAAGTCCTCACTGTCTATTTCCTGTCGACGGAGATACCCATATGGGTGTTATTTTTTGCCCTTGGTGTCTCATCAGACAACGAAATCAGAGAGCTTATAGATTACGGAGCTGAAGAAGCAAACATTTCGAATATATTCTTTGCCTCAATCCATGATGCTGATAATAGATTTGACGACTTCCGAATACGCAGTAATGCTCTCAGTCACGTAAATAAACTGATTAAAAGTACCACATTTCCACCTGGGGAAAGTGTTGAAGAGTGCCTGAACATGTATATGTTTCCCAGTCTCCCTGGCTCAAAGCAAAAGGCTCGGTTTCTAGGCTATATGGTGAAGTGCCTTTTACAGGCTTATACAGGTCGTAGAAAGTGTGATAATCGGGACAATTTTAGAAACAAGAGGTTGGAGTTGGCAGGTCAGTTGCTTGAACGAGAGTTGAAAGTGCATATTGCACATGCTCGTAGGCGCATGATCAAGGTTTTGCAGAGAGATCTTTATCCAGATCGTACAGTGCATCCAATTGATTACTATCTTGATGCGTCCATAGTTACCAATGGTCTTTCCAGAGCGTTCTCCACTGGAGCATGGTCACATCCCTTTAAGCGAATGGAAAGGATCTCTGGTGTTGTGGCAACACTTGGCCGTACAAATGCCTTGCAGACTATGGTTGATTTGAGGAGAACAAGACAGCAAGTTCAGTACACTGGGAAGGTTGGAGATGCCAGATACCCGTAAGTTATTTTGAATTTATAGTTGCATATTGTTATGTCTTGTTTTCCTTGATAATATTCTTCAATAGGTATAAACACGAAGAACCAAATACACACACATGCATTAACTCTAGACATAGTTGTCATTTGTGATATATGCTGAAGCTTGCATGGTTATTCTTGTGTGCCTTGACTATTGAACTGGAGATGCTGTTAGCTGTAATAGGCTGAAATGATTTTAACTGCCCCTTGCTTCTACATGGATCTGGTATGGAAGGCTACCTTCAATTTTATGTCAGCATCATGGTGGTATACATTTGTGTATGAAGCCATTTATAGATATTTGTGTAAAATTTTGTTATTGCTTGTTATTTGCTCTTTAATTCACCTATGTTATTTTTGGAAAGATGGATGGCTCTTCTAAAAAGTTAATGTGATAGTGTCAGGTCTCCGGACATGACCTATAAAGCGATTTAAAATTGCAATCAGCAGTTTCTTGACTTTTATTGTTCGTAGTCCTTTCATTATTGATTTAAAAAATATATACATTTGGACCTGAAGGATGGCAAGAAAAAGCATACATGCTGTTTTATTTCCTTATTTGGTCCTTGGATTACTGAATCATTTTGACTGTTATTAGTGGTTGAGATGTGTGTGGGGAAGCTACTAACTCTGTAATATAATTTTCTTGATGCAGGCATCCTTCTCATTGGGGTAAGGTTTGCTTTCTGTCTACGCCAGATGGTGAAAATTGTGGGCTTGTCAAAAATTTGGCTGTTACCGGACTTGTAAGTACAGACATACGGGAACCAATAGTTGATCAATTGTTTGATTGTGGAATGGAGGAACTGGTAGATGATACTACTACTTCACTGGAAGGAATGGATAAAATCTTTGTTAATGGGGACTGGGTTGGAGTTTGTAAGGATTCCCTTTCGTTTGTTGCTGAGCTAAGAAGTAAGCGACGACAGAGAGAGTTTCCAAATCAGGTTCTCTCAATTTCATCTCAAAAGGCTTTTAAATTGTAAACTATATTTATTAATGATGTTACCCATGTCTTTCTGTGCTGTCCTTGTGGCCAATAGACTGAACCATGATGGGAAAAATTGATTTACATGAAGTGTTACTATGCTATATTCATAATGTTCACCTAGAACTCATTCTTCTTTCAACCAAGAATAATTTGCTATTATTGTTCAAAATTTTGGGTGACATCATCTAAAGATCTTAAGCTCTAATGTGGACCTTCTTTTGATAAACTGTTAATGAATGAATTTTGGTTCAGTGTAGTCTGTACTTGCTTACAATTTTGCAGGATTTTTTTTCTGTACTAGGAGATATTGTTGCTTGTTTAATAATGTAAGTTCATTGGACGAGGATTTTTGGATGAAGATAGCTCTCACTTAATGGTCTTATATGTTCCTCTATTAATAACAAACCCTATATTATATGAACTAATACTTAAATTGCAGAAGAAGTTGAAATTGAGCTTTTAACTGTTGTCTATTTAACAGTACTAGATTCCTCGAAATATATATGTCAGTTGTCTAATTGTTTAATTTCAGACAAGGACTCTAGTTTCTTGTAAATGTTGATTCTCTCTATTGATGCTGGTTTACTTTTAAGAATCATATTGGAATGAACATGGAATATTTATCTTTTCTATCTATTCATAATATTCTTTAAGGCCTGAAGCTTTGAATTTTCATTATTTGCTCATCTTTGTCTCTCTTAACAGAGGGATTGTTGTGATGTGCAGTGTATGTTCCTTTTGTTTATCTGGGTTAATTTTGTTACTTTCTTGACCTATATAGTATCAATTTTCTCTTGTAGATTGAAATAAAAAGAGATGAACAGCTAGGTGAAGTAAGAATATTTTCTGATGCTGGGAGGATATTGCGCCCTCTTTTGGTTGTGGAGAATTTGGGCAGAATTAACTCAATTAAAGGAAAGAATTACAACTTCCAATCTCTTCTAGACATGGGTATTATCGAGCTTGTTGGAACTGAAGAAGAAGAGGATTGTTTCACTGCATGGGGTATTAAATACATTCTGAAGGATGTGAAAGAAAAGAAACCTGTGAAGTTCACTCACTGTGAACTTGATATGTCATTCTTGTTAGGTTTGAGTTGTGGAATTATCCCATTTGCCAACCATGACCATGCAAGAAGGGTTTTATATCAAGCACAGAAACATTCTTCACAGGCTATTGGTTTTCCCACAACAAATCCAAACATACGAGTGGATACGCTGTCCCATCAGCTGTATTATCCACAAAGGCCTCTATTTCGGACAATGACTTCTGATTGTCTTGGTAAACCTGGTTATGGGCATAATGGAATACTGCCAAGACCAGAGCTCTACAATGGACAGAATGCCATCGTAGCTGTCAATATTCATCTGGGATACAACCAAGAGGATTCTTTGGTGATGAACCAAGCATCTATGGAACGTGGTATGTTTCGATCTGAGCACATCAGAAGTTACAAGGCTGAGGTTGATAACAAAGAAACAATGGGAAAGAAAAGGATCTCTGATAATATTATGAATTTTGGAAAGATGCAAAGTACAAGAGGACGTGTTGATTGCCTTGATGATGATGGTTTTCCTTTCATTGGGGCTAACCTCCAGAGTGGTGACATTGTTATAGGGAGGTATGCCGATTCTGGGGATCACAGCATAAAACTAAAGCACACAGAAAGAGGCATGGTACAGAAAGTTGTTCTTTCTTCTAACGATGATGGGAAGAACTTTGCTGTGGTATCTTTGAGACAGGTAAGTTGGCCATGGTATTTCAACTGTATCACTATTTACACGGACATGAATGTGAATGCACATTTTACTGGACCTTTGAATATGAGTGTGTAACTATGTTCTGTTTATAATTTGTCCATATAGAAGATAACATTCAGTGTATGATGGCAAGCTAAAAATCATGTAGAATGCAAGATAGCATTTAGATGCGCTGCTGTCTTTTCTTAAATGTGGGTATAATGGTTATAGGATTACACTATTGGGATGGTCTTGTAGTTTATGAATTCTCTTTAGAGAGTTATGGTCTTTATTATAATATTAGTATTTGTTGACTTTGTAATGCAGGTTCGATCTCCACGTCTTGGAGACAAGTTCTCGAGCATGCATGGGCAAAAAGGTGTTTTAGGTTTTCTGGAATCCCAAGAAAATTTCCCTTTCACAATACAAGGAATTGTCCCAGATATTGTTATAAACCCACATGCGTTTCCTTCACGGCAAACTCCTGGTCAACTCTTGGAGGCTGCTTTAGGGAAGGGGATTGCCTGTGGTGGTTTGTTGAGATATGCCACACCTTTCTCCACTCCATCTGTTGAAGCCATCACGGAGCAGCTCCACAGGTTACTATGTTGTGTCTGAGTATTTATTGTTACACTTCTACTGAACTATGCATGTCTTTTCTTCGGATTCCTATCTCATGTGGTCACTTCAGAAATAAGATATTGTCAAGGTACTTTTCAAGTTTAGGGGGTTGAGTATGCATGCATCATGAAACTCGGCAACCAAGCTCTACCCGTGACAGGATTTTGGTTGTTTTTATATTTTGTGCTTCGAACTCGATTTAATTGCTGGCCCATCATTTGTGTGTTTGTGTTCACCAATCCCGTATTTATGGCTCAGGAATTGTTTCCCATTCAAGTATGTGCTTCTGTTTTTTAATATGGAATGGTCATTTACTGAATCATAATTGTTGAATCTTTGGAGCAGGGTTGGATTCGAGAAATGGGGATCAGAGAGAGTGTACAGTGGCCGAACTGGTGCAATGTTTAATTCACTTATATTTATGGGCCCTACGTTCTACCAGAGACTGATTCACATGGCAGAAGACAAAGTGAAATTCCGGAACATTGGACCAGTCCACCCGCTCACTCGACAGCCAGTTGCAGACAGGAAACGGTATGGTGGGATCAAGTTCGGTGAGATGGAACGTGACTGCCTTATAGCTCATGGAGCATCAGCCAACTTGCATGAACGGCTTTTTACACTGAGTGATTGCTCTGAGGTGCACATTTGCCGTAAATGCAAGAATGTGGCAAACGTGATCCAACGGACAGTGAGTGGTGGACGCAAGATCAGGGGGCCATACTGCCGATTATGTGAATCTGTCGATGACATTATCAAGGCAAATGTGCCTTATGGCGCCAAGTTATTGCGCCAGGAGCTTTTTAGCATGGGTATCAATTTGAAGTTTGAAACAGAATACTGTTAGAGCTTTTAAGGAGATACCCAGTTGGCTGTCTAAAATGTTCTTATGGAACTTATTTCATTTAACTTTAGGTCTTTGTATATTTTTGGTGTAAATAAAATCATTTTGTGAATCTTTAAAAGACAACAGTTGGGTTAATGACTCTTATGAGGCCAAGTTTGATGTGTCAAGACTATTGGCTATCTGACTTCACCAGGAATTTTAGAAGGTTTGAAATCCCTCTATTTCGTAAGGGGTTTTTTTGCCTCTGTTGGATTTGAATTTGTTTCTAGGATGTCACATCACATGATTCTTTGACCAAAATGGCTGAGGATAGAGTCGTTAGGTTCATGAAATCCTCAATTAACTTGCCTTTGTTTTCGGAAGCTTTAATTCTAGGAATTTGAGGTAATTTTCATTTTATTCTCCTTAAAAATCTCGCCTTCCGGCATATTACGAAGATGCATATTTAAATTGAAATTTAAAAATTAGAACATAAAATTTAGGTATTATTTCTGTTTATTATCTGTGGTTGTTTCACTCGGGCCTTATGGTCTGTATTAAGAATATAAACAGAAATTTGGACTCCAAAATCCATAAACAAAAATTTGAAAGGGGTTGGTCAAAAGTTGCGATATAAATTATCTAAGTGCTCATCATATTCAGCATCACAAGGAGCCTACTTTCTAAACACATTTAGCTACTAGGCACTTACAACAGATTTATATTCAAAAATCAAATATGGAAGATCATAAATTGTAAAATGGAAGAACGGATCAATCCTTGTGTAATCTATCTCAGAAATAAGGTTCTCGCGTTGCTGTTGGAAGCTCCAGTTCTGGCTCCAATTCATTAAAAGGGGAGAAATGGCAGTCAACCATATCTTTACTTACATCTCCTAAACTTGGAGGATCCCACTGCATATTTACAATTCCAAACCAATACATAATCTCTTTAAGCACCTTTTAATTAAAATAAAAATAAAGTTAACATAAGAGTTTTAGGCAACAGATTGTACCTTTGGAGCAAAATCTCTATCCACTAATCGTGCTCGAACACCCTATCAACAAATGAATGATAGTGATAACATCAGCATAGATTTAAAAGAATGTTCGCTATGCTGAATTATTAAAATGTCTATACCTCACAGAAGTCATTAGAGATCTTTTTGGAGATGCTATTGACAGTAATCCGATATTCACGTGCCAGACACTGATCAAGAGATTGGAATCTACCTTCTCGTATCTAAAGGCAAGCAAAAGAAACTTAGCCAAGCTGGTAGTATTCCAAACTGAAACCAAGGATGTAAGGAAGTAGCCTTACAGATTGTAAAGTAACTTTCAAGCTCAATGGGGACGCTTCTTTCATTTTTTTGAGGGTTTTAGTACACCATTCGTCATACGAGGAGGCTGCCTCATTTTCCTGAGCACATCAGAGATAAGAAATGAGCAAAAAAAATTCTCAATCTCAATGGATCAGATATAAATTTCTCAATAGAGATTATTATTGTTGTGAAACAAACGACGATAGCCCTTAGACATTAAAAGAGACTGCCGTTTTTCAACTAATTGCATAAGTACATCGATACCCGAAAAAGAAAAAAAACTTAGCAATTTTTGGGGTCAGAAATGAGGGAAAGTAAGACATGCATATGCTTTAAGCGTTCAATATAGAACGTTCCCTGCACCATTATGAAAGGGCTTCTGTTGGTTTTATCATAATGACAAAATTATCCCAGCTCCAACTAAGAGGACAAAACTTCTAGTTATTTTGGCCAGACACAGAATACAGCATGTGACTATTTGGATTCCACCAGACCAAAAAAAAAAAAAAAAAAAAGTCCGATTTAACCTCTCTTTCACTAGCAACTTCATCAGATTGCTAGAACAAGGAAATTACAAATGTTCAATGGTGAAATGTCAGATTCAACCTATTAATCTGACAAACTCTACTAGGTGAAGACATTACTAGTTTTCAAATATTATTTCAGATCCATAAATCAGTTTTCAGTTTATTCATACTTTATGCGGTTTATTTCAACAATAAACACAGAAAGAGGATAAATTAATAAAACGTACCAGAGCATAAAAAATTTCCTCAACTGTGTCATGGCTAAAACATTTATCAATTGTTTCAATCCTGAAACCAAGTAAGAAGAGAAAGTGGTGAATATATATAAAAATTATCAATCATGATCTTCACTTTTTCTTTTTGGTCATCAACTATAGCATTCTAAGCACTTGCAATCACCAAAGTGTTCTGAGGGAAGATAAATCACTAATGGAGCAGTGCTAGTCCTCTAAAGGGAAAAGCATGTTTTACACTTTAAGGTACTGCTCTTGCCTCAATTAATACAGCCTCAGGGAGTTCTACTCTTATCTACTGTTGCTTCTGGAAATCATACCAAATCATAACAATTTAAGAATTGCATGAAAATTTTATTCTGTTACGCAGATCATAATCCCAAAGAAAAAAAAAAAAAACTGATTTTTTTTTTTCCCTAAAAGATGATATATAAATGCTATAAAAAGCAGGTGGCATAACAAAGAAAAACATAATGGAACATTACTTGTGAAGAACACTCTCTCTATCTGGATAGACGAGGTCACCATATTGAGCAAGAGAATTTTCTATGACAGAAGGAACATCTGTACTCAATTTACCAAGGCGGTCCTCAATCAAAGTAAGTCTCTGTCAGGGAGAGTCCATAATTATTGGCAGCAATATTAAGAGGGAAAAGGAAAGAAACAGAGTGTAGAACAAGGTGCAGAGAGCACTAACAGCATTTAATATATAGTGGGTTGCAAGACCAGAAGCAATCATTTCTATACCATTTAGCTTTTCTCCGGTTAGTGCTAAATATTCCCCTGAAAAAAGCATAGCCCAAACTTGCAAGTCACTCTCACTGGGTTTACTAGAACAAGAGACATATATCATAGTACGTCAGCAGCAATTTTGAAAGCAATAACATACTTTAAACAGAACAAGATGGATGTTACCTAAATAACCAGGTAGCCGAGACAGATAAAATGAAGCCCCTGCATCAGGATGGAACCCCATTTGAGTTTCTGGATGAGCTAAAACCTGAAAATTTTATGCACAATAAATAAATTTCTTCTGTGAATACATTAAACAAAATGATTGCACATGAATAAAAATATACTAAATGGAACAGGTTTTTAATAGTGATGTGCACTAATTACAAATTTATGTGAATGTCAACGAGGACCCATAATTTCAAAAGTGACAAGGAACTAAAATTGAGTAGATGCCTGAGGATCTAAAATTGCATCATTTGAAACACAGAAATTAGTTTGTCATTAGCAGAAGAAGAAATCCTCGTGTAATATACTATTTCACATAAATTTATTCCATTCATAATAAAAAAAGGATAAAACCATCAAGGATCAAATAAAAAACCTTTAGTCAAAGCCGATTACTAAGGTATAGAACGAGTCACATACAGTTTTATCGGTTACTACACGAAACATCCCTTGGAGTGAAATTCCAGCTCCACATCCCATTGTGATACCATCCGATATAGCCACCTGTACGTATATTAATTAAATGGTCAGTTTAAACAGTGATAACAGCTTTGAATAACTCATATGAGAAAAGGAACAAGGACTTCAAGTAAGAAGACAAGAATAAAAAGTGGCCATTTTCCCATGCAAATCAGATATGTACTAAACCCCAAGCATTAAACTAATCTAAAATCTCAATACAAAAATCTACAAAAGAGTTCAATTCTCACATGCGGCTTAAAATACGTTCCTTGAAGGTAAACAAACTTATATAGCGTCTCAAAAAAGCTTTTAAAGTCTTCAACTCTCCCTGCAATAATCAAAACAATCAGCAACTTGTCAGGCAAATTGACAAAAGTATTATCCCACGAAAAAGAAAACAAGAGAACCTAAAACAAATTGTGTTAGATGTTGGAATCCAAAATGGAAGACTTGAGTAGTCAATATCAAAATAGTTGAACATTGACAAGTATGTGCATGATTGCATACTTTTTGCTGAATCCTTGTATATAAAAAAAAATTTAATATTGTTCATGAGGAAGAGGGTGATTAAAATGAAACATTCTTTGGTAGCTACATCAAATCAAAAAGTTCAAAACTTTGATTCTAACTATCAGAGAAGATTGAAAAAGTGATTCACCTTCATTAAGCAACTGATAAAGTGCAACAACATCAGCACCAGAGCAGAACGCCCTGCCACTACCCTTCAAAAAATTAAAGACAGCAGCTTAGACACCAACAAATTACCAAAGTAGAAGCAAAAAACATGAGCATCTCCACAAAAAGTAAATGAACCTAACACAGACATTCAGAACTACATTTCAAAAAGTTTATCAAATTGGTACCCAACTCCTTGAAACCGCACAAAAGCATTTAACAAGCTATAAAGAATGCCAGAAAAATAAAAACAGAAAAGAAAAACAATGAGCCTATGTGTGTAAAAGAATATTGTACCTTCATTAATACAAATCCAATATCTGGGTTTTCTTCCCATGATTCATACAATCTCTTCAGCCGAGCCACCTTTAAATAAATTCAACAAACAAACTTCAACTAATCAACAAATTTACTACATGGGTATGAACCAAAACATCGCCAAACCAAAAACCCACAAGTCCAAAAATAAAAAAATAAAAATACCATAGAAGTATTAAGAGCATTGAGAGCAGAGGGTCTATTAAGAATGGCCGCTCTTGAGTTAGCTTTTCCTTCAACTAACACCTGAAATAATCATAGAGTTACAATTACTAACCCGAAAAAACAATAGAAAGATTTAAAGAATGAAGCTTTAACACGTAAAGGCAACCTGGTCTTGAAGATTATTATTTGGTACATAGTCTGGTAAAGCAGAAAAGCTCCTGAAAAACCCAACTTTCCGAGTGAATGAATGTCTTGCTCTTAACAAAGCTTTCATTCTCTGCATCTTTTTCTTCTATGTTTCCTATGATGGATGGTGAAGACGACGCTTTGTTTTTGCTCTTCACAGTTAACAACAGAGTCCAGTATATCAAAAAATACTCTCAAGCTAGTACCAGTTATGGCGTTTCTGCTCTATACGGGCCATCTCAGCCGTTCGATCTGCTGACCATCTGGTCAACTTTAGTTGCACTGTTTAGTTCATAGGGTTTTGTTTGGGCCTAAAAGTGGGTTCCCAAAATTGTACATGTAGGGTGCCTTTTTTTTTTCTTTTACTTTTAGTCGTGTTTGGTTGCAATTTTGGATGGAATGAATTGTATTAAAAAGCTGTACTAATTTTTTAAAAATAGTCCCCAATGGATAAATAACTGTGAAATTTGCTTTATTAAATTACATTATTAATCCTTAATATTTCAATTGGGTATAATTTAATTAAAGATTAACAATCAGACTAGCATAANAAATGGCTGTCGTTGACCAAAAACGACGGCCACATCTTTGGCCGTCGTTTTGGCCTTTCCGGCCATCGACGGCCATAACAGGCCGTAGATCTGGCCTTTTCCGGCCATATCCGTGGTGGATCTGGCCGGAAAAGGCCATAATGATGCGTTACGGCACAGATCCGATCGGTCTGTGCCGTAACGAAATTTTCCGGTCAGATTCCGGCGGTGGCGACCGGAATCTGACACTGTAGGTGGTGGGAGTGTTTTTGTCATTTTATATAGTAGGGTCTTTAATTAAATTAGTAAACCTAAGGGCTTTTTCATAAATTTTTCAAATTTAACTCGTAATACTCCCCTATCCAACAATCCAATACTATCCTCAAAATCCTATCCAAAATACTACACCAAACCCACCCTTTGTTTTTCTTAGTCGCGTTTGGTTGCAATTTTGGATGGAATGAACTGTATTAAAAAGCAGTACTAATTTTTTAAAAATAGTCCCACCCAACCTTGGGTTTACTCAGGACTGTTTATTTAGACATTTCTATTCATGATTCAACTTCTTTTTTTTTTTTTTTTTAACAAAAACAATTTTAATTGAATAATAATTAATATAATATATCATTTTATTTTCAAAAGTTTTATTTAATTTAAAAAAATATGTATTTCAATAAGATAATTTTTACATAACAATATTTTTATAGAAAAATTATATATTTAGTATGATGTTATGTCAAATACGTCACAATATTACATTTAATCCATTTCATTATTATCCAATTCACACCAATGCAAATACAACAAGGGTGCGTTTGGTACATTATTTTTATCCATATTCCCAATCTTATTCTCGAAATATTGTTTGGTACATTATTTGAGAAATATTAGTATATATTTTTAATTACTTTTAGACTTCTTAAGTTTATTAATTTCATTAAATACCAAAAAAAAAAGTTTAAAAATTAACAAAAACACCTCCACCCACCCATACTTGCCAGATTCCAGCAACCACCGTCGGTGGTAGCTGGAATCTGTCACAACGGTAAATTAACAACCGGAACTGGCCGTTAATTCACAGATCTGGCCGTCATCAATGGCCAAAGAAATCGCCATCGTTGACCAACAACAACGGCCAGATCTGTGATGGATCTAACCAAAAAAGGCCATATCGATGCCCTACCCGCCAGATCTGACCGGTTTGCGTCGTAATGCCATTTTCTGGCCAGATTCCGCGCAGTGGTTGCCGGAATCTGGCACTGTGGTGGGTGAGGGTGTTTTTGTCATTTTACAAAATTTTTATAAATTGAGGTGTTCAGTTAAATTAACAAACCTAGGGTTTTTTTTGTAAATTTTTAAATTTTATCTCGTAATACTTTCTTATTCAACCATCAAATATTATTCCCAAAATCCTATCCAAAATACTAAAATAAACGGACTCCAAAATATTCAGTCCAATCCAGTGCAAGAACGACACACCGAACGCACCCCCAGTGGATAATTAACTGTGAAATTTGCTTTATTAAATTACATTATTAATCCTTAATATTTCAATTGGGTATAATTTAATTAAAGATTAACAATCAGACTAGCATAACATTTTTCAATTTTTTTTTTTATTTTTTTTTAGGTTAAATGTTTGATTTGAACAAAATAACATCTTAGAATATTAAAAGCCATCAATTTTGATAAAAATCCCCACTATTGTAGTATTTTTAACATGACATTTTCAGCTTTAAGAATCATCAATTCAAGCAAGTACAATGCAGTCAGTTCTTTCATGTACAGTTTACCATTACAATAGATTGCTTTCACTGAACTGGCCAGCTTCAACAACATCAAGCATTTCATCAGCTAGCATACACATGAACTTCACCCAATTCTTCGACTGGAACAGCATACTGCGAGTTCCAGTCAGCATCGAAAACTTCTTGTAGTTGTGCAACAATGGCAGGACTGTATGTTCCAAAGCTGACACCAGCTGTTGTATAGAAGTAATCCCAGACAAGATTGCTGGTACTAATATGAGCTCGCACATCGCTAACTGCATATTTTCCATGGTTCACTCGGGAAAACCCCGGATAGATATTTCCGGTATTGGTTCCCTTGTGAATAGCAGGTCCTGTCAAGTTGTAACCGGGTACCTTATAGTACTTGATCGCAACTTTCCCAGAACATTTGTTGTACTTTGAAGAAGAGCAAAGGACATTGGAGTAAAGAAGATGTTTCAGATATTGATCTGTGTTGTTGATAAAATGCGCCCAATATGCTACCAAAATCTTCACTTTTACATGCTTAGAGAAGACAACCTGTTATTCATGGTCATCATTGGAATAAAAAAAACTTCAGAATTTGGAAATTCTCTTAACAGAGAGACAAAAATGTATTATTTTGAAGGAATAGAAAGAAAAAAAGCGTTGTATCTTCATTGATACTTTTTTGAGTGAGCTTGGAAAAGCAATGATACCAGTAGTTACCTGTGATATTGCAGAGGAAAGGGATGACCAATAAACTGTTTGCTTCATATATTGTGATTGACCAAGCCAGTCCATTGTACTAATTCTAAGGGTTGCCCCATTTCCTACAGATTTAATTGTATCCACCCAAGCTTGTTCATCAGCCTGATATCTGCCAAATGAAAGCTGCAGACCAAAATTAGCATCATAATGGGTAAAATATAAAACATATAGATAATAAATATTAGCGCATTCCAACTGCATGGGTTCCCTATCTCATTTGGATGGTCTGACAAAAGCCTCATCCATCAATTGTAGCTAGAGGAATCAGCAAATTGCTTGAAATAAACACACATCATTTCTATTTTCCTAGAGCTTTGAGACATGGTTTCTCTTCCATGTTCTTTTTTGCTTACTATTCAAAATGATTTTTATAAGCATATATAGTTGAGGATTATTGCTGTTCTAAATGCAATGCCATAAAGCCTCTAAAAAACAAAATGAACATCCAAGTTCAAGATACTGCTTCAAATTTTCACTATACGCATCAAGATTGTTTTGTATCTGCACATAATTGTTTGTGTATAAATGTAAATAACACTTTGGATTTTGTGGTGAGTATCTGAAAAATATTGTTGTCCAATTACCTCTGGTGGAGCAAATGAGAGATAACTAGGTTGAGGCTGTAAAGTTGAATAATTGCGTCCAGGAGTGTCAATTTGCATTTCAAACATGTAAGGATCTGACAGTATTGGGTAGCCATCTACATGCGGAACATCCACAGATCTAGGAAGAGGTGACCTGTAATGATATAATTAAATTTTAACTGAATTGTCAAACTATTTTCACATTGTAAAAGAATAACAGCAGCTCAAGATTAAGGAGACCAGGCTTTCAAACGAACTCATTCACATACCTGCACCTATCTTTAGAATTGAGAAAATGAGACCAGCAGGGAACTGTTCTATTAATCTGCCACTGTTGGTCTGATACAGTTCTTGTGTAAGCTGAAGAATTAAGAGATCCAAGCTTCCATAGGTTATCAAAGTAGGCCTCAACCTTTCTGGCTATTCTTGGACAGTCAACAATATAAATTCCAACTTCCTTCACCTGTAACCATTTGATAATCAGGAGTCAGGACACAATACCACACCATTACCACGGAGCAGATTTGTGGACTCATCCACATGGAAGTAATTGGATAGATGCAGGAGTCGATGTGTTGACTTTCCTCCAAAATATATTATCAAAGGAATGAAACAACAAAAAATTGAATACTGTGTACCTGAGTAAGAGATTTCCAGTCATTGTTAGCAGATCCAATATACACATCACGGCGATCTGATATCCAAACTTTAGTGTGGACAATGCCTGACCCCCACCAATCACTGAGTAATAAGGTCACATTCTGCACATTAGGTCTACCTGAAGCAAGGTTTGATGGTTCAGTGGTGTAGTCAGGATACACTCCTGAATGCTGCAATAACCTGGAAAGGTAATCGAATTCACAAGCAACACAAAATGGTCTTTTTTATAGTACCAAATCAAAATTCACAAATATAATTTTGCTTGCACACATAGGAAAGTGAATGGAAGTTTCTCTAGGCTCCCATTTCCCAGGAAACTGAAGAAAAGAAAGGCCAAATTCACACTCTGACCAAATGCCAATCACAAATTAAGCCCAGATAGCATTAATATTCATAATTTCATATCTACGCTACATACTATCAGCTAGTCTATAACTTGCAACCAATGGATAAGCTTCATATCCCACAAGCCACATCAACATTTCAAGTATTACCTTATACTGACATTTTGGTCAGCGGCATTCTCCAGGGCCTGGTAAACATCAGAACCTTCCTGTGCACCAAAACTTTCCATATCTTCATCAGAGTAACCATAATCTCCTGAGCGAGGATCATGTGGGTGAGCCAACAGTTGCCAGTACTGAGCTATTATATCTAGTTTCTTCGTAGAGTTTCCAGCCATCCACTTTAACACATTCCCTGTACGATACAAATACAAGATGAAAACTCAATGACAAATAGCAATTAAAATTATAAAGAACCAAAACAAAGTGAAAAACTTCGATTCTATTTACCTGTAGAGAGAACGCCAGGGACACGTCGCAGGTGGGGCATGTTGGTGGGTATCGATTGAACCACCCATGCTTTGCATCTTCTTGACGACGATGACGACGAGACACTTGGCAGAAAAATATTGAACAAGAGAAAAAGAATAAACGATAACTTGATTATGTGTCCGGGTTTCATCTTAAATTACATGAATCTCTTACCAGTAATCTCTCTGATACACAAACTCTGCGTTCGTTTGTTTGTTTGTTACCGGGTTTGTAATAATACTAATGGTTATCGTAATCGAATCTCCATCACCAAAGGGTCGAAGATGGAAAGTCAACGAAAACAGAACTAGACCCTTTTATGAGCAGCCGCTTCTCATTAACTTACGCGATATCCGGCTATCCCCGGATTTTGTTACTGTACAGAGCCTGCAAAATTGTTACTGTACAGAAGTAACAACCACCATTAGATCGTGAATTCGTGACCAAAAGTTTTGACTGTAGTCCCTTGAAATTCTTTAAGTAATTTTATTTCAACATTGATGGAAAGATTTGCTTCATCGTTCTAAAACAAAAGGATGTATTTCCCATTTATAAAGCCGTATACTGCTGCTAATGTTTGGTTTATGTGGTAAGAATAGTTTGGTAAATTTGTGGCAAAGCTGTTGTATTAGTTTTACACGCCCCTTGGAGACAACAAATGTCAACCTCGTTGTCTTGTTACTAAAATTTACCAAACTTTGTCGACTCTTTTACCAAAACAGTCGAGAGTCATTATAAGAACCAAATTCTACCAATGTGAGAAGGACTTAGTCAGTCATGAACGCATCTACATGAAAGGAATAAATGAAACATGACAACTGCTCATTAGTTAAGTAGCGTTATAAGACAGTAGACAATCTAACATTTGGGAGTCAAGAGATGTTAGAAAGAGAAGGCACTCAAAATGAAACTGATTACAAATTTCTGCAGATGAACCCCTTCTTGGAATGCTTGCAAGATACAATGATAAACCACCATCAACTAGAACAAAAACCTACCCACTTTTTACACTTACAATACTCTTTGAATCTTTTTCACCTGTTCAACTCATATTAATCTCAAAATCCTTCTCCTCTAAGATATGGAGTGCCTCCTGTGTCTTGAAGATGAACCGGATGACTTGGTATCCCCAGGAGCCAATGAAGTAGGGCTTTGTGAACTCCCAGATGTCTCAGAGCTCCTGTTCTCTCCATGCCCTTTACCCACAACCCACAACTTATCAAATATTCTCCTTGACCGTGATGGTAACAACTGCACGACGCTTTTGCTATTTTTGCTGTTCTTCTTACTTAATTTCCCATTCTTCTGGAATTCCTCGTCTTTAACCTTCATTCGACTCATCTGTTTCTTGAGGGATCTGCGGTCATCTTCCACTGCTGCTTTCTCCCACTCTTCATCTGTGTTTGTTGTGGAGTGTGAAGCATCACGGGGATTGTTGTTAGGGGCATGAACCCCTGCAGCAGCTCTAACCTGCTCAAAAAAGAGAACTTGCACCACAACTCGGAGTGGCAGCCGTTCGTTCTGTGCCGCGTGCATAGATGCATCTATCGTCAGTTTTCTGACATCCATCAGCCCACATATCTTCTTTCTTTCCGCCTTTGTCAAGCCTGGGTGCTCCTGATGATATATTAATAAACCAGTACTTCATTATCAGTAATGTTCTTTGTTCGTTACATTCTCGTTCACAAGAGGAAAAGGTCATAAGAAATTAACAGAAAGATATTCTCTTCTGTTTAGAATCACGTCTGTATTGAGTTTTAACAAAAACAACTGAGATACACAAAATAAATGCTCAGGTACAAAAGCTTTACCTTCATGTACTCGTCAATGGCTTTGTACAGTCCGTCATGAATTGGTCTTGCAGCATCAGGAATTGACAGTGACAAGTCAATGAAACTGGAAAGAGAAAGATTTGGGTCATGTGCGATTTCCATGAGATACCCATCAACTAATTTACCGACACCCAACAAGGATCCATGCCCTAAAACAAAATCATCAGTTCCCTTCTCATTCCTCTCAACATCCAAACCCTGACTTGACTTTTCCTGCATCATAAATCGGTTCACAATGGAATACACCAGTTCAACATCATAAAAAGTGGTCTGAGGAGACCGTGCTGGGATTAATAAATCTTTAACAGAAGCCTCATGAAACTTTAAACTGATCCTGTTAACCAGATCTTCCCTTGATGAATCATCCACACCAACCAAGATGGCCACTTTCAACAGTTTCAGCAAGAAACTACAAGAACAACCAACTCCTTTGTCTGATGGCAATAAGCAAACAATTGTTTCCACCAGAAATTTGTTCCTCCTGGAATGAGCATCAGAAATCAAAGCATCAACCGAATCTGGCAACCATCTAACAGCATAGGTCCTCAGTGCCTCCCCGATCACAGAACCATCCATTCTTCCTTTAGATTTCACAGTAATCATGAGTCGCTTGTAGAGATCTATCTCCAGCTCACATATATCTTCAACCCACCAATCCTTTGGAACAGAATCATTTCTCTCCCCAAACTTTAGACGGTCCTCAATTATTTTATCAGTCACTGATAACTTCCGGTTATATGTGTAGGACCATGTAATGTTTGAAGGATCTACAGAGGTTTTAGATGCAATGGAATCTATACATCTTCCAACAATCTTTAGATCTTCAGACCACGGAAGAAGGGATCTAGTGGTTTGGAGAACAATAATGGAATCTTTCCAGCTACGGAAAATACTGGAATTGAGAAACACCTCAATTTTAAAAACTAAATTTCCTCGATCCACATCCTCAGTCATCTCAAGATATTCGGCTGCACAACGAGCAGCCACAACATTGTACGCATTGAGAGTAACAGTCATTCCATAGCAGAATTTCGCACAAATTTCAAAGGCTTTTGGCCCACCAGGAAAATCAACCATATTGATTTCATCAGAAATCTCCTCGCTGGCTTTCTGCACTAGTTTCTGCAACCGATTGCTCTTAGACAAGAGTGGAAACTGCAAAGGCATATAAAGGCAACAATTTTATGAATCAGGGCACACCATGCGGCGGAAGGAAAGGAAAACTTTCTGAGAATATAAAAATTAAAATAATTTGAAACAGAGCATAATACTTTAGTACTGTCACTTGAATTGTATTATTAGAGTTAACAGGCAGTAGTTAGCTAGAAAGATAGCATAAAGAATCTCAACCCTCTACCAGATTCAACCTGTGCAAAGAGGATTTATACCTTATGAAGATAGAACTTCACTTCACCAACATTTACGACAACATCCGTAGCCAGTTCAGATGTCACATACCTGCATGAGAAAATTAAACATGCTAAGCACAAAAGAGAGATATAAGCCTATCAAAACCATTTCATCTAATGTGAGAAATCAGTAAAACCCACAATTATCCAAAACATGGGCTATGATTCATAGCATGACAACTTCAAACTCATCACCAAGCAGCTATACGTTATCTTATCAACATGTTAATAAAGTAAAAGGAGATTCATTTGAAACATTTTACTTATCTAACCTTTTTGCTAAATAACTCGGAGCACTCTGCAATCCAATGAAATGAGACTAAGACATTAAAGATTCAACAAATGATTTATACTTTTATCTCTTTTAAAGCAAGGATTCAACCAAATATTAGTTCTGGGGCACTGATTGAAAATTTTCTAGCAACAAATAATTAGCCCAATTGCTGGTAGGTCAGTTCCTCCACAGCTCAGGTCTTCTGTACACGTTTCTAAGAGGCAAGGACCAAAAAAGAAAAAATTGAGTTCTAATGACGTCAATAAAGCTATGGTTCTAGCCCTTGTTAATCTGCCACCACCAAATAACAGAGTCAAAGATCAATAATCTTCTCACTTATCATTAACATGAGGAACAATTAACAACTTAAGGTCCTTTATAGCAAAACCATATCAGTGGAATTTTACCTACTTAATTACAGTAAACAACCTATAAAATATCATACCTTAAAAGATATCCACATTCTCTAATCTAATCAACAAACCCCAGCGCTTACTCTAAATCTACCAACCATCTTAACATGCATTTGAAAGGTAATGCACATGTAAGAGGTGAGGTCATTCCATTATTAAAAATGTCCCTGTGACAACTCAACAAGGTGATAGTTAATACCATCCATCCCACATGCAAACGTTACTATCTCAACAGTAAGATAGATAATGTGTTAAATCCAAGATTAGTTTAAAGATCAGCGATAATTCCTTGTTGAAAGTAGGAAATGTTAACTGTATGTGGAACATAAACAACTATTTACATAGGAAAAACTCACAGTATAATGATTAAACTCCTCCACCCTTTATGCCTTTAGTACATTTTGGACCACTAAACTCTCCTCAAAAAGAAGACAGTTCAACCACTGGACCACCCCCTCAGATACCCTTCTCTCTTTTCGTTTTTTTATCCATCTTTACTCTCACCCATCATGATACAAATTATAATAATCATATTTCTTCAAAAACACCCATGTGGTTAATTTGTTACCTAATAGAAAGAATATTTAAGAAACCAATCATGATTTCCAGAAAAAAAAAGAAATGTAGAAGTAGGTTAAGCTCTCATTTTCTATCATTGAAGTGTTAAATCTCCATCGAGTAACACACAAAACCCTTACGCAAAACTAAATATCATAAAAGAATAATAATAAATAAAGTATTTAACCCAAAAAGAAGAACATATATGCATCTATGTATGACAAACACAAGCTCAAGTTCATCTACAACAAACAGATAAAAGTTTTTTTTTTTTTTTGGAAACAAACAGAAATGAACGTTAAATCAAAAGAGTAAAGCTTCTGACCTGATGCATCTGCCATCAGCTTGAAAGGCATCAGGCTTGGAACCCAGCTTCATAAACTTCATTTTTTCTCGAAATTTCCCTCACAAATTTCTTTAGAAAACTACAGCAAAAACCTTCACAAAAGCATACAAACAACAAGGCTCCTGCTTTCTCTGAAACCACCCATCAGGTCTCTTCCTTGCTGTCGGATTCCAACACTCTCTCTCCGTTAATCACCAAACCGAGACAAACCCAGTTGAAGAAATCAAGAACCCAGACCACAAATGGCCTCTCTCTTTTTTTTCTCTCTTATCCCTCTCTATGATACTCTATCCTAACATGGGACTGGACTCCAAAACCAAAATATAGCTCCCTTATCACACCTCCTCGAACCCATCATCGATTTTAAGCCTTTATGATGACAATACACAATACTTATGACGCTAAATTATCAAAGAAAAACGAAGCTTTACGAGGGAGAGGGAATGAACAAATGAAAACAAATAACCCCCAAGTGAAAAAAAAAAATATGTATATGTAATTTATAAAGTAAAAGAAATAGCGTCAGAAAGAGAAGAAGAAGAAGAGAACAAACAAACAACTCTCTCTCTCTCACTCTCTTTACCAATATCTCACATCAAATCATAAATTCTCGCCGCCTTTGCTTTAAATCACCCTGATCCGCTGAAGATCTTCTCTCTCCTCTCCTCCTTCACTCAACTCCCTTCCTTTCCCTTCCCTTTGACGCGAATCTCAACAAATCAACGTGATGCATCATAATCGTCCCATCTATCTATATCTTCCTATTCTGACACACCACTCTTGTCAAGAAATGAAAGCCCTTTGCCCTCGTGGCTTCTTCGTGGGTCTGATATGATATGAAACTAAGTATGTAAATGAAATTATGAAAATGCAACTATGTAGTGTAATCAGTAATGTAATGTGTATAGGGATTAGGGGAGAGAGAGTAGGGGGACTACTACTGTGTGTGTTACAGGGTGGCTCAGAGGACTTTTAAGCTCTGCTTTTATGCCGTTAAAGCACGCCAACTTTTTTTTTTTTCCCCCCTCTCTTTCCCCGTTTTGCCCTTCCTTTTTATCTTTATTCTCCGTTTTGGGTTTGGTTTCTCTTTTTAGTTTGCTTCTGTTTCCTTACCGTTTGACGCGTTACATTGTCTTTTGACCTTTTTACGCCAGTCTGTTGGCTCTGATCTGCTGTTGCACCTGTATTTTACGGTTCTCTGACTGCCCGGTTATAGTCAGCCACGTGTCAAACTAAGGTCGGTACTGCTGTCGCTTCTTCTTCATGTGCCTTTCTGACTGGGGGTGTAGATAGTAACACTCGCTTCTATATTAAGAAAAACCAAACCAATAAAGATACCTTCTCTTTAAAATTTAATTATTTTAAAAATTTATAGTTATACGTGTGTTTGGCTTATTGTTTTTATTCATATTCTCAATCCTATTCTTTAAATATTATTTGACACGTTATTCCTAAAATATTAATCTATTTTTTAATTACTTTTATACCTCATAAGTTTATTAATTTTATTAAATACCCACAAAAAAAAAGTTTAAAAACTAACAAAAACACCTCCACTCACCAATACATTCCAGATTCTGGTAACCACTGCCGGTGGTAGTCAGAATCTATCACAGCAGTCACACGACCATCGAAAATGGCTGGTAATGGCTAGATCTGACAGTCAGCTATGACCATATCTTTGGCCGTTGCTGACGGCCAAAAGATGGCCTTTTCCAACCGTCGAAGGCCACATCCGGCCAGATCCGTGGTGGATATGGCCGGAAAATGTCATATCGATCGAATACCCTCCAGATCCGATCGGTATGTGTGGTTATCCAATTTTGCAGCCAGATTCCGGTGGTGGTGGCCGGAATCTGACACTGCGGGTGGTAGGGGTGTTTTTGTCATTTTACAATATTTTAATATATTGGGGTGTTTATTAAATTAGCAAACCTTGAGGGCTTTTTCATAAATTTTTAAATTTTATCTCGTAATACTCCCCTATCTAACTATCCAATACTATCCCCAAAATCTTACCCAAAATAATAAACCAAACGCACACTATATCATTTGAAACCTTAGTATTCTAAAGATATATATTAAGATAATTTTTATTTTAGTAATGTTGAATAATAATTTACGAAATTAAATTATATGACAACTAAATAAATCATGTTTATTATAATTTTTAATATTTTAAATTTATTTTTATTTTTATTTTTTTGAGTAATACTATGTGCACTAACCAATGTGTACTAATCCAAGTACTAACATTGAAAATTTAAAAATTTTTTTTAGAGGGAATTTCAAATTTTTAATGTTAATACTTAAATTAGTATACATTGGTTAGTACACATAGTTTTATTCGATTTTTTTGTTGTATTGAGTTGGTAAATTTATTTATTTAGTTATATTAAGACAAATGTGATCTTTTATCATCCAATCTAAGTCATTCGAAAATATCCATTTAATTTAAAGAATGGACTGATTTTGATTGATTTTGATGATCACAAATTGTGAGCTGGATTTATGCTAAAATAATAAGGGAAAAAACTAGGTGTAAATATTTATTAATTAAAATGTGACTATATTTATTATTATTTATCCTTTAGCTAATTATTTAATTGGTCCAATTAAATCCAATTGTAACTACATTGGGACGAAAAAGACATGAGGGATTTAATTTAATTTTTTCTTTTTTTTTTTATTTTTTATAACATAAACTTATCTATCAAGACTTAACCGGTTTAACTTATTTTTTATTTTGATTTTTTCCTATTTTAACTTATCTTTTATTTTGAGAGGGAAGAAAAAAGTGAAAATCGATGACGACGGGGGAGAAATGTATGTGTTTGTGCAAAAAAAAAGAAAAAAAAAAAAAAAGAGGAGAAATCTGTAAAAGGTGAAGACTAAAGAGAAAATAATTTGGAGATTTAGGGTTTTTTAATTTTAAAGTGAAAACCGATTTTATAAAGCAGTTACAGTTAATCGGTTTTAAAATCTCTTTAAACTAGTAACTGAATTCGAATTTCCAGTTCATGTATTTCGTTGAACCGAAACCAAACCAATTTTTTGGAAAACCAATTCGGTTACTAGTTTAATTTGGTTTTTACATTTTTTTGAATACCTCCGTGGCAACTTCTCTTAAGGAAATTGTTACTTCTAATGTCCCTCAGAAAATTGTGCCTTCCCAAATTATACAACTTGACGGTGCAAACAACCTCCACATAAAAATATCAAAGCCCTCTAATAGGGGTATTTCATTTTTATTTTATTTTATATAATTATGGGTACTTTTGATATGAATAAGAATATATGAAACATGAATTTTATTTTATTTTATATTTAAAAAATAGAAAAAGGATGTGCATAGGGGTGATTGGTATTAAATTTGAGGGGCTTCATATTCCTACCATAAGCTATAAAAAAGCACAGCATGAAATAAATTTAGAATAATACTACGTCAACAAACTTTTTCTTACCGTTCTGAAATGACAGTTCTCAATTAGTTGGTTCAGAATGAGTCTTACATAGGTCCTACATGAGTCCCACTAATTAATTGTGAATTGACCAATTATGAACTGTCACGTCAAGATTATGAGAGAAAGTTTGTGAAAAAGTATTGTCGGCGTAATATTACTCTTAAATTTATGAAGAATTGGAATCAAGATCTTTCTCTATTAGATATGTCATTTAATAGAAAGCCATAATGATGCAGGTAGGGTTCCATCCAATTGCAGGCAGTATATAGAAAATATTAGCAAGTACATTTATCTATCTGTAGAGAGGAAGAAGAACTATAAATAAAAAATTATTCCCAGAAAAAGGCTTCATCTTCAAGTCTTTTAGCAATTTGCAGTTGATTGAACATGTGAGCATCTGAGCAGAATAAAACATCCAGGATATCCTGCTGCAAAACTTTTATATATATATAAAATTTATGTGTGCTAGCTCCTCATTTGGAACAACCCCATAAAAAAAAAAAAAAAAAGACATTTTTACACTCAGATCCTGCTGAAACCATTTTAGAATGGATTAAGAAACAGTCACATTAAGTCATTAATAATGAAGATTGATTGATGCCAACTTCTTATCCTATAATTTTCACTCAAGGGACCACCAGAGAGAGAAACATCCATCTTCAGCATTAGGTTATATATAATCAAACACAAAATAACTGGATTCCTCCAGGCATATTGCAGTAGTTAAATAGACTGGAAACTGAAGTACATAAATACCCAGAACCCAGGAATGAGAAAATGTTAAGTTTCTGTGCATGCATGTATGGCCAAGAAGAAGCTCTTAAATTAATTATTCAACAGAGTAAAATATATATATGGATGGATAGCTAGGTGAAGATCAGTTAACTATAAAGGAGGCCGGTGTGCAGTGGATTGCAGCATGGTTGGTCATCCCGGTTCCCGGTCCCAGTCCCAGAGAGCTAGGTAGGTGGATACAGTACAGAGAAGTGGGGAAAGGAGGGGGACCTGGTTTGTATATGTGCAGTTACTCATCTTAATTGGGTGATAAATATAAGTTGGACCATTTTCCCTTTCCAACCACCAAGTTCCTCCTCCTTTACAGCTGCCTCATTATTGTCCCATTCAACTACTTGTCAACCTTTACCCCCAAATTCCTGTAATTCTATCACCATTATCACAACATTCAACTCTACTTCAGTCTTTACTCTATACACATTTATAAGTCTTTTTTCCCTTTGGATCTCCAGAAAATAAAGAATCATTAACTTAGGCTTCAATCAAAACTTTTTACTTGTACATATTGTTTTTAAACAAAATGTTTGGGAATGATTTTAAAGTGGGTGAAGACTATAGTTGAAAAAGAATAGGCGTGAGGAGAAGCCATCAAAAATAAATGATGATATGGGGGAAGAAGAGAGGGCGGGTCCCAAGAGTGTTATAATGGGGGATAGTGTGGATGGAGTTTTGGTTGGCAATTTATGGGGAAAGTAGGGGACCAATAAGTAAGCTCCCTTTATGCCTAACCTCTTGGTGTTGGTGTTGGTGGCGGTGGCGGTGTGGGTAAATTAATTGGGTTTTTAGAATAAGTTCCAAAGAGTAGTGGGTGTTTTTGGGTTTACAAACTCTAGATTCTCTCCAGGTTTTATGCTGTTAAAGCTAGACATGATTGTACTATCTACTTACTCATACCCCATTTCTCTCTTTGACACCAATCATGTATTTGTGGAATATACCCATATCAACAAAATCAAAAAAAAGAAAAAGAAAAAGTACAAATAATAAAAACTATGAGAGATAAATTATCCGACCACCTAAGGAGTAAGTCGAACTAGTGTATAGGTAAACGTAGTTGGGGAACACTCAACTGTAACAAATCAAATGGGGTGAGTGTTGATGTTTGATTTTGACACTAATTATTCACACGTGTGGAATGCTGAGTTGACTTAGAAGACACACAAATATATGGGGGGATGAAACTGATTAAGAGAAGAACAATATTTAAAGTGGTTCAGATACTTAAACAAGCAAATTTTGTCCACTGATATTGTATTAGTGTATGACATCAGGTCGCATTCAGCGAGCTGATTTCTAATCTAGAGAATACAAGTAAATACACAAGAGAGAGAGAGAGAGAGAGAGAGAGAGAGAGAGAGAATGTATGCTGTTTTTGAGAAAAATTAGCTAATCCCATAAATAAAACAGGAGCCCTTTATTTATAGTGAGATGATTTGAGGTAATAATTGCTAAATTTGCGAGTGGGTCAAGCTGCTGTGCAAATCCTTCTTTGTGTCCCGTCATTCACCTGCTCAAGAGATTTTCTCGACTTGCGCAGGGATTGGACACGTGGAACATTTATAGCCTTTCACCAGCCTGACGCATACCCACTATACTGGTAGGAGCATATTGCTCACGTCAGCATGCAACGTGGCTACGCCTGGACCGCTGCAGAACCTTATCCAAACTCTGACCGTCCACGCTAACAAGGCTTGGTGTCAGCCCTACTTTTTCAGGCATAACAGTGAGCATGGGTACTCCAAATGGTTACGGACAATTAAGAATAGTGTAGATAGACGCATTATCTTAGTTTTGATTCCCGCATCAACAATTTTGAGCATGATGATGAGCAGAGACTAGATATATAGGAGTGAACTGTGTCTGTAATGGGATTATAGTTTGGTTTGAAGTTGGTCTAGGCAATAGCCTCATCATAAAAAAGGCAAAGCTTTAAGTTCCATGTAAATAAAATATGATGATTTACTTTATTTCAAGTCTTGGTGGTAATTGATACAAAGTCATTACCACTTTTAAGCTGCACGATGTGGTGGCAGCTAGCTAGCTTAATGATGCCAACAATGCCGAGACAGGGCAGGCAAAAGTGTGGCAATAGCTGAGCCAGCTCCATCGTTTTTTAGGCAAAATTCTACTAGAGCTAGCTAAAGCGTGCATGCATGGCATCGCCTTTTGTGCAGATATAACCATTTACATCCCAACAAAAAACCCTACCGTCCTGCCTCCATCATGAAAGCAACTAAGCGGCCAGTACGGTGTTGATTCTATCACACTTTAATCTCATGCACCTCTCAAAGTATCTTTCAGCATGACTTCCTTTTACACAAACAACAACAACAACAACCAAGTATCCAGAAGTTGACTTACCATAGCAGGCTGCAGGGACCATGCACTTATATTTTGAGGGTATATATTCTTTGTGGTTATTTGGATGTATATACATGTCTGACCTAGGAAAAACTTTCTTGAATTTCATATATATATATATAGAAATTTTTAGATGTGATCGTCCGTACCAGTGATTAGAAACTCGACCCATGCAGTGACTCGACCAAGCCACCGGGTCAAGGGTCGAGCGGTTTAAATGAGTTTAATTGGCGGGATAAACCGGTGCTAAAGGTTTGAAATTTAACAAAATCACCCTTGAAATTACATGTGAGTCTCCCTAGATTTGAAATCTTGCAAAAACACCCCAAACACTGCTGTTGGCATCGGCAAATAGGGTATGTTTCCGGCGACGACATGTAATTTTCAGCTCTTAATATCATAAAATAATATTTATAGATTCCCATTTTATCGTTGCACTTTCTATAAAATTTCATATTTGCCCTTTAGTCAATTACAATAATGCCCTTATCTCCATTGCATTCTTCATGAACTTCTACCTCTTTTTACTCCTCACATTTTCAACTAATTATGAGTGAAAAGACCATTTTACCCTAACAATGTTTTTAAATAATTTCATTCACACTTGTTCAAGATAACTTTAACAAGATTCAACTAAAGGTATTAGGACATAAATAAAGCTATGTATCTTAATGTGGGCGTTACACGACAACACTCTCCATCATTACGAAAAAACTCCCCTCAGCCTCTTGACCAAAACTCATCTCACCTCTCCCTTGTTCGTCTCCCTAATCATTGGCAATAACAGGCTTTTTCAGGCGACATTGTTTTGTGATTGCCGGTCGATTCACTCATCGAAAATCGACATTGTTGCCACCATTCCACTCACTGGCCAATACTCTTCAAAAGCCCTAACATTCTAGTCTTCAATTGTTCACGGATTGATGTTCTAATTTTCTAGGGTTTCGGATGAATTGAAAATTTTGTAACCCAACTTGGTAAAGGCCGCCAATCATGGTTGAACCGGTTCAACTAGCAAGGCTAGGTCGGGTTCCTAATCACTAGTCCGAACTGAAGTTTTTAATGCGGAAACTAATGGTGAGCGAACAATTGTATGTCTTTAATTTTGTATTTTGTGAAGATAGTAATAGTGATTAATTACTTGACTTTGATCCGTATGTTAAAAATTTCAAGAAGTTCGCATCAAGAATCATTATATATTTGTATTTTTTAAATAAAATTATTATTGATCTACACAGTTTGTTATTGACAAGATTTAGAAGAAGTTTACAAGCCCGATTTGGTTGGGCCTGTTTGGATTTCTATGGCCCAATTTAGTCCACTAAATCTAAACTGGCACATGGGTTGGCACCCTAAACTCTTATCTTGGTTTAGGCCCAATATACCGATAATAATAACACCTCCTCGATTATATTTAAAAGGATTTATTTAAATAAGAAAAAAAATATTATATACTCCTAAAATTTTAAACTTCTATAAAAGTATAAAAAAAATCATCCTTAACTTAATACTTTATAATAGTCTAGAGCATTTAATTGATCATAAAAATTATTTTAAAAGAATTTGTAAAATAAACCTAATTTTGAAATCAATAATGAATATACTATAAAAACTATTCTTGGATGGTCGGATAGAGCGATAAAAACTCTTGAGCGTATAATTTAGCATGTCTTAAATTTAATTTCCTTCGATTTCTAATAAGAGTAATTATTAAAGAGTTTATTTGATTATTAACTTTAAGGTTTTGAAGAATTAGTTGTAATACACGTAAACTTGACCTGAAGACAAATAAAAATACTATAAAATATTAAATATTGCATAAAATAAATCTGATTTTAAAATCAGTAATGAACCTACCGTAAAATATTTTACATGTATAATAAAACCAATTAACAAAAAAGGTAACAAATAAATGATTTTCATGTTGTCGTAAAAGACCGATTAGCTAAATAGCTGGACCCACACGATTAAAAAAGTGAAGACGTGGCAAAATCAGAGGAGATCATGAAAATTCACCGTACCAAATAGTTCAAATCGAACAGGAGAGAGACTGGGGTTCGCCGATGTAGTGTCCAAGTCCAGCCCCTGCTTCGCTCTCTTCTTTCTTTTATAAACACAACAGATCTGAAAAAAATTTCCATATCTTTTCTCTAGAAACAAACAAACAAACGCCATGGATTTTCGAAGAAGATCCACGACCATCGCTGCAGTTCTTCTGCTTCTCAGTCTCATCCATGGCTCCGTCTGTTTCTACCTCCCGGGCGTCGCTCCCGAAGATTTCCTCAAGGTCAACTTTCAGCATTTGATTTCTCTCTTGATATTTTCTGATTTGAATTAAAGCTTGTCGATTTGTTTTAATCATTGATGATTTGGTTGTTCGCATGGAAATCGTTTTTTAATTTTATTTTAATGTTTGTCAGATTCAATGCTGATGGATTCGTGGTTAGTGTAAGCTAAGAATCTATTGATATTTTTTTGTGAAAACTATCGATTGATTATAGATAATTAGTTGTGAATGGTTTAGATTTGTACGAGTTCTAGTTTGTTGTCACTTACTGTTTTTTTTTTTTTTTTTTCTTTGTCATGCATGTGATTCGATGTTGCATGATGAAATATTGTGGTAGCTTAGCTGAATTTGTGATATCTAGGTCTTTCTAGGGCAAATTTCTTTCCGTTTAGTGCACAGTTGAGATGACTTAAGAGCTTTGGTTGTTGGTGAACGAGGGTCTTGTGTCATCTCTGAATCTATATGTCGGCCAAAAATGTCATTTTGCATGTTGTCTTTCTAAATTTATTGCTAAGTAATTGAAGGTAAGTGAAAAAGTTTGGAAATGATCCTTGATGATTAGATGAAGTGAAAAAAATGCGGATCAGCATCTTGATATAATATTATCTTTTTTAATCAAGATTCTGAATTCTTGCTATTTGCTTAGTGTCAATAAGAATTTATTGGGAATTGGCTGTGATTAAAGTCGTTTTTCGGTGCAGGGAGATGAGTTGAAGGTGAAAGTGAACAAATTGATCTCTACAAAGACCCAACTTCCTTACTCTTATTATTCCCTTCCGTACTGTCAACCAAAACAAATATTGGACAGTGCAGAGAATCTTGGGGAAGTACTTCGTGGTGATCGCATTGAAAACTCTCCTTATGTGGTTAGTTTCTACTGACACTATAATTGTCTAAGACAGTGCATAATTTTAGTGTTATTGGCATTTTTGCTGATTCAAAATTTTGCAGTTTAAAATGAGGGAACCACAAATGTGCAATATTGTTTGTCGGATTAAGCTTGATGCCAAAACCGCAAAGAAGTTCAAGGAGAAGATTGATGATGAATATCGTGTCAACATGTATGGGATTTATTTAGTTAGATATTTGAATGTAGTTTCTAATTTCATTGAGATATGTTTTGAAGTTGCTATTCTTACAATCTGTTATGCATACTTCAGGATCCTTGATAATCTTCCTCTGGTTGTTCCCATAAGACGGATAGATCAGGAATCTCCAACTGTTTATCAGCTTGGCTTTCATGTTGGTCTCAAAGGCCAATATACTGGGGTATATCCATTATTTATCAGCGTTGAAGCTCCTTTTTCTTTTTCCTTTTCTGTTTAATGCTCCACTTTCTGCTTTTACTTACTTTCTTATGATTAAAACAGACCAAGGATGAAAAGTATTTTATCCACAACCACTTAGCATTTACTGTCAAGTATCACAAAGATTTGCAGACCGACTCTGCAAGAATTGTGGGATTTGAGGTTAAACCATTCAGGTCAGTTCTTCTGAGTTTTCTTGTTGTTTATTGTTCCCACTTATACTTATGGTGATAGTATGTATATATAATTTACCTGTAATTTGCAGTGTAAAACATGAATATGAAGGGAAATGGAGTGACAAGGTTCGTTTAACAACATGTGATCCTCACGCCAAACACACAGTTGTTAATTCCAACTCTCCTCAAGAAGTTGCAGAGAACAAAGAAATTATATTCACATACGATGTTGAGTTCCAGGTATGTTCCTGCATGTTGAACTTTTTAACTGTTGGCATTAATTCTTTTTTCTCAGTCACTTGAGCATTACATTTTGGCGCATAACACTCCTCACGAGTTAGGCAATCTGTGTTTTTATTTCGTCTGGACCATCCTGGCGAAAAGATTGCTGAGCTTAATTTTATTTGTCAAATCTTTCCTGTGTCAGTGGCAGAGAACGATGGACTGCTTCTAACTAGTTGACATCTATATATTCTCATCTGTTATTGTCCTGCTATCTACCTTACAGGAGAGTGATGTGAAGTGGGCATCAAGATGGGATGCATATCTTCTAATGAGTGATGACCAAATACACTGGTTCTCTATTGTCAATTCTTTGATGATTGTTCTCTTCCTCTCGGGCATGGTGGCTATGATAATGCTTCGGACACTATACCGTGACATTTCTAAGTACAATGAACTTGAGACCCAGGAAGAAGCTCAAGAAGAGACAGGATGGAAGCTTGTCCATGGGGATGTTTTCAGGTCCCCCAGCAATTCTGATCTACTGTGCGTCTATGTTGGAACAGGTGTTCAGTTCTTTGGAATGTTACTTGTTACTATGATCTTTGCCATTCTTGGCTTCCTCTCCCCTTCAAACCGAGGTGGGCTCATGACAGCCATGCTCCTTCTTTGGGTCTTTATGGGCCTTTTTGCTGGTTATGCCTCAGCTCGTCTGTACAAAATGTTCAAAGGATCTGACTGGAAGAAAACCGCTTTCAGAACTGCAATCACGTTCCCTGGAATTGTCTCTGCCATTTTCTTTGTCTTGAATGCTCTCATTTGGGGCCAGAAATCTTCTGGAGCTGTGCCATTTGGGACAATGTTTGCTTTGATTGTCTTATGGTTTGGTATATCACTCCCACTTGTATATGTGGGTGGTTATGTTGGTTTCAAGAAGGCAGCAATTGAGGATCCTGTGAAAACAAATAAAATCCCAAGGCAAATCCCAGAGCAGGCCTGGTACATGAACCCAATCTTCTCCATTCTAATCGGAGGAATCCTTCCATTTGGAGCTGTTTTCATCGAACTCTTCTTCATCCTCACCTCAATCTGGCTGAATCAGTTTTACTACATCTTCGGCTTCCTCTTCTTGGTGTTCTGTATCCTCGTTGTTACTTGTGCTGAAATAACCATCGTGCTCTGCTACTTCCAGTTGTGCAGCGAGGACTACCTTTGGTGGTGGAGGTCATATCTCACCTCTGGCTCCTCAGCACTATACCTCTTCCTTTATGCTACATTCTACTTCTTCACAAAGCTTGAGATCACCAAGTTTGTTTCTGGGGTGCTATACTTCGGATACATGCTGATTGCTTCTTATGCCTTTTTTGTCCTAACCGGTACCATCGGTTTCTATGCGTGCTTTTGGTTCACTAGGCTCATTTACTCATCGGTGAAAATCGATTAATTGATGCTACTGGAGCTACAGGGTTAGACTGTTCTTATTCTTCACTTCCAATACAGATCACCATCTCAAGGTGAGATTCAGAAGTAACGTATGATTATGCCCTTCAGATGTAAACTTTCATGATCATTTTTGGTCGGAGACGATTCTGTTTTTATACAATCTTATATTCTTTTTAGCTTCTTTGATATTCATTTTGAATCATATTATAGATGTTTAATGTATTTGAATTGGTTTAAATTCAAGTTTTAGAAACTCTCTTCTTGGGTACTCTTACGGATTTGAAACATTTGCATATCCAACAGAACAGTAAATAGAGTTGAGAAACAAACTACTATAACACCATTACATATTGTAACTTACAAAACAGACTACTTCCTAGGATGCGTATCCTCTGGCCTCGCTACATTAGCAGACACCCTGGCAACATCAAGGGCGTCAGCTTCAGGCTTTTTCTTAGCATATAAGGTTAAGTATCCAACCGTAGCAACGATGAGAAAGCCGGCAGCTGCCATAATGGGGGTGCTGAACGGTAGACTGCGTCTCTGGTGTAGCACGTCACCAGGATGGTGGCCTGGTGGCCTCCTGGACCCCTCCACACCCGCTTTCTTCACTTCTTCAGGACTCATCTTGTGGGTGTCTGCATTTCTTCTCCAATCTTCATCCCCTGTCATGTCTCTCAACTTCTCTTGTTTTCTGAAACTCGATGCCATGGGGGGTTAAATCTGTCTGTGTGGGTGAAGCTGTTTTGCCACGTTTCTCTACACGTAGCAGTTGCATGGCGTTGCACAAGGACAAGTGTTTTGAGTTATGCTTAGTGTTATCACCGTATGAATTTATCGTTTTTCGGTGGGCATTAAACATGTAACCGATTAGTAACAGTAATAATATGCCACAAAACGCCTCAGCTTAATCCAAAACTTTAATGTAACGTACTTGGAATATAGAATTAATGATTTTTTTTGTTTTTGTTTTTTTTTTAAGTTCACTTTTCTCTCGACCGTTAGATGAGACATCATCGCCTTTCAGGAAAAGTAACCGTTACCTCCTTGGTAACGTACATAACCCACCGCCTTGGTAACGCACACAGCCCAGAAGCCCACTCAGGCCTGTCCTGTCCAGACATGGTAACGGCTACTTCTCTCTTTTCTCCTCTATAAATTCAACACAACGAGCCCTTGTAAAAAATCATCTCACTCTCGCTTTCTCCCAAAATCTTCAGACTTATACATCCACCAATTTCAAGCTTCTTCTCTCTCAGTTCCATGGCTTCTTTTTCAACCACTCTAGCGTCTTCTATGATGCTCACACTTCTTCTCCTCAGCTTCTGTGAAGCTAAAGATATCGTGGTTGGTGGCAAAACAGATGCATGGAAAGTCCCTTCTTCAGAATCGGATTCTCTTAATCACTGGGCTGAGAGTTCCCGTTTCCGAATCGGAGATTCTCTTGGTAATCACTACTTCTTTCTTGCTGCATGTGTGAATATTGACTATTAATTTGTTTAGAAAATGACCCATTGACATGTCTCTTTTTACAGTGTGGAAATATGATGCTCAGAAAGACTCGGTGTTGCAAGTGAACAAGGAAGCTTATGTTAACTGCAACACTACAAACCCAATTGCAGAACACAAGGATGGAAACACCAAGGTGGCGCTGGACCGATCTGGGCCCTTCTACTTCATCAGTGGAGTGAAGGGGAACTGTGAGAAAGGTGAGAAGTTGGTTGTGGTGGTTCTGTCTACAAGGCACAGGCTCATTTCTCCAGCACCTTCTCCAATGGAGTTTGAGGGTGGTCCGGCTGTTGCTCCAACAAGCGGTGCTTCAAGCTTGAAGGGTGGTTTGTTGGTTGTATTAGCTGTTCTAGCTTGGGGGTTGTTTTAATTGAAATGGCCGGCTTCGATGTTGAACAGATTAGGAGAGTTTTGTTTATTTGTTTGGGGGAATCAAATTATTTCATTCATTTTTTTTTTCTTGGTTATATGATGTTAGTCCTTGGCTGAGATTTATAGTAATATATTAAATTCAGAGTGCCAATCTTTTTCTTTTTATCTGTTATTTATTTTCTACAGTTACAGCACAAAATCAAATTTCCATTATGAATCCAAGTTCTCACTCCCTTGCAGTCTCGGTCGTTGTGAGTTACATGAAAAGATGCTCTAATTATTAAACAGAGCAGCTCCACTATGTCGATATTCAAAAAATAACATCATCTCCTTGACCAAATGTCAAGTCACCCAGTTCTCAAGACCAGCAGTAAATTTATTATTTTCCAAATGTCAAGTGAAGGAAGAGAGAAGAGTTGGTGGCATTTTATGATTCCAAAACCTGTAAAACACCATAACATGTCTGTGCAAAACCTGTAAAACACCATAGTCTCTGCAAAACCTGTAAAACACCATAAAATTCACATATCATAATTTTCAGAATGCAACAATATCTCTAAGTTTGATAGTTAACTTAATTCTACAAAATCTCTATCAGAAAACTTTTTGTCTTTTTGAACTTAGGAGCCAGCACTTGTCTTTTTAAAAGAAACATTCTTCATTTAACTTCACAAAAACATGATCACTTCATAACGGATCTAACACATTAAAAGGAAAAATATCAACTGAGGACTACTAGAAGAACAATGAAACCTATACAGCGCAAAAACACTGAATAGTATCTACCAGGATAATATGGGGGAATCACCCCATTGGGTTTTCATCTCCATCAGGGACATCAGCTTGTAGAGGTCCCTGAAGACCATCTTTACTATCGCCAAGAAGCTCACGGGCTGCTTTCTCAAGAAATTCCTTGGCAGCAGCCTGAACATTTTTTGTTTCAGATGATTGATATTTCCTCTTCTTTTGGACACTTCTCTCTGTATATTTGATCCTAGTACCTTCTCCTCTACTGATATCCTTCATGTTTTTCCTCTGTTCTGCATGAGAGGAAAAATTCTTGAATTAAAATACTCCCAATAGTTATAGAACAGATAACAAGAAAGTTTTCAATCACCTACCTGGGGTCAGATCAGGCAAAGAATGCTCAATGAAACGGGTCGCTGCCTGATAATTTAAGGTAGTAGAAGGTCGCAATGGTGCTTCAAGAACAAATTCACGCTCATGTTGTTAATAATAATAACACAAAAAGTATCACCAATTAAACCAGTAAACCGCAATCCTAAGCAAATAATAGAACAAAATGCTATCATCTTGCCTTTAATATATAAGAAACACATTAGAGCTGAAATCTAAGACCCTGAATGCTCCAAGAATGTTCATAAAGATAAAAAAGATGTACCTTTACTTAAATCTATGAACCGGGTAAGTTTGTCCTGATACAAGCTTACTCTCTCCTGTAGATTTTAAAATCAGGATATATCATATTAATGAGGCAAGATTCAACACAAAAATCCTATAGCAGAAATACCCAATTCATTTATTCAAAAGTTAAAACCAAAAAGTTCAAAAATTTAAGTTCCACTTTCCCACATATATGAACCACAAATTTATTGCCAAAACCTCAATTTACAAAGAATAAATTGAAACATATCGTTTTAATTAAAACAAGAAATATAAGAATACATACAAGCTCGGATTTAACAGAATGATCATCTGGGTGAACTCCACTGCATCTCAACCTCACTGCAAAATACAGAATTGCAACTAAACACATTGCACAAAATTAATGATAAAAAAAAAAAAGAGAACTTTATAAGAGTAAAGTATATGAAAATTACAAGTGTAGAGGATGGTGGTGGCTTTAGCGAGCAAGAAGAGCAACTGAGCCCGTTCGAGTGGGGGCATCTCAGCCAGGACATCTGGGTCAGATAGAGACAGGAGTTGAAGCAAATGGGTTCTCACTTGTTCCACATTAAAAGACGTTTTCTTCACCGAATCCATAACCGAGTCTGGTATCACTCTGCTTTCTTCCATTGTTGAGTTGTCGTTTGTAACCACTGTTTTGGGATCTTTCCTACTTTCACTCTGTGTTCAGAGACGAAGATTGAGTATTTCACACGGTTGGAGTTTAGGATTGAAAGCACGAAAAGACTTTTGAGTTTGTATGTTTATACGGTCGCTTCTGTAGTTGTTAGGGCTTTTGAGGTTTCAAGAGAAAGAGGTTTATATAATGACCGGGTGAAGTACCATTTTGTGTGATATGTAATTATAAAATATAAAAAGACAAAAATATCTCATAAAAAAAAAAAAAACTATTTGGTAAAAAATCTCAAACAAAAATATCAAAATCCAAAAAGCAATTTTAATAACAGACACCAGAGTCTGTGGCTATGGAGCTTCAGTAAACTGATAAACCTTTCAGTATTCAAATGTTTAACAGCTCCTTGCCATAGCCAATCTTGTCTTTCTCAAGCACCACCAGTAGGTACGTAAAAAGCCCATCTATCTGTTTTCCTGCTACAATATCTGCTTCTCTCACAAGCAATTCCAGAAACAACAGTTCTGCAAAACTCATTCTCTTTCTGATAACTTAAATCTAGTTGCTTAAAGTTCATTGTTTTATTGATAATTTCTCTTCTATGGCTTTGTTGATGCTAGGCTATTCAAGCACTTGCTGTAGTAGTATCAGTTATAATAGCTTTGCTTTTACTTATAGTAGGTTATCTGGTTTAAACCATGAAAACGGTTCGTTAGGAGGACCAAAAGTTAGGAATTTGAAGATTTTGCCTTGTGGGTCTATGGTAAATTGGAAAAAACATAAGAAGAAACAAGTGGGTTTTTGTGGTTATGTAACAAAAAGCTTGAATCAGGTGACGGTTGTGAAGGGGAAGCCAAGGAATAGGTTAACCTCTGAGGGAGTTATAGGGGAGTTGAAGTCGTTTTCAGACCTGAATTCTGCTCTTTCGTATTTTAAGTCATTGGCGGAGTTGCCCTATGTTGTTCACACTACTGAAACGTGTAATTACATGCTTGAAGTTTTAAGGATTCATGGCAGAATTGAAGATATGGCTGTTGTATTTGATTTGATGCAAAAGCAAATCATAATTAGGGATTTGGGTACTTATTTGACCATATTTAAGGGTCTTTGTATAAAGGGTGGTATTCGACTTGCACCATTGGCACTTGAAAAGATGAGGGAAACTGGGATTATTTTGAATGCTTACTCGTACAACGGATTGATCCATTTGATACTTCAATCTGGGTTTTTTAGGGAGGCTTTGGTGGTGTATAGAAGGATGGTCTCAGAAGGTATTAAGCCTAGTCTGAAGACTTATTCTGCTCTCATGGTGGCGTCAGGGAAGAGGAGGGATATTGAAACAGTAATGCATTTATTAGAAGAGATGGAGAGCTTGGGATTGCGACCTAATATTTACACATTTACCATATGCATTAGAATTCTTGGGAGGGCTGGGAAAATTGATGAGGCATATGGGATCTTGAAGAGAATGGATGAAGAGGGATGTGGACCTGATGTTGTAACTTATACTGTTCTGATTGATGCCCTTTGTAATGCTGAGAGACTTGATCAGGCTAAGGAAATTTTCTTGAAGATGAAAGCTAGCAGTCACAAGCCTGATCGAGTAACCTACATTACTTTGTTGGACAAGTTCAGTTATTGTGGTGACATGGATGCAGTAAAAGAATTTTGGAGTCAAATGGAAGCTGATGGTTATGCTCCAGATGTAGTTACTTTCACCATACTTGTGGATGCTTTATGCAAAGCTGGGGATGTTGACAAAGCCTTTGGTATGTTAGATGCCATGAAAAAGGAAGGGGTCTTGCCAAATCTTCATACTTACAACACTTTGATTAGTGGACTTTTGAGGCTGCACAGGTTAGAAGAGGCATTAGAACTTTTCAGTAATATGGAACCTCTTGGTGTCCGACCTACTGCTTATACGTACATCCTTTTCATCGACTATTATGGAAAGTCTGCTGATCCTGGCAAAGCTCTTGAGACTTTTGAGAAGATGAAAAGTAGAGGTATTGTTCCAAATATTGTTGCTTGCAATGCATCTTTGTATAGTCTTGCTGAAGCTGGTAGGCTTGGAGAAGCTAAAACCATGTTCAACTGGCTTAAGCACAGTGGACTTGCTCCAGATTCAGTAACCTATAACATGATGATGAAGTGCTATAGTAAGGTGGGGCAAGTAGATGAAGCCATTAAGTTACTCTCTGAGATGATGGAAAATGGATGTGACATTGATGTAATTGTAATTAATTCATTGATTGATTCACTTTACAAGGCTGACCGAGTGGGTGAGGCATGGCAAATGTTTTGTAGAATGAAGGATATGAAGCTTGCTCCTTCAGTTGTGACTTATAATACACTACTCGCTGGACTAGGGAAAGAGGGTAAAGTCCAAAAGGCTATTGAATTGTTTGATGGTATGGTGGATCATGGCTGTTTTCCCGATACAATAACTTTCAACACACTTCTGGACTGCCTCTGCAAGAATGATGAGGTTGATCTCGCCTTGAAAACACTTTGTAAAATGACAGCAATGAGTTGTAGCCCTGATGTTCTGACTTACAATACTATCATTTATGGTTTAGTGAAAGAACAAAGAGTTAATGATGCCATATGGTTCTTCCATCAGATGAAGAAATGGCTCTACCCGGATTATATAACTTTGTTTACCCTTATTCCTGGTGTTGTGAAGGATGGGCGGATTGAGGATGCTCTAAAAATCACTGAGCATTTCGTTTATCAGGTTGGGATTCACACTGGAAGTAATTTTTGGAAAGATTTGATCGGAGGGATCTTGACTGCAGCTGGAACAGACAAAGCCGTTTTATTTGCTGAAAAATTGGTTTTCAGCAGGCTTTGCCAGAATGACTCTGCACTGGTACCTATAATAAAGAGTTTGTGTTGGCAGAAGAAATCCCTTGTTGCTAAAGATGTATTTGTGAAGTTCACCAAAAATCTGGGAGTTATGCCAACACTAGAAACATATAATTATTTGATTAATGGGCTTCTTGAAGTCCATGCCCCTGAAATAGCAGTGAATCTTTTCAAGGAGATGAAAGACGCTGGTTGTGCCCCTGACGTTTCTACCTACAACTTGTTACTTGATGCTTATGGGAAGTCTGGGGAAATCAATGAACTTTTTAAGTTGTATGAAGAGATGCCTTCTAGGAGGTGCAAGCCTAACACCGTAACTCACAATATTGTTATATCGGGTCTTGTGAAATCTAATAGTGTGGATAAAGCTATGGATTTATATTATGATCTCGTAAGTAGTGATTTCACTCCCACACCATGTACATATGGCCCTCTTATAGATGGACTTTCAAAGTCAGGAAGATTGGAAGAAGCAAAAAAGTTGTTCAAGGAGATGGTAGACTATGGATGCAAGCCTAACTGTGCAGTGTATAACATTCTTATAAATGGATTTGGGAAAATAGGTGATGTTGAAACAGCTTGTGAGTTGTTTAAACAGATGGTTAAAGAGGGAATAAGACCAGACTTGAAGTCCTACACTGTTCTTGTTGATTGCCTTTGCATATCAGGTAGAGTGGATGATGCTCTGCACTATTTTGAGGAACTAAAGCTCAGTGGCCTTGATCCTGACTCATTTTCATACAACTTTATGATCAGCGGGCTTGGAAGATCGGGGAGGATCGAAGAAGCTCTCTCTCTCTTTGATGAAATGCAGAATAGAGGCATTAGTCCTGATCTTTACACTTACAATTCCTTGATACTCAGTCTTGGCAGTGTTGGAATGGTGGAGGAAGCAGGGAAATTGTATGAAGAACTGCAACACGTAGGTCTTGAACCTAATGTGTTCACATATAATGCTCTCATTCGAGGGTGTAGTAAGTCAGGAAATCCCGACTCTGCCTATGCAGTCTACAAGAAGATGATGGTTGGAGGATGTAGCCCCAACCCCGGAACATTTGCTCAGCTTCCTAATCAATCTTGACGGAGCTGGGATCCTCAGAGAGCCAGTAGTTGTAAATATTATTGACATCAAAACTGCCGCAGCAACTAAGCTAATACTTTAGCAGTTCAGGATCTATCCTTGCCACAGCAGATTCAGCCAACTTTGTGCTTACATTCAGGCAAAGACAGTAAGCCACTGTCCATAAGAAACTGTAAATATTTACTAGCCGTGTGCATTTTGTATGTTTGTGTAATGTTAATACAAGTGAATTCGTTAATTGTTAAGTACTTCTGATGCTATTATACCTTGTTGTTTTCCTGTGATGTAGCAGTAATACATTGATTTTGTAAGTGGAGATATGTAAGAATTAACATTTTCTATTAATATTTTGCCAAATTTACTTCAACTCAATGGGTTAAAGGGTTCAAAATCTCAACTTGATTTGGGTTGAATTAAGTTCCACATGCTTTCATTAACTTCTTGTTAATGAGAAAATTAATATGATAACAGTGAAAAAAGGCAATACTAATACACAATGGTAAAAGCTGGCTGGGAAATTGCCAAAATGTCAAGTGTAGTAGGTTTGAATTCCAAATACATAAAAGGGTATTTTGGTAATTGGAGGGAGTCTTGTTGCCAAACTATAAAAAATATCCACCATTTTAAGGCTAATGCCAAGGTTCTTTCTTAGCAACAAAACAGAAAACAGTAGCCATTTTTCTCCTGCCTTTTCTGAATTCTGCACCATCTTTATCTCTTTCTCCCTCTTTCTCTAAGCCAATAATGGCCCAGCTCAGCTGTACCATAATATTCAGTAAAACAAAAACAAATGAGAGAAGGCAAAGAAAGATGGATGGATGGATAGACACAAGACATTCACTCTTTCTTGTGTGTCTTCATTTCTCCTCCAACCACACCTCTCTGTTTTCCAAAACAACATCACCATTCACCAACAACAACTATTTCGTATTTCCTTAAATACCCTTTCTGATTATTCCCTTCTTCAATGTCTCTTTCTTCACGACTCTCTCTCTCCGTTCTTCATGGGCCCTTTGGCCTTCTTACCTTTACATTCTACCTGTTTCAGAGAAATTTAACAACAAAACACCACCACATCTTTCGCAGAACCTTCCCTCACTATATATTTTCTTACCTTTTTTATTTCTCTCTCTTTAACCTTTTTTCTCCTCTTTCTAACTTTATCTCCTCCTTTAATTCGGTTTTGTTTCTTCTATTTCTTTCTCAATCTAATTACTTTCGATCTCTGTTTTTGAAGTGGGTTTGCGTTCTTTTCTTTTTTAATACAAATTCTTTTTCAAAAGAAGCAATTTTGGGAAGGCGATTAATAGACTTTTCATATTCTTTATGCAAAAGTTTCATCTTTTGATCTGGGAATAGGTGGTGGTTGTTTAATTTTCAAGTTTTTGTCTCAAAATTCAATTTTGATGAAAAAGATGAAAAGGGTTGCTGGGAATTCTCATCATCAACCATATTTGGTTGATGAAGAAGCTGGTGCTCGGTTCAAACAACAGAGGCTACTGCAGGAGTATTTAGAAGTTCAAAAGGTTAGTCTTTGTTTAATATAAAATCTTATTTTGGTTTGTTTCGATTTCCTATGATTGTATGTGATTTGAAATATCCTATTAATTTTTATGGATACTTTGCTTGTGTTATTTCCTGTATGGTACAGGGAAAATAGTCTAAATAGAGTATGAATTTTCAGTTTTATGTTTTTGTTTCAACATTGTAAAAATATTGAGCCAAATGATTGCATTAAGCTTTTGATTTGTGGAAATCAAAATGTTAAGTTGAAAAGTTCAGTGATGTTATATTCCTCCTTAACTTCAGTTCCATATGGGGCATTAGAACAAGGTTGAGGGCTTTGATGGTTTCTATATGTTTACTTGTTTTGGTTTTAATTATAATTTATTTTATTTGATCTTGCCTATCTTATATAGGAATTTGTTTCTAAGAAGAAAAAGTTGAAGATAGCAAAGCAGAAGAGAGAAATTCTTTTGGCTGAAGTTCGGTATGATCTTTGTTTCCTTATAGTTGCTTGATATTCATTGTTTTAGAAAGTAAAATCCAAATAAAGTCTAATAGGTTTGGTATTTTTGTTGTAGGTTCTTGAGACAGAGGCATAACCGTCTGAAGAAACAATCTCCTGAACTTGAAACTGAGGAAAATCCTGTTGGACCACTAAATTCACATTCACAAAGCAAATTGCTTGCTGAAAATAGGAGCTTTGGTGTTAGTGAAAATGTTGTGAAGAACTCACCTCCTATTCTTAATTTAAACCAAAATTTGGTAATGAAGTGTAACAATTTGGGATTTAGAATTCATATCATATTCACTATGCTCTTTATTGGCTGTATTTGTGTTAATATCTAATTTTATTTCTCAGGGTGATGAAGATTGTTACAGGGGAAGGAAAGAAGAGGTTGTTTTGGATCCATTGAGAGTAGAGGAGAAGCGAAAGAATTGGATGATCAATGAGAAGAGAGTTGGGAAGAAGAAAATTTCATGGCAAGATCAGGTTGCTTTGAGGGTCTAATTTTCTAATATACAATTACAGAGAAAATACAAAATCTTTGTGCAAGGAAAAAGTGGCATTATTATAGTTGATCATTCATCTTTATACAGTGTTTTCTGATTTATTTATCATTATTATTTTTTTTTCTCAGCTTCAACTCCTACAGAAAAGTTTGATAAGTTAGCTCATATGAATATAGTGATATTTTCATTGACCAGGTCAATATTTTTGCTTCTCTCCTATATTTGTGTGTTTTATATTTAATTGATTGGGAAAACCTGTATGAAATAGTTCTATACATCTAAGTTTTGCATCCACAGGCACCTATAAAATAATGATACATCACCTGGGATGTAAAACTTGAGATACATAGCATTACTTAACCTGAAATTATGACTGGGAAACAAAACATAATTTATGTTCTTTATTGGCTTCTTATCGGTGTGTCAAATCAAATGCTTTTGAAATATGGTCTCTGTTTATGGTTCTGGCTACCTCATTCCATTCCATTTTGCACAGTTAGAAGATAATGGATGGAGATAATTGGAGTTGGTGGTGTTAAAAACTATAAAGGATATATGGTTTGGCCAGCAGGCAAAGGTTTTGCATCCGCTTGAATGTGCTAGGATTGATGAGTGTTGCGGCTGAATACACCACAAGTGAGATGGATATTGGTAATGGAACACTCTAGCAAACTATCTGCTCTTTTTTTTTTTTGCTTGCCATGGATTGCCACGGGGTACACTTACAAAATTCCTTTTTCGTTGTGACAATAATTGGAGAAGTCTAGTAAAGCAAGCTACAACTGTTCAATTATAATTATTAAATATTACACCATCTATTCTGTAGAAAACATTTTCCAGGGACCAGTTAAAAGGTCAAAAAAATGCTATTATCACAGTAATATTTGGCTCCTGGAAGGCATGTTATTTTGATTCAAATCGAAGAATCCGCAGCTTAGATGAATATTGCCAATAGGGCACCCAGCAGCACACAAGTTGGCTATCCCTACTGAATAAATTGGTATCCCACTAGGTCGACGACCTGTCATACTCTGTATGATCGTTATATTCTTCTTTGAACACACTCTATCTGCTCTACTTCCTGCATGTTCATTTCGCCATGTGGATTGTGGCGTTCAATCAAAGCAACAATATTTATGCATCAAACAAGAAATGTGTAATATAATGCATACATGATATACATTGACGATCTTGAAGCTATATATTTGATGTATGGTAGACTTTTCCTTTCATTATTACCATGATTAAGAATTTTGCGAGGTGAGATGGAAACTGTTGTGTTTTCTGCAGAGAAATCTTCTGAAATCTGTCCATATTTAGGACCTGAAACACTTCAAAGAAAAGAGGATGATCAATTGAATATAATAAGATTGATAAAAGTAGTTTAACAGAAAACAAAACTTTAATATTTTTCATGCATGCAAATATTTGCTAGTGGGTGAATTCTGACATTAAATCAAAAGAAGCAATTTGTTTTCCAAAGTGAAGTACATAATCTGAAAAAGAAACATATATGGGATAACTGAACTAACCGTCTGGAAAAGAAAGCAACAAGAAGCCAATTATAAGTATGGTAACAACTGGAAACATAATTTCTCATTGTTGCTACCACAATCTGTTTTTCTATGTTTCAGGAATATAAGAGAAGATTTTTACCGACGACATTACTTTATCACATTCAGTATGACAGAGGATAACTGTGGCTAATCACTAAGATTACACCAATCATCCAAAATCACTCAATCAATCAATTCTCTGATTGAGTGTAATAATGCTACCGTTTTGCACAAGGACAATCACAACGTTGGCATTTGACAATTATATTATCTTATTTTATGCAAGATTGTGTTGGAAATAATATTAATAATACTATTCCCCCCAAAACTTATTCCAGATCTCATATCCTTTTGTGTTATCATATGTGGTGTTAGTATGTAAATAAAGTAATGATACATTGAATAATATGACAATAGCTGTATGATTTGAGAACTGAAATTTGGAGTGAATATCTGGGATGAGTAGTATTCTTCACGGCAAAACAAGCAATGAATTTTCTTGTATATTTACTTTACATCGGTTTTAGTTTTCCTGTTATTGGTTCTCCATTGATGGGTTTAAAGCCAATCTCGTATAGGAATTTGTTCCTCATTTCTCTCTGGTTGTGGTTCAGGTTATAGCTATTCCCGTATTGAGCAACTGGTATAATTTTGTCAAGTTTTTTCTAATATGATGTAATTTGTCCAAATTTAGTTTCTCCAGCTATTGGATTACTATTTATTTCTTTCTTTGAAGAAATTTAGAATTTCAAAATTTAGCAGGGTTTACTCATTTTACTATCCCTGAGTAATTTTTAAGTGAAAAACGATCCAACAATTATCCATAATTATTAAAAACCTCCCCTGAAATTACCAAAACCCCTGTAAAATATCATAAAACCCTAAAAATATTAGAAATCCTTCTACAAATATCAAAATAAAGTAACCAAGCGAAAAGTGTTCACTTTCTTCGCCTATAAGGCTATAACCACTGATTAGCTGGTTGGCGTCCAGCAGAGCAGAGAAGGAAAACTTTAATAAAATATGGTAGAAACATTGATTGGCAGAAAATGTGAGACTGCTAATATTAGATGCAGTTCCAATAACTGGTAAAAACTGTACAAGCTCTTGAAGTTTGTAATGTTGTAGTATTGTCATTCGTCAAAGATAAACACACACCAGCATGAGCAATGAATTTTCTTAACATTTCATTAAATCTTTTTTTCGTTTTTTGTGGTGGACCATCTACAAGTACACATATTTGATCTCTGATTTTCAAGCAAAGGAAGGATTCTTGTATCTTCCAATCGGAGGGGGCCGCCCAATACAATATGACATTGTGATACAATGGCAGCTGCTTTTGATTCAACTTTCTTCTGATTTCGAATCAGTGTCAGTTAATCTGGATTGTGAGGATTGGTCACTGCCGGATGACGCCGCCTGGATGGGTTTCTTGAACTGCACTATGATCATAGTCATATTGTCACATCCCTCGCCGCCTGCTGTTGATGGCGCCAAGCACCTATCGAGCACCCTCTCGCACACCACAGAAAGCTTGCTTTCCTGTATGTTTTAAATTGTTTAGTGCTAAATAGGGTGAGGTAAAATGAAGAGTCATTGCTGCATAATTCAGACATTTCGTACAGACAATTCTTTATGTGAAGTTCAAATCAAAAGCATCTCAGCTCAGACTCTCACCGAATGTAGTTGTTCATGAATAAAATCCACTAATTGCTGGCTTGACATGCAATCCCTGAGACAATGAACAGAAACATCATTTCAAAACTGAATTCAACCTCAACACAACCTTCCTTACTGCACAAAACTTGTCTATTTCTTCCCATGTTGTACACATTCTTCAGAAGTGAACAGTATCATTAAATATTTGTAACTTTTCAATAGATTTCTATGGTTATTTTGATACACGGGGTTCAATAACCCTACCAAGTTCATTTTGAAGTTAAACAATTTATCGAAACGTTGTAACATGTTGAACATCAGCATTTTAGTCTGTGAACATGTCCGATAACTACAAAATTAAGGGGATGGCTTCATTTCTCTGGAACCTTTTTTAAATCAGGCAGGTTACAGTTACCCTGTTTTGTCTCTCTCGTAGAAATGAGATAACATGATTACTTAACACGCAAATATCTTCTACTCTTAAACTAAATTGGAAAGACGTAAGATGCTTACCAGATTCCATCACATGCTAGCACAATGAAATCATCATCATCACACAGCTCAACCTAAAAGAGAACACAAAATGAAACAAATAAATGCCTACGGTCAAACAAGGGAGTTTCTGGGAAATTAGAGGTAGTCTCAAATATCTAAAGTGGAACCAATCTTCCAGATTTTTTTTTTTTTTTTTTGGTGCTTTTTCTTTTTATTTTAAACTGATTTATAATAATATTAAAAAAAAAAGAGGAGGGGGGGGGGGGGGGGGGGGCGCGCGGGCGGGCAAGGTATATATGTATCAATTGAGAAAATAGTAAATATTGCACAAAGAAGAGAGTATTTACAGTGTTTATGTCTGGATTGGCAGTAACAATCTGCTTTTCAGCTGGCAAAAATTTATTTTGCTTAAATTCCATGTCACCTGCAATTGCAGCAGAACAGTTTGAAGAACTGAAACTACAAGACAAACCTACTCATCTGTGCACATATGTGCTTGGTATCACTTAACATGCCTACATATATGAATGAGTCAAATTTACTTCTAAACTGAAAGATTATGGCACTAGCCTTGTGCTCAATGCAATCAGAATGCCTTCTTTAGGAAAGCCCAAGATTCAACTCCATAACTTCTCAAATTACAACTTAAGATAAGGTGAGAAATCCCAGGCAAGAAATGAGCAACTGCTCATGCTACCAAACATGTTGTTGCAAAAATAGAAGAACTATTTAACTAGAGTTAAATGTAGGAAAGTGAAGTACCTATAGCTCTTGCAAGATTCAAACTACCATTCACTCGTCCAGCATGTATAAATCCACCGGCTTTTAATATCCTTTCTTTTTCAGCTTCAAGATCAGGTTTGTGATCTCTTGAGAGATTATAAGCCTGCATATAATAAGATATATTAAAAACCATTAACACGATTTTCAATCAGAACCTAGGGGAAAAAATCTATGAAAATACATATGTCCAATGCCCAAAATCTAAGCACCATGACCAGTCTAACAATTACTGATCAAGTTTGGGCAAGAACAATAACTACACATGATGCAGAAGCAACAACAATGAGATAGTTTCACTATCCAATTAAAAATAATACAAAAATAACTTGCTTTCATATAATCTGAACTGAAATATACCTAAAACATATTTCACTCAATTGAAAATTACCTGTCCCTTTCTAGATATCACACAGCGAGAATCACCAGCATTTGCAACAATGAGTTGATTTTTTCTGATAATTGCAACACAAGCTGTGCTCCCAGAAGTTGGTCCAGCGAAGTCAGAGTGAGGACCCTAATACAGTATTAAGGTAAGTTTAATTTACAGAATAAAACAAAAAATTAGACGAAAGTTTTGACAAAAATCTTGGCAACACATTTATGAGTCATGATTCATGCAGAAGATGATGACGATGAAAAGTTGAGGGTGTTCCTTTCCATAAAAAATAAAAATAAAAATGCATGAAACAGTTGCAGCCAGTTATAATAACTTGCTCTATTAGAAATTTCACCACTATTTACTATAAGGTAACTTAAAAAAAAAATTAACAGGTTTCTGATTAAATTATAGGAACTAAGAAAGATAAACATAAATGAATTCTGATGAATCGGATAATGCAGTATAAAACTAATAGATTTCTTACTAAGTATGACTTACCAAAAAAATTAAGAAAAAATCCAATAAAAAAATTATGAATTACCATAAGAATTGCTACACCTGATCAATATGAAGTTTGGTTAGTTCGGCCAATTCACTGTAGATCATGATAAAAAGAATAATTTTAATGTAATTATTTCAGTTATACCTCCTCAAAAGCCCAATCATCAGGTTGATCATTACCATCACTACTTCTTGGAGACCATATCAATCCTTCTATCATGCCTGTAAACTTATTTATTTTATCTCCCAAAACAGCTAATTCTCTCCATCCCCTTTGTCCACGCATCATCTCATCCATTCTGCGCAAGCAAAATAAACTTGCTGAACACGAACATAAAATTATCATAGATACAAATATTCCACAAAACAATAAGACCTCACAATAGTGATTAATGATAAATCAGTGTCATATTTATGTAACAAAATCCACAAGAACAAAATGGATACAACTCTTTCACTCAGAATCACACAACTAGATTAAAAGAATTTTTAAAGACAAGTGAAATGGAGCAAGAAACTCATGTTGTTAACCTGAAAAATGCTCTCTGAACAGAAGATCCTATATCTCCAGCTTCATACACCTCATGCTTGAGAACTTGTTTGTGAAGGAACTTCGCACAAAACTTTGCAACCACCTTACCTGCATCAAGTATCAATAAATGCTAGTTATTACAATCAAATATGCAAATTTTACATGAATATTTGTTCATGAGCAAAATAGGTTCATGCCACATACTGGTGTGATGAATATCTGAAATAGAATGAACTTAGATTATAATGTCTCTTGCCAGCAGAGTCAGTGTAAGGGAAGGAAAACTTTTAAAAGTAGTTTTCTTTCTATATACCCCAAATAAATCATCATGTACTAAACTAAAGCCTTCAGCTAGTTCAAAAGCTTCAGAGACCATCGCTGGTAAAAAGCTTGAAGATTCACTATCAAAAAGGGTACCCCTTCTTGCTATACTAAATAAATTAATAATTTCACTGTCTTTCCCTGAGGTTTGACTGAAATATAGGAAAACCACATTTTTCAAGTTTTTCATCAGCAACCACATAGTTTTCAGAATCTCAAGGGAAGTCCTTTGACAAATCTTTCAAACATCACGTTCTGTCTATATTGTACACAAATTTCAGGAGAGGTCAATGAATTTACTCTAAAATAAATTAAAACACATTATGAGATTTCTATATAGCTATATACTTTTTTTGAAAAAAAAAAATCTTGGTTAGTAACTCTGAGACCATGAACTGCTTACAACCTATAAATTTTCTCCTTGTTATGTCACAAATTGACTGCAAAAGAAAGGGGAAAATAAAAAAAAAAACCTGCCAGAAAGGCAGTACAGTTCTGGCACGCCACACATAATTAAATTATACAAGTAACACAATAAAAAACTAGGATAAAACTTGAGCTGAAATGATCCACAAGCATAAGTCAAGACTAGTGAAGAAGCCAAAAAGACCATTTATCATACATACAAACTACCTGAATGGTACAACTCTTACCTCCATGGCCATCATAGACACCAAAGAAAGAAGTGGAATCATCCAGATCAGGATATGCCGCATGCTAAGAAAACAAATAATAAGTCAGTATGTAACAGCAGACACCTCTAATATTATGAAGAACTTACAATAAACCTATAATTCTAAAAAAGTATTAATACTAATAACATGAACATCAAAAATCATTTGAGGTAAAAATAAAAAATAATATAAAAAGGAAAAAATAAAAGGCCAGATATAATGTCATGCCCACACTCAGTCCAGTTCTGTACAATGATTAACTGTGAATAAAACACTGATTTCAACTGCCCAGCAAGGACAGTGGTGGAAATTATAAGCTTTTAGAGACAAGTGAATATGATGAGAAAGAATCACTTAAGAATAAATAACTATCAACTTGTATACATTAAATAAACCCCGGGCAATCAAATATTCAAACTTCTATATAATTTAACAGGAAATATAAATGATTGTATTGTATTAGTGAAAGAAAAGAAAAAATACAAATTCTAAATAGTAACTCACAGCATCTTCCATGGTGGCACGCCACCCTTGCATGGATGATAAACCATATCTGAGCCTATCATTTTCACCATCTTCTGAGAATTTCTCAGTCTTGGGACTGCTGAGATATATACCCATCTCTGTGTAAAATCAAACAAAAAAATCCCAATCAACACATAAGAGAAGGACCCTAACATTGCAGCCCACAGGAAAGCTAAATGCAGCCTGAAGAACTAATTAAAAAACTAGTAGTCCCTAACATCATAATAGTCATAACTTCAATGTTCAGTTTGGTTTCAAAAAGGCAGGTGAAAATTACAAAATTTACTCATCTATCTAAATTTGCTATAATAATAGGACCCTGATGAGCCAAAACAGGCTCCCAAATAAACATTAAGCAAGTCAATAACTGTGAATCATAAATTGGACATCCAATAAGTCACCTTAGGTTTCAAACTCCAGTTCATTTGTTTTCTCAGAATCCCAGCGGTTGTTAACAGGCATTTCTTTTTATCAAATAAAATTGAAACAGCTGAGATCACAACTTTAAAATTGAAACAAATAAAGCAACGATCCAGAAAAGTAACAATTAAAGAACTAGAAAACATTACAAACAAATTTTTAATCAAAAACTCAACTTGAACAGTAAAACTAGAAAGCCCAGAAGACAGTAAGAAAGTTATGAATGATCAAAACAAGATCTACATGAAGGAGAATATGGAAATAAAAAACAGAAAGGTTCGAGTTTAAATTAAAACACAAAAACAAAAACAACAATCATCAATGAATATAAACTCAGAACCAATTACGCAGATGAAATTGACATGTAGAATTCAAAAACACAAGATTCAGACAGGAAACGGTGGAACAGAAACTTAAAAGGGTACTCACTTACATGCACAACTGAGATGTCAGTACAGAACAGAAACGATGAGACAAACAAAAACTTGGGGTAAAACCAAGAAATGAATAATTCCCAAAACTAACAAACACCAGAAGAAAGAACTTTCTGGGAATCTGATAGAGAAAAGAGAAGATATTTCGATGACAAGAGCAAGAATAATTGAAGAAAGAGACGGTACATAAACAGAAAGTTCAAGAGAGAGAAACAAGGATCTTAAGAAAAAAGCAGGAGACTATTGAACCAGTTAAGGCCATTTCGCAGGTTTTTTACTCTAATTATCTCTGTAGCAGACAGTAACTTCTCCTTCTCTTCTATGTAAAGGAAGAAAATTTAGTCGAGTTCATGATTGAATTTAGAAAATAAGTAACTGAATGTGACGTCCAACCATTCAAAATGAAATAAAATAATAATATATATTTAAAATTACTAAAAATTACCCTAGTAAATAAGTTAAATCACCGAAATTATCTTGCCATCCTGAAATTAGAAAATAAAAACATTCTTCTTTACCATGTTTCAAAGTATTAGGTAATGAAAAACATGTCTTTTATGAAAAAGTCAGTTCTGCTGGAAACGAGGACACTGTTATGAACGGGAGGCGCCATCGCGAGGGATCAACTCCAAAGACTTACAATTCTAAACCACCTGTGAAGTCCTTCCTGTCATTTCATCAAAGACTGTTTCACCACTTCCACCAAACAATGAGTTATATGAGTCCCTACAAATGCCGAGAGTGAGAAAAAAGTATCGTATTTAAGACGTGTATTAACAAACTGGTGTACATTTTCTATTCAAAGATGTCTGTTTCAGGACAGTTCATAGGTTAAAAGTTACCACCTGTATAATGCTCATTTTGCTGTTAAGGCAAAAATACTATATTTCTAGTTTGTGTCACAAATTGGAGCTAGATTTCACTTTCTAATGCAACAAGAGATAAAAGATGAGACAACTAAATTTGGGATATCTCTTGATCTTACTAAAAAATGGATGAAGAAGATAAGCAATGAAAAAAATATATACCAAGCCTTGTGGCAAATTTCACCTGGTCATAGTATTTACATAAGAAAAACAGTCATAGAAAGGTCAAAACTCTGTTTCACCTTCCATTCTAGCCATTGACAAACGTGTCTATATCACTAATCCTCAATATATCTTCTTGTTTCTTTATTTTCTATTGGTAGTCTTCTATTTTTGATGTTTCAAACGTCTAAGAGAATTAATTACTTAATTAGAATATAAGATACATATGTACTGTTGAGAGTTGAAAATTCCCATTTGAAGATGGGACAAGATAATGCCTTCATCCTCCCATTCAATATTAATTACAAAAGTGGAACTAGTCAAGGTTGCCAGTACCATTTCTGTCGGCCGAAGTTGTGTATATACACAAGAAAATGCAGACAAACTCTACAAATTTGTCTTCATCTTTTGACCCTGTTCCAGTAACCTGACCATAGTCTTATTTCGCAGCATATAGATTTTTACAGTATCAATTTATAATGAAAAGAAAATATTTTAATGAAATTAAAGAGCCAACTTAAAAGAAGTTTGGCTGGCACGCACATAAAGCGTGCGATATATTAAACATAAAAAAAAAAGTTGATGTCCAGAGAGTGAAAGTATTTAATCAACAGTTTTTGTTTTCTTCTGTGCTGGAGACTTGCTAAACAATGAGAGTGAAAAGTAGCAGGTACACAATAATATCAACTCACCTGGGCATCCTTTGGCAGCCTTCAAAGCAGCTTCAAAGAAACGTTAATAGCTTAAGATTTAACATTTGACATTATATATATAATGGGTAGGTTAGGGTTTAAACTTTTACTTGCAGCCACTACTGTTTGTTTAGTATAATAAATGAAAAGGGATATAATAAACTAGTTCATTCCTTTGAGGGCATCACAGGATACACCTAGTTTTCATTGTTATTTTAAGGTTATGTCTCTCTTGCTTTCTCTACGTGGGCATATGATTTCAGATGGATAAAAACAAATCATGTCACTGAATGCAAATCTGCAAATGCAATATTATATTGCAGGGAGTATAATAGGTTATATGAAATCTTTGAACTATTATGCAAAGTTAATTAAAAAAAGAAGAAAGAGAAAGTTGTATCAAATCTGTGGGCTGACTGTTTCCTGATACATGAGATCATCAACCGTCAAATGTGAAACACGTACGGTATTATTGGCGACTTGGTGTGGCCATGTGAGCAAGGATCCATTTTTTACGATTGATCAACATCTGAAGAGAAAATCAACACCACAGATTTGTTGTACCAAGTCCAAAACTTTCCAGTCCTTTAAAACCATTTGCTAAAACGAATATTGACACTTTGACAAAGAGTTTTGGACACAATCCAATCAAATTTGAGCTTGATGTTGAATATTGTCACGGATTGGGAAGATGGGTTCACCACAGTTCACCAGCAGTAACTGCTACTTATTTTTCAAGATTTGCAATGGAATGGTCGTTATCAAATCTTAAAACATCCAGCTATGCATTAATTGTGATGGTGACCTACATATTATCAATTATCTATTTGGGGCCAAGAAATACTTCTAAAAGCTCTTGGCGCGTTCGTGTAAGGATAATATTATTAACAGTTATCTAAAATTGTATCAGAAAAGTAAGAAAAGGCAAACCTGTTTGCAGCTAGAGCATTTGCATCTGAATACAAGAAGCTAATTCAAGTGAATAAAATTTGAAGCAAAAGTAATATTAAGTAAATAATATTGACCTGATATTGTGCTTTGAACTGGCATCTACTTAGGCCAACACATTTGATTCTTCCCCTATTGCCCCAGCCAAAAATTTGTGATATTTTCCATCTACCTCTATTAAACTGCACCCAGCAGTTTTAATAATGCCCGTATCATTCATCATGTATCTCCATCTGTTTGCTTCTTCCCATTGATTGCAGGATGCATATAAGTTAGCAAACATCATAAGCTCCCCGTCGCTCAAGTATTGAGCTGGAAGAAATCAGCCTTACTACTTTATCTCCGGTCTCAAGATCCTGATGAATCACACAAGCACTAAGCAAAGCACCCAAGATGGATTCTGTTGGCTCAAATGGCATAGCTTCAATCAGTTGCATTGCACAGTCAAGAAACCCGGCACGTCCCAGAAGATCAACCATACAACCGTAATGCTCTAACTTAGGTGTAATTCCAAACTCCTTTTCCATACAGCTGAACAGTTCACAACCCTCTTGCACCAAGCCCACATGGCTACAAGCACTAAGCAGGCCAATGAAGGTAATATCATCAACCTTTATACAACCATCTTTCATTAAGCCAAAGAGTTTGAGCGCAGATGCCCATAACCATGAAGAGCTAGCCCGGAGATATGGCATTCCAACAGATATATCCTTAACTTGGGACTTATAGAACACCTCTAAAGCGTGTTGTATGCTACCACACTTGGCATACATATCTATTAATGCTGTGCAACATGGGGGCTGAATGCAAGCCCTTTTCTTTAGCATATATAGTATTCTTGCGCCGGTTTCCAGAGATCCGAGATGGGCACATGCAGATAGAACACTAGTCGTGGTAAGATAATCAGGTTTGCAGTTTCCAGCTTCCATTCATCAACAAAGCAACTACTTCAGAGTAGATTTGGCAATGTAAATACGTGATTATCGTGTTCCATGAAATGACATTTTTAACTGGCATTTGCTTAAACATTTCACAAGCTCTTCCATTTCTTTAGCATTAGTAAAGCCAATATCATTGAGTTCCATGAAACAACATCTTTAACAGGCACATATCGAATATATTTCTTGCAGAATGCATCCTCCCCATCCTTGCGAACCCACAGATCATGATATTGAAGATGCAAGATCCTTTGAAGGCATTGAATCAAACAATTTCATAGCAGAATCATCTGCCACAAGAAGCAAACGCACTTACATTGAGTTCCATGCAACAATATCTTTCTCAGGCATCCTATCAAACACTTATAAGCATCATAATACATCTTAAACTCCCAAACGTTTCCAACAGAGCTGTTTGCACAAAGACATGGCCACAAAAACCAGCTTCATAGTTGGCCATGAAGCATTAACCCAACAGAAGAACTACAAAGACTGCTGCATGCTTTCAATAAAACTGGAAAAGAATAGTTATCGGCATGTATTCCCAGTTCTTGCATATTATATATGTCAGAATAGCTTGTTCTGCACTTCCTTGCGTAATTATTCTTAACAAGCTTATTCCAGTAACTCAAATCAGATGAGGTTGACTTACGAATGTGTTGCAGGCTAAGAGAGACATTTCAAAACACAAATCAATGAAGCAAAACAGTTCAGATTATGCGAGATGTAACTAAAAATTAAGTATAAAAGCCATCAACATCCTGAGAGGATAAGGTGATAGTGATAAGAACTAAAGAAGCTAAAGACAAAGTTCATTATCCAATTGGGCTCTTCCATAGTGGCCAGGTGATAAAAAATGGTACACATGAATCCAGAATATAATGTAATAACAAGATCACAATGATCCTATTCTTCTCGAGCATCCCAGGTAGGAATAAACTGATAGCAACTAGGAATACAACCATTATGTTTCTCACTTGAAAAAAAAATAAAAAAATAAAAAATATACAACTCAATTAAATTAAGGCTGCTCCTGGTCCATTGATAAAAAAATGTAACGTAAAGAGGACAAAATTGGGAAATATAGGAAGTATGCTAACTGTTGTGACCCTGGTTATAGGATAACTTGACAACTTCTCTGCCTAAAGGGCTCCAATTTGAATCAAGCGAGTAAACTTTCACAGGCCTGAATTTCAGCTCCTGGGCCCCCAACAGTTCTTCCCCAGAAGGGCTGGAACCAATGCTCCCCATAGCGCATCGAAGATTGTTTTCCGGAAAGAATCATCTTCCACCTTCTTCAGAACTTCCTTTACAACCCTGAAGTCCAAACTTCGAGCTGCAACCAACTTTCCAACCACCTTACCAAGTTATTTGGTGCTTTTGGTACATCTATGCAAATATCATCTAACAGCGAGCCGTATAGAAGACACCCGGTTCCTATGTCTCTGGTCGTCAGACTCTTACCTGCAAGAACTCGAGAAGCTTTATGACTGGTTCCACAATGGAGGGTTCTTTTCCAGAGCAAGGGCAATGGCTTCTCTAACAACCCTAGGATAATACGCTGGGGTTTTAGTTCCTACACACTGTAGCGCTTCATCGAGAATTCGAACACTGAAATATTCTTCAAGCAAAGAGATGGTTTTTCTTTTGAAGATCTGCAGATTTAGTTTTGTGTGCAGCTGCCATTGCTTCCAGGAGATGTGTTAGCGATGCAGCAGGCACAACAGGCTTGGCATGCTGAGAGAGTAAACTTTCACAAGCGAATTTCGGCTCCTTGGGCCCACAACAGTTTCCCCAGAAGTGTTGGAAACTGATGCTCCACATAGAGCATCGAAGACTGTTTTCCGGAAATAATCATCTCCCACCTTCTTCAGAACTTCTTTTACAACCTGAAGTCCAAACCTCGAGCTACAACCAACTTCAACCACCCTACCAAAGTTATTTGGTGCTTTCGGTACATCTAGCAAATATCATTAACAGCGAGCCGTAGAAGACACCCATCCTATGTCTCTGGTCGTCAAGACATTCTTTCCTAGCAAGAACTCGAGAAGCTTTATGACTGGTTCCACACATGGAGGGTTCTTTTCCAGAGCAAGGGCAATGGCTTCTCTAACAACCCCAGGATAATACGCTGGGGCTTTTAGTTCCTCTAACACTGTAGCGCTTCATCGAGAATTCGAACACTGAAATATTCTTCAAGCAAAGAGATGGTTTTCTTTGAAGTCTACGAGATTTAGTTTGTGTGCAGGTGCCATTGCTTCTCTAGGAGATGTGATTAGTGATGCAGCAGGCACAACAGGCTTAGCATGTTGAGAGAGTAAACTTTCACAAGCTTGAATTTCGGCCCTTGGGCCCAATATAGTTCTTCCCCAGAAGTGTGGAAAGCATGCTCCACATGCAGCATCGAAGAATGTTTTCGGAAATAGTCATCTCCACACTTCTTCAGAACTTCTTTTACAACCTTGAAGTCAAACTTCGAGCTACAACCAACTTCCAACCACCTCACAAAGTTATTGGTGCTTTTGGTAAATCTATGCAATATCATCTAACAGCGAGCCGTATAGAAGACACCCGTTCCTATGTCTCTGGTCGTCAAGACATTCTTACCTAGCAAGAACTCGAGAAGCTTTATGACTGGTTCCACCATGGAGGGTCTTTTCCAGAGCAAGGGCAATGGCTTTCTACAACCCCAGGATATAATAGCTGGGGCTTTTGCCTCTAAACACTGTAGCGCTTCATCGAGAATTCGAACACTGAAATATTCTTCAAGCAAAGAGATGGTTTTCTTTTGAAGATCTGCAGATTTAGTTTTTGGTGCAGCTGCCATTGCCTTCTCAGGAGATGTGATTAGCGATGCAGCAGGCACAACAGGCTTAGCTGCTGAGGAGTAAACTTTCACAAGCCTGAATTTCGCTCCTTGGGCCAACACAGTCTTCCCAGAAGTGTTGGAACCGATGCTCACAATAGCAGCATCGAAGACTGTTTTCCGGAAATAATCATTCCCACCTTCTTCAGAACTTCTTTTACAACCTTGAAGTCCAAACCTCGAGCTACAACCAACTTTCAAACCACCTCACCAAAGTTATTTGGTGCTTTTGGTACATCCATGCAAAATCATCTAACAGCGAGCCGTATAGAAGACACCCGATTCCTATGTCTCTGGTCGTCAAGACATTCTTACCTAGCAAGAAACTCGAGAAGCTTTATGACTGGTTCACACATGGAGGTTTTCCAGAGCAAGGGCAATGGCTTCTAACAACCCAGGATATACCTGGGGCTTTTAGTTCCTCTACACATGTAGCGCTTCATCGAGAATTCGAACACTGAATATTCTCAAGCAAGAGATGGTTTTCTTTGAAGATCTGCGAGATTAGTTTTGGTGCAGCTGCATTGCCTTCTAGGAGATGTGATTAGCGAGTGCAGCAGGCACAACAGGCTTAGCATGCTGAGAGAGTAAACTTTCACAAGCCTGAATTTCGGCTCCTTGGGCCCCAACAGTTCTACCAGAAGTGTTGGAACGAGCTCACATAGCAGCATCGAAGACTGTTTTCCGAAAATAATCATCTCCACCTTCTTCAGACTCTTTTCAACACTTGAAGTCCAAACCTCGAGCTACAACACACTTTCCAACCACCTCACCAAAGTTATTTGGTGCTTTTGGTACATCTATGCAAATATCATCTAACAGCGAGCCGTATAGAAGACACCGGTTCTATGTCTCGGTGTAAGACATTCTTACCTCAAGAACTCGAGAAGCTTATGACTGGTTCCACACATGGAGGGTTCTTTTCCAGAGCAAGGGCAATGCTTCTCAACCACCCCAGGATAATACGCTGGGGCTTTTAGTTCCTCTACACACTGTAGCGCTTCATCGAGAATTCGACAACTGAAATATTCTCAAGCAACAAGATGGTTTCTTTTGAAGATTGCGAGATTTAGTTTTGGTGCAGATGCCATTGCTTCTCAGAGATGTGAGAGCGATGCGCAGGCACACAGGCTTAGCATGCTGAAGAGTAAACTTTCACAAGCCTGAATCTTTTGGCATCCTTGGGCCCACAACAGTTCTTCCCCAGAAATGTTGGAACGAGCTCCACATAGAGCACATCGACAGATGTTTTTCCGTAAATAATTATCTCCCGCCTTCTTCAACGAACTTCTTTATACAACCTGAAGTCCAAACCTGAGAGATACAACCAACTTTCCAACCACCTTACCAAAGTTATTTGGTGCTTTTGGTACATCTATGCAAATATCATCTAACAGCGAGCCGTATAGAAGACACCCGGTTCCTATGTCTCTGGTCGTCAAGACATTCTTACCTAGCAAGAACTCGAGAAGCTTTATGACTGGTTCCACACATGGAGGGTTCTTTTCCAGAGCAAGGGCAATGGCTTCTCTAACAACCCCAGGATAATACGCTGGGGCTTTTAGTTCCTCTACACACTGTAGCGCTTCATCGAGAATTCGAACACTGAAATATTCTTCAAGCAAAGAGATGGTTTTCTTTTGAAGATCTGCGAGATTTAGTTTTGGTGCAGCTGCCATTGCCTTCTCAGGAGATGTGATTAGCGATGCAGCAGGCACAACAGGCTTAGCATGCTGAGAGAGTAAACTTTCACAAGCCTGAATTTCGGCTCCTTGGGCCCACAACAGTTCTTCCCCAGAAGTGTTGGAACCGATGCTCCACATAGCAGCATCGAAGACTGTTTTCCGGAAATAATCATCTCCCACCTTCTTCAGAACTTCTTTTACAACCTTGAAGTCCAAACCTCGAGCTACAACCAACTTTCCAACCACCTCACCAAAGTTATTTGGTGCTTTTGGTACATCTATGCAAATATCATCTAACAGCGAGCCGTATAGAAGACACCCGGTTCCTATGTCTCTGGTCGTCAAGACATTCTTACCTAGCAAGAACTCGAGAAGCTTTATGACTGGTTCCACACATGGAGGGTTCTTTTCCAGAGCAAGGGCAATGGCTTCTTTAACAACCTCAGGATAATACGTTGGGGCTTTCAGTTCCTCTACACACTGTAGCGCTTCATCGAGAATTCGAACACTGAAATATTCTTCAAGCAGAGAGATGGTTTTCTTTTGAAGATCTGCAAGATTTAGTTTTGGTGTAGGTGCCATTGCCTTCTCAGGAGATGTAATTACTGATGCAGTAGGCGCAACAGGCTCATCTGGTGCTGCAACAAGGTTCATCAGATGGAAATGGAGGATGTTTCGTGTTAAGGTCAGAGCATAAAAGAGCACACATGGGACAAAATGTAGGCTCCAGCACAGCCTTATTAATAATCAATGAGATGACACCCTGCCATGCAAACAGAATCCTCAGTTTTGCTTACAACAAGAACATAGAAAAGGATAACTTGCTGCTCATCAAGATTTTCAAGAAATGTGATAAAAAGGTACCTTCAAAATATCTGGGGTTGTAATTCCAGAGTCAATCAACTGACCCTTGAGAGCATCAAACTTCTCAGGGGTCAATTTGTTCAGTATACTGCACAATAAGTGGAACAGCAGTCATGATAATTCTATAAAGCAATCAATGCAGGCAATTTTCTGAAAGACACTGCAAACAATCCTTCTCCACAAAGGAGCTTTCCAATAGACAATCCTTATTATACATCATCACCAGAATTTTTTTGGGAAAATGTATCATATGTATCATACGAACTGTGACGTAATATATCGGGGGAGCAATTACCCTTTAACAGTCTTCAGAACACGTTCCTTGTCAGAGAGATTTCCCCTTCGAGCTGACCATGGAACTTCAGCCTTAATTAGAGCTGGAGCAGGTCCCACCTGGTTTCCATAGAAGATTGGAACTATGTCATATAGAAGCCAAGAATGCATGCTAAGAGACTATGAACAAAACTAAGGTTCTTTTCAGTAACTTTTGAAACATGATCACCTTTTAATCTTTAACAGATAACATCAAAGCAATTACAACCCACACCACCCATCTACTATACTTGATCACTTGTACCATTAACAGAAAGAATTCAACCAACATTTTATATGCTCCCCGTCCCTCAGCTTCTCATCAACAGAAAAATAAGTGTTCCCCATCCCTCAAAAGAGAAATGAGTGTATTTTTAAACTACATTTTTTCTGTGATTATGAAACTGAACCTCCTACTCATCACTAACAGCATCATAATCAATTCATATCAAGTTCAAATTTCATCAAACCAACAAAACTAAAAATTTCTACAGTTATAAAAAATTTGAAGAGATTGTAAGATTTATTTTAAGACATCTGCTAAGAATATGTTACCCCTTGGTTAGAATTGATTTGAGCCCTTGCAAACTGAAAATTTAGTTGGTCCTCACGAGCACTGAATTCTTGCGGCTTCGACTCAAATCGACTGGAATCCTTCTCTTCTCCAGCAGATCTAGTACGCCAATCACGGTTGACAGTCTCGGAATAACGACTTTAGCACTGAGGTTGCAGCTAAATAATAGATAAATAAATAAAATTTCTAGACAGCCATAAAGTTACAGAGAATAATTATTAGAGAGAAGTATCGAATCCTTGAAAAAAGGAACACACAGAACAGGTTGAAACCACAAAGTATCATGTTCACAACAAATAATTTTGTACCAACTGATAAAAGCATTATTATTCCCAATTAAAAGTACTATTAGGAATACAATAATACTAACCTAACAAATCTCTCTCAGTAACTCTTCTCACTAATCTCATGTGGGAGTTTATAATTAACTTGATCAAATGAGACCTATTATTAGACAGACGAGACTAGCAGTCCCTAACATCATAATAGTCATAACTTCAATGTTCAGTTTCGTTTCAAAAAGGCAGGTGAAAATTACAAAATTTAACTCATCTATCTAAATTTGATGACCCAAAACAGGCTCTCAAATAAACCTTAAGCAAGTCAATAACTGTGAATCATAAATTGGACATCCAATGACTCACCTAAGGTTTCAAACTCCAGTTCATTTGTTTTCTCAGAAGCCCAGCGGTTGCTTAAGGCATTTTATTTGATCAAATAAAATTGAAACAGCTGAGATCACAACCTTAACATTGAAACAAATAAAGCAACGATCCAGAAAAGTAGCAATTAAAGAACTAGAAAACATTACAACAATTTTTAATCAAAAACTCAAGTTGAAGCCCATAAGATAGTAAGAAACTTAAAACGGTACTCACTTACATGCACAAATGAGATGTCAGTACAGAACAGAAACAATCAGACAAACAAAAACTTGGGGATAAAACCAAGAAACAAATAATTCCCAATGTTATGCCTAGAAAAGTAGGGTTGATGCATAACTCTATTAGCGTAAGTGGTCAGAGCTTAGATAAGTCTAGCAACCATTTATACGCAGTCACGTCGCACCCTGACGCAAACAGCATGCTTCTGCCAGTACAGTAGGTGTGCGTCAGGCTAGTGAAAGGCTGGAGGCGATCCATGTGTCTAATCCCTGCAAGAGTCGAGTAAATCACTAGAGCAGGTGAATAACGGGACGCAAGGAATGATTTGTACGGCAATCTGACCCACTCCCTGATTTAGTAATCATTACCTCAGTTCATCCCACTATAAATAGAGGGTTCCTCTCCCGTTTGTGAGATTGGCTAATTTCTCTCTAGAATAGCATATATACTCTCTTTCTCTCTCTCTTATAATCTCTTGTAAATTAGCTCGCTGAACGCGACTTGATCTTATATATTAATACGATACCAGTAAACGTAGGATTTGCTTATTTAAGCATCCGAACCACTTTAAAGACTGTTCTTCATTTTCTATTCAATTCAATACCCCCATACACGTGTGTCATCTGAGTCAACTCAACATTTCCCACGTGTGTTTAGTTGGTATCAAAATCATGCATCAGCACCCAAAACTAACAAACACCCAGAAGAAAGAATTTTCTAGGAATCTGATAAGAAGAAAAAAAAGATATTTCGATGACCAGAGCAAGGATAATTTGAAGAAAGAGTAGAGGAGGAAAAATAACCCGTCTAGCCCGACTCGGCCCGCGGTGGGTTATGGAAATTGGCGGGCTGCGTTAGGCCCGCCTCTTGGCCAAAAAAGCTGGCCCAACCTAGGTAAAAAATCTGAAATTTTTATAATTGTATGTATTACTAATGGACTAGTAAGATAATACACGCCAGAAAGTTGTAAAGTGGATTGGTAAAAAATTTTAAGAAAAAAATGAAATTTTTTAGCTATATGCCAATCATTTTCTACCAAATAATGAGGACCTATATTATTTGCTACAAAATAACTAATTAAATTTGCATAAGGTAAACATGAATCACACATTAAATAAGTACTATTTCATCTAATAGGCATGTCTAATGCAAAAGTTATAGGAGACATATTTGATTTTATACAAGCATCTTGAAATTAAGCATTTCTTCTATTACTACTAGTAATCCAAGCTAAAGAATCCCTAATTCTATCAATATTATTTTTAATTTTTTTCATACCACTTTTCATAATTAAATTAATAATGTAACATGCACATCGTTAGTGAAAAAACTTCAAATTGTCATAAAAAAGAAAATTAATTTTAAAAAAATCTATAACTCTACTATTAGCACTTGCATTATCTAAAGTTAAACTTATCACTTTATGAACAACATCATAATCATCTAAAACTTCAACAATTTTATTATAATTTGTTGACCATCATGATCTACATCCATTAATCTAAATCCCAATAAAGATTTATTTAATTTACACTCGTTATCAAAATCATAACTAGTCACACAAATATAATCTTGTTTAGCTCTACTACTCCAAATATCGGCAGTTAGAGCCCACTAACATGACAACTATGTATTTTATTTTTTAATTCTAATTTCATTTTCCCAAACAATTTTATTAAATTATTTCTAGTTGCAATTTTAGAATAACTTTTAAGTCCCGGAAAAAATGAATTTTTAATAAATCTTTCAAAATATTTATCTTCAACTATATTAATAGGTTGATCAGTTGCAGCAATATATAAAGCTAATTGTTTCCTATATATATTAGAATTATAACGCCAAGTAGTACCCACATTATCTATTTGAGTTTGATTGGTTTCTCTATTTTCATGTTGAGTAATATGTTTATTAACATGCATTTTTAAAGTACTAGTACCATTACCTGCATCAGCTTTATAAATATTTCCACAATACTTGCATCTTGTTTTCTTCACTTGAACTTCATTTTATGTTTCGTAAAACTTATCAAAACGCACCCAAACATCTGATGTGTGTCTGTTGTCGGTTTTGACAACAGTTGATAAACTCGCTTCTGCTTGAGATGAAGTTGGAAGAGAACGACGATTACGAGGACGACTTTTAGAACCACCGAAAGCTGTAGCAGCATGGGGAGGAAGGGGTCTTATATTATGAGGTGTATCAGATTCTGAGAATGGGCAAGCGGGACTATTTGAATCTACTGCATTTATGTTAGTAAATTCAGGAGGATTAGGATAGTTTCATTCATCATTGAAATTGATGGGATGCATATATCTATCCATTGTAGTTTAAAAAAAAAAAAAATTGGATATAGAAGAAATAAAAATTAAAGAAGGAGAATTAGAATTTGAAAATATGAATTGAAAATTACAAAAACTAATAAAAATTAAATGAGAGCAAATTGACAACAAAGAGAATAATTGAGAGATTTCAAAGAAATTAGAGAAAATGAGATAATTTGGGATGTGAGAAAATATGAGAGTTTAGGCTCTATTTATAGAAAAAAAAAAAGACGAAAAAGACCCTTCCAACTGTTATAAAGTGGCTATATTTCAAGGGTAAAATAGGTGTTTGTAAAAAAAAAAAAAAAAATATATATATATATATATATATAAATTTTTTTTTATCCAACCCGTGGGTTGGCCATTGGGCTTGCAATGGCCAACCTGTCGGGTTGGAGAGTTTTTTTTTTTTTTTTTGTCAAATATAACTCGCCGAGTTGTTGGGTTGACCTATGAAAGCCCGACCCGCCCGATCGAGTATATCCGGGTCGGGTTGAACTCAACTTGCCTTTTAGCCGATCTAGGTTAAACCTGACTTGATGCGAGCCGAGTTAGGATTGACCTACTCAACCCGGTCCATATTTTCCATCTCTTCTAGAGAGTACATAAAAAGAAAGTTCAAGAGAGAGAAACAAGGACTTTTTAAGACAAAAGCAGGAGACCAATGATGACCTTTTTTTTTCCCGGTAAAACCGGCAATTTATACAATACAGAACAGGGGATTAAACCCCTACAATAGCCGATCACTTTGGATAGGCCCAAGGAGAACGGCACCCAAAGGCCACAAAAAAAACACAGATCCAAAGGCCTAAAAAAAAAAAAAAAAAATCAAGGGAACAAAAGCCTAAACAATGACATGTACAAAAGGAACAGCCCAACTAACAAAAAACACAGCTATCCCACAAAAAAACAAAAACAGGCCTAATCCAGAACCAAACAAAATAGCCCATATCAAAATTCACCAGCTACGCCCAAGCAGAGAAGGCCTCCCAGACCTCTCCAACATTCCGTCACTGTCCACAGGAAGTCCCATACAGTCTGCACCAGCAAACAGAAGCAAGGCAGGCAGATAATCTCATACCAAATATTCTTCACCATAAGCATTTCTCACATGATAGGCTCCTTGACAACTTCCCGTATTGCCACACTTTTTGAAGGTAACTGAGCCTATAGTCATAGTGTAATACAACACTTACAACCTAATCTCACAACTTTAATATGATAGTTCACAATTGATTAGTTCGTAATAGGTCTCGCCTACCTAACAATGAATTGACTAATTACAAGTTGTTATGTCGGGTTGAAAGAGAAAGTTTTTAAAATGAGGTTGTGAGTTAATCTTTATTGATAATCATAAAGCAAATAAAAGGACCATAAGAGGCATACTTACAAAAGTGGTCATAGGCATACAGAAGACACTCAACAAGAACCCAAATTTTAGAAATGCAGAATCTAGCTTGGGGACAACGCCAGAAGACATCCTGCCCCTGCCAGCAATCATGAATTGCTACCTTACTCCAGAAGGTATACTGGACGTCTGGATCCAAAGAAAAATATTCTCCCAATTGGACAAATACCTGCAGCACCCACCATAGTCCAAAGGAACAACTTTAGTACTCCTGTTGTAAGCTTTCTGAACCCCTCTCCAACTAATCCCCTTAAAAATGCTGTACTTAGGGAGACTCCCAGGAGGCTTTGTCATGTAGCTACCCAACCAGCCACAAACCCAAATGAGCTTAAAAACAACTCTCATTCATTATAAAAACCACAATTACCAGAAAACCAGCATCATTAGACACGGATTCAGGCATACAGCTTATAGGCAGGTCCCATTCTGCTATCACTTTACGAGCCCTGGCAGTATCTTTGAATCTTAGGGTGTACAACCTAAGCTTCACATCATCAACAATTTGCTTAGCCATAGTGTCCAGACTCCTTCTTTTGCCTTTAAATAATCTAAGATTACGCTATTGCCAAAATCCAAATGTAGTACACAACAGCCCCAAGCCATAACCGACCAACTGTAGTCCAGCTATTTTTTCCTTTAAAGCTGCGAGCACACCACAGAACAATAGAATCCCAGTTATCCCAAGGGGCCCTAAATCTGCCTTTACGCTGAACTGTTTTCCAGAGAGTCTGGGTAAACGGAGGGCTAAAAAACAGATGAGCATGAGAATCTGGAGGCCCATCACAAAAGGCACATTTCAAGTCTACCGAAACCATCCATGTACTCATTCTGTCCTGAGTTAACAATTTGTGCTTTTATGGCCAGCCATAAGATAAAAGAATGCCGAGGAATGCATGTGCCAGTCAAAACAAGGGAGCTCCAAGGGACCAAGTTACAAACTGGTGACAAATCCTGCCAGGCTTGTTTAGAAGTGAAGTTAACCTTGCTGCCTTCGCTAGTTTTCCAGTAGATTGTATCCTGGGTATTGAACATTGGCACGGGAGGGGCATGTCTCACAAAATGAGGGAAAACTCTTGGATTTCCCGAGGCCAAACCCACCGGCGAGAGACAATAATATCACTAACCTTCATCTTGTGGTCTACCCTGGAAGTAAAAAAAGAAGTTGTAGTCAAAGAGAAGGCTAAAGGACCAAGAGGATGCCAGGAGTCATACCATAAGGAGGTAGTTTATCCATTTCCGAGCGTGACTCCGAAATGCTGTCTTACTTAATCCCTTAGCTTGAGAAGTTTTCTCCAGCAGCAGCTCGCATCCCATGGAATTTTCACATTCCAAAAGCTGCAATTCTTGAGACGAAACGTATGAACCTATTTCACCCATAAAGAGTCTATGTGGGAAACTATACTCCAAACCATCAGAGTGCAGTTCCAGAGGGTTAGGGGTCTTATACCCAATCCGCAAGCTGCCTTATGAATAGTGACTTCACTCCACGCCACCTTAACCCGCCCTTTCACGAGGTAATTACCAGCTCAAAGGAAGGCTCTCACCTTTTGTTCCATAGCCTTCGTAATAGCTTTTGGGGAGAACGAAAACCGAAGCCCAGTAAACTTGCATAGAAGTGAGGACGGAAAGAACCAGTTGGAGACATCCTGCATAGGAAAGGCAACGTTTTTTCCAAGCGTTAAGACTTTTGTCGATTTTGTCCAAGAGAGACATACAGTTGGTATAACGGAGTCTGAGGTGACTACAGGAACCCCAAGGTACCTAACTGGCAGCTGGCCATCCTGAAAACCTATTTTCACAGGTTTTTTTACTCTAATCATCTCTGTAGCAGACAGTATAACTTTCTCCTTTCTCTCTCTATGCAAAGGAAGAAAATATTATACACAAACCTTGTGGCCAAATTTCACGTGGTCATAGTATTTACATAAGAATAACAGTCATAGAAAGGTCAAAACTCTTGTTCACATCCTTCCATTCTAGCCATTGACAAACATGTCTATGTCACTAATCCTCAATAAGATCTTCTTGTTTCTTTATTTTCTATTGGTAGTCTTCTATTTTTGATGTTTCAAACGTCTAGATCTTGGTGCGTTCGGTAAAGGATAATATTTATTAACAGTTTATCTAAAATTGTATCAGAAAAAGGCAAAAAACCTGTTTTGCAGCTAGAGCAATTGCATTGAATACAAGAAGCTAATTCAAGTGAATAAAATTTGAAGCAAAAGTTAATATTAGTAAATAATATTGACTCTGATATTGTGCTTTGAACTGGCATCTACTTAGGCCAACACATTTGATTCTTCCCCTATTGCCCCAGCCAAAAATTTGTGAATTTTCCATCTACCTCTATTAAACTGCACCCAGCAGTTTTAATAATGCCCGTATCATTCCATGTATCTCCATCTGTTTGCTTCTTCCCATTGATTGCAGGATGCATATAAGTTAGCAAACATCATAAGCTCCCCGTCGCTCAAGTATTGAGCCCTGGAAGAAATCAGCCTTACTACTTTATCTCCGGTCTAAGATCCTGATGAATCACACAAGCACTAAGCAAGACACCCAAGATGGATTCTGTTGGCTCAAATGGCATAGCTTCAATCAGTTGCATTGCACAGTCAAGAAACCCGGCACGTCCCAGAAGATCAACCATACAACCGTAATGCTCTAACTTAGGTGTAATTCCAAACTCCTTTTCCATACAGCTGAACAGTTCACAACCCTCTTGCACAAGCCCACATGGCTACAAGCACTAAGCAGGCCAATGAAGGTAATATCAAACCTTTATACAACCATCTTTCATTAAGCCAAGAGTTTGAGCGCAGCATGCCCATAACCATGAAGAGCTAGCCCGGAGATCATGGCATTCCAACAGTATATATCCTTAACTTGGGACTTATAGAACACCTCTAAAGCGTGTGTATGCTACCACCTTGGCATACATATCTATTAATGCTGTTGCAACATGGGGGCTGAATGCAAGCCCATTTCTTTAGCATATATATGTATTCTTGCGCCGGTTTCCAGAGATCCGAGATGGGCACATGCAGATAGAACACTAGTCACGGTAAGATAATCAGGTTTGCAGTTTCCAGCTTCCATTTCATCAAACAAAGCAACTACTTCAGAGTAGATTTGGCAATGTAAATACCCGTGATTATCGTGTTCCATGAAATGACATTTTAACTGGCATTTGCTTAAACATTTCACAAGCTTCTCCATTTCTTTAGCATTAGTAAAGCCAATATCATTGAGTTCCATGAAACAACATCTTTAACAGGCATCATACGAATACATTCTTGCAGAATGCATCCTCCCCATCCTTGCGAACCCAGAGATCATGATATTGAAGATGCAAGTCTTTGAAGGCATTGAATCAAACAATTTCATAGCAGAATCCATCTGCCCACAAGAAGCAAACGCACTAACATTGAGTTCCATGCAACAATATCTTTCTCAGGCATCCTATCAAACACTTTATAAGCATCATCAATACATCTAAACTCATACGTTTCCAACAGAGCGTTTGCACAAAGCATGGCCACAAAAACCAGTTTAATAGTTGGCCATGAAGCATAACCAACAGAAGAACTAAAAGACTGCGCATGCTTTCAATAAAACTGGAAAAGAATAGTTATCGGCATGTATTCAAGTTCTTGCATATTTATATAGTCAGAATAGCTTGTTCTGCCACTTCCTTGAGTAATTTATTCTTAATAAGCTTATTCCAGTAACTCAAATCAGATGAGGTTGACTTACAGAATGTGTAGCAGGCTAAGAGAGCATTTCAAAACACAAATCAAGAAGCAAAACAGTTCAGATTATGCGAGATGTACTAAAAATTAAGTATAAAAGCCATCAAAATCCTGAGAGGATAAGGTGATAGTGATATGTGATAGATAACTCAAAGAAGCAAAGACAAAGTTCATTATCCAATTGGGCTCTTCCATAGTGGCCAGGTGAGAGAAACCTCTCTCTCAAAGTGTTTGAAACTTTAAAATTTCTAAATTCAACACTCTGTCGAAACAAAAGAAGTAATACCTATTTATAATACAAACGATCGGATTTCAAATATATTTGAATCCGTTACATTATTACATTACAGAGAAAAGATAAAATTGTTGATAAGTGATAAGCTATCTTGGATACGTGTCTTGAATTATTGAGGACCTGCTCTGAGAATGGCAGACAAACTGATAAGGCTTACTAAAATTTGCTTGTTGTCACGGGAGCTGACAATTGTAAACTTTGGGAAATGATAAGTCTGACAGATGTTTAATGTTGGAAGAGATAAATTTGACAAATAAGTACAAGTCTTGAAGTCTTGATATTTTGCAGAGATGCTTCCTACAGTGTGTAAAGTCAGTTGGAGAAAAATCTTGACAGTGCCGAAACTTTTGAATCTTGAGATTTGAAACATTGCAGAAGCCACGTGAAAGGATTATTGAAGAACATTTATTGCTGCAGGAAGGTGATGCAATCAGTGATAAAAGTCTTATTGAAACTCTTCTTGACAGTGTTGTAGAGAAGAGGAAAAATCTTGAGGATTCGCCGAAAGTGTTGAAAAAAATATTCTGAAGCATAACCTTTATTGAATTCATAATTGATCTGGTTTGGAACAGACAAAATAGTCATCCTCATCTTGATCGTCGGTGATTTGGTGCTGTCCGGTCTGCTTTTTGCGATGTTGAAGATCCAATGGCCATAATAATTTTGTCCATATCTTGAGGGTTTTGACATTGAGCAACTCAGCAAGAAGTCTTGATTTTTGCATCAAAAATGTGGATGTTGTTGAGGCGACATAAAGGGGTGTTGAGAGATCACATCTGCACAGCTGGTGGGACTAATATTTTGGATGGAAAAACTAGGCCACCATTTAATAAGAAATTTTCTTTGTAATTCTCGAAATTTGGAGGAGGAGGAATAGTGATGTGAAACTGCCAACTATTATCCAGCAATTAAAAATTGCTGGAAAAAGCTAGCAAAGAGTCTTCAATGGTGTTGAAAGTTTTTGTAAACAAGTGATATCCTTCCAAACCAAAGTGGAAGATTTTTTCATTTAAACCGAAAAAATTAACCATTGTTGAAACCATTTTGGAAACGTTTTGGACAAGTTTTGTCAAAAATAAAAAATCAGCAGGAGTGTTTGTATGAGTTAAACAGAAAGTATGAAACCAAGCTTTGATAATCTTTATAAGAAAATTCTTGGGGAATGAAGGATTGAGAAAAGGGCGTTTTTCATAAATTCCAGTACGCCAGTCTGCAGGTCTCAAAACCTTTTTAATTTTGCATTTTGAAAAAGTATTCTATTGGGATCATTTTTATCAGGATATGGGTAATCTCTATGAATCAGTATCAAATAAAATAAATTCGTAAAATGTTCTTGTTTTAATAAAATCATCAGGAATAAAATAAAAATCTGGAGGAAATTTTTTGATAAAGTTTTTGCATAGTTTGTCCCCAGAAATTCGGGTTCAATAATGCAAATTGATTGACATAAATCTTCTCAATGTATTGAAAAGTGGGGAGATGTTGACAGGTTTTGATGGAGAAGGTGTATAGGTTGGTGGGTATTGTAAGGCTTGTTGGTAATTCCTTGGTGGAGATGAAGAAACAGATTCTTCATCAAGAAGAGTAAAACGATTTGGTTGGGTGATAATGTTTTCTGTTTATTGGGTTTTGAGGATCTTGATTGTGAAGGTTTTGTTTGTGGGGTAATAGTGTGTGAGGTGGTAGCATCGCATACGATGCTTGATTTTGGATTGTTTTTGGGTTTGATGGGAGTGCCCATCTTTCCTCACTTTCACTCTTTCCTAATAAATCTGTGTCCTGAGAGTTGTGTGATGAGAGAGACTATTAGAAGAAAAACTTTTGATTTTTGCATTCTACGAAATATAATTTTGAAACCTTGAAATCTTAATGCAAAAAGTTGAAAACAAGTTTTTGTATGCAAGCATCCAAAATTTTGTGGTAATCGAGCCATTTTGGTAGGAACAATTTCTAGACTCTTTAATTTGGTAATAGTGTTCATCTTAGAGATTGAAAGTTTTAACTTACTAATATCTTTTATTAATGGTGGATTGACGAATTCAAATGTAACATTTTGTCTTAAAATATTGGTTGTAATTCCTTTATTGGTTACTAAAAGGGTAAATTTGAGTGATAAAATCTGTACTAATATAACGTCTTGATCTAAATCTTTTACTAAAATAAATGTAACTTTTAATACAAAAATTTTGTATACAAAAATGAGCATTAGATAATTATAATTAATGTTTAATTGTTGACATTTGCTCCCTATAATCTCTCTTTTGTTTTTTCATAATATTGGTTGGAATTAATCCTTTCTTATACAGTTTTGATCTGCCTCAGTGTTACAAAGCTTGTGTATAATATCTAATTCAGATTAATATTGATCCTAATGTAAACAGTCATTTTTGAAATTGAATTCTAGAAATTTCATTAATAAAAGCTTCTTCAGTTTCTTTAATCGTAATCTGATTGTGAGTTGATGATTGTCCTACAGTTTCTTTGGAGACTTTTAAACATAATAAATCTGTCTGATTTCAATATTATCATTTTGTAATTCTTTAACTGATTTTTCAGAATATTGATTTCTTTTATAAATCACTTAAAGTACTTGTGTGGGTTGTCAAATCTTTTAATATGTCTTTAAGTTATAAGAATCTACATCTTTTGTTTTCCTTCTGATAAAATTAATTCTTTAAGTTTTAATAAATATTCTCTTTTTAGTCTTCATCCTGAATTTTGTCAATAATATCTAATAAAATTCTTTTGATTTGGTGATAACATTTATTGACTTAGGTTAGATGTTGATATCATATTTATGTGTTTCATTGCACAGTAGCATGGCCCCATGCCAATCACAATCATCAGAGTCTTGTGCCGACTCACTATTGATTCAGAAGAATTTTCTTGAATTTGATAAATCATATCTCATTACTGTATGTAACAGATTCTTCTTCATAGTCTTGTTTGAATAATTTAATAATTGTTGTTTTAATTCTGAATCTATTTCAATTTTTTGATTTGATTTTTCATAGGACACTTGGTTGCGTAATGACCTTGTTGTTTGCATTTCTAACATGTGATAGGTTTTTTGGATATTTTTTGTTAGAGGATTTCTCTTTTTATAAGGTTATCATAAATTTTGTTCGTATTTATAATCTCTTTAGTAATAAGGTTTTCATATTGTTTTGTGTTTTTATCTTTTTTGTACTTAATGGAGGGAGGTAATATTTTTATAAACCATATGACTACAAAATCCACTTAATTCTGTTTTCTTATGTTTTAATTCATTTTTTAATTTAGCTTTAATTTTAAATCAGTGCAATTATTAAAGCTTCGTTATAATAAAAACTAATTAAATCTCCATATCTTAAGTCTTCATAAGGATTATTTCCATCTATTTTTGTATAATTCATTCTTGACAGTTTGAATAAATAATCTAGGTAGACCATCTAGGAACCTTTCTTTCCAATAGGGTTTCCTACAGTCTGTTCTTGTGAATACTTTTTGTAAAAACATATCCTTATACCATCAAAAATCTGCCATGGTTGGACATCTTAAGTTTGATAATATTTTGTGATTTTTTCTGAAAGCTTGTTGGGTCTCTACAAAGTTTTTGGTTATTGCATAAATTAATGTGGCTACAGCGTCTCCTCTTCTGTTATACTCACTTGACTGTTCCTTCTATTTTGACTTTCTTAGTCTTTTTGTTGGTGTAATATGTGATATTTATGGGTTCGGGTAAATCATTATCCCACCAAATTTTAACATTCCCGTAAATCCTGAGACTAAATTTGCTATTTGATGATCAGTGTTGTCATGTGATTTATGAGCTAATGCTGCCATAGTATTTCTTGTAAAATATTTAATATTTGATGTTAACTAGTCGTCTATATTCATTCATCTATTCCTATTCCAGTGTAGAAGATCTTGCTAGTTGTGCTATATCTTCAAATGATATCTGGCAAAGAAGGTCTTGGGTAATAGTTTCGAGTTTTAGGATATTTCATATTATTTCTCATTTATTAAAGATAAGTTTTGAAAATTTTGGTTTATTCTTCTATTGGGTCGGATTCTGTAAGGACATTAATGTTTGATTTAGGGATGATAATTCACTAAGTTTTTACTAATTTTCTAAAATAGTATTGTGATTATTGAATTTAATAATTTCCTCTTTTGGAATGTCAGGGTTCAAAAATGGTTTAAATATTTTTGTGAATAAAGGAGTGTTGAGTTGATGTTAAAGTTGATGTTGAATTTCCTAAAGGTGTGGAATTTCCTAATTTTTTACTATCTCCTTCCCGGGGGTTTTGAAATTTTTGTAATTATGTGGGTAGTATTATTATTCTATTCTATTCATTTGTGACTAATGGTGTGGAGAATTTGATTAGAGTAATTGTTTTGATGTTGAATATTTTTAATGTCTCTTAAAGTTGGTTGCTTTGATCATATCAATTCTATAATTTCTTAAATGGTGATGCTATTATTTCTGCTTGTTGATGTTCTATTTTATTTCTTCTAAAGGTGGATGGACAGATGTAATAGTTTATTTGTTGTTGTTTGCCAATTTTTTGTCGCATTAGTGGTAGCAAAAATAGTTTCTTTTCACTTAAATCTTGATAACATTTTCTATTTTCTAACCAATTAAAGAAATAATATTTTGTTTTATTTTTCTTGCGTATTGTACCATTCAGATCTAAGGGTATTTTGTTCTTCGGGATTAAATTTTGTAAAGAATAATTGTCTTTTTTCTTTATAAATTTTGTAGGAATTTTGTTTTAATAAGCTTTGTTAATTTCAAAGGGTTTTGATTGTGTTGATTGACTTAGGTTCCTAAACTTTTGATGTGTTGGTGAACTAGGTGGACTTGATGCGTTTTCATATGCAGGTTTTGGTACAGGAGGGAATAATTTACTCCTACTAATTTACTTGTTGAAGTTGTTAACGAAGGGCAGGTGTTGTAATTTCTTCAATCCTAGGGTTGTGATGATTTTTGTTAGTAATTATGGGTTGATTTGTTCTAAGGATGTTCTCTAAATTTTAATCTTATGTACCATCTGGTTTTGTATTATTGTTGTATTCAGAATCATTTTGATCATGTAAAGATTTTGGATGACATAATTTTTCTAATTTCCAATTGTTTGTTTAATAACTATCCTAAGCTAATCTTTTTGGTGTAAAAGTTTTATGTTTTGTTTTATCGGTTTCCATTATAACTGTGTGTCCTGGTGGGACCTAATGGCTGGACTTATTGTGGTATTCATAACTTTGTAATAAATTATTATATAATGCTACTGGTTGGGCTTTATCTTGATAAGTAAGATTAGAAGCTTTAAATTAATAGTTAATGAAGATAGTATGTGGGATCATGTAAACCTACTATAAAATTTGGGTAACAATCAAAATAAACGGGACCACTTTCTAAATTAGAATTAATAAATGCTAATAAAGAGTTATTGAAGTTTAAATTTCTTGCGTCTCTTAATATTATAATATTGGGTTTTGTCCTAATCTAAATAATGGTTTTACTGCTACTTGTACTAATCTTATGTGTAAAAATTTATAGTTGTTTTGTCTATGTATGTGTATTGCTCTTCAGAAAGAAGTTGAATTTCTTCAAACTTTTCTTCGGTTATCATTATTGTGTCTTCTGTTGTTTTATAGAGTAATCTGACATAAATTCAAAACTACATATTTGAAATTGTGTCTTTTTTAAACTGGTGGTATATTCAGTTTTGTAAGTGTTGATCTATTTTTGCCATATTAATTTCTTGAGTGTTAATAGATTTCATAATTCTTGATTATATTAGTGTTTGTTGTTGATTATTAATTCTAATAGCGTTACTGCTACTACTATCTCGCTTATTGCTACTTCCTAATCTCCTTAAGAAATTAGACATTCTAAAATAATTCTAACCTAAAAGTTCAGTTTTTTTCCTAGATCATGGGACCACCAAGGTACGGACCACCTCCGGACCACTAACACGGTGACCAACGGTTAACAGGCTGACCAACGCACCCTCCAGGCTGACCAAGCGTAACCTAGAATCAAATTCTAGAGTTCTCCTAGATTAAAACTTTCTAGATTAATCTAACTTAATTCAATCAAGCTGTGAACAGTGCACGGTATGAACAATAATCCTAGGTTTTGAGACCTACAGACTGGCGTACTGGAATTTTGAAAACGCCCATTTTCTCAATCCTTCATTCCCCAGAATTCTTTAAAAGATTATCAAAAGCTTGGTTTCATACTTTCTGTTATACTACAACACATCAAAACAATTACTCTAATCAAATTCCGCAACCATTAGTCAACAAATGAATAGATAGAAAACAATACTACCCACATAATTACAAAATTTCAAAAAACCTCGGAAGGAGATAATAGAAAATTCAACAAATTCACCAACTTAGGAAATTCAACATCAACTTCAACACCCTTTTATTCACAAAAATATGTTAAATCATTTTTTGAAACCTTTGACATTCCAAGAGAAGAAATTATTAAATTCAATAATCACAATACTATTTTAGAAAATATTAGTAAAAAACTTAGTAAATTATCATCCTCTAAATCAAAATTAATGTCCTTACAGAATCCGACCAATAGAAGATTAAACCAAATTTTCAAAACTTATCTATTAATAAAATGAGAAATATATGAAATATCCTAAAACTCGAAACTATTACCCAAGACCTTCTTTGCAGATATGCAATTTGAAGATATAGCACAAATGCAAGATCTTCCTACACTGGAACAGGAATAGATGAATGGAATATAGACGGATTAGTTGAACACAAATATAAATATTTATAAGAAATGACTGTGGACGCATTAGCTCATAAATCACATGACAAACACTGATCATCAAATAGCAAAAATATAGTCTCAGGATTTACGGAATGTTAAAAAGTTGGTGGGATAATGTTTACCCGAATCCATAAATATCACATATTACACGCAACAAAATAGAATAAGAAAGTCAATAAAAGGAACTAGTCAAGTAGAGTATGAACAAGAAGAAGGAGACGCTGTAGCCAACATTAATTTATGCAATAACCAAAAACTTTGTAGGAGACCCAACAGCTTTCAGAAAATCACAAGGATATTATCAAACTTAAGATGTTCAACCATGGCTGATTTTTGATGGTATAAGGATATGTTTTACAAAAAGTATTCACAAGAACAGACTGTAGGAAACCCTATTGGAAAGAAAGGTTCCTAGATGGTCACCTAGATTATTTAGTCAAACTGTCAAGAGAATTATACAAAAAATATGATGGAAAATAACCTTATGAGACTTAAGATATGGAGATTTATTAGTTTTATTAATAACGAAGCTTAATAATTTGCACTGATTTAAAATTAAAAGCTAAATTAAAAAATGAATTAAAACATAAGAAAACAGAATTAAGTGGATTTTGTAGTCAATATGGTTATGAAAAAATATTACCTCCCTCCATTAAGTACAAAAAAGATAAAAAAACAAAAACAATATAGAAAACTTATTACTAAAGAGATTATAAATACGAACAAAATTCTTATGATAAACCTTATAAAAAGAGAAAAATCCTCTAACAAGAAAATATCCAAAAAACCTACACATGTTGGAAATGCAAACAACAAGTCATTACGCAACCAAGTGTCCTATGAAAAATCAAATCAAAAAATTAGAAATAGATTCAGAATTAAAACAACAATTATTAAAAAAATATTCAAACAGACTATGAAGAGAATCTAGTTACAATACAATGAGACATATAAATATGATTATCAAATTCAGAAAATTCTTGAATCAATAAGTGAGTCGGCACAAGACTCTGATGATTGTGATTGCATGGGGCCATGCTACTGTGCAATGAAATCAATAAATTGATATCAACATCTAGACCTAAGTCAATAAATGTTATCACCAAATCAAAAGATTTTTATTAGATTATTGACAAAATTCAGGATGAAGACATAAAAAGAGAACATTATTAAAACTTAAGAATTAATTTCAGAAGGAAAACAAAAAAGATGTAGATTCTTATAACTTAAAAGACATATTAAAAAGATTTGACAAACCCACACAAGTTACTTTAAGTGATTTACAAGAAGAAATCAATATTCTGAAAAATCAAGTTAAAGAATTACAAAATGAATATTGAAATCAAGACAGATTTATTATGTTAAAAGTCTCCAAAGAAACTGTAGGACAATCATCAACCTCAAAATCAAGATTACAGATTAAGAAACTGAAGAAGCATTTATTAATGAAATTTCTAGATTCAATTTCAAAAAGAACATGTTTACATTAGGATCAATATTAATCATGAATTAGATATTATTACACACGTTTAGTAGACACTGGAGCAGATCAAAACTGTATAAGAGAAGGATTAATTCAACCAAATATTTGAAAAAACAAAAGAGAGATTTATGGAGCAAATGGTAACAATTAAACATAATTATAAATTATCTAATGCTCATGTTTGTATACAAAATTTTGTATTAAAAGTACATTATTTTAGTAAAAGATTTAGATCAAGACGTTATATTTGTACAGATTTTATCACTCAAATTTACCCTTTTAGTGTAACCAATAAAGAATACAACCAATATTTTAAGACAAAATATTACATTGAATTCGTCAATCCACCATTAATAAAAGATATAGTAAGTTAAAAACATTTCAATATCTAAGATGAACAATATACCAAATTAAAGAGTCTAGAAATTGTTCCTACCAAAGAATGGCTCGATTACCAAAATTTTGGAAGCTTGCATTACAAAACTTGTTTTCAACTTTTGCATTAAGATTTCAAAGGTTTCAAAATTATATTTTCGATAGAATGCAAAAATCAAAAAGTTTTTTTCTAATAGTCTCTCTCATCACAACAACTCTCAGGACACAGATTTATTAGGAAAGAGTGAAAGTGAGGAAAAGATGGGCACCCATCAAACCCAAAAACAATCCAAAATCAAAAGCATCGTATGCGATGCTACCACCTCAACAAACTATTACCCCACAAACAAAACCTCACAATCAAGATCCTCAAAACCCAATAAACAGAAAAACATTATCACCCAACCAAATGGTTTACTCTTCTGATGAAGAATCTGTTTCTTCATCTCCACAAGGAATTACCAACAAGCCCTTACAATACCACCAACCTATACACCTTCTCCACAAAACCTGTCAACATCAATCCCACTTTTCAAATTGAGAAAGATTTATGTCAATCAATTTGCATTATTGAACCCGAATTCGGGGACAAACATGCAAGAAACTTTATCAAAAATTTCCTCCAGATTTTTATTTTATTCCTGATGATTTATTAAAAACAAGAACATTTTACGAATTATTTTAGTTGATACGATTCAATAGAGATTACCCATATATCCTGATAAAAATGATCCATAGAATAGCTTTTCAAAATGCAAAATTAAAAAGGTTTGAGACCTGCAGACTGGCGTACTGGAATTTATGAAAAACGCCCATTTTCAATCCTTCATTCCCCAAGAATTTTCTTATAAAGATTATCAAAAGCTTGGTTTCATACTTCTGTTTAACTAACAACACACTCCTGGTTTTTATTTTTGACAAAACTTGTCCAAAAACGTTTCCAAAATGGTTTCAACAATGGTTAATTTTTCGGTTTAAATGAAAAAATCTTCCACCTTGGTCTTGGAAGGATATCACTTGTTTACAAATAATTTCAACAACAGTGAAGACCCTTTGCTAGCTTTTTCTAGCAATTTCTTAATTGCCTAGATAATGAGTTGGCAATTTCACATCACTCCTCTCCTCCAAAATTTCGAGAATTACAAAGAAAATTTCTTATTAAATGGTGGCCTAGTTTTTCCATCCAAAATATTAGTCCACCAGCTGTGCAGATATGGATCTCTCAACACTCGCAGTTATGTCAGCCTCAAAAACAACAACATTTTTTACACAAAATCAAGACTTCTTGCTGAGTTGGCTCAATGTCAAAACCCTCAAGATTTGGACAAAATTATTATGGCCATTGGATTCAACATCTCAAAAAGCAAACGGACAGCACCAAATCATCGAGCGATCAAGATGAGGATGACTATTTTGTCATGTTCCAAAACCAGATCAATTATGACTTCAATAAAGGTTGATGAATCAGCATCATTTTTTAACACTTTCGGCGGATCTTCAAGAATTTTCTTGGTTCTCTACAACACATTTCAAGAAAGAGTTACTCAGTTTCAACAAGACTTTTATCAATGCTTGCATCACTTCCTGCAGCAATAAATGTTCTTCAAGATAATCCTTTCACGTGGCTTCTGCAATAGTTTCAAATCTCAAGATTAAAAGTTTCGGCACTGTCAAGATTTTCTCCAACTGACTTTATCACTTGTAGGAAGCATCTCTGCAAAATATCAAGACTTCAAGACTTGTACTTATTTGTCAAATTATCTCTTCCAACATAAAGACATCCGTCAGATTATCTTTCCCAAAGTTTACAATTGTCAAGCTCCCCTGACAACAAGCAGATTTTTAATAACCTTATCAATTGTCTGCCATTCTCAGAGCAGGTCCTCAATAATTCAAGACACGTATCCAAGACAGCTCATCACTTATCAACAATTTATCTTTTCTCTGTAATGTAATAAGTAACGGATTCAAATACATTTGAAATCCGATCTATAAATTTCATGAACTAACAATTTGATTTTTGCTTGAAATAATTTCATTTTTGTGCTGAAACAACTAATCCATTTCTTTTAATAATTTCTTCAAATATTTTTAAATGTTTTAAATGTTGATCTATTGATTTTGAATAAACAAGAATCGTCAAATTACTATTGTAAAGTGATATAGGGATAAATATCATTATAATGTTTTGAAAATCTGATGGTGCATTTTTTAATCGAAAGGCATAAAGTTCCATTCAATATGACCAAAAGGAACATTAAATGTTGTTTTGTATCTATTAATTCATCTATTTGGACTTGCCAAAATCCTGACTTCATATCAAATTTTGAAAATATGTTGCATTATATAGTCTATTAATTAAATTTTTGTTGGGAATGGGTATCTAATCCATTGTAATACTTTGATTAATGGTTTATATGATGACTAATCTTGAACTCCTCGTTCTTTTCTGCTGCATTATTGACATAGAAGGCAGAACAACTCCATGGAGATTTACTTGGTCTAATTAATTTTTTATCTTGTAAATCTTTGATTTCTTATGACAGTGTTCGAGTAAACCAATTGATGGACAAAAGAATTCGCAAATAATTTCCTGATGAATTAAGAGATAAAACACAATTACAAATATTTTTAGGATGTCTTAATTATATAGCAGAGTTTTTCCAAGACCTTAGAAAATTATGTGAACCGTTATACCAAAGACTTAGAAAAAACTCCCCTGCATGGTCCGAATCCCATACCCAAATAGTTAAAGAAATCAAATCCAAAATTAAATTCTTCCTTGTCTTAGTATATTGGATCCATCAGCTTATCCTATTATAGAAACTGATGCCTCTGATATAGGTTAGGTGGAATATTAAAACAAAAATTAGATATAAAGAAACTAGTTAGGTTCCATTCTGGAGTCTGGCTCGATGCTCAAAAAAATATTCAACCATCAAAAAAAGAAGTTTTATCAATGTTTTATGCATTACAAATTTCAAGATGATTGATATAAAAGATTTTTGATCCGAACAGATTCTTCTGCATCCAAATTTATTTTTGAAAAAGATGTAAAAAATTTAGTTTCAAAACAAATTTCGCCAGATGGCAAGCAATACTGTCTTGTTTTGACTTTGAAATTGAACACATCAAAGGACACAATAATTTTACCTGATTTTCTTCCGTGAATTCTTACAGGGAAAGAAAAAGTTGAGTGATAAAGAGAGTGAGTGACAGAAAGTAATTGAGTGAAAGATGGGCACTCCCATCAAAGTCATAATTCTCAAAGAGAAAAACCCTTAAACAATTTCAAAAATCAAAAAATGTTTTTACTATGTCCAAAATCGTCATCTTTCTCAAAAGAAAAACAATCACAGAAAATCAAAAAGATATTTTTCAAATGATATTTGGCAAAGAATTCTTCATGATTCCCATATTAATGATTTTTTAGCATTATCTAAAATATTAAAAATCCAACACCAATTCAATTAGCCGAAGCCTTATCCTTTTCTTCAAAAGCAATTAACAAAATTATTCTTGAAAACGAAATTCGTACCAAAAAAGTCGTCATGAAATATAAGGATAAACATCCACAAGAACCATTTAGTAATTGGGCTTCTTCTCTTTTAATAAACCCTCATCATCAACATCAGAAAAACAATAATTGTATTCAACAATTAGTCAAGTGAAGAGGCAGCTGAATTAGTCGAGGCCGATGATTACGAAGGAGAAAATGATTTATTAAGTTCTCAAGTTCGAGACAATTCTCAACACTCTGAAGACAGTGATTCAGATATTTCTTTCGGGCAATTCTCAAAAGTCTCAATTGAGGATCTCAATTTGAAGATGATTAAGAGGCAGTGACTCTAGCATCATTTTTTAACACTTTGGCGGATCTTCAAGAATTTTCTTGGTTCTCTACAACACATTTCAAGAAAGAGTTACTTCAGTTTCAACAAAGACTTTTATCACATGCTTGCATCACTTCCTGCAGCAATAAATGTTCTTCAAGATAATCCTTTCACGTGGCTTCTGCAATAGTTTCAAATCTCAAGATTCAAAAGTTTCGGCACTGTCAAGATTTTTCTCAACTAACTTTATCACTTGTAGGAAGCATCTCTGCAAAATATCAAGACTTCAAGACTTGTAACTTATGTCAAATTTATTCTTCCAACATTAAAGACATCCGTCAGACTTATCCTTTCCCAAAGTTTACAATTGTCAAGCTCCCCTGACAACAAGCAAGATTTTTAATAAGCCTTATTAGTTGTCTGCCATTCTCAGAGAGGTCTCAATAATTCAAGATACGTATCCAAGATAGCTCATCACTTATCAACAATTTTATCTTTTCTCTTAATGTAATAATGTAACGGATTCAAATACATTTGAAATCCGATCGTTTTCCTCTCCTCTCTCTCAAAGTGTTTGAAAATTTTAAAACTTCTAAATTCAACACTCTGCCAAAACAAAAAGTAAACAATATTTATATACAAACGATAAGAGTACGTTCCTCTCTCTACGTAAAGGAAGAAAATTTAGTCGAGTTCATGATTGAATTTAGAAAATAAAGTAACTGAATTTGACGTCCAACCATTCAAAAATGAAATAAAATAACAATATAATATTAAAATATTACTAAAAATCCAATATTTACCATTATACGGTTTACACCCTAGTAAAATAAGTTAAATCACCGAAATTATTCTTGCCATCCTGAAATTAGAAAATAAAAACATTCTTCTTTACCATGTTTCAAAGTATTAGGTAATGAAAAACATGTCTTTTTATGAAAAAGTCAGTTCTGCTGGAAACGAGGACACATGTTATGAACGGGAGGCGCCATCGCAGAGGATCAACTCCAAAGACTTACCAATTCTAAACCACCTGTGAAGTCCTTCCTGTCATTTCATCAAAGACTGTTTCACCACTTCCACCAAACAATGAGTTATATGAGTCCCTACAAATGCCGAGAGTGAGAAAAAAGTCATCGTATTTAAGACGTGTATTAACAAACTGGTGTACATTTTCTATTCAAAGATGTCTGTTTCAGGACAGTTCATAGGTTAAAAGTTACCACCTGTATAAATGCTCTATTTTGCTGTTAAGGCAAAAATATTATATTTCTAGTTTGTGTCACAAATTGGAGCTAGCATTTCACTTTTTAATGCAACAAGAGATAAAAGATGAGACAACTAAATTTGGGATATCTCTTTGATCTTACCTAAAAAAATGGATGAAGAAGATAAGCAATGAAAAAAAATATTATACACAAGCCTTGTGGCCAAATTTCACCTGGTCATAGTATTTACATAAGAAAAACAGTCATAGAAAGGTCAAAACTCTTGTTCACATCCTTCCATTCTAGCCATTGACAAACGTGTCTATATCACTAATCCTCAATAATATCTTCTTGTTTCTTTATTTTCTATTGGTAGTCTTCTATTTTTGATGTTTCAAACGTCTAAGAGAATTAATTACTTAATTAGAATATAAGATATGCATATGTACTGTTGAGAGTTGAAAATTCCCATTTGAAGATGGGACAAGATAATGCCTATCATCCTCCCATTCAATATTAATTACAAAAGTGGAACTAGTCAAGGTTGCCAGTACAATTTCTGTCGGCCGAAGTTGTGTATATACACAAGAAAATGCAGACAAACTCTACAAATTTGTCTTCATTCTTTGACCCTGTTCCAGTAACCTGACCATAGTCTTATTTCGCAGCATTATAGATTTTTACAGTATCAATTTATAATGAAAAAGAAAATATTTTTAATGAATATTAAAGAGCCAACTTAAAAGAAAGTTTGGCTGGCACGCACATAAAGCGTGCGATATATTAAACAATAAGAAAAACTTGATGTCCAGAGAGTGAAAGTATTTAATCAACAGTTTTTGTTTTCTTCTGTGCTGGAGACTTGCTAAACAATGAAGAGTGAAAAAGTAGCAGGTACAACAATAATATCAACTCACCTGAGCATCCTTTGGCAGCCTTCAAAGAAACGTTAATAGCTTAAAGATTTAACATTTGTTTATTAGTTACAATTATATATATAATGGGTAAGTTAGGGTTTAAACTTTTACTTGCAGCCACTACTGTTTGTTTAGTAATAATATAATGAAAAGGGATATAATAAACTAGTTCATTCCTTTGAAGGGCATCACAGGATACACCTAGTTTTCATTGTTATTTAAGGTTATGTCTCTCTTGCTTTCTCTACGTGGGCATATGATTTCAGATGGGATAAAAACAAATCCATGTACACTGAATGCAAATCTGCAAATGCAATATTATATTAGCAGGGAGTATATAAAGTTATATGAAATCTTTGAACTATTATGCAAAGTTAATTAAAAAAGAAGAAAGAGAAAGTTGTACCAAATCTGTGGGCTGATTGCTTAAGTAAATTGACCTGTTTCCTGATACATCATGATCATCAACCGTCAAATGTGAAACACGTACTGTATTATTGGCGACTTGGTGTGGCCATGTGAGCAAGGATCCATTTTTTAGACGATTGATCTAACATCTGAAGAGAAAATCAACACTACAGATTTGTTGTACCAAGTCCAAAACTTTCCAGTCCTTTAAAACCATTTGGTAAAACGAAGATTAGACACTTTGACAAAGAGATTTTGGACACCAATCCAATCAAATTTGGAAGCTTGATGTTGAAAATATTGTCACGAGATTGGGAAGATGGGTTCACCAACAGTTCACCAGCAGTAACTGCTACTTATTTTTCAAGATTTGCAATGGAATGGTCGTTATCAAATCTTAAAACATCCAGCTATGCATTAATTGTGATGGTGACCTACATATTATCACATTATCTATTTGGTGGCCAATGAAATACTCTCTAAAAGCTCTTGGCGTGTTCGTGTAAAGGATAATATTTATTAACAGTTTATCTAAAATTGTATCAGAAAATGTAAAGAAAAAGGCAAACCTGTTTGCAGCTAGAGCAATTTGCATCTGAATACAAGAAGCTAATTCAATTGAATAAAATTTGAAGCAAAAGTTAATATTAAAGTAAATAATATTGACTCTGATATTGTGCTTTGAACTGGCATCTACTTAGACCAACACATTTGATTCTTCCCCTATCGCCCCAGCCAAAAATTTGTGATATTTTCCATCTACCTCTATTAAACTGCACCCAGCAGTTTTAATAATGCCCGTATCATTCATCATGTATCTCCATCTGTTTGCTTCTTCCCATTGATTGCAGGATGCATATAAGTTAGCAAACATCATAAGTTCCCCGTCGCTCAAGTATTGAGCCTTGGAAGAAATCAGCCTTACTACTTTATCTCCGGTCTCAAGATCCTGATGAATCACACAAGCACTAAGCAAAGCACCCAAGATGGATTCTGTTGGCTCAAATGGCATAGCTTCAATCAGTTGCATTGCACAGTCAAGAAACCCGGCACGTCCCAGAAGATCAACCATACAACCGTAATGCTCTAACTTAGGTGTAATTCCAAACTCCTTTTCCATACAGCTGAACAGTTCACAACCCTCTTGCACCAAGCCCACATGGCTACAAGCACTAAGCAGGCCAATGAAGGTAATATCATCAACCTTTATACAACCATCTTTCATTAAGCCAAAGAGTTTGAGCGCAGCATGCCCATAACCATGAAGAGCTAGCCCGGAGATTATGGCATTCCAACAGTATATATCCTTAACTTGGGACTTATAGAACACCTCTAAAGCGTGTTGTATGCTACCACACTTGGCATACATATCTATTAATGCTGTTGCAACATGGGGGCTGAATGCAAGCCCATTTTCTTTAGCATATATATGTATTCTTGCGCCGGTTTCCAGAGATCCGAGATGGGCACATGCAGATAGAACACTAGTCACGGTAAGATAATCAGGTTTGCAGTTTCCAGCTTCCATTTCATCAAACAAAGCAACTACTTCAGAGTAGATTTGGCAATGTAAATACCCAGTGATTATCGTGTTCCACGAAATGACATTTTTAACTGGCATTTGCTTAAACATTTCACAAGCTTCTTCCATTTCTTTAGCATTAGTAAAAGCCAATATCATTGAGTTCCATGAAACAACATCTTTAACAGGCATCATATCGAATACATTTCTTGCAGAATGCATCCTCCCCATCCTTGCGAACCCAGAGATCATGATATTGAAAGATGCAAGATCCTTTGAAGGCATGAATCAAACAATTTCATAGCAGAATCCATCTGCCCACAAGAAGCAAACGCACTTAACATTGAGTTCCATGTAACAGTATCTTTCTCAGGCATCCTATAAAACACTTTATAAGCATCATCAATACATCTTAAACTCCCATACGTTTCCAACAGAGCTGTTTGCACAAAGACATGGCCACAAAAACCAGCTTTAATAGTTTGGCCATGAAGCATTAACCCAACAGAAGAACTACAAAGACTGCTGCATGCTTTCAATAAAACTGGAAAAGAATAGTTATCGGCATGTATTCCAAGTTCTTGCATATTTATATATGTCAGAATAGCTTGTTCTGCACTTCCTTTGAGTAATTTATTCTTAATAAGCTTATTCCAGTAACTCAAATCAGATGAGGTTGACTTACAGAATGTGTAGCAGGCTAAGAGAGACATTTCAAAACACAAATCAATGAAGCAAAACAGTTCAGATTATGCGAGATGTAAACTAAAAATTACAGTATAAAAGCCATCAAATATCCTGAGAGGATAAGGTGATAGTGATAGATAACTCAAAGAAGCAAAAGACAAAGTTCATTATCCAATTGGGCACTTCCGTAGTGGCCAGGTGACAAAAACATGGTACACATGAATCCAGAATATAATGTAATACAAGATCACAATGATCCTATTCTTCTCGAGCATCCCAGGTAAGAATAAACTGGTAGCAACTAAGAGAATACAACACATTATGTTTCTCACTTGAACAAAAAAAATAAAAAAATATACAACTCAATTAAATTAAGGCTGCTCCTGGTCCATTGATAAAAAAATGTAACTTAAAGAGGACAAAATTCTGGGAAATATAGGAAGTATGCAACTGTTGTGTTTACAACTTCTCATGTCTAAAAGGGCTCCAATTTGAATCAAGCGAGTAAACTTTCACAGGCCTGAATTTCAGCTCCTTGGGTCCCCAACAGTTCTTCCCCAGAAGGGCTGGAACCAATGCTCCTCATAGCAGCATCGAAGATTGTTTTCCGGAAAAAATCTTCTTCCACCTTCTTCAGAACTTCTTTTACAACCTTGAAGTCCAAACCTTGAGCTACAACCAACTTTCCAACCACCTCACCAAAGTTATTTGGTGCTTTTGGTAAATCTATGGCAATATCATCTAACAACGAGCCATATAGAAGACACCCGGTTCCTATGTCTCTGGTTGTCACAACATTCTTACTTAGCAAGAACCCAAGAAGCTTTAAGACAGGTTCCACACATGGAGGGATCTTTTCCAGAGCAAGGGCAATGGCTTCTTTAACAACCTCAGGATAATACGTTGGGGCGTTTAGTTCCTCTATACACTGTAGTGCTTCATCGAGAATTTGAACACTGAAATATTCTTCAAGCAGAGAGATGGTTTTCTTTTGAAGAACTGCAAGATTTAGTTTTGGTGCAGGTGGCATTGCCTTCTCAGTAGATGTAATTACTGATGCAGCAGGCGCAACAGGCTTAGTATACTGAGGTGCAGGTTCAATTCCTGCACCAAATCCAGAACGGGGTGGGGGAGCACCAGCACCTTGCAACAAGGCAGTATTTTTCCCTGATATAATACCACCACTACCTTGAGGCAAAAGTTTTGAGTTGAGAGATGGTGGTTTGCTGATCAAAGGTGACAGGACACGTCCTGCAAATTGAGTAGGACCTGTACCATCACCTCTTGGCATTGATCGAGAACGAGGAACCTCCCAATTGTCAGTATCAAGGCCCGGCATTCCAGGCATTTTCTTGGTTCCTGGCATTCCAGGCATCATACCCCCAGAACCAGGTCGTGCAACAGGGAAGTCTACAGGGTTCATACCCCCAAGAGCCCCTGTACGACCGTTTCTCATCATTGCAGTTGCGCCAGGACGCAAACCAAGATTCTTCTCTGCCTCTGAATGAATTTCAGTAATGGTCTTAGCTTTCACCTGTCAGTAAAGTGATCAAACTAGACTATCAGATGCTAAGGATAGCCCAGAATATATAAAGGAAATATGCAGCAGTAAACAAACAAGACAACATCTAAAGGGGGAAAAAGGTTCTTTTTATCCAAATAATAATAATCCCAGCCACAAGACAAAGAAGGGGGAGAGAAATAAAGCATTAATAAGATATGAAAATTAACCTCTTCACGTCGAGGGACCCAGTTGCTGGTTCGCAGATCTAAAACATCGCGAACCAAAAACCTCAACCGTGGGGCAAGTTGTTGATTTGTGGTCAACTCCTTCAACCTACTAAAATAGACATCATTGACACGCCTTGATTTTGGGCTCTCATCCAGCTGCTTGCCAATGGTGATAAAAAACTGACATATTGCCTCCACATTCTCCTCAGCTGGGCATGCTTTGCTGTCACTTCCCAAAAGCTCCTGCATCACACAAGAAAGATAGTAAGCCACCAGGCTAATCAATGAACGAAAAGGGAATGTCTGATGGTCTTTCAGAAGCACCTGAACAATATGGTGAACAATCTTTTCAGGCACCATCTTCTGCTTTAAAAGTTCCCCAATAAGGCGTATGTTCCCCAAGGTTCGCAGCTTAACAAGTCGCTCTTTATCCCGTCGTTCCATTTCTAATTCAGGGGCAGTCATCTGCCTAATTTCAGCCCTCAGGTTGTCAGCACCTTCAAATGCCTCCTGACAATGATTCAGAAGTAACCGCTTGAAAGTGATATCTTTACCACCAGGTTCATCAGATGGAAATGGAGGAAGCTTCATGTTAAGGTCAGAGCATAAAAGAGCATACATGGGACAAAATGTAGGTTCCAGCACAGCCTTATCAAAAATCAATGAGATGACACCCTGCCATGCAAACAGAATCCTCAGTTTTACTTACAACAAGAACATAGAAAAGGATAATTTGCTGCTCATCAATAGATTCAAGAAATGTGATAAAAAGGAACCTTCAAAATATCTGGGGTTGTAATTCCAGAGTCAATCAGCTGACCCTTGAGAACATCAAACTTCTCTGGGGTCAATTTGTTCAGAATACTGCACAATAAGTGGAACAGCAGTCATGATAATTCTATAAAGCAATCAATGCAAGCAATTTTCTGAAAGACACTACAAACAATCCTTCTTCAAGACACTACAAACAATCCTTCTTCACAAAGGAGCTTTCAAATAGACAATCCTTATTATACATCCTCACCACAATTTTTTTGGGAAAATGTATCATATGTATCATACGAACTGTGACGTAATATATCGGGGGAGCAATTACCCTTTAACTGTCTTCAGAACACGTTCCTTGTCAGAGAGATTTCCCCTTCGAGCTGACCATGGAACATCAGCCTTAATTAGAGCTGGAGCAGGTCCCACCTGGTTTCCATAGAAGATTGGAACTATGTCATATAGAAGCCAAGAATGCATGCTAAGAGACTATGAACAAAACTAAGGTTCTCTTCAGTAACTTTTGAAACATGATCACCTTTTAATCTTTAACAGATAACATCAAAGCAATTACAACCCACACCACCCATCTACTATACTTGATCACTTGTACCATTAACAGAAAGAATTCAACCAACATCTTATATGCTCCCCGTCCCTTAGCTTCTCATCAACAAAAAAAATAAGTGTTTCCCATCCCTCAAAAGAGAAATGAGTGTATTTTTAAACTTTAAACTACATTTTTCTGTGATTATGAAACTGAACCTCCTACACATCACTAACAGCATCATAATCAATTCATATCAAGTTCAAATTTCATCAAACCAACAAAACTAAAAATTTCTACAGTTATAAGAAATTTGAAGAGATCGTAAGATTTATTTTAAGACATCTGCTAAGAATATGTTACCCCTTGGTTAGAAGTGATTTGAGCCCTTGCAAACTGAAAATTTAGTTGGTCCTCACGAGCACTGAATTCTTGCAGCTTCGACTCAAATCGACTGGAATCCTTCTCTTCTCCAGCAGATCTAGTACGCCAATCACGATTGTCTGTCTCGGAATAACGATTTTGGGACTGAGGTTGCAACTAAAGAATTAAGTAAATAAATAAAATTTCTAGACAGCCATAAAGTTACAGAGAAGAATTATTAGAGAGAAGAATCAAATCCATGAAAAAAGGAACACACAGAACAGGTTGAAACCACAAAAGTATCATTTGCACAATAAATAATATTGTACCAACCAATATAAGCATTATTACTCCCAATAAAATGTACTATTAGGAATCATAACATACAAGGAGAAACTTACATTGCTATCTGCATGACCACCCCAGGTTTGAACCTCGCCATCAAACTCAGACTCAATTTCTTGTTTAATCGTTAAAATATCTTCAGGAATGTCAGCAACCTAAGGAAAGCGTGAGAAGAAACCACTATTTCAAACACTCAACATAACCAATGACCGAATGGAAAACTATTAACAGACTGTTAGTTATATAATTTAGCTAGGGAGTCGATTTTCTAAGCTACATAATGTTATGTCAACAATCTCTCCACTGCTCCATAATAAATGTTAAAAATATATGACCATTAAGAAATACTACTGATAAGCACCTCTTTAAGTTGCAACAGCTGGTCCCGGGTATATCGAACTCGTTCCCAACCTTCAAACCGCAAGTCCCCCGTCTATTTTACAATACATAAATCACATGAAACAAAATATGTAATATGTAATTAATGAATAACAATATGTAATAATGCAAAATTATGTATGCCCTCCTTTAAATATTGTCTACCGGTTTCTCTATGTAACGTGGGTTCTTTATAGACATAAACATACTCATTACATGCCCACCTAAATCCCACTTATTGCTATCTGTCCATATTTACAGCAGGTACACAAACTTAAGTGCCCCACCAAGAATTAGGACAGCTAATTTAAAAAAAAAAAAAAAAATACTCTACTCCATAAAATTTACTCCTTTTAAAGCTTATTAAAGAGTCTGCAGCTTTCAAGTGATGGACAACAGAAAGTCTTACCACTAGTGGTAAAATAATAAAGGACATGTCGCTGTCTTGCCTAGAACAAAATTTAGAAATGATAATACAAGTGGTTGTCTATAACGTATGAGTTAAGATTTTTACAATTAAAAAAAGAAAAAAAAATTTGCATAAAAGCTTACGACAGAAGAACCCTAATCCAAGAATGAGAGAGAAATATTCCAAAAGAACGTTGAATCATCCTTAGTGAATAAAGCACATAAAAAGCCACGTATTCATTCAAATAAAAACCCTAATTCTATAAAAGAACGAAAAAAAAAAAATAGAAAACAAGCTTTTTAAAAACCCTAGATCTGCAAACAACATTATACACAAAAACTCACATTCAGAGATAGAGATGTACATAAATGAGAACTAGGGTTTTAAAAAGGGGACCTTAAAGGCGGGATTTAGACCGCCATGAGGGCGCAGAGTTTCCGAATCAGAAGTAGACGAAGACGAGGAATCGAAACGAGGGGTAAAGAATCTGGGTCCGCGCGGACCACCGCCACCTCCTGGTCTCAAGCTTATTACCGTCTGATCTGCCTGCATACCTTCAAGAAAACTGTTGCTTCAGCGACAGCAAGCGGGAAAAATTAGGGCTTCTGAAGTGGATTGAAAAGGGATGGGTTTAATTATTGGCTTTTAAGAAATAAATTTGTAAATTTAGGGTAAATACAGATAGAGAGAGAGGTTTTTGTAACCTCTCTATCTGTATCTGTATCTGTAAGCTGCTGAGTGAAGAAGAGAAGAGGGTTCCGAGAAACCCTTTTATTCTTTTATATTATTATTTTAAGATTTAATCCTATTGACCCCTGAGCTTTGATTTATTTACTATTACTGCCTTTAAGGTTGATGAAATAACAAAAACTCCCTTCCGTTAAATTTAATGTGTTAAAATAAACGGTATAAGGTCAATTTAATAGATACACATTATTTCATGATAAAAATTCACTAATAACAAGGGAATTTTCATTTTTTTTAAACCAAAGTGTTGGGATAAGTTTATACATACCTTGATTAATCCCCAAAAAATACTTGTGTAGCAACTAACCATCACAACCTCCCACTTAAATCTTGAATACTCAGTATAAAATTTTTATTATTTCATAAACCTTAGAAAAATATTTGTTAATAAGGCAAACCTCACAGCCAACGTGATTTTTCTATTAATCTTTTTTTTTTTTTTTTTTTGTGATAAGGTGTTCGGGTCAACTTGTAGGTACCTCAACTAAACTTCGGACCCTAAAGTTAACAGTCGAGTAAACATCAATGACCACTCCTATTAGAAATCGCGGTGAATCAACTCAAGATTTTTTGGATAATACCCCAAGAGTTCTATTCAACTTTCAATCACTAGGCACCCAAGGGTGGTTTTTTTTTAATTATTAATCCTCATAATGATTTTTGTATTTAAAATGGAATTTACTTCTAAACTTCTTAAAAAAATTAATATAGAAGTTCTTAAATCCTAATATAATATCAAATTTTACATTTTAATAAATATATAAACATACTTCCTATGAAAGCTGGTAATATTAATTTGTTAAAAATGCACATAATATTATGTATATTTGATAGCAATATTAGATTTATTTGTTTTTTATTTAATTTGTACTAATGGCATTCTTCATAATTGTATTTATACAAAGATGTAATTTCTTATATGTTTCTATACATGTAATTAAGAAAATATTATTACTTAATCTTATCTATTTTATCAATTAATATTTCAAAGAAGTAATAGGTTTATTTTTAGACGTAATTATAATTAAAATATTTAATATTAATTTAAGAATTAAAAATGATAATAATATATTTTTTTATTAAAGAAAATCAGACAAATAGACCACGTGGAACATCTGCATCCACTGCCAAACCTGGTTGCAAAGACTGTCCACGCATGTTGCCTAACTTCTCTCTTCCATAACCTTCTGCAACTCACCGACGTTGTTTCAAAGCTCATAACCAATGGCTTCTTCTATGCCTTCCTCTGCTTCTCTTTCTCTACAGCTTTTCATGCTTTCATACAACCCAAAACACACCCCACTTCTTCTTCTTCATGGCCTTCTATGGCTTCTTCATTGACTCTCTCCATCAAATCTTCACTTGGGTCATCTAAATCTGCCTTTTTGCAGCATGGGTTCTCTTTGCATCCGTAACTTTTCCTGGGTTTTTCATGAAAGCGCTCCTTTTGTGTTTTGCCAGAGTGCTACGGAGAAAGACTTTATATGACTTCACCGTTAAGGTAATTTTTTAGCAGTTAATGGACTTTCCTTCTCTTTATTTGTTTTCCTGAAGATTTTAACACCTCCTTTTTATATTTGTACTGCTTCTCTTTGTGTGTAGGATAATAATTAGTTCCTAGGCTTCAAGTTATTGGTACTGTGAAAAATTTCAAATTTGCTCTAGCTTTCAAATCTGTTATACTATAGCTACTTTGTTAAAAGAATATAGTGTGAATTGACAAAGGGAATTAACTGACCCTGCTGCTTGATATTAAAGAAATTTGTACTGATTATATTGCTGAGATTTTTAAGGTAATGCGTGTGTGTGTGTGTGATGGGGATAGTTGACTTGTTTATGGCGTTTTTGATACAGGATATTGATGAGAAGGAAGTTCCTCTTAGCAAATTTAAGGGGAAAGCTCTCTTGATTGTGAATGTTGCTTCAAGATGGTACAATCTCTTACGAGTATTTTGTTGTGAAAATGTTGTGTATTTCAAATTGTTTGTTTGATGTTTAGTACTCAAGGTCTGACTGAAGGATTTTGCTTTGCATCTTAGTGGCTTGACAACGGGCAATTACTCGGAACTTTCTCACCTGTACGAGAAGTACAAGACTCAAGGTGGGCTAAGTTTGAGTGGAAAGAATCCATTTTTATTTGTTATCTGTCTTTTAGTACTTAGTTTGGAGCTAGTGTAGTATGCCGTAGACCTTCTGTTCTGCCTTTTTTATATGTTTCTGGATTCTGGCGGTATTATTCACCAAAGTGCAGATAGAGGATCTGTTCACATAATAGACCACATATTTTTTCTCAGCTCTGCTTTGTGATCAGGATTTATGTAAGATTATCTGTTGATATTTTGATTTGCCTAGAATACTAGTCATGTTTAAAAAAATCAGATTCCAACTGATGGATACCTACAGCATCTACTTGATGTCCTTTTAACTGTGTCTATTTTGTAGTCTTGTGATACTTGTAGTCTGTAAAGGATCAATGTTTAGAGTATGAGTTAACGGTGAGAACTATCACAATTCCATCAAGAAACATGATTATATATAAGCCTAGATGGTTTTATAAAGCTATAGGTAACATTTCTTCAACTAGTGTGAAAATTAAGCCTAGGGAAACTCATTTCTTCCTTGAATGACTCCAGTAAAATCTGTTTGTGTAACTCCTGAGGCAGGTTTTGAGATTCTAGCTTTTCCATGCAATCAATTTGGTGGCCAAGAGCCTGGATCAAATCCTGAGATCAAGGATTTTGCCTGTACTAGATTTAAGGCAGAATTTCCCATATTTGACAAGGTGGGTCAAATGCTTTTCCTTGTGCTTATAACTTGCATGCTAAAGTGATAAGATGAGTCACTGGATAAAGGTTTTATAAAACAGGTTGATGTCAATGGACCGAACACAGCTCCAGTTTATCGGTTTTTGAAGTCAAGTGCCGGAGGATTTTTAGGTGACCTGATAAAGTGGAACTTTGAGAAGTTCTTGGTTGACAAAAATGGTAAAGTTGTAGAGAGATATCCACCTACAACATCACCTTTCCAAATTGAGGTTTGTTTATTCATATATTTCTAATGCTAAGAATGCTATGATCCTTTATGAACTTTTTATTCATTAAGCTACTTAACTGTATATCTTAATAGGCTTTCATTGTTTCCCTACCTAGAATAGGTGCAATGTATTATGACAGCAGATTCATCAAAAAGTTTGTATTCGAAGTTTATAATCTCCTAAATATGATATTAATGTAGAATTGTAATGATATAACAATATTAAATTACTTTGGATACTAAACTTAGGATATAAACTTACACACTCCCCCATACATATGTATGTCTCTGGGCTGTAATGACTTCACCTGTAACTGTGGACATGCAATATAAACATTTTTTTTCAGTAGACATCATGACCATACCTTGTTAATATTTTCTCTGTAATACACAAAGCATGACTAAACATAGGTATAGAATAGTAATTGACTGAAAAATGTTGAATTCTTAATATGATTAGTTTATTTTTAAATTTCCTAAGCAATCAACTACTTCAAAGAAAAAAAATAAATGAATATTTTTGTCAAGTTTATTCTCTGATTCTCCTCTTTATTTGTTACAGAAGGACATCCAGAAGCTCCTTGCGGCATGAGTTTCGAGCTGGTTAGAGTCTGCAGTTTTAAACGAGAGGAATAAATGAGTATATGTAAATTAGAATTTTAATAAAGCATAACAGTTCACACAAATGTTCTTGTAACCTTGCAGGTTTTGTGACAGACAAACATAAAGTTAAAATTGAGTTATTTCTTCTTTTTTCATTCATTTGTTCCTTAACTGCTTATCTCAATTTTTCCCAAGATAAAAGAGGAGCTGATGGTTTCACACTTCTTTGCTTTGAAGCAGTTTCGTGAGCATATTATGTGAACCAGTCTGTTGTTGAATTCCTTCCTCTCCCCCTTAAACCTTTTCAAATTTATTCTTTGTGGGATCAAAATGGAAGTTTATTGGGTGAGTGTAAAACATGTATTCTTGTAATTGTGTTGGATTTTCTTTTTCTTTTATATTGAAACCAGTGCAATCGTGCAGCAGACATTTTCTTTTAAATTGAAAATTTTGCTTATTTTAGTTCTTAAATCTAAACCACTTTGCTTCTCCACGAATCATACTGTGAGATTCTCCATTATCCATTTATTTTAAAGGTGAATAAAGCTGTGGATACCCCGAGAAAACTTTAACATATAATAGAAGAAGAATATCTTAAACCAACTTGTTCCAATTTGTCGAGCTAAAACTCATACCATTTTGTCAACACAATTACAACTGCATAAACCAATTTATGTAGCAAATGATATCGGGAAAATGTTATATTCACAATCTTTTTTTACAAACTTTTTCTTATAATTTTAACGTAATTGTTCGTAATTGGTTAATTTACAATGAGTCTCACCTCAGGTTGTAAGAGAAAATTTATAAGAAAGAATTGTAAGGGTAACATTAATCATGATATTAAAGATTAGCCAGTGTAATTGAAGTTACAGTGTTACGTTGTTAACATCTAAATTTTTTTCAAAGAATTTGACCCCTGGGTATGTCAAAGAAATGGTGGTGGTAATAAATGGTGACAAAATTTGGGTACGTGGGTTGGGTAGATGTGAAATAGTCGTCAGCCATGGCCTCACCTTTATTATATTATATCAAGATAATTGTAGAATGGGTGACTAAGAAATAAGAATTAATTGTGCAGCAAAGTCAAGATCTTGGACGATGCAGAGGCAGCCAGCCCCGTTGGCTACTTCAAGATCCTGGAGTCTAGTCAAATACTTGCCTTCCCAATTCATTCAGAGAATCATGTTCTTGTCCTAAGCCTCAAACATGGAGCCCTTGCAAGACCAAGAACTTGAAGACAAACCTCTCATCAATATCTCCAAACAAACTCCATCAATTTCAAACCAAAGCCAAAGCCAATTCCCCGTACCAGAAACCTGCACAAAAACCAATATTCTCTCGGTCTTTCTTGAGCCCGTTCAATGGCTACAAATGCTATCTTCCCAGCTAAACCCATCTTTCATCTTTGGTATAGTCCTTGTTTATGGTCTCAGTCAAGGTTTTACTGGATCTTTCTTCAAAGTAGTCACAGACTATTACTGGAAAGATGTCCAAAAGGTCCAGCCTTCAATGGTGCAAATCTACATAGGCTTATATTACATTCCATGGATTATGAAGCCAGTTTGGGGTCTCTTCACTGATGTTTTCCCCATTAAAGGGTATCACAGAAGGCCTTACTTCATTGCTGCTGGTGTTCTTGGGGTTGGTTCTTCATTGATGGTTGGTCTTCTTGGTAAGTTGCCAAATGCAGTGGCCTTGGGTTGTTTGATTGGGATGACAGCTGGTATTGCAATTGCAGATGTCACCATTGATGCCTGTATTGCAAGAAATAGTATTGAAGTGAGGGCTCTGGCATCTGATATGCAAAGCCTTTGTGGGTTTTGTTCCTCCGCTGGGGCTTTGCTTGGCTACTCCACTAGTGGTTTTCTTGTTCATCATCTTGGACCTCAGGTCAGCTTTAATTTTCTTGAGAGTATATCTATAGTTTGCAATTCTTTTCCCTGTATAAGCAATTAGCATTTTAACTTAAAATCTGTTTGATGCTTTGTATAGGGAGCATTAGGTCTCTTGGCAATCCCTGCAGCTTTACTGGTAGTTTTGGGTTTTGTGATTTATGAACCAAGATCTACAAGTCTCCATTCTGAGAAGAAAAAGGTTAGATTTTTTTTTCTCATTTTTTTAATTCACCTGATGTTTGTTTTGGTGTATTGTAGCTGGTTCAGATATAAATATTTTCAATAGGCGTAAACTAAGAACTATATGGACAGTTACATCGGGTATTTAAAATTTGATGATAAGAACAGGCCTTTTAAAATTAAATAAAGTTATTCATTGTTTATATTAAGAGCCAACCTAACCAATTAATAATAAATTAGGGGCGTGCTGAAAAACAATACCTCTCACTTTCAGTCATCAACATGACTGTCCCATTGATTTTCTTTTTTTTTTTTTCTTCTAAGAAACTGAACTTGTATTGAAAAAGAGTTACAGAAAGTGGGAAACTCCACAGGAGCCAACAAAATCCTCTATGGAGGGACCTTCGATATTAATAATTTATGATTTATGTCAATTGCCACCTATCCTAGATAGTAACTGTACTGAGAGAAGTAGACCAAAAGAAGGCTTTAAAACGTAAACACCCTTCAGGTTTAGTGTAAGCCTAGATAGACTCAGAGATCTAAAATGTCATTATAATATGATAACATTTTCATCCAAAAGATAACTGCCATTAATCTAATCTGTCATATAACACACCAAATCAAACAGACTGAGCTTGTTTCCTTGATGCCTCTCTAACACTATGGTCTAGTTGGTAGATAACTGTACCAAGTTCTTCTGTTGGCCGTAAACATACTACAACCTAAAGAGGAAATTTCTTGACATGGGTTAACTTTCACTAGTGGTTTGGCTTGACTATGAGTTGGTTTTTCAGTCCACAAACTGTTGGCCAGAAAGTTAACCATGCTCAACCTTAATCAATTGAGATTTGGTTCAGTCTAAAGAATCAAAATATTGCTATTTCTGTCAGAAACATTGTTTTTTTAAACTCTTTATTTTCATTTTCATTCCAATTTATGATTTATATAGCCAATATTAACATCTGCAGGCTGTGGAAAACTTAGAAGTGGCAATGAAGGGCATGTATAAATCAATCAAGTGCCCTCAAGTCTGGAAGCCATCACTATACATGTATCTGTCTTTGGCTCTTAGTATAAGTACTCATGAAGGGCAATTTTATTGGTACACAGATCCTGAAGCCGGTCCTGCGTTCTCTCAGGTTTCTCACTTTCTAGCTTATCTATGGAATTAAAATTAGAGTTTGAATGTTACCCACTGGGATAGAGGATCTGTTTTTTCTCTGACAGATGCAGAGTTTAGTAAGAATCAATCATATTACTCTAAAGCTGTTTTGTCGAGTATTTCTCAGTTCTAGGTCGACTCCTGTGGATAATCAAAGTTAGTTTTTATGCTTAAATGCTGTTCAGTTATTCTTAATCCAAAGTTTTTCTCACTGCAGGAGTTTGTTGGGGTAATTTATGCAATTGCTGCAGTGGCTTCTATGGTAGGTGTTCTAATCTATCACAAGACTCTAAAAGACTATCCATTCAGGAACCTACTCTTGTTTGCTCAGATCCTTTATGGCATGTCCGGAATGCTCGATCTGGTTTTCATCCTCCGGTGGAATTTAATCCTCGGTATTCCTGATTATTTCTTTGTTATCATGGAACAATGTGTCTCTCATATCATCAGCAGAATTAGATGGATGCCCATGATTGTATTAAGCACAAGGCTTTGCCCTAAAGGCATCGAAGGAACTTTCTTCGCACTTTTAATGTGCATCGATAGCCTTGGTTCACTCTCCTCCAAATGGGGTGGAGGCATAGTTCTTCATATGTTAAATGTCACAAGGACTGATTTCACAAATTTATGGTTGGCTATTCTGATAAGAAACATTTTGAGACTTGCAACACTAGGTCTGATTTTTCTTGTCCCTAAGGGTGATCAATCCTCTGAACTGATTCCAACTGATATTTTAACAAAGAACTTAGATATAACTCCTGACGACGAAGGCCTGCAGCTTGTGTCCATCAATGTGAAAAATGCAGTTGCTTAAGAATCGGTACAGAAGTAAGCATTATTCAGAGTGAACAATTTTTGTGAGGTAGAAGAAAATTTGTTGAAAGCCATAGCTCAAACTCAACTGAATACTTTTGGTATACTTTAATGTAAAGGAGCATCAATTCTTTCTTCTTCTGTTAGCTTAATCTTAACTTTCTCTTCCAAATGAACGCTGTAAAGATTCTTCATACAATTGACTTGTTCTCCAGAAGTGTTTCTATTCATATACATGAAAATAATAAATAAATAAATAATCAGAATGCAGTATAGAAAAACATATATATATATATATATCCAAGAATAAGAAGAAAAAGAAACTATTTAGTATTTAATATAAGAAAACAAAATATTATTAATTATTTTGTTTTAGTCTTTAATAATGGGTGCCACACCAAAGCTATTACCAGACATAACGTACTTGACGGCGCCGTTTTGACAAGTCAATTTGGCGTCAACGTCTTGTTGCAAAGGTTCCTTTTTGAACCTCTTTAACCTTGTGACTTTCTGGTTTGTAGCCACACGCCATCTCTCTCTCAGTCCCTGAGAAGCCGAGAATCCGCTCTCCCTCTTTATCTAAAATGGTAATCTGCTATTTTTCGCCTCTTCTGATTGTGATCTACTGTAGTAATTTCACTGTACTTTTCTTAATTTTTAATTCCTGTTTGAACTAGGGTTTTCTTCCTTACTATCTTCCTTCTTTCTTTTTTCACGTCTAGTTTCATTAAATTCTTCAATTAAAGGCTTTTTATATGTTTCCAGGTGAAAAATGGAAAATATTCTCCGATTTTTGAGTAATTATTATGTGTCAGTATTAGTTTTTATTTTTAATTCTTGCATACATGTTAACCATCGTTGAACAGACTGATCTTTGGCATGCGTCTCAGCTTTATTTGAAGGTACTGGAGTTTGACTGGAGGCGACTTCTTCTTCTGTTTTTTTTTTTTTTTTTTTTGATAGTAAATTGTTTGGATTGTGAGCTTTGCTTTATTTTTTGCTTGTGGGTTTTGGTTTTGGCTAGGTTTTAGGAGATGTAAAGTAGGGTTTGACGGCTGATTCTTTTTTATGCTGCGACAATAGAGTTTTCCTTACATTTGTATCTAGAAAAAATGGGAAGTGGAATTGCTAATAGTCTTTGTTGTGCAGCTTGTTTGACTGCAGAAACTTGGCAATACTTTTAGGTTAGGGTCAACTTGTATAGTTGTGTCGATAGTCTCTTGACTTCTGTTAGAAGTAACTATGTTTTGTTTGGCAAGTCTAAAGAGTGTCATTTTGTGCTGGATTTTGTGTTGGAGGATTATTGAGTTTTAGGCGAGATTTGGTAACCATATCTCCTTCAAGGGAGAGTTATGGGAAGTGGTTAGCTCTTTCATGGATTATTTTGCAGCTGTTTTGTAAAGCCTTTTCCACTAATATGTGTTTATCTTGTTCATGTGCTGAAAATGATTTTTGTCCTTGTGTGCAGGCTAATAAGCACACCATTATTCTGATGCAGACTTCTCAGAACAGGGCGACAAGAACATTTATGGATTATGGTTCCATAAGTCAAGCTATGGATGGTATGTTTTACATAGGTTGATGTATTTATACACTAATCATCACCATTGTTATGTCCACTGAGGAAGCATTTTTATGTGCAAAGGTGTCAATGAGTGAACAAATAGTGTAGTGTTATTCAGTGTACAGTCTGATCTAAGCAATATCCGGTTGATTCACCGGAGATGAAGAGTTTATACATCTCTTATCAGAAGTTCTTTATATTCTTGTTCATATTCATTAGAGACTATACTTCTGGAAATATACAGGTATATGCGGACTATATGAAAGGAAGCTTAGGGAGTTAAATCCAGCCATCAGAGACATCACTTATGATGTTGCAGATCTTTACAATTTCATTGATGGCCTTGCAGACATGAGTGCATTAGTGTAAGTTTCCCTTTCTCTTTTTCAATAAGCACTATGATGCTGGCAACTGAACAACGTTCACAAATCTGTAGTAATTATCAAGCTTATAATATCTATCACATTTTTCTGCTTGTGCTTTTGGAAGTACTTTTTTCGAAGAAAGTACTTTCAAAAGCAAATGAGATCTTGTTTAAAGAAATGGAGTTGGATTGCATGTGAGGCACTTTGAGGCCCATAGCAGTGAAGGGTTAGCTCACTGCATATATTTGTGTTGTCTCTCCTTTGATGGATTGCCCATAGAATATTCCTATTTCTGAACCAGAAAACTATAAAGAACTGAAAAAAACTAATTGTTACTCTTTAAGGTATGCATAACTTTAAAATTTTCAGCCATTAAGGTTGTGTGCATGTCTTGGTTTTTGATGATGGCTTGGTGGGTAGCTGATAATTTTCTTTTTGTCTCATATTTGCAGTTATGATCACTCAGTCCAGGCTTATTTGCCATACGACAGACAGTGGATCAAACAGCGAACCTTTCAACACCTTAAGAAAATGGCGCATTAAATGACACATATTCGGCAGCTTATTCTCTAATTGTTTCCAAAATTTTCTGTCCGACATTAGGGGTATGAACAAAGTGTAGAAACAGAGTCTTATGGACTGTTGTGCTCTTGAACTGAAGGTCGTATAATATTTGACAGTTGTGGTATCTCCCTAAAGAGCAAATGTAGCTTTCCGCCGAAGTTCCTGGTGAAATGTAAACTGGTGTTTGTTTTTATTAGTGTGCTTTATAGAAAGATAGCCAGCATCTATCAAGCTTGGCCTTTCATATTGGAGCTATAATTTGCTTTTTTTTTTTTTTTTTTTTATGATATACCTGCGAATATATTTATTTTACCTATTCGTGGGTTATTTTATTTTTATTTCAACATTTTGGGAATTATAGATCCCAATGTCTGACCTGCGGTCAATTTTGCCAATCCTCATCGGCATATAAGTGACACATTTGGCAAGTTGGTGGGCAAAACATTGATGGAAAGTAACAATCTATGAACCACCGGCCTGGTTGGGTGAGACAATAAGAACATTGGAATGTTTACCTTTAACTTAAAGGTCTCGAGGAATTTATCGAGGTATGTGTAAGTTGGGTTAAGACATTTTTGGTCACCATAAAAATGATTTCCCTCGGATGTTAATACTTAATAAGAGTGATCATTGAAGGGTTTATTCAGTTATTAATTTCAGAGTTTTGGGGGATTAGTCAAACTATACGCAAAGGGGTTCGGACACTCATTTAAAAAATGATTCCTTTCTATTGTTAACAGTGGTCATTGGAGGGTTTACTTAATTATTGATGAGGGTTTACTTAATCATTGACTATAAAGTCTTGAGAGATTAACCGAGTTGCGCTCAAACTGGTTTACAACTTATTATAAGTTTATTACGCTGAAAATGTAATTTAGAGATAATTACATTGCCATATAGGTGGCAGTGTAATAAATCATGTAATTTGTAATAACGTTGGCTCCGTTTGGTTCACAATTTTGTATTTTTGGGAAAAGTTTTTTGAAAAAAAGTTAAAAAAAATTGAATTGGTCGGGTATTACGATGTAGGATTTACAAATTGTAAAATACCCCTTATATTCGTTTTTTTACAAAACACTCCTTATAATAAAACATTAAAAGTTAACAAAAACACCCTCAATTTACCCTCAAATATGGACAGCCGGCCACCACCGCCGGAGGGCGGCCGGAGTCACCGTAACAAAAACATTAAAAATATTTAGGGGTATTTAATTGAATTAACAAATTTAGGAGGTTTAAAAAATGTTGAATAAAGTTAAATAATATTGTGAGTTTTTAGATATTTTACTGTTTAACTTTTTTGGGAATACTAGTATTCCCAAAATCCAACCAAACCAAGCCGTTATACACATTACAATTTCACGTATATGGGTTTGGTTTGGTTTTGTTACCGCGCCCTAATGCAATTCTTGAAGTTTCTACCCAAACACGTGGCCCAATCGGCTCAGTGCTTGCTGCTGACGATGCAAGTATATAGCAGTCTCACTTCAATTAACCTTTTATTTAATTTAATTTATTAATTTTTTTTTTCACACTCATTTCTTCTGATGGTGTATCGATTCAATAGCTCCGTCTCAAAGTCTCAACTCAAAACCCACAATCTCTAACCCTGAGAAGTTACAGTGTTCGAATCGCTCTACTAGGTTTGTGCTCCTCAACCTGTTTTGTTGCTTGTCATATTCAAATTACGTTTGAACTTCTTTTTTTAATTTTTTTTTTTTTTTGGTTTCGATTGAGCCACGAACCCTAAATTTCCCTATTAATATTAGCTTATGTTCTCTTATTGATTCTTCGAAACTCACTACGTGGAGGTAAAATTGTTTAATTAAAACTGCAGAACCCTAGATTTATCTTCTCTTTCAGAAAATTTTTATAGATTTTGATTGGTGTGTTCACTGATTTATTATTAGTATTTTTAAAGATTTATCATGGGTTTTGAATTTCTATCCAATTTATTGCAGAATTGTTTACGAGAAGTTGGCTACTTGAAAATGAGTTCCTTCTCTATTACGCGGAAGAAGACTCCTTTTCAGAAGCATAGAGAGGAGGAAGAGGCTAAGAAAAAGGTATGTGATTTTGGATTTCAAGCTCCTGGGTATTGTGTTTTGATAAGCTGATAGGTGTTGATCGGTAAAGAAATTAGAATAACTAATAGTCTGATTGTATCAACTTTATATGTGCTCTCAGAGAGCAGAGGATGAAACAGCTCGGTTGTATGCGGAGTTTGTAGAGTCATTTCAAGGGGATTCTGCTCCTGGGTCAAAGTCTTTTGTTCGAGGAGGAACAATCAATCCCAATGATAAATTGAAGGATTCTGAAGGTCAGTGTGAACAAGTAACTCTACATTTGCCTTTTGCTATTACTTATATTTACAGTTATTTCTGTTTCCAGTGTCAATGTATATTCTTTTTTCATTTCACACTATGGATTAATAGAATAGTTTTTCTATTATTATGGGGACACATTAATAAAAATATGGACCTTTCTTATTCATTCGCGGATGGCAGGTGAAAAGTCCAAAGATGGGGTGTCTGTACCAAAGAAGGGAAGTAGGTAAATAAATGCTTTTAATTAACAATGCTACGCTACAGTGCTAATGCTTTTGATGAGGCATCATGAATAAGAAAAAAATTGGTTAATACTCAGATATAGCCTTTTGTTACCGAGGTCTTAAATATAACAAACTTGGAGAATTTTATTTTGTTATTCATTATAGCTGAAGACATTAGGTTGCGCAGAATCTTTCTTTTGATGCTGGCATGTTAGTATATGAAAAAAATTATCTGGAGAAAGAAATTCTAAGTTTTGGTAATTAAGAAGTTGCCATTTCTTGGCCTTTTATTATTTTCTTTTTCTCATCTTGTTTGTAATTTATGTATGTTTATGGATTGCTCTCCTTTGTATTAATATTGGAGATTCTAGAACTTGGAATTCACACTTCTCCATTGATATTCTATTCTTATTGTTCTCTTTTATGCTAATGTTCTGATGGGTTGGGCCATTAGGACACTTCACTTAGGACTTTTTGTAGTGGTTGTGTCAATGTTGATGTTTGTTGCAAAGACTATTGTTGAATTCATATGTTGCTCAAGAAGAGTAAGATATCTATTCCTTTTTTGGGGCATTGCAGTTTGCCCAGTTGAGAAGTTCATGTTACTGTGAGCTAGGGGTGTGCAAAAGAACCAGCTGGAACCGGCTGGAACCCGGGGTTTTGATTTCAGTTCCTACCTGGAACCGGCCCTCATAGGGTGGGTTCCGGTTGTAGAAATCAGGAACTGGCCTGTTCTGGTTCCACCCCTGCAGGAAACGGAACCGAGATCTGGGTTTCCGGGTAGGAAACGGGACATAATTGTAATTTTTGTAAACTATCAGGGGTGTATTTGTAATTTTTAGAGGGTTTATTTGTCTTTTTTTTAAAAGTGAGGGGTAAATAAAGTTAATCCGAGTACCCGGAACTGGAACCTATGTTTGAATTTCTGATTCCTGGCTTCTAGGAACCGGAACCGGAACTGGAACTGGTTTCGGTTCTAAATCCAAGGAACCGGCCGGTTGCGGTTGCGGTTCCTTTGAATTTGGGCAAGTACCCGGACCCGTCCACCCCTATTGTGAGCCATGATTTGCATGAGACCATAGTTTGTAGTTTATCCTATCTCTAGTTGTGCAGAGTATTATGAGAAAGGAAGAAATTTATTTAAGTGTTGAGGGAACTATTTTTGTTGCATTTCCAGACGTATTTTATGGTAAATAATCTTATCAAGGATTGATGTGGGACAAGATCAAGTTTTTGGCATTTCTTTGAGCTTCTTTCTCAAAAGACTTTCAGGACATCTTTTTTATCCTAGTTGTTTAGTGGTAGTAAGTTGATTTGGTATTTTAGGATTTGTCCATGCCATAGCATTTCTCTTTTTTTGGGTTTCTTTTTTCACAGGTTCATGGTACTCTTTTTAAAGCTTCAGCCCCTTTTTAGATTTGTAGAGGTGGATTTCTGATTCACTATCTAAGTTTTTTTACATTAATATGGATATCTATGTTTCCTATCAATAAAAAGAAAAAGAAAAAGGAATGATGTTATAGATACTGAAAAATGCTCTTTGAGCACATTAATTGCCTTTTGTTTGTCAAATATGATAAGAATGATTTGATTCATCAAATTATAAACTAGTTTATTTGCAAGTATTCACGTTAATGAAAATTTGATAAAGACGTATATTTAGTTGTGTTTGGCAGTGCTTAATGCACATAAAAAACTTGCAGCAATAATACATATAGAAAATCAACCTAGAGATTATCCCAAAGAATGGTGTAGAGAAGTCTTGTTCTCATATAAATAGAACAGGGAAACACATGGGAGATTTTGGTGTCATGGAAGTTTATCGCGATATCATTTATGCAGGTATGTTCCATCTTTTATTCCACCTCCTTTGGCGGCCAAGGGAAAAGAATCAGAAAAGAAGGTTAGTATTCTAATAGTATTTGTAGCACTCATTTATATTGTTCCCAAGTTAGTTTTCTGGTCTTGTAATATGCATAGTTAATTCTAAATTTTGGCATATATTATGTAGAAGGAGGAGGATAGGCCGAAGGAGAAGGAGAAAGAGAAAGGGAAGTCTCGGAACATAGATCATTTCATGGAGGAGTTGAAGCATGAACAAGAGATGAGGGAGAGGCGAAATCAGGAACGTGAACATTGGCGTGACGGGCGTCATAGTGAAAGTTCTGCTGTAAGTGTTTTTCTTTTGGATTGTTGTGGGTTATTTAAATCTATGAATACTAGCAATTTTAATTTCATCTGATTATAGTGCAAAGATTACTAAAAGAAATTGGTGCATTACTGTTTTCTCTCTTTTTCTACTGCCACCTCCAAAATTTGTTTTGTGTGTCAATACATAAATCATGTTCAAGCATGGTCTGCATCCTTTATTCTTATGCAGATGCGTAGACATATCCTTACATGTATCCATTGTGTAGTTTGTGTACTTAATGATCTAAGTGTTTGTGCTTTAGAAGTCTTTTGCGTTGCTGCAAATGCATGTATCTGTACCACATACTCATTTTAATATATATTTTTATCAGATTTTTCCCTGTTAGATGTTGATTTACACTTAGCACGTATTCATCTCAAACATAAATGAACATGTTACTAAGTTTTATCTTTTTCAGCCATCTAGCCGATTCGATGAGCTGCCCGATGACTTTGATCCAAGTGGAAAGCTTCCTGGATCATTCGATGATGGTGATCCACAGACTACAAATCTGTATGTTGGAAATCTCTCCCCACAGGTGGTTTTCTAATTTTTAAGTCCTTGTGTCATTACTCCAATGTGGGTCGGCTTTGCAGACCGGAGATAGTAATTATTGTCTAATTTATCTAGGTTGATGAGAATTTTCTTCTGCGGACTTTTGGAAGATTTGGGCCTATTGCTAGTGTGAAAATAATGTGGCCAAGAACAGAAGAGGAGCGAAGACGGCAACGAAATTGTGGCTTTGTAGCCTTTATGAATAGAGCCGATGGGCAGGCTGCAAAAGATGAAATGCAAGGTTCGGTTTTATAGATCTTCATTAATTTTTTTTTTTTTTTTTTAAAAGAAATAGTGCATATCATTTTTTATATGCTATACTTGTGTATTCTCTTCATTAGGTAGGTATAATATCAGAGAAATTTTGCTGTCTCGTAAACGTCTATGTTTATGCAATTGTGCTTTTGGGAATGGTGGATTTATATATATGACATGAAATCATGGACACTGCTGCTCTTGGTTGCCATCTTTTTTTCTAATTTATATTGAAGGATAAAAAGGTGTATTTTTGGGCTCTCTTCCTGCAAGTTATAGTTGCTGTGGTATGAGATTATTAGTATGGCATTCAAACTTTTGATCATTTATCAATTGGATCTTACGTGTGCAATTATAACATTAGATAGATGGCTCTTTATGTTCTATAAATGACTTTGTATGGCAAAAATGATAGTTTTGTATATGATTGATTTTAATCTTCTGGGAAATGTGGAAACATTATTTGAAGATTTTAATATTTTATGATTCTGCTGAATGCTCTCGGGCAACAACTATTTTTACATGCATTCGGTTAATGAAATGACAAGAGAGACTGAATAGATATATTTTCTGTTATAGGAGTTGTTGTTTATGAGTACGAGTTGAAGATTGGATGGGGAAAATCTGTCGCCCTTCCTTCACAAGCACTACCTGCTCCTCCGCCTGGACAGATGGCCATCAGGAGTAAGGAGGTATGTTATGCTTTCAGTAGAACCTTGAAAGTTTGTTTTTCTTATTTTATAGATCCATTTTTCCCATTAAATTGATGCTTTGGGACACATTTTTCAAACATTAATGAAGAATTGTCTAGTATTGCTATATTGGGATCTTAAGCGTGACTGGTCAATTTACAAAAGCTGCTCAATTATCTATGTTAGTACTCCTGAAGCATGTTTGATTCTGTTGTGACAGGGTGCTACCGTGATCTTATCTGGTCCATCAGGTCCACCAGTGACTTCTGTTCCAAATCAGAACTCTGAACTGGTAAGATTTAATTCTGTTGGTATTGTTTTACAGCTGTATGCATTATGAATATGTAATAAATCGCAACGTGAAATCCTTAGTGAATCTGTTTTGCTGGCATCTGGGTTCCTTATGTTCTGTTTTGAGTTAATGCACTTTCTTATTTATTTATTATTTTTTATAGGACTTCTTTTATGTTCTTTTTTAATACTGTCATTGGATCTTGGAATACTATGCTACTTTTGAGCTGTAACTTTCTGCTTTTGAGATCTATTTTCATATATGGTCCTTCAAGGCAATTAGTGTTTCTCCTGATTCCTAAAAATAGACCTTAGTTTATATGCAATGCTATAGTTGTTTGGTTTCTTGATTCATTATATTCTCTCATGATATTTTGTTGGCCAAGTTGTTTGTGGGTTGATGTGATACTTGATCTTTTTAATCAAGGAGAAATAACTCTTTGGGTTATCATTATTTTAACCATGAATTGCCTTATGGCTTAGGTATTTTATGGCCCTTTGTTTCTTTTTTTCTGCACAAATTTTAAGTAGGTGATTGGAATTTCTGGATAGGATTAATTTTCTTTATTGTCTGGTCTACCATCCTTTTTTTCTTTGCTGAATGCTTGAGAGTAAACCATCAAGGTTTGATTAAGTGTCTTAAGTGACGTTTGGCAGATTGGCCCATCTTCATCTCTACATTTTCCATGAATCATGGTTTTGTAAAAGTTGCTAACTGCACATAATAGAGTATATAGAGTTTATATGTACTTCGTCTTTAAACTGATTTTTTTTTTTCTAAATTAGTACATTCTGCTGATCACTTGATTGGGTTGCCCAGGTTCTTACACCAAATGTTCCTGATATAATGGTTGTTCCACCAGAGGATCATCATCTACAGCATGTGATTGATACAATGGCTCTTTATGTTTTGGATGGAGGATGTGCTTTTGAACAAGCTATTATGGAAAGGGGTCGTGGGAATCCTCTTTTTAACTTCTTGTTTGAGCTTGGGTCAAAGGAGCATACTTACTATGTTTGGAGGTTATACTCTTTTGCACAGGTATATTCTGTTGTATGACTAAATAAATATCTCTGATTCTCAAGATTGTTTTAGAATTTTGGGCATAATAATAATTAATACTTCTCAGACTATGATGGTGCCGTTACTGTTATTGCACTTGTGAAGTTGACAGTTGTAATAGTGCATGTCAATTCTGTGATAGAGGGTACAACTGTGTTGATATATGTGTCTTTGAACTGAATTGTTTTGTATCTGCAGGGTGATACTCTTCAAAGGTGGCGAACAGAACCTTTTATCATGATAACTGGCAGTGGAAGGTAATGGAATTCCATCATCATGTTTCAGTGTGATTCTGTGTCTAATTACCTTAGAAGTTTTTGAATTTATCAATTTACTATGCTGTATTAACCACGTGATATTACTTGCTTTTACCAGATGGATGCCACCCCCCCTGCCGATTGCAAAAAGCCCAGAGCATGAAAAGGAGTCTGGCACCACATTTGCTGCAGGAAGAAGCAGGGTGCTTGTCATAATTTGGCCTGGATAATTAAATAATTCTTCTTTTGCGTTACATAATTGTAGATTATAGTTTCTTAGTCATTTCATAATTCATTTTCCTCATTAACATTTCCAGCGTGTGGAACCAGAAAGAACATTAACTGATTCACAGAGGGATGAATTCGAGGACATGCTACGTGCATTAACACTGGAGAGAAGTCTGATAAAAGAAGCTATGGGTTTTTCCCTAGATAATGCTGATGCCGCTGGAGAGGTAACTTGCGTTTACAAAGAAATCACAAATCTGGTATTTGGCACGGTGTTCTCATTTGTTCATATGATAGTTGCAATCATTCTTTTGTGGACTTTCGACTGCTTTTGCCTCAATGACATATCCATGAGATGTTATTGAACTTTGAGAACATGAACAGAGCTTTGTTAACTTGAGCGTGAGAGTTTTGAATAGATCAGTTCTGCATGTCATCTCCTGAGCTCTTCACTGTGAAATTTAGACGTATTTGGTGGTTTTTATCTTGCAGATAGTCGAAGTCCTGACAGAATCATTGACTCTTAAGGAGACCCCTATTCCAACCAAAGTAGCTAGGCTCATGCTCGTCTCTGATGTTCTCCACAATAGCAGTGCTCCTGTAAAAAATGCATCTGCTTACCGTACCAAATTTGAAGCAACATTACCTGACATAATGGAGAGCTTTAATGACTTGTATCGTAGTATAACTGGAAGGATTACTGCTGAGGCCCTAAAGGTGAGCAGTAATGGCAACTTTCATTTTGACTTCCTGTTGTATTTTTCATTTGTTCTGCTTCTGGTTTTGATGTGATAATTATTTGAGTTTCGGCAGGAACGAGTTTTGAAAGTATTGCAAGTATGGTCAGATTGGTTTCTGTTTTCAGATGCATATGTGAATGGATTACGAGCTACGTTTCTTCGGTCCGGGAATTCAGGTGTGACTCCTTTTCATTCTATCAGTGGTGATGCTTCAGAAATAGAAAAGAAAACTAGTTCTGAAAATACAAGTGATGGGGGTAAAGCCAACCAAGATGCTGCATTGGCAATGGGCAAAAGTGCAGCTATGAAGGAGTTAATGGACCTTCCCATTGCTGAGCTTGAAAGACGTTGCAGACATAATGGATTGTCTCTTGTTGGTGGTAGAGAAATAATGGTTGCACGATTGCTGAGCCTGGAAGATGCTGAAAAGCAGAGGGGCTACGAACTGGATGATGACTTGAAACTTGGTCAGGGCCATTCAACTTCTGGCAGATATCCAAGTGGTCGGAAAGAAATGAATGTTGAACCTGAGCCAGTGGGATTTTCAGGATGGAACCGTTATGGGGAGGATGAGAAGCTGTCACAGGGCGCAGGTTCTGTACCTTTGGCTGCAACCATACCTATTCCACAGCCTGAGCTAAAGCCTTTCACAAAAAAAGAGAAAAATGATCCTGTTCTTCCAGCCTCAAAATGGGCTGTTGAGGATGATGAAAGTGATGACGAACAAAAGAGAAGTTTGGGGTTGAGCTACTCTTCTTCTGGAAGTGAGAATGCTGGTGATGGTCTTAGCAAGGCTGATGACATGGAGCTTGCGACTGATACCAGCATTCTTGTACAATCTGACAGTGGAATGAATGAAGAGCAAAGGTCGTGTTGTATTTCCGCCTCCCTCTCTTAGCTTAAATTTTTGTTCTTAGAAATAAAGTAGCTTAGTTAATGCTGATTTTCTTTTTTGGTTTTACAAGACAGTTTATTACACCACCCCTTCCTCCTTCCCTTTTAAGTGAAGGTAGAAGTTTGTTTCCATGCGAAACAAATTTGATGATTCCATTGAGTCTTCTTCGAAATCCGACTTTTTGCTATTCTGTAACCCATTATTTCCTTTGTGATGCCTGACTGTGCTTATGTTACTGCAGACAAAAGTTGAGACGTTTGGAAGTTGCTATTATAGAGTATCGTGAATCCCTTGAGGAGCGGGGTATCAAAAGTACTGAGGAAATCGAGAAGAAAGTTGCAATCCATCGCAAGCGGCTAGAGTCTGAGTATGGCCTATCAGATTCTAATGAAGGCGGGAACAGTATGTGCCTATAAGCGAGACTGATTCTTTTGATATGGAGTAATACTACATCCACAACCTTTTTTATACAAACTTTCTCTCACAAATCTATATGGCAAAAGATGATTGTGTGAAAGTTTATTTCTCTCACATAACTTTGTGAGAGAGTTTGTATAAAAAGGTTGTGAGTGTAGTATTATTGTTTGATATAATGTTGATTAAATTTATATCCTACCACTGTCTTTGTTTCAAATACTGGTTTAGTTTTTGTGCTATTTATGTATTGCCTTTTCTGCTATTTATGATTTTATGATTAGGTAATTAGTACATACTGTTTTAGAGGCCATTGATGACATCTGGAAAATTTGCTGTTTATGTACCTGTTTAGGAATTTTATGTCACAAGTAAAGCTTAATTTTTCTTCATTAAATTCTGGTTGGAGGTTTAACTAAGGTTAAACTAACACGTCTATTGGTTTTCTCTTTGAATCTGCAGAGAGGAGGGATAGAAGGGACGATGCTCGTGACTCTTTAAGAAAACGACGCCGCAGCCAGAGCCGAAGTGAGAGCCCACCACGGAAATCAAACAGGGAGAGGGAGAAGGAAAGTGATTTAGATAGAGATCGGGAAAGGCATAGGGACAAAGATAGAGCTCATGATTTTGAATGTGAAAGGGGGAGAGAACGTCGTGAAAAGAGTGGAAGCAAAGAGAGGGATGATCACGACAGAGACCGAAGCAGGGACAGGGATAGGGAGAGAAGGAGACGGATAAAATGAGTCTTATGGCTTATGGAACAGGCTAAGTTTGTTGCTACTTAAGAAGAAAGAGTTGAGAGTGTCTTCACATCTTTTGGGTCATCAAAGTTTCTGGGTCTATGACATGGAAAATCTATTTTCAAATGATGTGAATAATTAACTTTAACATTTATTCCCAGTGACAATTTGTGAGAGGAAATCTGTCTCTTGCAAAACATTTTGTAGTCAAATGTTCTTGTAAGATTTATGCATCATGGTTATAATTTAGTAATTAAATTTTTTTTTTTTTTTTTTGGGAATTTATCAAGCTCTCTATTTTAAGGCTTCTCTAGTTACATGCACTGCGACCATTTCGATGCCACTAAAAAGCTCTCAATCAGGCAGCAGTAATAGATGGATTTTAATTGATTTGTTGAACAAACGGCCTTGAGTGGAAGTAATTAAACTAATTCAAGTCGCTGCAACGCATATTTTCGATGTTCTTTGGATAATATATACACTATACAGGCTGAGGCTATAACCTCTGTATATTTTATCATATTGTGTCACAAGCAAATAATATGATACTCCACTGGGATATATCATATATGCTACAAAATTTGTTTACAATGCTAAAATCTAATTCTGCTCAAACAAACTTTTCTAATCTAGGTCCATACCTTAAACCTTGTGAACTAAAAGATGAGAGTTATGGCAAGATAAAATTTTGTTACACAAAATCTGAAAGGCTGCTACTATGGGCGAAGCTTTCTAAGTAACCACTTTTTTCGCAATGTAAAATCCAATGCTACGAACGTCTTTGCTTTTCTTTCATCTTCTAAGAGATCACAAGCATCCAGCAATAACTCATCATCTATATCTGGTATAGCTTGAAGTGCATTAATAGCACTTTCTATTGCTATGTGGTTCTTATTCCCTTTCTTGCTCACTAATGATGTGGGTATGCCGGTCATCTCAGAAACGCCATTTTGCATCTCCTTGCCAGTTTTCTGCACTTTGTTCGACTGTCCAGGGACAGATGGCAATGAAATTGGCCGCTTTCTATGTTGATCGGATATTTGATCATCTTCACCCCAACATTGTAATTCTCCAGAGACTCCTATTTCTAGTTCAAGTGTATCATTATGACTCTCAACTCCTATATCCTGCCCTTCTTGTCCTCCATTTGACACTTCATTCCCATAAATCTTGCATAAATCACCAAAATTGCCCAAGTACTTATTTCTGTAGGAGGCTGCGTTTGGATAGTCCTGCAAAATTAAATACACAAACTTAACAAATGATAGAAGGAACAACAAAAGTTGAATTTGGAAAAATGACATCTCAGTTCTATTGTCAAATCGATAGTCTTATGCAGGAAGGTAAGATAATCAATAGAATGTGGTTACAAGTAACAGCCTCTGGAACATGAGTTATTTAGCAGTGAACATGAGGAATAGGGCCAGGATAATACAGTGACACCTTGATATAAGCTTCCCAGACAATGTCATCACTGATTATCATTTGTTGAGCTTCATCCCAGAAAAACCTGCTATGCTGGAGAAGATTGCAGATGTCTTCATGCTGTTTCATCAGGTAGATGTACTGATTTTCTAGAATGTATTTGTCACACTGAAGTCCAAATTTCTCATTGAATGCTTCAACCATGTGAACCCATGATTGCTCATTAAAAGTGTGATTAATCTTATTTCCTTCATTCAACTGCTCCAACATAAGGTCAATAAAATAACGTTCCATTAATGGTGTCCATCCAGTTTCAAAAGGGTCAATACTGGTAATGAGATGGTCATTTTTTTCAAAACCTGCAAAATTGACAAAACTTTGAACATGCTATTCATCTAAGCATTAAAACAGTTCCAAATAGATGGAGCTCAAACTCTTTCCACGACCAGGAATCATGCTTAAGTTCTAAAGTATGTGGTTAAAGGAAAAAAAAAAAAAAAGCAGTATCATTACGGCATTTAAAATATTATTCTGTTTCAGGAGACAGTTCTGTTTTTGTAGGTTTTCAAGAGGAGCACTGTAACTCTAAGAGGATTCAAATTCAAGATCTGATTCTTTTGCCCCAGATCAATAAAACATCCAATCAAATTATCACAAGTCAAATAAAATATTTACCAGTCATGAGAACAGGAATTTCACAGTTGGAGTCTATATTTTGAGCCAAACGATTGTATCTTCCATCATAGATTTCTTCTCCAAATATCACACAAAGTTTAAGATAGCTTGGCACAGTTTTCACTCTATATGATCGAGCATCAGGATGTTCCTGAATGTGCAATATGTAAGAGACAGAAGAACAGTAATTCTTATAATCTAATTAAAATAGAGAGCAGCACACCTTAATATAAGCATCCCAAATATGATCTTCAGCAGTTACCATATCTCGTGTCTCGTCCCATGAGAATCCACTGTGCTGAAGAAGATTCTTTATTTCATTGTAAAGCCTCCTCAAATGTTTGTACCGGTTCTTCAAAACATCTTTGTCATGATGAGAAAGGAATTTCTCGTTAAAGGATGTAATCATGTCGCTCCAAGCCTGACTTATGAAAGTCTGGCCAAGTTTGTTTCCTCTGCGCACCTGGTCTAGTAATAAGTCAATGAGATAACGATCCATAGGTGGTGTCCAATATGTTCTTGTTCGATCATTACCAGTAGGGGTTTGGCTCCCTTTTCCTTCACCTACAGACACTAAAAACTGTTTGTAAGAGTAAAATATTTTGCACCATGAGACTGTCGGCAAGAGATTGTGGACCAAATTTTACATCCTACAAATATGCAAGAATTTCAAACAGAAGTAATCAAAACTTAGTGAAAAATAACAGTAACTCACCAGCCTTTATTCCTACATTGCCACTCTCCGGCTCATTGTCCTGATGCAAACGACTGCTAATTTCATTGCCAACTGCATCCCCGTATATAAGAGCCAAATCAGTGTAATTTGGCAAGGTTTTCATCCTGTATGCCCGAGCATGTGGATGCGCCTACGTTCAATTTATGTATATACCCATTATTAAAGAAAGTATAAAAGATAAAAGAATGACAAAATTTTCCAACCCGTGTACCTTGATATAAGCATCCCAAACAGCATCGTTGGCTGCAAGCATTTGTTGTGTTTCATCCCAAGAAAAACCATCCTGTTTCAGAATAACCGTCACATCACTAAAATATTTCCATAATTTCTTGTATCGATGTCTTAACACTCTTTTGCCATGTTGTGAACAAAATTTTGCATTGAACAAGTCAAGCATGTCCGTCCATGCTTGTTTGCTGAATGTATTATCAGTCTTATTGCCTCTTCCAACTTGGTCCAGCAGAAGCTCAATGAAATACTGGTCCATAGCTGCTGTCCACTCTGTCCGTGAACGCTCGTTACTTATAGGGCCAAGGCTGCCCATTCCATCACCTATCAATTGATGAATATTATCCAAGTATTAATCTTTACTGCAAATAGTCCACCTCATCCATTAATGCACTGGAGAATTAAATATCACAAGCAGCCAAGAGACATTCACATTTCAGACAGCTCATAATCATTGGTACACTGGGTGAAATTTTCACTAGGGCCCACAAGCTGCATTTACTTCTGGTGATTGTTTCAAGTAGATCACAGCAAACTGAGCAGATAACCTATTTCTGGCTTTACAATAAATTCTGGCTAGCAACCAGAAGTATGCCAAAGAAGTGGCATCAAGACCATTTGCAATTTTGGAAATTTAAGCAGCCATTTTTGGGCAAAACCATGGACTGAATTTCAGTATGCTTCCTGATCTGGTCACGCATTAGCACAGTACGGAAACTCACAGCTTTTTCCTCTATTAATTTATTTAATTAACTTTTCTCATCCTTAACCCTGGTGATTAAGAGCTTCACTAATAAATTTAGACAAACAGCAACAACTAGATTATAAAGAAAGAATGCGGATGAATTACTTTTTATGTCCAAATGAATACAACCAATGTCTATCATGGTTCATTAAAAGAAAAGGATACAAACCCATATTTATTCCTTGGACTTCATCGTCGAAGTCTAGATCATGACTTGATAGACTGTATCTTCCATCAGCAGTTGTATACCCATATATCAAGCACAAATCAGTAAAATTCAGCAAGGCTTTAGTCTTGTAGGATCGTGCGTCAGGGTGAGCCTGCATTTATATGTTATTTCACCAATATGGCACAGATATTTTCATGATATGGATGAATACTTGAATAGAAAGCAATGGGACCTTAATGTAAGCATTCCAGACATAATCATCAGCAACCACCATTTGCCGATTTTCATCCCAAGAAAATCCAGTCTGATCAAGAAGATTCTTTACATCATTGAATTGCTTCCACAAATTCGTATAACGACTTTTTAAGACATCTTTGTCATACTGAGATCCAAATTTTGCATTGAACATGGTAAGCATGTCTGTCCATGCCTGCTTGTTGAATGTATGGCCTATTCTGTTACCTCTGTGCATCTGTTCTAACATAAGATCAACAAAATACCGCTCCATTGTCGGTGTCCAGTAAGTCCTCGACCGGTCATTGGTTGTTGGCACCTGACTAGCCATTCTTTCTCCTACAAACTTAAAAGATCAACAAACCACCCCATACTTTACTCTCAAAATCAATAATCTTTGACACAATTCTAATAGTCATGCATAACAACTTCACAGAGTAATGCGCCAATACACATAAAATGCTTCAACCGAATGTTTTTATCTACTAAACAACAATAAATGTCATTAAATCACTAAAACAGTAAACGAAAACCCCATAAGAGTACAGCTTCAAACTAAAAAATGCAACTTCAACCACATAAATATAAGAGCTTTGTATTGACAACAAATTAAAAGACAAAAACATTCCAATAATATATATTAATCAATCCACACTAATTAACCCCTATTTACCTCACATTAGATGGCACTATAAGACTTCAATTTGGCTACAGAAACACTTAATGAACCAAAATTCGGATCAAAATAGCCGAAAATTCATAATAAAAATAGATTTTCAAGATATTGATTCAATGAAACAAACAATTGACCAAAAAAAAAGTATAAATAAAAGCAAAATTCGAATTGAAATTGAATAAAAATAAGGAATCAAATGAAGAAATTGAGTTAAAGAGAGTGAGTGAAAGCAGAGAATGGTTAAAAAAGTTTTTACTTTATTGATGAGTTGATGTTTATACAGACACGGAGTTTGGCGCGCAACAACAGAGATGGGGAGACGAGTTTAACCCTAATCCGGAATAAGGGCAATTGCTGTTTGGTTACAGAGACAATCTCCCTCTTTTATACGCTTTTTTATTTTCTTCTTTTAATTTAAGTACTTTTTAAGCTGATTCAGCTATTGGCCCAATACCAAGTCCAATCGATTCACATAGGTTTCACCATTCAGAGACCTCCACGCAAGTTTTTTTTTTATTTTTTTTTTAACAAAATACAATATTTAATATATTTTCCAAATTAATTTATTTTTAATATTTAATATTAAAATAAATTATTTTTCGATATTATATCAAACCCATTTTCAGATATTAAAATTATAAAAGTTGAATCACGACGAAGTTAATAATATTCGCGTCTTCTGTTGTCGCTAATATAAATAGCATTACACGTGGGAATACAGTAATTTGACAACAACTTCAAAATATTTTTTTCCAAAAAAAAAAAAAAAAAAAGTCATTACATAGTATTGATATTGTCATGGCAGCTCTGGACATTGAATTTGAGGCTCTGTGAATGTATGGTTCTGGGAAGAAGCCTGTAATGTTCTTCTTCTCAAAGTGATTTTTTGCTTCTCCAAAGCAGAAATTTAATGATAAAATGAATGATTCTTTTCTTGTTCACGCTATCTACCATCATCAACACTGTTAACAAGGCTACCAACTCAATATTCTCAGGTTCTTGAGCTTTGGACGCCTCTTCTGTACTTGGAACTTCAGCTGGAAGGAAGGAAGAATGCGGATCACCTCTGGGAACCAAAAATATACAAAAGTGGAGTGAATCTCAATATGTTTCGGATTATAATTGCCACCATAAGTTATGAATTGTGTACGTGTAATCTTCACAACGTGGAGTAGCAGGCACCGAACCATGATGATGAGAGGGATCCAGCATGTCAATCGACATAAGAAGAGCAAAGAAAGTTCCTTCAATGCCAGGGGGACAGAGCCTTGAACTAGTACAAGAAGAGGCATCCATTTCATTTGGCCAACCATCTTGAACCCTCATCAATGACAATGGCTACAAAGTCGGTATGCCAAAAGCCAAGTTCAACCGAATCCAAATCAACTCACATTCCGGATAAACCAGAAAGTAACTAACCACATATATGTCCGAAAGGGGCAATCCTTCAAGAATTTTGATAAGTATTGCTGCCAAAGGGAGCCAACTGGACCAACCGAGAGTATGTACCGACGTTTCCTGCATTAAGCTGTGAGAGGTCAATCTTATTTGTTTGCTTGTCCAGACAAGTGATAATTTAACAAGAGTTCCAGAAAATATTTATCACAGTTTTGATGTAACTGGTTTATGTTAACAGGTTAAAACATAATACCTGAGAGAAAGCTGGACCAGCTTTCGAGTCTGTATACCAATAGAACAATCCTTCATGATTCAAACTCAATGCAAATGATAGGTACTGTATAAACAAGGCCTCCATACATGTGGGATTTCAATGTCGTCCACATAGCTTTTCCGGCATCAAGAAACTTCAGGTTCACCTGAGTCCAAACATAGATTAGGAATGAATATATTAGAAGTAACAAATAAGCCAAGGGTTACCTGCTTGTAATTGAAGTCGGTATTTGGGGCTCGTTGAGCAGAATTCCAACTAGAAAAAAAGTCCATATGGAATTGTCATCAAGCCGTAGACTCCCAAAAGGGATAAATAATCATGCTACTACATGGATGAAGACATAATTTTGTTAAAATCAGAAGAAAAAACCGATTTAAGAGATTTGGACAAAGTAGTTGAACAGATGCAAACCTTAGGTCCTATTAGAGAACAAAAATACCACTAATAGAATACCCCACAAGCGCCCCAATTGCAGCACATAGAGAACACAAGCTCTGCATATCAATGCAAGGGAAGGGTGACTACTACTGTTCTGTGCAACACATGCATCAATCGTCACATCTGCATCGCTATCCCAGCACTTCCTGCGTTAACGACAACACAGCTAATACAAGATGCAGATTTTGGTGTAATGACAACACAGCATAGAGGTCACACCTAGAAACCTGAAATTCACACTCAGAAGGAATTATCTACTGCCCAATTCTATGAATTAAACAACCTATCCAGTCTGCAGGGATATAGCTAAATACAGGACAAGATCTATAACAATAATAAACTTAATCTATTAACATTGAGTATGAGTTTTTCATCTCTTAAGTAAGAATAATCACTCAAAAAGAACTAAAATTTAATACATTACCAGCTAAGAAGATAAGGGCGTCTTCGGTACCCGTATGAGAACATCAGTGAGAAGACCCCAAAGAGCTTGACAATCCAAGGAATTGAGGTATCCGGAATAGACCTGAGCCTCAGAAGGCTGCACCTTTTGAACATCCTTCATGTAATCTCAGTCCCAACACGAACAAGAGCTCCACCTAATCCCTGGCTGATTCCATAAACACCACAACACCAAACACAAAATCCAGTGCATTTCAGTAGCAAGCATTTTGATCCAATCAATTGGAGTCCAAACATTCACACACCTTCCTTTTTGGGATTCATTTTCCTCTTTAGCCTCTCCAGGCTTCCAGATTCATTTCCTCCCCATAATTTAATTTCCAAACAAAAAATCTAAAGAATCCCCAAAAATCTATCTTTCTAAATTTAATTATCTTCTAGCCGAAGTCCTCACCATTAAAGGAAATAAAGAATCTATGACATTGGATTGTCTTTTCTCCAATAAATGAACCGAAAGCAGCTTCAAGAACAAAAACGAGTCAACGACCACCCAGTTAAAACTAAGAGTTTCCCATTCTGTACCTTGAAACTGACTAAAATCCTCCAAAAATGGTATCTTTCACATAAAACAAACATAACCAACAACTCAACTAAAAATCAGTGCTTTCTGATCTTACTTTTCTTCAGTTTGACATTTGGTGTGTGGTATCAAAATTTCAACACACCCAGTTTGACGACAAGACGAAGCTTATTTCAAGTGATAATATAATCAATTGCACCCTTAAATACTCTCTAAAACGTTCTCAAATACAAAAACAGCAAGAGTAGAAAGTTTCAATGCAGATCCAAAACACAGAAGTTTCATGTAGAAGACTTTCTCTCTGTAACATTGTTGACCAACCAGCTCTAAACGAAGTAGCCTACTTGTCCAAATATTTTTTATTTTTCTTTTTTGTTTTAATCTACGGCGAGACTTCTAAGGCTGAGTAGACCAATCAAAAGAGCTAAAGAGAAGAAGTAGGACCCATAGGGTTTGAATTTGGTACTTATGTTAAGACTTAGACTAAGATTTGTGGATAATCAACAGGGAGTATGTCATCATCACGCACTTGGCCAAGACTTGATAGACACGTGGCTGAATTTGGTTGTCCTGTGAAGTAGTTGGGACACGATCTGTAGATCCTGTTGCCACTTCCTGTCCTCAAATGACGTGGCATGTGAACGAAAGCCTTGTCTGAAAGTGTTCAAGTCCCACTTTGTGGATTTCCCCAAAAAAAAAAAAACTTACCTCACATGCCCGTCACATACAAAACAAATATATTTCAATTCTCACGTCTTCTCTTTCTGCCAAGATAAATAGACTTATACATAGGAAATAAAGTAATTTAACAATTGACATGATTAACTCATCTTGTAAATTATATTCTAAAAATATTTTTCAAAAAAAAAAAAAAAGTTCATTACATAGTTTGATAGTTGATCCTAATAGCTATGGTGTCACGTTGAATTTTGAGGCTCAATGAATGTATTGTTGCTGAAGAAGCAGCCTGTAATGAGGCTGCCTTGCAGTTGCATGATGTTTATGATTTAGATCCCTTCATTCTCAAGTAGTTTTTGCTTCTAAAAGAAGCAGAAATTTTAATTATAATGTGAATGATTCTTTTCTTGTTCATGCTATCTACCATCATCAACACTGTTAACAGGGCTACCAACTCAATATTCTCAGGTCTAGAGCTTCGGACGCCTCTTCTGCACTTGGAACTCATCGGAAGGAAGGAAGAATGTGGATCACCTCTGGGAACCAAAAATAGTATACAAAGTGGAGTAACTCTCAATGTTTCGAATTATAATTGCCAGCCATATTCGCGAATTGTGTACGTGTAACTCAACAAGTGAGTAGCAGGCCGCCTAACCATGATGAGGAGAGGAATCCAGCATTGTCAATCGACCTAAAGAAGAGCAAAGAAAGTTCCTTCAATGCCACGGGGACAGAGCCTCGAACTGAGTACAAGAAGAGGCATCCGTTTCATTTGGCCAACCAGTCTTGAGACACCTTCATCAATGACAATGGCTACAAAGTCTGGTATGCCAAAAGCCAAGTTCAATCGTAATACCAACATCAAATCTAGCATTCCAGATAAACCAGAAAGTAACTGAGCCCAAAATAGTATGTCCCGAAAGGGGCAATCCTTCAAAGAATTTTGATAGAGTATGGTGCCCAAAATGGAGCCGACTGGACCAACCGAGAGTATGTATCCTACAGTTTCCTGCATTAAGCACGTGAGAGGTAAATTTTATTTGTTTGCTTGTCCTAGGCAAGTGATAATTTAACAAGAGTTCAAGAAAATATTTAGTCATCAACTGTAAGAAAAATTATAAAGTCAGTATCTTTCACCAAGAGTTATCCATAACTTCATACAGGTTTTGATATAATTGTGCATGACCCCAGATATATGCTCGGTTTATGTTAACAGGTTCAAGCATAATACCTGAGAGAAAGCTGGACCAGCTTTCGAGTCTGTATACCAATAGAACAATCCTTCATGGATATTCAAACTCAATGCAAATGATAGGTACATGTATAAACAAGGCCTCCATACATGTGGGAATTTCAATGTCGTCCACATAGCTTTTCCGGCATCAAGAAACTTCTGGTTCACCTGAGTCACAAACATAGAATTAGGATATGAATATATTATGAAGTAACAAAATGAGCCAATGGTTACCTGCTTGTAATTGCAGTCGGGTACTTGGGGCTCATTGAGCAGAATTCCAACTAGAAAGACAAGTCCAGATGGAATTGTCATCAAGCCGTAGACTCCCTAAAATGGGAAGAGGAAAATATCTTCAAAGAGTAAAAATAATCATACTACTACATGGATGATCCATGATGGATGAAAGACATACTTTTGTTAAAATCAAAAGAAAAGAATTGATTTAAGAGATTCGGACAAAGTAGTCGAACAGATGCAAACCTTTGGTCCTATTAGATGAACAAAAATACCACTAATAGAATACCCCACAAGCGCTCCAATTGCAGCACATAGAGAACACAAGCTCTGCATATCAGATGCAAGGGAAGGATGACTAATACTGTTATGTGCAACACATGCGTCAATCGTCACATCTGCTATCGCTATCCCAGCACTTGCTGCTGTTAATGACAACACAGCTAATACAAGATGCAGATTTTGGTGTAATGACAGCACCAGCATAGAGGTCACACCTAGAAAACCTGAAATTCACTCAGAAGGAATTATCTACTGACCCAATTTTATGAATTAAACAACCCCTTTAATTAAAGCCATCCAATCTGCAGGGATACTAGCTAAATAGTAATTCAGGACAAGATCTACTAAAAACTTAAATCTATTAACATTGAAGTATGCTTTTTTCAATTCTCTAAGGTAAGATATAATCAGCTGAAAAAGAACTAAAATTTAACACTTACCAGCTAAGATGAAATAAGGGCGTCTTCGATACCCGTAAATAGGGAGAACATCCGTGAGAAGACCCCAAAGAGGCTTGACAATCCAAGGAATTAAAGTAATTCCGGAGTAGACCTGAGACTCAGAAGGCTGCACCTTTTGAACATCCTTCATGTAATACTCAGTCCCAATACGAACAAGAGCTCCACCTAATCCCTGGCTGATTCCATAAACAACCACAACACCAAACACAAAAGTCCAGTGCATTTCAGTAGCAAGCATTTTGATCCAATCAATTGGAGTCCAGAAACATTCACAGCACCTTCCCTTTTGGGATTCATTTTCCTCTTTAGCCTCTCCAGGGGCTTCCAGATTCATTTCCTCCCCCATAATTTAATTTCCCAATAAAAAATCTGAAGAACCCAGTTCACCAAAAATCTATCTTTCTAAATCTAAGTATCTTCTAACCGAAAGTCCTCACCATAAAAAGAAATAATAAGTACCTTGAAACTGACTACAACTCCTCCAAAAATGGTTTATCTTTCACAGATAAAACAGACAAATAACCAACAAGCCAATAAAAAAACAGTGCTTTCTGATCTTACTTTTCTTCAATTTGACATTTTGGTGTGGTGATATCACAATTTGAACACACCCGGTTGACAAACAAGACTAAAACTTCTTTCAAGTGATAATATAATCCACTTGCATCGTTAAATACTTCTCTAAAACTGATCTCAAAATACAAAAACAGCAAGAGTAAGAAAGTTTCACGGCAGGTCCAAAACACAGAAGTTTCAATGTAGAAGAGTCTTCTCTCTGTAACATAGTTGACCAACAAAACTCTAAACGGAGTAGCCTCCTTGCCCAAATCTAATTTTTCTTTTTTCTTTAATCTACAGCGAGACTCGCCAGATATTCTGGGTAGACCAATCAAAAGAGCTAAAGAGAAGACGTTGGACGCAATGTGGCTTGAATTTGGTACTTGTATTAAGATTATTGTGGCTAATCAACTGGGAGGATTTCATCGTCGAGCACTTAGCCTAAGACTTAATAGAAACGTGGCTGAATTTGGTTGGTCCTATGACGTAGTGGGGACACGATCTGTGGAACTTGTTGCCACTTCCTGTCCTCTGATGAGGTGAGCATGTGAACGAAAGCCTTGTCTGAAAGGTGTTCAAGTCCAATGTTTATGGATTTCCCAAAGAGAAAAACTTTAACCTCACATGCCTGTCACATACAAAACAAATATCTTTCAATTTTACAATTATTTTTGCATAAAATTGGCAAAATGGCATAGTTATTTATGATGATGAAGAGGAAGTCTCTTTGCTAAATTAGGAATACAACTTCTCACATCACTATCTGCTTTTGTATTTCATCCTCTAAGATTTATTTTGGATTTCAAGCAATCCTCAATTAACTTTCACTTTCGAAAAGTTACCCTTAAAAAAAGATTGCAACAATGCAATTCACACATATTCTATGTAGGATGTAAACCTTATAAGATATATTCTTGACAGGGCCAGCCTACTTTACCTAAAACCGTCTGCTCTGTTTGCTTAGTGCATTACAGTTTTTTAAGTTGATTAGCTTATTCTCTTGCAGTAATAAATCATCTGTAATCTTGTACTGTAGTGGTAGTCATGGAGGAGTGGCCCTCAATAAGTTAACAGGATTAGGTGGCCTACCACCACGTGTTGCATTTCATTTTTCCATGTCTCATCATTATCTTTTTCTTCTTTATTAACCATCTTCAATGAAATTGTTTTGTGTATGATGTCACAGTGGGTGAGAATTTTTTCAGCTACAACGATACCCTTTTGAACTGTTTTAACTTTCCTTCACAGCACCATGGGTGAAGCCAGATCATTTCAATTGCCTTATCCATCTTGCTTGCATATAACTTGTGCATTATCATCAAGTACCCTTTACTAAACATTCAACCTTACTTGCAATTAGCTTTAAAGATATAAGCTCTACGTTACAACAAGAAAACCATATCTACTACTTCATCTAAACCAGAAAGAAAGTTAATGCGCTAATTCCACTTCCTCAGGGTGAATGTCAAAATTACAACTTCTATATAAACAGTTTCATCGTGTATGCAGCTAGTATATAGGGGAAAAATCCAAAAACCAATAAACACCATCAAGATGATGGACTTGGAAATGTCAAACTCCATTAGTTGTTTAAGTAATCAATTAGTTGATGAATAAATATCAAATCTGTACTGTACATGACTAACTGCAGTCAGAGATTTCTGAAGAAGAAATTTTGTAAAGAGCTCGGGCATGCAAAATGATGATATGAAGCAGTTTACTTTTGTTTGGTCAATATTGCTTTCAGTTGATGAAGACTAATCTTAAAAGACCATAAGATAACTTATTGCAATGGGTATTGCACAAATATCAAGACCAATCTAAATATCCTATGCCTTCCATGGCTCAAACTTGATAAACGCAGTTGATCATGTCGTCAGGCCAGGAGATTTGATGTGAAAGAGAACACACCATCAGTGAAGAATGTCGTTTTTCCTCTGTCCCACTTGTTATTTAGTCGACCTCAGGTGTTATATAATTTATTAGCAACCACTGATAGTAAGAAACGGGTCACTCTGTGAAGGAACTGGCTGGCTACTGTAGTCTTCATTTTCTTTGTAATAAAGCATTTTCTGCACATAGAACAACATGTAACACTGTGAAGCTCTCACTACCCCCTCATCAACTTCAGTAACCCATGCATCATCACATTTGTACCACTGCTTTTTCAGACGCAGATAAGTCACATAATGACCTGCATCTAACATCCCAGAATGAGTAACAACAGCAAAAATCTCAAATTCTGCAGAAGTATCCAAGTCATCGCCCCCGAAAGAAAAAATTCTATTGCCAAATCTGTTTCTGACCACAGAGGAGGATAAATACGGGTTCATGTCTAAACAGAACGGAAATTGCAAATAACGATCAATTTTCCTTGACATCTTTCTGATAGAAGAGTGCTCAAATCGTTTAATATGTAAACACAACACCAATGGAAGCCGTTTAATGGACATTTGTTTCAGTGAGTCCTGCCTTTCTTGACAATTTTCGCAGAAAAATTTCTGGTCAGACCCCAACTTCTCTGGCCTTGTAAACAAATCCAAACAACCCAAAAGCGTAGAGACATCAGTATTCTCATTATGTTTGGTAGACTTGTTAGGTGAATCTGTTGAAGAGCAATTAACCGTATCCAAATTGAGTGAAATGTCTAGACAGGGATCATAAGTTGTGGAAGTAAATCCACAAGACATGCAAGTGACATCTGATCTCAAAAGTCCCGAGAATACTCTATGTGCAATACACTGGCAATCTCCATTATCTACAAAAACAGAAAATCACTGTAGTAAGTAAAACATAATTTTGGAGTAATGTGACATAATTGACGATGGCTTATAATATGACAAAATGACTATCGGCTACAAAGCAGTTAAACATCAAATTGAAGCATCTGATTACCTTTTATGTGGTTCCTTGCCTTGCCCTCCTTCTCATGGATCCCGTCCAAAACTGAAATGAGGAACTCATGAGCATCCTGCTGCTCATAACTAGCTAAATTTGCTGAATGCTGCCACCAACTTCAAATAACAATAAAATTTTATTATTGAAGGAGTAAGTTCGTCTCTAGACATCTATCAAGAGAAAGGATCGGAGTAACCAAGAAGAGATCTAGGACCAGATATAAATTATCAAACATGAGATTCGAACAAACAGAAACGATTTCATCATTTCTAGATAATCCATGTGATTTTCACTCAAGAGTCGCCTATACAACCGAATCAAATGCCAACTCCAATCACATGAAAACATATTCAATCATATAGCAAAACTTTGTAAAGCCACCAACACCTTACATAATCCCAATTCAGATAATTATTCTATGACAAATATGCAGCTCATAGACTTATCAAACAACTTGTCCACCATTTCTATCTGAAGCGCTCAAAGTGAATCAACTAACCATGCATTGTCATACATCCTACAATGACTTATAGAAGTTGCATAAATACTTGATATAAACCAAGGAACGAAATTATGACATCAAGATATGCTGAAAATCAATCAATGGCAGACCTGTAAAGAAATTGAGCAGGGCTATATGGGGTCCGATCGCCAGAAAACGCAGCTGAGAAGATAACATCAATGTCACATGGTAAACATAAACGATCTGATGATTTTTTCCTGCATACTTCATGGTTATGCTGATCACTCAAGAAGTGATTTCTAAAAGGAGGAGCATGAAGAAAAGCTTGCAACACACTATTCATGAAACAAGTATTGCCCAGATTATTCAAACCTCTCAAACCCAATGGATAACATGATTTAGCTCTCTGATCTCTCATTGACATCAGCAGTTTTGAATTCTTCAAATCCAATCGTTGCCCTGATAACAATCTCCTCCTCTTACTTGATCTCCTCATAACACCACCAGCCTCATCAATTCCATTCCTATTTCTTGGTAAATCCATGATGTGTTTTAACATCACAATCTTATCAAAATCAGGATCATAAACCTGATCACAACACACAACACAATAAAGCTCTGATCTTTCAATATCCACAGCTATATCATGGCCATTCTCAGACTCAGTATGCGAAACACAATGAATTGAACATGAAATTGATGAGCAAATCAAGCAAAGATACAATCTTCCTTGATACCCATTACAAAAATTGCATGTGGGTATTTCAGCCGAGTGTTTTTTAACACTTGACTTTCCATTTGGGTTGGTTTTGAGATAGTTTTGCAGTGAGTTGAAGCCACTCAAGCCATTCTTAAGCTTGTAATCTGCAAGATGCTTGCAGGGCTTGGGATTTGTGTATAAAGGGTTTCTAATAGACATCTGATGGAGAGTGAAAGGAGCTTTGAATTCTGATAAAACAACTAGATTTGTAAGAACAAATTAACTATTTACTAGATTAAAACAAGAGAAAGAATGGTTTTTGATAAATATATTCTTTCCTTAATGAAGGAGAAAGAATAAAGAAAGATTTGGGATTAGATTAGGAGGTTTTGGGAGATAAAAGATTCGGGTTTGGTTTGGTTTTGATTCGGTTTTTTGTGGATTTGATGGGAGAAAATAGGGAAGAAAAAGCAAAGTTGTATATATGTTGTGTTTAGGAATGACTTACAAAAGAAGTCATTTTTGGTCAATAGATAGGAGCATTCATAGATCCTCTATGGAGGAAAACAGTTTCAACAGTTCATCCACTTCTTTAGAGAAATCTAAACGCTTGATTTTTTGTTTGATCGGATGGTGATGAATCTGATGAAGTGTAAAGTTAATGGCTGATTGATCAGAACATGATTACTGATTTTTATAGGTTAAAATCAGTCGGTTAGGCTTCTGGTATCTGAAGTGGGCTGTAGCTGACTACAAGTTAAACAGCAGCTAGCAGGCCCATGAAAGATCCCATTTGAGGTGATTATGTTTGCCCAAATTTTGCATTCAATAGTCAATAATAATGTACTTTCCCAAGTTAAAAATAGCAAAAAAGAAAATGATGTGATACTAAAAAACTAATATTGTAATATCATATTACAGGTATTTGTAATATTATTCTTAAATATTTATGACGATGAAAGCACCCGATATGTGATATACAATAAGAAAACTAAGAGAGGCAAGCAGGGGATTTGGGGTTTTAACAAGAAGATTTCGATGGGTGAGGGGTTAGAGTGAGCTGTTAAGAATTGGTTATTGAGTGAACACAGATGGTAGTAAGGGATGGGATAAGGGAATAATTCTGTTAGGAGGAAAAGTGAATAAAAAGGGAGGCAATTGAGAGGATTAAGATGAGAAAATTATATGGGGAATCGGGGAGGAGGCTGGCCCTGGAAGTTCAACTGGGATGGGAGTCGTTTTCTTTTATGTGAGATTGATTGATTCCAATTATTAGTTCAGTTTCATCCGTTTTATGCTTCACTTGGTTAATATAAAATATTCAGTTTGCATTTTCATTTTTAATATCGCCATTTCTTGTTTCATTTGAGTTACTGTTTTTTTTAATTTTGAGTTGTTGAATGCGTGGGGATCCAACAAAGTGGTATCAAAGTAGTTCGCCTGGGCAATGGTTGCAACGAGAAGGGAGACAAGAGTGGAAAATGTGGAAAGGGAGATAGCCAAAATCGGAGTGGACATGGGTACAATCAGAGAGTGTTTAACAGAGCTACAGGGTTGGATGAGAAGGAAAGAGGAAGAAGAAGTCAGGAGATAAACGAGGGGCAAATCGATTAAGGTGCCGTTGGGCAACAGTCATAATAGAGGTGGTCTGAACAGAGGGGAAAACCGGGATGGTCAACCGGGAACTGGAATTCGGAACGAACATCACGATGAGTCAAGTAGCGCCAACAACACCATCCGGGAAGACTTTGCTCATTCTATAGAATTCATATGGCAGAAAGGCCAAGGCTTTTCCAAGGTACAGGGTTCCCATTCTCTAAAAGATGACCCATCTGGAAAATGGCATCACCGGGGTTTTGTGAAAGATCCAAGGACAAGCGGGGACAGGAATAATGCTAAGAGAAATAACTCCTGGAAATGAAAGGACTGTCTATCCTAAAACCATTTAAAACTACCAACACAATAGAAAGAAAGAAATTACCGTTTCAGAATGGACACTTTGTAAACCAATACTCCCTACTTCAGCTAAACTAGGGCCATAAATAGACCACAACTGACAACCCTACATAGTCAAGAAAATCAAACTCAGCTAATATTCTTCAAAATAAAATCTAAGCCAATTTAAGTAAATAATTTAATTCCTATCTATATAATATTTGTCCAGCACTTTAAATCCCAGAGGCACAACCTCGTAACCTCTCAGTCTGAAGTCACAAAAGGATGTCTTTTGGCTCCAAATACAAATTACTATTCAACTCAGAGGCAATCACAGATAAAAAAATCACATGTAATCTATTACTCAATTGTATCTTTCACGGTCCCGAGACACAAGCCAAACAACATAAACACCATAATCTCTTTGAATAGAACACCTAGACACACAATAGAAAGCTGTCAATAGTCTGTATTTACTCATCTCAGTTTATTTACCTACGAATTTTTCCTTTATACTAGAACAACACACACTAGTTCTTACCCAAGACCTGCAGATTTCTATAACCTTTTTTACCAATCAACCAATACACATGAAGTCGACAAAACCACACATCCTAGAAACTAAAGCTCCTCTCAAGAGATCAGCGGAATCAAGCTTCAGATACATAGACATAAGCATTCATCCTAGGAATAACTTTTGAAAGTGCACAAAAATCCCAAACTCACTCCATCGTCCTTTATTTTTATTCATTCATGCATCCACACAGTTCCTACCGATACTAAGAATCAGAGGCATCTTAGTAAACCAAAGAGACCAACAAGGATCCCAAATTCATTGCAAGAATTAAATGAATCATCCTACAAACAAATTGGGGGAAACTATGGCCAGAGCACACAACTGCAAACCAAACAAAATAAAAAGAACAATAAAGCCAAATTCACACAACCCCCATTCATTTTATTAATCCATTTATTCGCTATACCAGCAAGTTCGGATCATACACAATCCTTCCCACCCAACACCCACATAACTTCAGTACAAAGTTAACATCTTTCAACTAAATTTAGACATTCCAGCACACAAAATCCCCATAAAAAGAAACACACAGTGATTTATATGCTTATGCTTAACCATAATAATTATCATAAGGCAAAGGCCCGAACTTTAAGAAGCAACACGACCAACAACTGGGTACTTAGCTTCGAACTTCTTCTCCCAATCATCAAGAACACCCATCTCTTTCTCGGACAGACCATCGAGAGAAGCAGTGATATCCTCGTCATTCTTGCTCATTTTTGCTAAAGCTCTGCTCGCATCTTTGCCGGCGAACATCGCGTACGCACCACCAGGGCCGTAAAAGGATTTGCCAGTTGTCACATCGAACACGCGGCCTTTCATCGCGACGTAGATGGGTTTTGATGGGTCGGTACCGTTGTATTGGAGAAGCTGCTGTGGCGTGAACTCCATTGTCGTTCTTGTTGCTGTTTAGTTGGATTGGTCTTGTGTCAAATATAGAAGATGGTGATTGTGAGTTGTGACTGTGACCGCAATTTAATAATAATTTGTGTTAATTGTAAAGATTCTTTTATCCACAAAAATAAATAAAGCACTTTGCACATTTCTTTTATTTAAAAGGTAAAATTCTTTTATGGGTGGGAGTCAACAAAGACGTAGAATTTTGCAACTTATTTTCCTAAATTCAAGGACTTTATGTTACCTAAAAGCAAGTATATTTGAAATTGATCATATTCTTATCTTTATTTTATGCTCGTCTTTTGGTCCAAATTTGTTTCGAGAAAAGCCAGGTTCATTGTCAGTTTCTAATTTGTTACCCGGTTTCTCATCATAAAATAATTGTAGATTGAAACAAAAGTCCACGCAATGACAAAACAACTATCCATAAATTTCAACACTTAAAAGAAAATTGAAGTCTCTTTAGTAGAAAAAAGTTAACCTGAATATGGGAATCAATAATAATCTACCAAGTCATAATCAAGTGCTACAAAAAAAAGTTCAAAAGAGTAAAAACAATATATGTGGTTGTATTGTCTATGGCAGCCTCGCCCACACAAAACAAGCCTTCAATAGGAACAACTTCTAAGTTCCAATTGCTCTTGTAGGTTCTTTCCACAAAAATTCTCACAGAATAGTTGCAAATTAGATTGAACGAGCACATTAGTGCAGAGGAATACCGCCTCCTGAATATTCAACCTCCTGAGAATTAACCAGAAAGCAATGGATGTTAGAGAAGACTATGCAAAGAACCTACATTATATTGACAAATCATCCAAAATTTTATTTATACATGACAAAAGCATAAATGGTTGTTAAGTCCACAATTGTTTATGGCCTTGCTAATCATTTCCAACAGACTACACAATCCTTTTCCAATGCTTCGTTCTAATTCACATGTACAGAGGAAGGTGATTTTGGGTAAGGAAGAAAAATTAAACCTGAGCAGGGGGTAATGATGAAACCCAGTCTGATGCATGTGTGGGAAGAAGCCCCAACGTGTTAAGCTGCCAAAGTCAAATAAATTAAAAGTATAAGAACAATATTTAGCTCATCAATATTTCAATTTTCAGCAAGAGAGCATCCATGCAAAATGTTAAGGGAAAATGAATCTCACCTTCCAAACACCCAGTGCTAAACCTCCCAAGTTAAGGGCAATGAAAAGCAACTTAGGCCCCAAAAGATCTACTTTACTGTCTTTGTAAGGCTCAAAAACTGCAAAATCAAAGTGAGTGAACTTAATGAAAATGCTTAGACATTTGGTAGCTCAAGATGCTGAGCATCATGTATACATTTGGTAACAATGAAAAATTCCATCAACAAATACAAAACAAACAGATCTATCAAAGCACTAGGGAAACCGTTGGCACATGCTGATATTCCATAGTTGGAGTCTTTCGGTAGAGATTAGAAGTTCAAGTAAGATGCAAGTTTAAAGAATTAACTTGTGCACAATTTTGATAAAATAAATACATCTCCCACATATCAACGACATTTTACAAGAAAAAGAAAGAGTTATTCATATCCAAAATCCAGACAAATAGAAAAATAATATATCTTAGAAACATTCCCTACCCAGAACTTCACCCTCTACTTATAAACACTCACTGTATCCCCAACAAACTATATGAAAATCCATTTCAGAACGCAAGCAGAGAGAGGGGGCAAACATTTGTGGACACAAAAACATGGTAATCACAATAAATACAAATGACATGGTTTCTTCCTACTCTCCCCAATAACATTTCAATCACTGTATGATAAAAGTATGCTCGCTTCACATTAAAGAGGCCTGGAACATAGCATATATACTTCATGTAAGAAAAAGAACTGCAACATACAAATCAGTAGCATTGTGCTTACCCTTTCCAACTCCTTGAAGAGCACTTATAGGCTGCCAGAGAGCAGAAAAAGTAATACCGATGCTGAAAAGATGTACAGTACTTCCAGCCATCCACATCATAAAACCCATCATTAGCAAATTCTTGAAAGGAGCTTGTGCCACTTCCCAAGCTTTCTGTATATAAATTAGAACACTAATACTGTTAACAAACAACAATACTTTTGATCAATTCCACAATTATCACAGAATTTGAATTAGTTAAAGTGCAAATCCAAAACTAAAGTTTAAAAGTAAGCTTGATTCGTTTAACCTAAAATACACTGAATTGAACAAATCAAGAGTAAATCTACGAGGAATTTAAATTACCTGAGCCTTCCAATTAGCTTCGGCATCTTTCTTTTGGCGACTGGTGGTTGAATCATCCTAATCAGATTAAAAATTCAATAATTGAAATTAAAAAGAAAAAAAAACCAAAATTAAGAGAACAAATAGAGATCAGAGATGGAGAAGAGGGGGCAAACCTGATCTTGAGAAGCGCGAGTGAAGCCAGGAGGATCAGGGATGTCACGTGAGGAAGGAGTGGTTGAATTGTCGGTGAAATCAACGGCCCATCTACGCCCCGAACCCATCACTGCTTTACCCTTCTCCATTAGATTCGATAATATTCTCACTGATATGCTTCTCTTCGTTGCTGGAACTGCTTTTATTTAACTATATTTTTTTTCCTTTCTTTTTTCCCAAACACGACCTCAACTTAGGAGCCGGCCAAGCCAGTAGACTACTTTGATCCGATCTATCGTTAACCGGGAGCTGAACCGGTCCGGGTTTCTGACTTGTTAAAGTGTTTTATTAGGTGTATAATTTTGGGATAGATTATAACTAGGGTTCCATTATAAAATTCTTTGGAAAAAATACTTTTAAATTTAGGGTTTATGTTTGGGTTGAAATTTTAGGTTGCCTATTGTCTTAATTAATATATTTCAAGGAAATTGATGTTTGTTTTTATGAATTTATGTAAAAAATAATAAATAAATTAGTGAATTTATGTATTTTTTTTTTATATAACTGAGGTATTCGGGCATAATTGCCAACCGAACTCCCCTAATTCTCAAAGCCACGAAACACCCTACAAATCCTAATTGCCAGCTAAACCCACCTAATCCTTAAGCCTTGGAACTAGAATACCGTACAAATAATAGACCAAGTAATTATACAAATATATATGTCTCTCCTACGACTTCGAACATAAGATAAGACCCTGGGGTATAGCTACCCCAGAGGCAAAAGGTCTTGCTATCCGACCATAGAGAGAGGATAATGACTTCAATTTCTTTTGTTCATTTTCAAAAATTGAGCTCGATGGACTTGGAATTCATTTTTTTTAATTCCTAAGTTTATTGTTTCCAAATTATATATTTGATTTTAGAGTGAACCCATATCGTAAAAGTAAAGAAAGAAAAGATATGCATGAAGATATTGAAAATTTAGCATATAAGCATGAAACCAAAGTTTGTTGTTCCTTCTTATTCACATTTTGCATTATAATATTTTTTTTTAAAAAGGCATTACTTGATGCTTCAAATCTTTATGTATTTACATTCTCATTCAAACAAAATTTTACACTATGTTGCTGCTACTGCTACAATTCTCCTTTTGCTGAAAACTTGTCGGAAAGATTGGCTATAATGAAACCTGCAATACTGAATCCAATTTATAACTCTATTAGTGAAGTTTCCATTTCTAGCTTATTAATTTAGCAAGCAATATATTGACATGAACAATGAGGCCTACCTGAATGCATCCAAGGATGTAGATTGCAGAGTAGTGACGGCCGTGTATAACCATGTCCGCTAACATTGCGAGGGGTATCGTTAAGAACATACCCAGCGTTGCGACTAATGGAGTTGTCCAAACCACAGAAAGGGCCCTGGATTCATTAATCACTTGAGAAAGTGCAATCTTCTTATGGTTTCAAGTCCTGGTGGTGTCTAGTTGAAATATACGGAGGGTGTTTGTACATACCATAAGTAGTCTGAGAGAAACTCCCCACCAGGCTGGTGAACAGCACTTCTCCAACAGATGTTGAATGTGGAAATTCGAATGGAGACTCAAGTCCTGCCGCGTCTAGTGGCCATACTACATAGGAAATGACATCGATGTGAGATATTTCAAACGAATGTACTAACTACGGAAGTTTTTGCGTCATGGTATAATTCTTGTTCAATTATTTGTCCTTTAAGCCTGAAAATTTGCAGCATGAAGAACTTGATAAATTACAAGCTACTCACAAGCCACCAAAGACCAAAAAGAGAGAAGAGACCGATATATCCAAAGAACTTTTGACATCACCTTATCTCCATCAGACCCAGCATATTTTTTGAGCAGCACTGCAGTAAATAGACAAGTTAAATATCAAGCAGAAGATGGGGCAGTGGCACAATCTAAAACTGCAATTTTTGAAATTGTATATATCACTGCAACTCCCATGAAGAATCCTACCTGTAAATAATCCATATGAAATTGCAGAGAGAAGGCCGAAAATGTCCCCTGTTATTGAGTGCTTTCTAGACCTAACAACATCAAAGGAGAGAGTTTCTAAAAGCTACAAATAACTAATATCTTACAAGAAGTTCAGATGAAAGTAAATACTATGTACAAAGAATAACAATAAGTGGAAAAAACAAAATCATTAAACACGGAAAATCTTATCTTTAGTAGTGAACTGAATTTACGTTTTCAATATCTATAAACATCAATTCACATTATTCTATATCAATAAAACCACTTACTACAACTTATAATTCTTTGTAATATCTGCAACCCAAGGCAGATAGAAGAAAGAAAATATACTTATCGTGTAAACAAAAGAGTGAACAGATGAATCAGCATAAATATTTCGGAACAAAAGAGAAGAAAGCTATAGATCCCTAAAGGAAAAGTTTAATACAACTATCTAAGGAACATATTCTACTTACTCAGAGATGCTTAGATATTCATCTGTTGCCCAGTTTCCCAACTGTTGTCATTGCAACACCAGCCATACTTACAAAAACAGCGACACTTTTGTAATACTAATGGAGTCCTGGCCAAGAAGAACTCCAAAGAAAAGTGTAAGAGCCCCGATGTAGAAGTTAGGACAGTTGTACTTGCAACACTAGTATTTGCCAGAGCGGAGTTGGATAAATACTGCATGACATTAAGATTAAATTAGGCATATACTAAGAAAGGATCAGCATACCATATCATATCTCGTAAAGTACTTCAAATAAGAAGAAATGTTCAGAAAATCAAATATAAGTACAAAAGATCGTTATATGATTAAACCCAGCTACATAGTTTTGTCAAGTAAGTTATGTTTGTGCACATAATGCAACAACACCTCAAGTCTTTCTAACCTATCTGTGTTCATATCTTCTGTAGGTGTTCAGAGTAGTCTTTCTACAAATTAAGTTATGTTTATGCAACAGATAAAAGTACTACACATATGTTATGTGAACTACTTGTGAAGCCGTGTACTACACTCAACACTGCCATATTTTGCCTAGATAAACTTGTATACAACCAAATTTGTCGATAAAAAATTATATGAAGATGAATTTTGTTACCTCTGTTAAAAACCATATTGGAGTAAGATATAAACTGCAGTTGACAATTTCCCATGAAAGAAGATCGCTGCTATGTTCAAGTAGGGTGGCCGTCTTCCTCATTCTTTGGGAGCAAAGGCCACCCCCCTTCCCTTTCGCTAAGAAATTTGGCACTAATTAGACTCCTTTGTAGATCAGTTTCTGGACCATCCTGCAACTCATTGACTCTAAGAGGAATATCAAGTCCAGTAGAAGGGCTTGTCACAGGTGTTACAGAAAAAATTCTTAAAATGGTTGCACCCAAGAAGCTGCATACGCAATCTCTCAAAGTGCTATGGGCAAATAAATTACCATAAGAGACACCCCGAGATATGTAAGTGCAAAGGCTGTCTATACTCTGCAAAAATTCTCTGTGACGGAAATTAAGTAGTATAAGCTGAGATTCTAATTTCTTGACTATGGATTGCCACTTGAAAATCACATTAATGAGCCTAAATAAAGTAAGAATTCAGGATGTCTGCTGTATTAGATATACTTCATGGCCACATAATTTGACTTCACAGCTTTATAGAGCCATTAACATATGAATTTACAATATCAGATCACCAATTTTAAAGGTCAAATAAAACTCAAAAACTTAGAATTTAAGAAGAGAAGATTATTAAATTACATTTACTCAATACCAAATATGCAGAACTTCAACAGCTCACTCTCAGTTCCCATTCACGTTAATAAATCATCAACAAATATTAAAACAGATAAAAGAGCCTTTTTATATCCTAATTCCAAAAGAGTGATTCTTCTATGCAAATTATCATAAGCCACACATACAAAGAAATATGAGCCCCCGGTTGCTAACAAAATAAAGAAAGAGAAAGGAACATCCAGGATTCCAACTTGATTTCACTTTCTTGGAAACCAAACAATCAAACAAAAGAAAAGAAAAAGAAAAGATGGCAGAACATTTGTATACCTGAGTGATCTCTGCAGAGGTGCCCATAAAACACAACACTGCCAATCAAGCCTAACCAGCATTATATTTCCAACCCATCACCACCACACAATCAAAACTCCAGAAACTAAACTATGAACTGAGTAACCGTTTGTATTTTTTATGCTATAAAATATTCATCTTCGGTGAAAAGTTCTATGCACCTAATTCCAAACAAAATATCCGAAACTAAGAATAAGAACCTGGATATGTTCCCTTTTTATTATTAAAAATGTAAATTTGAGAATGTCAGAGTTCCAAAGCTTGACATTTGATTGTTTCGAGTAGAATCTTTGGTCAAGTCTGTAATCTGTAGCATTGCATTGAAGTTTTCAGTTAAAATTTCTCTTATGTGTTGGTCAAGTCTGTAATCTGTAGAATATCAGAGTATTTGTTTCTTTTTATACTTTCAGTTAAAATTCATAGCAAAGACAGTTTGCGTACACCTAAGGTTCTGATTTTTAATTCTTTTGGCCTTCAGTATAGTGGGAGGAATCATAGTAATTGTGGTTTATACAGCCTATTGTGGGGCAAAGAAAGAGATCAACATTTCAGCCAGCCACAAGAGCAAACTTTCCCCAACTGTGACGAGAGAAGGAGCCAAAGAACCAAATATAACTTCAACAGAAGCAGAAATACTTTGACGAGACTAATCCTGCCTTAAAGGGTACCTGACATTGTATCCCGAGCCACAATACTCTGGAAATAGGAATAAACGATGTGACGCAAGCTAGCTTTAAATCTTTGTTTGTGTCACAATGCGAGCAAGGTGTCACAGAATTAGGTAAAAGAAGATTATGATGATAATTTTTAACTGAAATATGAGGTACAAAATGTTGATCTGATATAATTTTATGCCACAGGCATGGTAGATATTGAAATTGATACACAGCTTGTAAATTTTAATGACAGACGAAAACTAAATCTGATCGGAAACAAATAAATACCATCAGTTCAAATAGTCAAATCTATAATGAAGACCCCATAACAAAACTCATAAAAGGGAACTATGTGCTTTTAGGAAAAAGATACTGCTTTTCATGATATTTCTTCCAATTGATCTACCATCTATTGAAAATAATGCACTCGTCATAGAAATTTATTATCACCGGATACTACATATCATTTTTGAACTGCAACTGAAGAGCAAGGATTTTCACTATCTTGTTAGTCGCTTAACAAACTGAGTAGGAGCCTTTCCCTAACTTACCTTAAGACCAGTGCCGAATGGAAATTAGCTCGCATGTAAGGAAAATTAGCATTTACAAAGGCGCACTGTAAGGGAATCTTATACACCATCTCGCAATACACTGCAGTGAGTTAAATAATCTGGCAATCTCCATTCATTTTGCTTCTTCAAGCTGTGCCCGTAGGGACTCTGGACTTGACAGTTTGTTGATGCTGCAAAAGACAGATAACATGGCCTTCTAAGAAGTTTCAAGTTTTTGTCCTGAAGATGACATAAACATCTGACGTGTTTAAAATAATACATTAGATGATCTTTGGTAAATAAACTCATTTGAAATAAAAGTTGCAAACCATCTGAATGCAATCATTTTAAGTGTAAATTACTAAGGGTTTACCAGACAAGCAAATCGCCACTAGATGCCAACTTTTCAGAAATCCATTCAGGAACTAGTTCCAACAACAAGCTCATCTGCTCTTCAACTTCTCCTGTAAACAAAAACACAAGAGTTAGCACATCTAAAATTTCTGTAAACAAAATATCGATACCTAACTGGTTGCCATTCAGACTTACTTTTATCAACTATATCACAGTGGCTTGAAATTATCTTGTAATAAGCTCCCTTTTGTGATGACTGAACGTTTTATAGACTGAAGAAGTAATGAATCATGTTGAAGAGCTTGGGCAGGCAAGCAATCATCTGTCGCCGCCTCTTCGCTTGAGAGATCACGGATCACGCTCCTCCATAGTCTTCCTCTCTTTTTCTCTTATCTGGAAAAATGGAAATTGGTTAATTTATTGAAATAAGGAAATCAAAGATTCAAAATAAGCCTGCCTTAAAAACAGACAAATAAAGTTTAAATATTATTTATCTGCGGTGAACTAAATAATTCAGTAGTTTGAAATCACAGAGAATTCTTAATGGGGTCTACCGATTGAATAAGATTCTCAGGAAGATAATCAAGAATATATCATCAACTGATGCATCATCTATCTCCTTGTCCTCATCCTCAACTTTCTCATTCTTCACTGGAGTGTCAAATTCAATGATCTGCTACGAAGTGGACGCCTTACTAACTTGTTTGGTGTGCTGGCAGAAACATCTTCTGGGGTCATATAGCATCTCCTTTTGGTGTACATAATGCAGGTGTTGAACTCATCAGCCTAGCTGGTGTAGAAGCAAGTTTAGCAGGAGTGGACTGCACGCCATCAAATCTACGAGAGAACCATCTTTATTTTGTGTCTGTCTCTTTCATTGGAGTTGCAGGCAGGCAACCTGGTAGCAAATGAGCTGGAGATTCACAACTTGACAAACATTTGTCACTGTTGATTGATTTAGATGATAATTTAATTGGGGACGCAGCATAAACATTAGTTCCTCACTTGAGGAAATTTGTCAGGGCATGGCTCTAGCAGGAACAACTGAAGGTTCATTGGAAATCTTTGATAATCTTTGCTGAGCCTCAGTTTGCTCTGCATCATTGTTTGTAAGCGGCTGAGAAAAATGCCTTCTGAAAGACCGAGACAGAAGATGATGCTACAAGGTTCGCTGATTTGTAAATACACAAGTTGATGTCTCCATGCCCAATGACATGCCAGGGCTTTGATCACTTTTAAAGGCGAATCTCTCGAGCAGATAACTGATATTGTTTGTTGTTGCTCTGAGGATGACTCAATCGATGTCTCATTGCGTGTTGAATGCAGATTTGTCTTTAGACGACTGAATGGTTCTGGCAATGCTTCTTCCGGAACTTCATCACCCTGAATGCAGAAGAAATATAATTCAGGTTCCAAGGTACAAGTGCTAACAGACTATAGTGCAAATGATATCAGGAAAACTGAACTTCAAATAAATTGCACGCTAAAGTTATTTGAAACCCAACGATTTATGGTACAGGTTGAACCACCTATTGAAGACACAAGCTCTGTATCAAGCCAAGTGCATTTATACAAAAGTAGATTGCAGCCAAAAAAATTGAAAACATCTCATAACTGAATAAACTTTGAGTTCCTAGTACACAAACAAAAACCGAAGTCAAAGTGAAAAGCAGAACCCATATAATGAACTAATTGTAAAACCACTAACAATGATATGCAATTAGACTTGATGCCTTGCTTAATATGCAAAGGATAAAGGTGATGGTATACCTAGGATGGCCTTTATAAAATCCATCAGCCGAGCACGAAAAACCTTCTCACATCCATGTTCTTACTATCTGATTTTGACTTGCCATCGCATTCTATCGCTTCACATTTATTGTAACATGAAGATCCGGCTTCATACAACTAGTCTTCTCATCAACATCAGTACTTTCTTTATCTCAACCGCTTCAGGAAGTATAAACTTCAACTGAGCCAAGTGGCCATACGAGAACCTCCTATAAATATCACAATGCATAAGACCATTTCTTGATGGGAAAATCTAGTAAATGTAAAAAAAAAAAAAAAAAATGAAAAAAAAAAAAAAAAAAAACCTGTCTGTTAAACACTCGATCTTTGGGCAGATATTGGTGAAAGTAGACATGGATCGCTTCAATTTCAATAACCGGATCGCACTATCTAAGCTATCAAAAAACTCGGCCAGCTGCCTATACCTGCCATTTATTGATTTAAAAAAAAAAAAAAACAATTGAAATTGAGAAAACTATTTTCAGACAAAAAATGCTAAATCCAAGTCAGTAAAAATAGAGATCGTTAGAACGTTACTTTTCCGGCAATTTGTTGGACCCATGAGCTGGTTTTACGGGGGATTTTGTGGGCCATGAGCCGATACTGCCCTCTGGCATATTCAACCTCGTCCGTCAGATGTGGTTGCGGCCGTGTTCGTGTTTGGGCTGCCTTTCGAACTTCTTTGATGGAGAGGGCGACGCCACTGTTGCTGGCCCGCCGGAGGAGCTGTGACGGCTTCTCAGGGGTTTTGGTCGTCACCGGATTCGGATTGGTAGTTTCGGCTTTGGGTTTGAAGTGGAGTGGCTTTTTGGATTTGAAGGGAATTGATTGTGAAGACTCTGAGGAGCTCATTGTTGAGAGACTGAGAAGAGATTTGGTTGTTTGAAGAGTGCTGGGTGAAAGGCGAAGCGGGGCGAGGAAGATATTAAGGTTTTTGGGCGGGAAGGATGAGCTGGAGCTCACGTGGATGGCTGACACGTCGGACTCCCGCCAAATTGGTCCGTGAAATCAACGGCCCATCTACGCCCCGACCTCATTACTGCTTTACCCTTCTCCATTAGATTCGATAATATTCACTCCTCTGCTTCCCTTCGTTGCTGGAACTGCATTTATTTAACTATTTTTTTTTACCTTTCTTTTTTCCCAAACACGACCTCAACTTAAGGAGCCGGCCAAGTTGGGGTTGTTTGTCTGAGCTTATGAAAATTAACTTATAAATTAGCTTATAAATAACAAGTACTTATAAGCTAATTTTAGTTTATAAGCATTTGAAATTTTAAACAATTACGTGTTTGGTTAAAGTACTTATAAGTGACTGATAAGTAGTTGACGTGTTTGATAAAATGTGGCTTATAAGTATATTTTACTATAAAATGACTAAAAAAGGTACTACATTAAACAAGGGTATACTATGGAATTTTAAAATTAAACAAGGATAATGTGATAATATACTTGATCAAATTAGCTTATAAACAGAGTGCTTATAAGCCAAAAAAAAAAAGTACCTTCCCCCCAACTTTTTTTTTTTTTTTTGCTTATAAGCTCAACTTATAAGCTCAAAAAAATTATAAACAAACAGGTCAGCTTAATTTTATAGCTTATAAGCTTAGAAAGCACCCCTAGTAGACTACTTTAATCCGATCTATCGTTAACCAGGAGCCGCGGGTTTCTGACTTGTTAAAGTGCTTTATTAGGTGTATAATTTTGGGATAGATTATAACTAGGGTTACATTATAAAATTCTTAGGAAAAAAATACTTTTAAATTTAGGGTTTATGTTTGGGTTGAAATTTTAGGTTGCCTATTGTCTTAATTAATATATTTCAAGGAAATTGATTTCTGTTTTTGATGAATTTATGTAAAAAATAATTAATAAATTAAGTGAATTTATGTATATTTTTTTTTAATAATTAAGGTATTTAGGCATAATTGCCAACCCAACTCACCTAATTCTCAGAGCCACGAAACACCTTACAAACCCTAATTGCCAGCCGAGCCCACCTCATCCTTAAACCCCTGAAACTAGAATACCGTATAAGTTCAATAGACCAAAGTAATTATACAAATATGATATATGTCTCTCCTGCGACTTCGAACATAAGATAAGACCCTGGGGTATAGCTAACCCCAGAGGCAAAAGGTCTTGCTATCCGACCATAAGAAGAGAGATAATGACTTCAATTTCTTTTGTTCATTTTCAAAAATTGAGCTCGATGGACTTGGAATTCATTTCTTTTTTAATTCCTAAGTTTATTGTTTCCAAATTATATATTTGATTTTAGAGTGAACCCATATCAGTAAAATTAAAAGAAAAAGATATGCATGAAGATATTGAAAATTTAGCATAATAAGCATGAAACCAAAGTTTGTTGTTCCTTCTTATTCACATTTTGCATTATAATATTTTTTTTTAAAAAGGCATTACTTGATGCTTCAAAATCTTTATGTATTTACATTCTCATTCAAACAAAATTTTACACTATGTTGCTGCTACTGCTACAATTCTCCTTTTGCTGAAAACTTGTCGGAAAGATTGGCTATAATGAAACCTGCAAATACCTGAATCCAATTTATAACTCTATTAGTGAAGTTTCCATTTCTAGCTTATTAATTTAGCAAGCAATATATTGACATGAACAATGAGGCCTACCTGAATGCATCCAAGGATGTAGATTGCAGAGTAGTGACGGCCGTGTATAACCATGTCCGCTAACATTGCGAGGGGTATCGTTAAGAACATACCCAGCGTTGCGACTAATGGAGTTGTCCAAACCACAGAAAGGGCCCTGGATTCATTTAATCACTTGAGAAAATGCAATCTTCTTATGGTTTCAAGTCCTGGTGGTGTCTAGTTGAAATATACGGAGGGTGTTTGTACATACCATAAGTAGTCTGAGAGAATACTCCCCACCAGGCTGGTGAACAGCACAGCTTCTCCAACAGATGTTGAATGTGGAAATTCGAATGGAGACTCAAGTCCTGCCGCGTTCAGTGGCCATACTACATAGGAAATGACATCGATGTGAGATATTTCAAACGAATGTACTAACTACTGGAAGTTTTTGCGTCATGGTATAATTCTTGTTCAATTATTTGTCCTTTAAGCCTGAAAATTTTGCAGCATGAAGAACTTGATAAATTACAAGCTACTTACTAAGCCACCAAAGACCAAAAAGAGAGAAGAGACCGATATATCCAAAGAACTTTTGCACATCCACCTTATCTCCATCAGACCCAGCATATTTTTTGAGCAGCACTGCAGTAAATAGACAAGTTAAATATCAAGCAGAAGATTGGGGCAGTGGCACAATCTAAAAACTGCAATTTTTGAAATTGTATATATCACTGCAACTCCCATGAAGAATCCTACCTGTAAATAATCCATATGAAATTGCAGAGAGAAGGCCGAAAATGTCCCCTGTTATTGAGTGCTTTCTAGACCTTAACAACATCAAAGGATAGAGTTTCTAAAATATACAAATAACTAATCTCTAAAAGAAGTTCAGATGAAAGTAAATATCTATGTACAAAGATAACAATAGGTGGAAAAACAAATCATTAAACACAAATCTTATCTTTAGTAGTGAACTGAATTTACGTTTTCTTATATCAATAAACCACTTACTACAAACTTATATTTCTTTGTAATATCTGCAACCCAAGGCAATAGAAAGAAAGAAAATATACTTATCGTGTAAACAAAGAGTGAACAGATGAATCAGCATAAATATTTCGGAACAAAAGGAGAAAAGCTATAGATCCCTAAAGAAAAAGTTTAATACAACTATCTAAGGACATATTCAACTTACTCAGAGATGCTTAGATATTCATCTGTTGCCCAGTTTTTCCAACTGTTGTCATTGCAACACCAGCCATACTTACAAAAACAGCAACCACTTTTGTATATTAATGGAGTCCTGGCCAAGAAGAACTCCAAAAAAGTGTAAAGAGCCCCGATGTAGAAGTTAGGACAGTTGTACTTGCAACACTAGTATTTGCCAGAGCGGATTTGAATAAATACTGCATGAAATTAAGATTAAATTAGGCTATACTAAGAAAGGATCAGCATACCATATCATATCTCGTAAAGTACTTCAAATAAGAAGAAATGTTCAGAAAATCAAATATAAGTACAAAAGATCGTTAATGATTAAACCCAGCTACATAGTTTTGTCAAGTAAGTTATGTTTGTGCACATAATGCAACAACCCCTCAAGTCTTTCTAACCTATCTGTGTTCATATCTTCTGTAGTGTTCAAATAGCTTTCTACAAATTAAGTTATGTTTATGCAACAGATAAAAGTACTACACATATGTTATGTGAACTACTTGTGGAGCCGTGTACTACACTCAACACTGCCATATTTTTGCCTAGATAAACTTGTATACAACCAAATTTGTCGATAAAAATATATGAAGATGAATTTTGTTACCTCTGTTAAAAACCATATTGGAGTAAGATATAAACTGCACTTGACAATTTCCCATGAAGAAGATCACTGCTATGTTCAAGTAGGGTGGCTCGTCTTCCTCATCTTTTGGGAGCAAAGGCCACCCCTCTTCCCTTCCACTTAGAAATTTGGCACTAATTAGACTCCTTTGTAGATCAGTTTCTGGACCATCCTGCAACTCATCGACTCTAAGAGGAATATCAAGTCCTAGAAGTGCTTGTCACAGAGTGTTACGGAAAAAATTCTTAAACCGGTTGCACCCAAGCTGCATACGCAATCCTCAAAGTGCTATGGGCAATAAATTACCATAAGAGACACCCCGAGATATGTAAGTGCAAATGGCTGTCTATACTCTGCAAAAATTCTCTGTAACGAAATTAATATTATAACTAGATTCTAATTTCTTAACCTATGGATGCCACTTGAAAATCACATTAATGAGCTAAATAAAGTAAGATTCAGTCTGCTGTTTAGTAGATATACTTCATGCGCCACATAATTTGACTTCACAGCTTTATAGAGCCATTAATATTGAATTTACAATATCAGATCACCAATTTTAGAGGTAATAAAACTCAAAACTAGAATTTGAAGAGAAGATTATTAAATAACATTTACTCAATACAAAATATGCAGACACTTCAAACAGCTCACTCTCAGTTCCCATTCACGTTAATAAATCATCAACAAATATTAAAAACAATCCTAAAGAGCCTTTTTATATCCCTAATTCCAAAAGAGTGTTCTTCTATGCAAATTATCATAAGCCACATCAAAAATATGAAGCCCCGGTTGCTAACAAATCAAGAAAAGAAAAAGGAACATCCAGGATTCCAACTTGATTTCACTTTCTTGGAAACCAAACAATCAAACAAAAAAAAAGAAAAAGAAAAGGGCAGAACATTTGTATACCTGATTGATCTCTGCAGAGGTGACCCATATAACACAACACTGCCAATCAAGCCTAACCCAGCATTATATTTCCAACCCATCACCCACCACACATCAAAACTCCAGAAACTCAAACTATGAACTGAGTAACCGTTTGTATTCTTTTTATGCTATAAAATATTCATCTTCGGATGAAAAGTTCTATGCACCTAATTCCAAACAAAATATCCAAAACTAAGAATAAGATCCTGGATATGTTCCCTTTTTTATTATTAAAAATGTAAATTTGGAATATCAAATTTCCAAAGCTTGACATTTGATTTGTTCGAGTAGAATCTTTGGTCAGTCTGTAATCTGTAGCATTGCATTGAAGTTTTCAGTTAAATCTCTTTTTTTTTCTTTTTTTTTTATTTTTTTTTTATTTTTATGTTTGGCGTTAGTGATCAAGAAAGTTAGAAACTGGCAAGTGTTCATTGAGGTGGCAGCGGATGAGACTCCATTGCGGTGCTGGACTTGGCGGGACCCACGTTGATCATGCCACTTCAGTTTCGGTCCACTCTTCCGGCCCCCAACTGACGTGCAGAATCTCAAGCAACCTTACATTTAAGGATACCCCCAAGGACTAGTTCATTTCGATTAGTTAAAATATTGTAATGAAATGGGATTAAAGAGATTTTATTTCGCACGTTCGGCACGCAACCAATGAATTTTTGCACCAAAGTCCACGTGATTGTTGTTGTTGGTAGCCTACGTTGAGCAATAAACAAAGGATACATTTTGATGGCATCATTTTATTGTATATAATAAGGACTTGACTGTGCTATACCTGAGCAATCGTAAGTGAAACTACTGTAACAATAATGTTTTATTTACAACTGAATCATACAACAGATAAAAATTAATAAAATTTATATAAATATACTACTCTATCCTTTCATTTTTCTTGATTGTATGTATATGATTCAATATGAGCATGACATTGTTCCCTCTAATTGCGAAATTTTTACATTAACCATCAATCACCCTGACAAGCATGAGACAAGATTAAATTCGGGAGTAAAGGGTTGAAGTTCTTGTTTGTCAGTACAGAGTTTCAACTTTAGTGTTAAAAGGATCATCGACAATGCAGGTAATTAATATCTCTCTGGGGCAGAAAGAAGCTACAAAGACACGGTTCTTTGTTGAAACTAGATATCAAAGAAAATCTGTATTCCACAGAAAAAATAAAAAAAGCCCTTGGCCATCACATTATTAGGCCAACTCAAAACTCTTCAAGACATATTGCAGAACAGATGACCTATTTACATTTAGCCTATTGCAGCATACTAAGGAACGAATTGCATGTTGGCTTTCACCAAAAAGGTTAAAATAAAATAAAAAAATAAAAAAGAGAGGCATCATATGACAGTATTTTCTTCCTCTATAATCATATGATCAAGCACTGGAATGAGGGACCGAAAGGAAGGTCACCTATATGCCCCAAAATTTTCACATTGCAACAGAAGAATTGCGCCAAAATTGATAGAGGGCAACAGAGTTATGTAACACATGAATACTGTGGTACAAAATTTCTTTCTCTAACCAGCTCATGAAGGTCCTGAACAATCTTAAAAACAGCATCTGGTCTAGCCAGCTTTAATGCATTTTGTGACATAGCCTTGAGCTCATCTACTTTTGGTCCAAACCATTGAGCAACAATAGAAGCAATCTCCTTTGGAGACTTCGAAAATTTCCCACATCCATTTTCAACCACATAAGGCACATTACCAACTTCCTGTAATAGCAAGGTAAGGGTGTGAGTACATACTTCCGGGAAAATAGGATTACAGCATAAAGTGATGAATGCATGAATTCTCAAAAGAAACAACTAAAAATTAGTTATATCAATGTTAAAAATCTCTAACAGCTCTCTTGAGTCACTCCTGCAATCTTGACAAACATTGTGGGGCAAAAACTATATATGGAAATCAAAACAGGAAGCAGAACAATATAAACACAGGTCAATTTTATGTGTTGGATATGCATTATCTTCCTTCCACTTTAAATTACAATGAAACCATTGAAAGAACACCTTGCAACATGCAGGACAAGTGATTAGAATGATGCAGATTTTACAAAATTTCTACCATAGTGATGGGCAGGGAAAGTGGAACTTTTTGAAGTATCCCAGATAACTTTTAGCATAACCAAGGTCAGTAAGATGCAGGAAGCACAAGGGATAACAATTTGGTCTGGTTATATTATGGCATGCTAATTTGATCTTGTTATATTATGGCATGCTAATTTGGTCTTGCAGCAATCGTTTTCAAACTTCCACTGTTGGCATTTACATTCAGATTTCAAGTTGAAGTAATGTGTATCAAGGAAGTTATGTCTGTCTAGCCAACTTTATAATAAAACAAATACATCACTAAAATCCAAAACACATCTGAGCCCTACCTTACAATTGACATTTTTAGCTAACCAGCGCCAGATCTTAAATCCAATCAAACAATAAAGAGTGAAAGAATAATGATAATTCCTAAAAGTAGAGAGAATGATCAAATCACTCACTTGCCCAGCAATGTAATCGTTCAAAATTATAGGGAGGCCTTGTATCATTGCTTCTGCAATGGTCCCTGGGCCAGCCTACAGGCAAAAAAAAAAAAAAAAAAATTACTAGATGGCTGATAAGGAACTACAAGAAAATATCATCATGATCACAAGAAACTTACCTTTGTAATAATGCAGTCACAAGCACCCATGCACTCCTCCATTTTAGTGACAAACCCTTTCACCTATATGATGGGGCAACTACATNGTGAAAGAATAATGATAATTCCTAAAAGTAGAGAGAATGATCAAATCACTCACTTGCCCAGCAATGTAATCGTTCAAAATTATAGGGAGGCCTTGTATCATTGCTTCTGCAATGGTCCCTGGGCCAGCCTACAGGCAAAAAAAAAAAAAAAAAAATTACTAGATGGCTGATAAGGAACTATAAGAAAATATCATCATTATCACAAGAAACTTACCTTTGTAATAATGCAGTCACAAGCACCCATGCATTCCTCCATTTTAGTGACAAACCCTTTCACCTATATGATGGGGCAACTACATAAATTTCTTTGATATATAAAATCCGTGAGAATGCATATGTTTCTGTGTATAAATACATCAAACATGTGATAGTTCAAAAGTGCAATGCATATATGTATATTGAAAGAAGTTGTAGAAAAAAGAAATCATTTGTTTTGAAATCCAAATGCAGCTTGAATTCAATAAAAAAAAAAGATATCCACAAACAAAAAAGTTGCCAAAATATTATGTTAAATATAAAAGTGAGACAAGACATTGAACAGGAAAAATGTAATGAAAACTATGGTTGAATTTGCAGAGACTAATCTAATACCTGAACAGGAATTTTCCAATCGATTGAAAGCAATTTGTTCGCAAGCTTTTTGTTGCGACCACATATCACCAGAACCTGACCTATTGGTTCACCAAGATTCTCATCATATAATGCATCCCCAAGTGCCCGAGCAGTAGCCTCAATGGGACCCATCCCTTCCCCTCCTCCCATCAGTAACACAGCAGGAAGAACCTCATCCATTCCTAGTTCTCTCCTTAATTCAACCTATAGTTATTATGAAACTTAAAGTAAGTTAAAGATTGTTAATATCATTTGCTAGATAACACAGCAGCAGCCAACAACAAATTCAAAGTAACTATAAAGTGCAACATGAAGAAATGTCCAGACATTATGGTGCACCGACTCGTAAGTGAAAAGGGCATCAAATTTAAAAAGTCAATCTGTCATAGACATAATCAACCTTAGGCTGAACAGGTTTCACAAATGAAGGTCGAACAGGAAGTCCATAAACTTTGATTTGGGACGGCTGCAGTCCAGCTTTCATAGCCCTATTTGCTACATCTGTTGTTGGGCAATAGCATCTTGTTACAAGCTTGTGAAACCTACACACACGGACATTAATGATCAACATTATGCAAGGGATTATAAATGAATGAGAAATATATGCTGATAGCGAAGAACTGACCATGTAGGATGGCAAGTGCTTAAATCTGTAACTACTGTAGTAAAAACTATCTTCTTCAAAAGGCCCTTTGCCCTCAGGATACGAAGTGGAACATGTTGCATCAGTGGATGTACACTAATAATAATGTTGGGTTGGTATTTCATCAATCCTTTCGCAACCTCCCTAAAAGAAGGGACACCAGATTAGATGAAACTAACAATTCTTTAAAATAAGCTAACTATTAAGTTCAATATAAACCAGATGAACATGTTTTATCAATCAAAAGTTGTTCAATGACAACAACCATAAATATATAACTCAAAAGCATTCATACAAAGCCTCACCGAGCTATGAAGGTTGAAGTTGCAGCAAAATTAGATTGATGAATAACACGCGGGGCAGTTCCATAATAGGTCATTTTCCACAATGGTCCATGCTTTACCAAGAAGTTATAGCTTCTGGGCAATTGATTAAACGGCCAAGGCGTATGATCCGCCCACAAATCAGTAACAAACACCTGCCACGCACACTCTTTAACATACAGCAAATGATCAACAAACGCATAATTAACGCATCCACAAATCTTTTCTTCTAAATCTCACAATTGGGTACCAAGATATAAAAATTTGAAATTCAATCTGACCTGATACTCGTCGCCAAATTTCTCATTAAACGCAGCTTTAATAGCTTCAGCAGAAGCTCGGTGACCACCACCTGTATCACTCATTAAAATCAAGACTTTCTTCGGGTTCTCATTCTCTACAACATTCAAAGGCAGACTTTCACCCTCCAAAACGCCACCATTTTCCTCTTTGAACCCATTGTTCTCGCTAGAGGCAACCCTAACCGAAGCGAACCCAAACCCAATTGGGATTCTCTCACAATGAAACTTGACAACTCTATTGAACTCATTAATAATTCTACCAATACTTGAAGAACCGCTCGCTTTACAACCCAAACTCAACGAAGCAGAAACAAGTTTGCGTTTCTGTTTTAGACCAATTGAAGACTTTAACGTGTCAAAGTACAAGTAATTGGACTTAAACGAAGAATACCCATCTGTGTTAGCGTTAAAGAGTCGTGAATTGAAAGCAAAGCGACTAAATTGAGGAACAAAATCGAAACTTGGAGTCGAATCTTGGGTTAAAGTTGAACTGTGTTGCATGATGAGAATTGTTCAGCAAAATTAATGGTATTCTAAAAAGAAAATTAGAAAAAATGAGAAATCAGTAATCAGTAATCAGTCCATAACAGTCTTTGTCAGGTAAGAGTAAAGGGTGTCAGCAGAAGTTCATAAAGCAAGAAAAACAAATAGAGAAGAAAACAACAAGCTATTGCGAAGAATTACAGGCTGTGCAATGGATAGAGATATGAAATCTTGCGGAGAGATTTGTGGCCTCAAGGAGAGGATTTAGGGAAGCAGTAAATTCCAGGAATTTTGTAGCAAAATACGCTTTGTTATTGTAAAAAAGTAAAGAACCATGAGATATTAATAATAAAAGGGATTATCACTACTTCCCCCAAAATTTGAGAAAATAACACTAAGACCCCCTACATTTAAAAAATCAATATTATCTCTTCTAAAGATATTGTAATAATTTGGGTCTAAATATTTAAGCAACCCTTTTCCATCCAAAACGCATCTATTAAGTTGAGGGGACTCAAGATTAATAAACTTACCTAGAATTTTATTCACTAATAGTGTTGAATGTGATAAAGTCTAGTTCGTAACCCAATAGTTTGATATCACAACTTTAAGAGAACACGTGAATGTGATAAATTGGGTCTAAATGATAGTCTGGTCAATTTATAAGTTTTCGATCTTATAAATTAGTAGTCTGATATTGGAATTTGGTATCCAGAATTAGGTTTACAATCCAATATAAGAAACTAGATTGTGTGGTGTGATTAGCTCATAAAAACGCAAGGTAACAAGGGAGCAAATAAAAACACGTATGTGTTTATAAGAATATAGCGAAAGGTTGATATTTCTTATATGTAATGTAGGGGGTCTTCCTGTCATTTTCAAATATGAAGGGATTTCGTAGTAATAAATGCGAGTTTTATTTGGTTTGAGATTAGCTTGGGTTTCGGTACATCACGAGCTTGGGGTGTTATTTGATTGGTCGTTTGGTCTAGTCAATGTCTATGACCTTGATTTTAAAGTGTAGGACCAAGACCATGAAATCCAATTTCCACGGTCCATTCTATTATGTTTCTGTGATGCTAGTCCAATACCGACCAAATCGTTTTTTCAATATTAAAATGGTTATGGGTTTATTTTTTTAATTATATATATATATATATATAATTAAAAAATAGCTACTGTGAAAACGTTTTTTTTTTTTTTTTTTTTTTTTTGACCGTCTTGGGTGGAGTCTCCACTAACAGGTATAGCAACATGTGAAATTCATGCAATAGTTTAATGGTGGAAGCAATTGCAGCCCAGTGGTGCATAAGCCATATTTATTTAGAATTTTGGGAAGTGGAAGGGGAAATGGAAATCTCACCGTCCATTACCTTCTTCCTATTGCTTTTGCTGCCATTAAATTTTGTTAATTTGTTCACGTTACTAATTAAAGTTTGGCCATGTCATGTGAGTGAGTCTCTGCACCCGCTTTCTCATTGACCATATTTCTATTCAACGAGAGGGACTTTATAGATGAGCCATTTTGATAAAAAAAAAAAAAAAAAAACGTGTACTGAAAATGGGTTTGAAATTAAGCCCAATTTAAATGTGGGCTTTCCAAAGCCAGTTGTAGATCCATGAATTTTCAAGCCTAATAATTGACTAAATCAAATTAAAAATCAAATAATAAAAATCATAAAATAAAAAAAAAAAATCGGGTTTCTTAGGGTCCGTTTTGTTTGTATGTGGATAGGATTTTGGAAATAGTATCAGGTAGTTAGGTAGGTGATTATTACGAGGTAAAATTTAACAAAAAAACTTCCTAGGTTACTAATTTACTAAACACTCCAATATATAATTTTTTTGTAAATGATAAAAACACCCCCACCACCCACAGTGTCAGATTCCAATTACCACCGCTAGAATCTGGATTACGATGCAGACTGGTCAAATCTGATTGATCAGCGTCGTTCTGGCTGTCGACGGTCGCAAAAGACCAGATCTGGCAAATCAACAAATTCCTGTCAGTTTCGGTGTTTTTATACACGTTGTGATAGATTCTGACTATCATCAATGGTGGTTGTCGAAATCTGACAATTATAGATGGATGAGGATATTTTGTTAATTTTTAAATTTTTTTCTAAGGATGTTTAATTAAATTAATAAATTTAAAGAATCTAAAAGTAATTGAATAAATATAATAGTATTTCTTAAATAATGAAACAAATAATTATTTTAAAAATAAAGTATAAAAAATAAACCTTACTAGCTTTAATTTTAATAATTAGAAACTCACGCGTTCGTGGAAAAAGGGGACGCATCTGTTGCACACGTGTATAGCTATCAACCGGTGATGAAATATATGTATCTCACTCACGTTGGTACGATATATTATACTCATTGGCTGGTTATACGCATAACATAATTACATATATATGAACATTTTTTTTTTACTTGCGGTTATGTTTTTACTACTACAAAGACAACTGTTAATTACATACGAAATTTTCTTAGTGTTACTCTCACATTTTTAACTGATAAATTCAACGTTTAAAGGAAAAAAAATATGAGATAGGTTTTGAAAATTCTTCAACGAGGTGTTGTGATAGTCAACAAAATTAATATAATGAAAATCATAGGCTCGTTTGTTTAATTTTTTAGAATAATATTATATTTTAAATGCATTTAATCAAATAAGATAAGATTGAGAATATATTTGATACGTTTAATTATTTTAACCTTCACATTTATAATTTAGCTAAACACTTCCCTACAATAAAAGTTATAAATTAACAAAAACATTTGCGTCTACCTAATAATTACTGGCAATGGCCAACACTATCGGACGATGGCCAGAAATCGTCGAAATGGTGCACGATCGACTAGATTGTGCTAGTCGTGCGTCGATTTAGCCTTTTCCGACCAGATCCATCACGGATCAGGCAAAAAAAATGACAAATGTGGCCATTAACGACAACCATATATGTATAACATGTATAAGATGATTTTCTTCTACTCGTGGTATGGGTATACTTTTACTACTAGAAAGAAATGTTAATTGCATGTGAACATTTTTCCGATGTCTACTCCCCATGTTAAAACAATAAATTCAACGTTAAAGGAAAAAAAAAAAAAAAAAAAAAATGAGATTGGTTTTGGAAAATTCTTCAACTAGGTGTTGTGATAGTCAAGAAAATTAAATATAATGAAAATCATAACTAATAACCATATAACAGTATAACACGATTATATTTTATGGACGAAAATGCCCCTTTTGACTATTTCTAAGACCTTAAGCAAAAACTCATTCTTCAACCCTTAAAACACATTTAACTCATTCTCTATAACTACAATCCCTACTAAATTGAAAGATATTTATGTAGATGGATGGTTCGTATTGGTCATTTGGATTAATCTTCAGATGGGGATGTTGAAAATTGAAGGATTTAATGTTTTTGATGAAATTTGGGATGCCTATCGATAGGTTGGGTCGGATTTGGCTGTTTGGGCAACCCAAGGTTGAAGATGACAAAAAATGGCCAATACTAGCTAATATGGGGTATCAGACACTTTTCTAGCCAATAGGGGGTATATATAATTTTACTTGGCCAACACCCGTTCAATCAATATAAAATTATCCTTTACGAAAATCACATATTCTACCTGTAGGTATGAGAAGTGTTTGATACACCCCCTATTGGTTAGTTTCGGTTATTTTTTGTCGTCTTCAACCTTGGGTTGCCCAAATAGGTGAATCCTACTAATTCTGGCCAATATCCGCCGTCGGCCAAAAAACGTAGGTCTCCTATATCATTTTCCACCATCGACAATCGTTAAAACCACCCAAATTCAAACTATTTAACAACAATCAACCCTATCTCACATCCTAAACTAGCAACTCCATCAAAATCCTAAATCTAAAACAATATAACAAAATCTTAAATACAAGTCAAATCAATTGAAATCCAGGGTTAAATTAAATATCAAAATCGGTTTATACGTTAGATTTTTATAGTCTTCAATGGAGGGAATGGTTAGGATGGGTTTGAAGAAAACGTGTGAATGTTTAGGGTTTATTTATATATGAGGGCATTTGTGTCCTTCAAATTTGTGTAATATTAGATTATACAATTTCTCTATAAAGTTGACCATTTTCTGGGTCTCAAAGTCTTGAACAAGAATAATTCTCATAACATGTTCTTTTGGCTAAGAAATAACTTCTAGAAGCCCCATTTTTTTTATTTTTTTGTAGATTGATTCATTCGCACGAATTATAATAAGAAATTGTAGAAATGTAAAGCAAAAATAATCAACTCTTTATAATTTCTTTAATTATAATAATAATAATCAAGTTTAATTTGGACCACCTCAAATGATCGAATTAGACCATTTCGGTCCATCGTGGCTAAGTAACAGAAAACCATTAAAAATTTGGTCCAATATATTTATTATTATGATATCCATATACTTTAATTTATAAGGTTATAATCTTTGGCCATATAAGTGTTTATAACGTTTCACAAACCTGACCGTTGGGCTAACTTTTTGTGGATCGGTAATATAATTTTAATCATGAAATGAGAAAGCCATGACTAATTTGAGGTTGCCAACCGCGTTTAGGGCAAATATTAATTAATTTATATTAAAGGTATTGAAAAGTCTGACCCCTTGCTTCAAACATCTTCAGTAGGCCGCTTAAATTGATTAAAACAACTTCTTGTCTTCTAAATAGACGACAAATCAAATACAAAAATACTCTGGAATTGCAGTTACACGTAAATGGGCAGAAAAATGGAAGCAAAAATGAAGCTTTTAGCTGTTCCAATTCATTCCTCTTCTTCTTGGCAATGATTCATAGGGCAGGAAGAGCTTTATCCAAAAGCAGAAGCAGAAGGTGGAAGTGCTTGTAGCTTTTGAAGAAAATGGTGAAACCCACTATATATTTTTTAACCAGGTTTTCAAAGGGTTTATAATTAAGAAGAAAATGTCCATTGTATATAAATCTTTAGATCATAAACCATGCATTGATTTGTGTGACTGAAATCATGGAGCAATGATCAGATGGTTTAGAGCTAATCAATCAGCGTTTAAGATCATAATAATAATGACCCCATTAACAGACTTAAAAGCACCGATCGATTGGTTGACTAGTAATACGTGCCAACGACGACACGCGTTTAATTTCTTCTAGTTTCCTCGTCAATGGCTTCCCTGGTTACCACTTTCAACTCTGAGTTGAACATGGGATGATTGATGTTGTTGGCCCCATCGAAGATTTTTGTTGAAGAAGAATTGATGAAGAGGATAAAGGGTTTTGACGAATGAGACATTAAAAAACGAATTTGAAAGATCTGGAGAGGGTACAGACGGGCAGGATCCATTTATTATTTAATCAAAGTACAAATTGATCTTAATTGGAAGACAATGTAATCACTAATTAAGTAATTATTATTTAGTCTACATAATTAGAATAAGATTTGTGGGCAGAAGAAGACTTTTTATTATAGCGTTTATATATATATATATAATTTGTGTGGTTCAAGTCAATTTACGTGTATTTTGATTAATCTTTTGAGGTTTTGAAGTTAACTTGACTAACCTTTCGAGATTATCCTTATTAATAACTGAGAGAGAATAATATGTGAAAGAGTTTATATTGGTTATTTTTTATTTATTTTATATTAGTTGTCACCCATTTTACAATCATTATTGTTCATCTTAATTGGGATGAGTTGTGGATATGATGTGACCAGATATTGTAATTAATAATTATTTAGTCAATATTTAATTATTTTCTCAAGGAAAAAGAAAATTTAAGGAGATTAATTTGTAAAAAAAAGAAAAAACCTTGTTAATTAATCAAATTGAGGGTAATGTTTTAAAGCCATGCATGGGATGGGAATATCAGAGAAACGAGGCCGTTGATTATCACCATCACGTAACAAGTTACCAATGACTATTGACTAATTGGAAGATGGACGGTTCTGATTGGGTCGGCGGTGGTCTTTCACAGACAAAAATCATGAACCCCCTTTCTTTACGTTATGGGAAATAGGAAGGTGTAATTCTATTTCCAATAATGTGAGTCGTGTTAACGCGGATAATTTCTACGTAGTGACACGTGGCAGCTAATGAGAAGGCAGGAACGTGAAAGACAGTTACGTCGTAAGACGCTAATAGAAGATCACAGCCGTCAGTTGTGTTGGCAATGGAACCACGAAGAAATTGAACTGAAGTCACGCTACAGACCCACAAAAGAAAAGAGCAAAGTGAAAACTTGTTTTAGAAAAATAATTACTTAATTAAAAGGTGAAATTGCTATTTATTCAATGATTATAAATTAATGTTGACATGATATTGAAGAGGTGGGAAACAATTATAAATTCTTTAAACTAAAGATTTCCCATATAAGATTTACATTCTCACTTTATTATTATGTAAAAGTAACAATTTTTAGGTAACTTTTTGTGGTTGTTATTAAAGTGTAAACTTTCAAAATTAATTTCTTTTACAAAAATTAAACTTTAGAGTCGTGAGAGATTAGAGATTAATTAAAATACGTACAAGTTGACATTGATACTATCGATTATCAAAAAATAATAATAATAATAATAAATCAAAATTTTATTTTGAAACTTTAATATATTTTACCGGAAAAAAATAATCAAAATTTTATTATAAAACTTTAATAGATTTGATAAAAAAAAATGTATTTAAAATCCTTTGTTAGAACTCCTTCAAAGGAGAAGCGGAAGTTGGCCGGACACTATAAGCCACCCAAAAAAAAATATTAATAAAAAAATCAAAATTTTATTCTAAAACTTTAATATATTTCAACAAAAAAAAATCAAAATTTTATTATAAAAATAATAAAACTTTAATATATTTGATTAAAAAAAGTAATTTCAAAATTGACGAACGAAACTGGGGAGCAAGTTAAAGAGAGAGAGGCAATGATTGTTAGGAGAATTGATGATCCAATGAAGAAAAAGTCAAATATAGTTCCAAGAAATTTAATAAAAAAAATCCTTTTAAATTAAATAATTAATAAATGCCAATCATTATCATATCAGTTTGGCCAATATTGCCGTTCCCTTCCCCCTCCTCTTTACTCTTCTTCTTCTTCTTCTTCTCTTTACTCTTCTTCTTCTTCTCCTTCTTCCCGTTTAAGCAAAACCACCATGAAGAAGAAACACTCATAATGCACGCATTCATCAAACAACAGAGAAGAACATCAAATTCCACAAGGAACGTCAAAATATACATGAATGAATCCATTTCACTCTTCCATTCTTCTAAATATTATAATAATAATAATAGAAATAAAAACACAGCTTAAACATCTAATCATCAAACCACCTTTAACGAAAATTAGTTCTCAACTTTCTTATATATTATACAGCAAACGAGCGACCCTAAAATGATAAAAAAAAACCACCATAGAAACCTCAAATGCATCAAATTGAAGGGAATATAGTATTTATACTTGTTGTACGTAGACATAAATCCAAATCTTGAGCTTTCTGACGCGGTGAAGTTAGTGGAAACAGAGTCAATAGCTCCGGCGGCTCGCTTCCTCTTGGTGTACTTAAAGGTGATGGGTGCAAGTAAAATCCCTTTTCAGCAATGGCTTTTTCTTCTTCTGAAAGAGCGGGAGATGACGGTGAAGCCGTGCCTGAACTCGGGAAAAACAAAGAATCAGACCCAAGTGGAGTTACCGGGCTGGGAATCGGTGAGTCGACCCGGTGAGCTTGACGTGGAGAGTGATGATTTGTTGGTGTACGGAGAGTGGTGAGACCGAGCTTGATTTCCAGCTTTCTCGTGGTGTGCCTACGTTCTTGAAGCTTGAAAGGCGACCGGCGCGGGGCGGTTGGATCAACGGGTATGGCGGGTTTAGAAGGGAGTCGAGAAGAAGGGTGGGTAGTAGTGACGGGTAGTTTCTCAGAGTCAGAACTGGTCAAGCCGGTCAGCTTTTGGACCAAGTCTCTGAAAGTGTTAGCATCTGCTTGAACAAAAGTGGTTGGCGACGGCGACGACGGCGAAGAAATGATGGTGTGGTGGTGGTGGTGGTGATGGTGGTGCCTTTCCATTTTGTTGGAGTCTTGGAGATACCAAGTCCAGAGAGAAACTGAAGTTGATGGGTTTATCTGAGAGAGAAGAAATTTTTTTTCAAGATTTTGGGGGACAGAAAGAGATTTAAAGTCAGCTTTAGAGACTGTGTCTGCGTGTACTATTCGACTTTAAATCTCTACATATGAATTCATTAATATGTAGATTAGTATTAGTGTATATTTACGACTATTGAGGACTGGGTATAAACGAGAGGGACTTTTTGGGTTATATATTTTCTTATGTAAATTGATTGAAGTTTCAAGATAATTTTAGAATTTGAAATTTTCAATTTCTTCTACCAACATGTTTCCACACGTTTACATATGATTAAAACAAAATCTTATTCAAAAACGTTTATTATTATTATTATTATTATTTTTTACAATATAAAAATTTTCAATCTATCATAAGTTTCATTAAATGAGTTCAAACTATTGAAGCCCGTTTATCATAGTATCAGACCCACTATTATTGGGATGATGGTAGGTCTTGGAGGGTTTGGACCTTGGTTGTGCACGCCAAACGTGAGGGACAATGTTAGAAGTTAAAATGTCTCATATCGCAATCTTATTGGACTCTTATAGTGTATATATCTAGCTAGATATGTCGCGTATTTGTTTTCATGTAGTTATATGTATGAAACAAAACAAAATTTTATTCAAAAATTGTTTTGGATTTTTTTTAATAATATAAAAATTCTCAATTTATCCTAAATTTCAATAAATGAGTTTGAAAACGAAACCTTATCAAAACATAACATGGGTCTAAAACTTGAATCTTATAAGAACAAACCGCATGCTTAATACTATGTTTTTTGACTATTCAAAGCTAGTTTTTTATTTTAAATGTGTTAATAATAAATAAATAATTAAATACTATGATTTTTTGACTATTCAAAACTAGTTTTTTATTTTAAATGTGTTAATATTAAATAATTAAATACAAGTTGAATAACGAAAATGATGCAAGCATGTTTGTTTGAGGCGGTATGATTTGTATGAAGTGGCTGGCAGTCCGATAAAACTGTGGGCTGTACAATTGACTCTATTAGTATTAAATAGTAATAAATAGAGTTATTAAAATCTTGAATTCGATTACGTTTCAACCAATTTGAATTAAGAAAGCGTTTATCGTACGAAGCCACGCGTCACCCTCAGCCATTTATACTTTAACGGTGTACTAAAATTTGTACTATCTTATAATATAAATTATTGGATTAATTCATTATATTATATATTTTATGCCCCCCCATACCTTAATGAACTATTCTACTTACTTCGATTTATAAATGGAGAGAATGACATTTTCCCACCCAGGCTTTGGCGAAACGACCTTTTTTCAGCCTTTTCTTAGGTTTTGTTATGTTTTTTATTAATATTTTATTAAAAAGATAAAAAAAATTTTAAATATTTTATTTTATAAATTTTTTAATTAGTCAAAAAATCAAATATTAAAAATTTAAAAAAGAAAAAATAATTAACTTCACTTAAAAAGTTAGGAATAATACTATAAAATTGTTTAAAGTTAAATAATCTTAATATTTATTTATAATGTCATCAATATCTCATCACTATTGTTTATAATGTTTTTTATTTTTACTGATTAACATAAAAAATCAATATTCCTAATTAATTAAATAAACAAAGAAAAAAATGTATCTTTATACTTAGATTAATAAATAATCGAATAAAGATTTTGAATTAATTAAATTTTAATTTATAATAAACTAATTAAGAAATAAAATATTTAAGGGTATTTTCGTCTTTTTAATCAAATATTAACAGAAAACACTAACAGAACCTAACAAATGGTGAAAAAATGTCATTTTGAAACTTGATGGGTGAGAAAGTACCGTTTCATCAAACCTTGGGTGGGAACACGTCGTTCTCCCTTTATAAATAATATTAACAATAGTTTTTATATCTTATAATTATTTAAGTTGTGCAGCGAAAATGGAATCTTGTGATGATGAAATTCGAAGTTTTTCCTACTTCGGTGGTATGTTTTTACTACTACAAGACAACTGTTACTAGAATACTATTAGATTTTGATAGTATTTAATAGGATGGATTTGAGAATATTTGATACTTTTTAAAAACATTTTTAAGTATATTAGATTATTTAACCTCTACATTTATAATTTGCTAACATCCTCTATAATAAAGTTTATAAATTAACAAAAACATTGTCAACCAATAATTCCTAACATTGGCCACTATTGACGATGGCAGAAGTCGAAAGTACGCACGATTGGTTGATCTGACGTCGACTCGATTTAGCTTTTTGACCAGATCACCACGATCGCAAAAAAAAATCAAAATCTACCATAATGACCCATATATGTATATATATGATTTTCTTCTACTGGTGGTATGGTATACTTTTACTACTAGAAAAAAATTGTTAATTGCATGTGAACATTTTTCCATGTCTACTCTCACATGTTAAACAATAAATTCAACGCTTAAAGGAAAAAAAAAAAAATGAGATTGGTTTTGGAAAATTCTTCAACTAGGTGTTGTGATAGTCAAGAAATTAAATATAATGAAAATCATAACTAATAACCATATAACAGTATAACACGATTATATTTTATGGACGAAAATGCCCCTTTTGACTTTCTAGCCCTTAAGCAAAACTCATTCTTCAACCCTTAAAACCCATTTAACTCATTCTCTATAACTACAATCCCTCTAAATTGAAGTATTTTAAGATGGATGGTTCTATTGGTCATTTGGATTAATTTCGAGGGATGTTGAAAATTGAAGGTTTTAATGTTTTTGATGAAATTGGGATGCCTTTCGTGGGTTGGGTCGGATTGCCGTTTGGGCAACCCAAGGTTGAAGATGACAAAAAATGGCCAATACGTCTAATATGGGGTATCAGACACTTTTATAGCCAATAGGGGTTATATATTTACTTACCAACACCCATCATCAATATAAAATTATCCTTTGAAAATTACATATCTCCCTATAGGTATGATAAGTTTTTGATACCCCCTATTGGCGATTCGTCATTTTTTTTTGTCGTCTTCAACCTTGGGCTACTGAAATCGTTGAATCCTAAATCTAAACCCATAACACAAATCTTAAATACAGTCAAACCAATTGAAATCCAGGATTAAATTAATATAAAATTGGTTTATACGCTAATTTTATAGTCTTCATGGAGGGAATGGTTAGGATGGGTTTGAAGAAACGTTGAATGTTTGGGTTTTTTATAGAGGGCATTTGTGTCCTCAAATTTGTGTAATATTGGATTATACAATTTCTCATAAAGTTGACCATTTTCTGGGTCTCAAAGTCTTGAACAGAATATTCTCATAACATGTTCTTTTGGCTAAGAAATAACTTCTAGAAGCCCCATTTTTTTATTTTTTTTAGATTGATTCATTCGCCACATTAATATAAGAAATTGTAGAAATGTAAAGCAAATAATCAACTTTATATTCTTTAATTATATAAAATATAGTTTAATTTGGACCACCTCAAATGATCGAATTAGACCATTTGGTCCATCGTGGCTAAGTACAGAAGACCATTAAAAATTTGGTCCATAATTTATTATTATGATATCCATACTTTAATTTATAAGTTATAATCTTTGGCCTATAAGTGTTTATAACGTTTCACAAACCTGACCGTTGGGCAACTTTTTGTGGATCGTTTTCTATGACATGATATTTTGAGGTTGCCAACCGCGTTTAGGGCAAATATTAATTAATTTATATTAAAGGTATTGAAAAGTCTGACCCCTTGCTTCAAACATCTTCAGTAGGCCGCTTAAATTGTTAAACAACTTCTTGTCTTCTAAATAGACGACAATCAAATACAAAAATACCTGGAATTGCAGTACACGTAAATGGGGTAGAAAAATAGCTTTTTAGGTTGTCCAATTCATTCCTCTTCTTCTTGGCAATGATTCATAGGGCAGGAAGAGCTTTATCCAAAAGCAGAAGCAAGAATGGAAGTGCTTGTAGCTTTTGAAGAAAATGGTGAAACCCACTATATATTTTTAACCAGGTTTTCAAAGGGTTTTATATTAAGAAGAAAATGTCCATTATTATAAATCTTTAGATCATAAACCATGCATTGATTTGTGTGATGAAATCATGGAGCAATGATCAGATGGTTTAGAGCTAATAATCACGTTTAAGATCATAATTAATGCCCCATTAACAGACTTAAGCACCGATCGATTGTTGACTATAATACGTGCCAACGACGACACGCGTTAATTTCTTCTAGTTTCCTCGTCAATGGCTTCCCTTACCACTTCAACTCTGAGTTGAACATGGGATTATGATGTTGTTGGCCCCATCGAAGATTTTTGTTGAAGAAGAATTGATAGAGGGAAGGTTTTGACGAATGAACATTAAAAACGAATTTGAAAGATCTGGAGAGGGTACAGACGGGCAGGATCCATTTATTATTTAATCAAAGTACAAATTGATCTTAATTGAAGACAAGTGTCACTAATTAAGTAATTATTTATAGTCTACATAATTAAATAAGATTTGTGGGCAGAAAAGACTTTTTATTACGTTTATATATATATATTATATATATATATTTTGTAATTGTGTTATGTAGCCAATTTGTATTTTGATTAATCTTTATGTGTTTAAAGTTAATTCGACTAATCTCAGCGATACCTCTCTTATTAATAAAGAAATCGAATAATGTTAATATATGAAAGAGTTTATATTGGTTCATGTTGTTATTTTTATATTTTATATTAGTTGTCACCCATTTTACAATCATTATTGTTCATCTTAATTGGATGAGTGTGGATATGATGTGACCAGATATAATTAATATTATTGTCATATTTAATTATTTTCTCAGGAAAAAGAATTTAAGGAGATTAATTTGTAAAAAAAGAAAAAAACCTTGTTAATTAATCAATTGAGGGTAATGTTTTAAAGCCATGCATGGGATGGGAATTCGAGAACGAGGCCGTTGATTATCACCATCACGTAACAAGTTACAATGACTATTGACTAATTGGAGATGGACGGTTCTGATTGGGTCGCGGTTCTTTCACAGACAAAATCATAACCCCTTTCTTTACGTTATGGAAGGAAGGTTAATTCTATTTCCAATAAGTGAGTCGTGTTACGCGGATAATTCTACTAGTGACATGGGCAGCTAATGAGAGGCAGGAACGTGAAAGACAGTTACGTCGTAGAGGCTAATAGAAGATCACAGCCGTCAGTTGTGTTGGCAATGGAACCACGAAGAAATTAACTGAAGTCACCTACAGCCCACAAAAGAAAGAGCAAGGAAAACTTGTTTTAGAAAAATAATCTTAATTAAAAGGTGAATTGCTATTTATTCAATGATTATAAATGTTGACATGATATTGAAGAGGTGGGAAACAATTTAAATTCTTTAAACTAAAGTTTCCCATATAGATTTACATTCTCACTTTATTATTATTAAAAGTAACAATTTTTAGTAACTTTTTGTGGTGTTTTAAAGGTAACTTTCAAAATTAATTTTTTTTACAAAGTAAAATTTTAAATTAATGAAGTAATGCACAGTTGCATTGATACTCGATCACAAAAAAATAATAATAATCAAAATTTTATTTGAAACTTTAATATATTTACCGAAAAAAAAAATCAAAATTTTATTATAAAACTTTAATAATTTGATAAAAAAAATGTATTAAAATCCTTTGTTAGAACTCCTTCAAAGGAAGCGGAAGTTGGCCGGACACTATAACACCCAAAAAAAAATATAATAAAAAAAATCAAATTTTATTCTAAAACTTTAATATATTTCAACAAAAAAAAATCAAAAATTTATTTAAACTTAATTTATTTGATTAAAAAAGTAATTCAAAATTGACGAACGAACTGGGGAGCAAGTTAAAGAGAGAGAGGAATGATTGTTAGGAGAATTGATGATCCAATGAAGAAAAAGTCAAATATGTTCCAAGAAATTTAATAAAAAAATCCTTTTAATTAAATTTAATAAATGCCAATCTTATCATATCAGTTTGGCCAATTTGCCGTTCCCTTCCCCCTCCTCTTTACTCTTCTTCTTCTTCTTCTCTCTTCTTCCCGTTTAAGCAACACCATGAGAAAGAAACACTCATAATGCACGCATTCATCAAACAACAGAGAAGACCATCAAATTCCAAAGGACGTCAAATATACATGAATGAATCCATTTCACTCTTCCATTCTTCTAAATATTATAATAATATATAGAAATAAAACACAGCTTAAACATCTAATCATCAAACCACCTTAACGAATTAGTTTCCACTTTCTTATATATTATACAGCAAACGAGCGACCCTAAAATGATAAAAAAAAACCACCATAGAAACCTCAAATGCATCAAATTGAAGGGAATATAGTATTTATACTTGTTGTACGTAGACATAAACCTACTTGAGCTTTCTGACGCGGTGAGTTAGTGGAAACAGAGTCAATACTCCGGCGCTCGCTTCCTCTTGGTGTACTTAAAGGTGATTTTTTTGCTTTCATTTTCATGGTTTGTGATGTTAGACCGTCTTGGTCGTGGAGTCTCCACTAACAGCTATAGCAACATGTGAAATTCATGCAATAGTTTAATGGTGGAAGCAATTGCAGCCCATGTGGTGCATAAGCCATATTTATTTAGAATTTTGGGAAGTGGAAGGGGAAATGGAAGTATCTCACCGTCCATTACCTTCTTCCTATTGCTTTTGCTGCCATAAAATTTTGTTAATTTTTTTCACGTTCACTAATTAAAGTTTGGCCATGTCATGTGAGTGAGTCTCTGCACCAAGCTTTCTCATTGACCATATTTTTATTCAACAAGAGGGACTTTATAGAATGAGCCATTGTGATAAAAAAAAAAAAACGTGTACTGAAAATGGGTTTGAACTTAAGCCCAATTTAAATGTGGGCTTTCCAAAGCCAGTTGTAGATCCATGAATTTTCAAGCCTAATAATTGACTAAATCAAATTAAAAATCAAATAATCAAATAAAATCATAAAATAAAAAAATAAAAAATCGGGTTTCTTAGGGTCCGTTTGGTTTGTTATTGTGGATAGGATTTTGGAAATAGTATCAGGTAGTTAGGTAGGGTGATTATTACGAGGTAAAATTTAACAAAAAAAACTTCCTAGGTTTACTAATTTAACTAAACACTCCAATATATAATTTTTTTGTAAAATGATAAAAACACCCCCACCCACCCACAGTGTCAGATTCCAATTACCACCGCTAGAATCTGGCATTACGATGCAGACTGGTCAAATCTGATTGATCATGCGTCGTTCTGGCTGTCGACGGTCGCAAAAGACCAGATCTGGCAAATCAACAAATTTCCTGTCAGTTTCGGTTTTTTATACACCGTTGTGATAGATTCTGACTATCATCAATGGTGGTTGTCGAAATCTGACAATTATAGATGGATGAGAGTATTTTTGTTAATTTTTAAATTTTTTTCTAAGGATGTTTAATTAAATTAATAAATTTAAAGAATCTAAAAGTAATTGAATAAAATATAATAGTATTTCTTAAATAATGAAACAAATAATTATTTTAAAAATAAAGTATAAAATAATAAAACCTTTACTAGCTTTAATTTTAAATAATTAGAAACTCACGCTTTGGTGGAAAAAGGGGATGCATCTGTTGCACACGTGTATAGCTCATCAACCGGTGATGAAATATATGTATCTCACTCACGTTGGTACGATATATTATACTCATTGGCTGGTTATATGCATAACATAATTACATATATATAGAACATTTTTTTTTTTACTTTGCGGTTATGTTTTTACTACTACAAAGACAACTGTTAATTACATACGAAAATTTTTCTAGTGTCTACTCTCACATTTTTAACTGATAAATTAAACGTTTAAAGAAAAAAAATATGAGATAGGTTTTGGAAAATTCTTCACGAGGTTTTGTGATGTCAACAAAATTAATATAATGAAAATCATAGGCTCGTGTTTAATTTTTTAGAATTATATATTTTAAAGCATTTAATCAAATAAATAAGATTCTGAGAATATATTTGAGTTTTAATTATTTTTAACCTTCTACATTTATTAATTTAGCTAAACACTTCCCTACAATAAAAGTTTATAATTAACAAAAACATTTGCGTCTACCTATAATTACTGGCAATTGGCCACCACTATCGGACGATGGCCAGAAATCGTCGAAATGGTGCACGATCGACTAGATCTGGCTAGTCGTGCGTCGATTTAGCCTTTTCCGACCAGATCCATCACGGATCAGGCAAAAAAAAGACAAATTGGCCATTAACGACACCATATATGTATAACATGTATATAGATGATTTTCTTCTACTCGTGGTATGGGTATACTTTACTACTAGAAAAGAAATTGTTAATTGCATGTGAACATTTTTCCGATGTCTACCTCTCACATGTTAAACACAATAATTCAACGCTTAAAGGAAAAAAAAAAAATGAGATTGGTTTTGGAAAATTCTTCAACTAGGTGTTGTGATAGTCAAGAAAATTAAATATAATGAAAATCAAACTAACCATATAACAGTAACACGATTATATTTTATGGACGAAAATGCCCCTTTTGACTATTTCTAAGACCTTAACAAAAACTCATTCTTCAACCCTTAAACACATTTACTCATCTTCTATACTACAATCCCTACTAAATTAAAGTATTGTAGATGGATGGTTCGTATTGGTCATTTGGATTAATCTTCAGATGGGGGATTTGAAATTGAAGGATTTAATGTTTTTTGATGAAATTGGGATGCCTATCGATAGGTTGGGTCGGATTTGGCTGTTTGGGCAACCCAAGGTTGAAATGACAAAAAATGGCCAATACTAGCTAATATGGGGTATCAGACACTTTTCTAGCCAATGGGGGTATATATAATTTTACTTGGCCAACACCCGTTCAATCAATATAAAATTACCTTTACGAAAATCACATATTCTACCTGTAGGTATGAGAAGTTTTTGATACACCCCCTATTGGTTAGTTTCGGTTATTTTTGTCGTCTTCAACCTTGGGTTGCCCAATAGGTAATCCTACTAATTCTGGCCATATCCGCCGTCGGCCAAAAAAGTAGGTCTCCTATATCATTTTCCACCATCGACAATCGTTAAAACCACCCAAATTCAACTATTTAACAACAATCAACCCTATCTCACATCCTAAACTAGCAACTCCATCAAAATCCTAAATCTAAAACATATACAAAATCTTAAATACAAGTCAATCAATTGAAATCCAGGGTTAAATTAATATCAAAATCGGTTTTACGTTAGATTTTTATAGTCTTCAATGGAGGGAATGGTTAGGATGGTTGAAGAAAACGTGTGAATGTTAGGTTTATTTATAATGAGGGCATTTGTGTCCTTCAATTTGTGTAATATTAGTTATACAATTTCTCTATAAAGTTGACCATTTTCTGGGTCTCAAAGTCTTGAACAAGAATCATCTCATAACATGTTCTTTGGCTAAGAAATAACTTCTAGAAGCCCCATTTTTTTTATTTTTTTTAGATTGATTCATTCGCACAAATTATAATAAGAAATTGTAGAAATGTAAAGCAAAATAATCAATTCTTATGTTCTTTTAATAATATAAAGTTTAATTTGGACCACCTCAAATGATCGAATTAGACCATTGTCCATCGGGGCTACATAAAGACCATTAAAAATTTGGTCCAATATATTTATTATTATGATATCCACTACTTTAATTATAAGTTTAATCTTTGGCCGTATAAGTGTTTATAACGTTTCACAAACCGACCGTTGGGCTAACTTTTTGTGGATCCGTCCATGACTAATTTTTGAGGTTGCCAACCGCGTTTAGGGCAAATATATTATTTATATTAAAGGTATGAAAGTCTGACCCCTTGCTTCAAACATCTTCAGTAGGCCGCTTAAATTGATTAAAACAACTTCTTGTCTTCTAATAGACGACAAATCAAATACAAAAATACTCTGAATTGCAGTTACACGTAAATGGGCAAAAAGGAAGCAAAATGAAGCTTTAGCTTTTTCCAATTCATTCCTCTTCTTCTTGGCAATGATTCATAGGGCAGGAGAGCTTTATCCAAAGCAGAAGCAGAAGGTGAAGTGCTTGTAGCTTTTGAAGAAAATGGTGAAACCCACTATATTTTTTAACCAGGTTTTCAAAGGTTTATAATTAAGAAGAAATGTCCATTGTATATAAATCTTTAGATCATAAACCTGCATTGATTTGTGTGAATGAATCATGGAGCAATGATCAGATGGTTTAGAGCTAATTAATCAGCGTTTAAGATCATAATAATAATGGTCCCATTAACAGACTTAAAGCACCGATCGATTAGTTGACTAATAATACTGCCAACGACGACACGCGTTTAATTTCTTCTAGTCTCCTCGTCAATGGCTTCCCTGTTACCACTTTCACTCTGAGTTGAACATGGGATGATTGATGCTGTTGGCCCATCGAAGATTTTTGTTGAAGAAGAAGATGAAGAGGATAAAGGGTTTTACGATGGACTTAAAAAACGATTTGAAGATCTGGAGAGGGTACAACGGGCAGGATCCATTTATTTAATTAATCAAAGTAACATTGATCTTAATTGGAAGACAATGTAATCACTAATTAGTAATTATTATTTAGTCTACATAATTAGAATAGATTTGTGGCAGAAGAAGACTTTTTTATATATACGTTTATATATATTATATAATTTGTGTGTTTCAAGTCAATTTACGTGTATTTTGTTAATCTTTTGAGGTTTTGAAGTTAACTTGACTAACCTTTCGAATTATCCTTATTAATACTGAAGAGAATATATGTGAAAGAGTTTATTTGGTTATTTTTTATTTATTTTATATTAGTTGTCACCCATTTTACAATCATTATTGTTCATCTTAATTGGGATGATGTGGATATGATGTGACCAGTATTGTAAAAATTTAAGTCATAATTAATTATTTTCTCAGGGAAAAAGAAATTTAAGGAGATTAATTTGTAAAAAAAGAAAAAACCTTGTTAATTAATCAAATTGAGGGTAATGTTTTAAAGCCATGCATGGGATGGGAATATCAGAGAAACGAGCCGTTGATTATCACCATCACGTAACAAGTTACAAATGACTATTGACTAATTGGAAGATGGACGTTCGGATTGGGTCGGCGGTGGTCTTTCACAGACAAGAATCATGAACCCCTTTTCTTTACGTTATGGGAAAATAGGAAGGTATAATTCTATTTCCATATGTGAGTCCTGTTAACGCGGATAATTTCTACGTAGTGACACGTGGCACTAATGAGAGCAGGAACGTGAAAGACAGTTGTCGTAAGACGCTAATAGAAGATCACAGCCGTCAGTTGTGTGGCAATGGAACCACGAAGAAATTGAACTGAAGTCACGCTACAGACCCCAAAAAGAAAAGAGCAAAGTGAAAACTTGTTTTAGAAAAATAATTACTTAATTAAAAGGTGAAATTGCTATTTATTCAATGATTTAAATTATGTTGACATGATATTGAAGAGGTGGGAACTGGGAAACAATTATAAATTCTTTAACTAAAGATTTCCATATAAGATTTACATTCTCACTTTATTATTATATAAAGTAACAATTTTTAGGTAACTTTTGTGGTTGTTTTAAAGTGTAAACTTTCAAATTAATTTCTTTTACAAAAATTAACTTTAGATCGTAGAGATTAGAGTAATTAAACGTACAAGTTGACATTGATACTATCGATTATCAAAAAATAATAATAATAAAATCAAAATTTTATTTGAAACTTTAATATATTTACACCGAAAAAAATCAAAATTTTTTATAAAACTTTAATAGATTTGATAAAAAAAAATGTATTAAAATCCTTTGTTAGAACTTAGAACTCCTTCAAAGGAAGCGGAAGTTGGCCGGACACTATAAGCCACCCAAAAAAAAATATTAATAAAAAATCAAAATTTATTCTAAAACTTTAATATATTTCAACAAAAAATCAAAATTTTTATAAAAATATAAACTTTAATATATTTGATTAAAAGTAATTTCAAAATTGACGAACGAAACTGGGGAGCAGTTAAAGAGAGAGAGGTAATGATTGTTAGGAGATTGATGATCCAATGAAGAAAAAGTCAATATAGTTCCAAGCAATTTAATAAAAAAATCCTTTTAAATTAAATAATATAAATGCCAATCATTATCATATCAGTTTGGCCAATGTTGCCGTTCCCTTCCCCCTCCTCTTTACTCTTCTTCTTCTTCTCCTTCTTCCCGTTTAGACAAAACCACCATGAAGAAGAAACACTCATAATGCACGCATTCATCAAAACAGAGAGACCATCAAATTCCAAAGGGAACGTCAAAATATACATGAATGAATCCATTTCACTCTTCCATTCTTCTAAATATTATAATAATAATAATAGAAATAAAAACACAGCTTAAACATCTAATCATCAAACCACCTTTAACGAAAATTAGTTCTCAACTTTCTTATATATTATACAGCAAACGAGCGACCCTAAAATGAATAAAAAAAACCACCATAGAAACCTCAAATCATCAAATTGAAGGGAATATAGTATTTATACTTGTTGTACGTAGACATAAATCCAAATCTTGAGCTTTCTGACGCGGTGAGGTTATGGAAACAGAGTCAATAGCTCCGCGGCTCGCTTCCTCTTGGTGTACTTAAAGGTGATGGGTGCAAGTAAAATCCCTTTCAGCAATGGCTTTTTCTTCTTCTGAAAGAGCGGGAGATGACGGTGAAGCCGTGCCTGAACTCGGGAAAAACAAAGAATCAGACCCGTGAGTTACCGGGTGGGAATCGGTGAGTCGACCCGGTGAGCTTGACGTGGAGAGTGATGATTTGTTGGTGTACGGAGAGTGGTGAGACCGAGCTTGATTTCCAGCTTTCTCGTGGTGTGCCTACGTTCTGAAGCTTGAAAGGCACGCGCGGGGCGGTTGGATCAACGGGTATGGCGGGTTTAGAAGGGAGTCGAGAAGAAGGGTGGGTAGTAGTGACGGGTAGTTTCTCAGAGTCAGAACTGGTCAAGCCGGTCAGCTTTTGGACCAAGTCTCTGAAGTGTTAGCATCTGCTTGAACAAAGTGGTTGGCGACGGCGACGACGGCGAAGAAATGATGGTGTGGTGGTGGTGGTGGTGATGGTGGTGCCTTTCCATTTTGTTGGAGTCTTGGAGATACCAAGTCCAGAGAGAAACTGAAGTTGATGGGTTTATCTGAGAGAGAAAAATTTTTTTTCAAGATTTTGGGGGACAGAAAGAGATTTAAAGTCAGCTTTAGAGACTGTGTCTGCGTGTACTATTCGTATCAAACAAATTATAATTAATATGTAGATTAGTATTAGTGTATATTACGACTATTGAGACTGGGTATAAACGAGAGGGACTTTTTGGGTTATATATTTTCTTATGTAAATTGATTGAAGTTTCAAGATAATTTTAGAATTTGAAATTTTCAATTTCTTCTACCAACATGTTTCCACACGTTTACATATGATTAAAACAAATCTTATTCAAAAACGTTTATTATTATTATTATATTTTTTACAATATAAAAATTTTCATCTATCATAAGTTTCATTAAATGAGTTCAAACTATTGAAGCCCGTTTATCATAGTACAGACCCACTATTATTAGAGTGATGATAGATCTTGGGATTTGGATCTTGGTTGTGCATGCCGAACGTGAGAGATGATGTTAAGTTAAAATGTCTCATATCGCAATCTTATTGAGCTCTTATAGTGTATATATCTAGCTAGATATGTCGCGTATTTGTTTTCATGTAGTTATATTGTGAAACAAAACAAAATTTTATTCAAAAATTGTTTTGGATTTTTTTTAATAATATAAAAATTCTCAATTTATCCTAATTTCAATAAATGAGTTTGAAAACGAAACCTTATCAAACATAACATGGTCTAAAACTTGAATCTTCTAAGAACAAACCACATGCTTAATACTATGTTTTTTGACTATTCAAAGCTAGTTTTTATTTTAAATGTGTTAATAGTAAATAATTAAATCAAGTTGAACACGAAAATGATGCAAGCATGGTTGTTTGAGGCGGTATGATTTGTATGAAGTGGCTGGCAGTCCCATAAAACTATGGGCTATACATTGACTCTATTAGTATTAAATAGTAATAAATAGAGTTATTAAAATCTTGAATCGATTACGTTTCACCAATTTGAATTAAGAAAGCGTTTATCGTACGAAGCCACGCGTCACCCTCAGCCTTTATACTTTAACGGTGTACTAAATTTGTACTATTATAATATAATTATTGGATTAATTCATTATATTATATATTTTATGCCCCCCATACCTTAATGAACTATTCTACTTACTTCGATTTATAATGGAGAGAATGACATTTTCCCACCCAGGCTTGGCAAACGACCTTTTTTCAGCCTTTTCTTGTTTTTGTTATGTTTTTTATTATATTTTATTAAAAAGATAAAAAAATTTTAAATATTTTATTTTATAAATTTTTTAATTAGTCAAAAAATCAAATATAAAAATTTAAAAAAGAAAAAATAATTACTTCACTTAAAAAGTAGGAATATACTATAAAATTGTTTAAAGTTAAATAATCTTAATATTATTTAAATGTCATCAATATCTCATCACTATTGTTTATAATGTTTTTATTTTACTGATTAACATAAAAAATCAATATTCCTAATTATTAAATAAACAAAGAAAAAATGTATCTTTATACTAGATTAATAAATAATCGAATAAAGATTTGAATTAATTAAATTTTAATTTATAATAAACTAATTAAGAAATAAAAATTTAAGGGTATTTTCGTCTTTTTAATCAAATATTAACAGAAAACACTAACAGAACCTCAAATGGTGAAAAATGTCATTTTGAAACTTGATGGGTGAGAAAGTACCGTTTCATCAACCTGGGTGGGAACACGTCGTTCTCCCTTTATAAATAATATTAACAATAGTTTTTATATCTTATAATTATTTAAGTTGTGCAGCAAAAATGAAACTTGTGATGATGAAATTCGAAGGTGTCTAGCAATTGCATCCTGGACTTTATCAAAATAACAATTTTGGACACTATCTCTTTTTATTATTTATTTTTTTTTTACTCAAACACAAGACTTTTCAGTAATCCATCTAAATGGGTATAATCTTGTCATCCGACCACAAACCTAATGGTTAACTATCTCAGTACCAACTTCAAAATTAAAATAGCTTATGATTGGTAAGATTGTTTCGAATAAAACTTATAAGAAAATAATTCTTAAATTATATGTTAAATAAATGTAAAAGGTTATGGACTTTTACATTACTACAAAGGGTTGGAATAGATATAAAACAACTTATTTATTCATTGATAAGTCGGTCTTGTTTTTGAAAGGGTTATTTTGGTCAAAAGTGAAGTACGAACAAACATACACTATTTTAGTAGCCCACTTGTAGAATATAAAATTTTGTAAGCTGTCAAATTAAGAAAAAAAAAAAAAAGGGTTTAATTAGAAGGAGAAATGATATGGGTTAAACCTCAAGTGTTGGTCTACGATTAAAAAGGTTACTTCATTCGTTGAGTTTTTTAAGTTCAAATCTTGGGGTCACTTACGACATTATGATTTACTTGATCTTTTAAGTTGGTAAGATGTTTAATGGACCTTTAATGTTGAGGTGCGTGCAAACTGGTCCGATACTCTGATTACAGAAAAAAAAAAAAAAAAAAAGGATAGAAATATGAAATGGGTTGATGAAGATTGAAGTGTTAGATTTGGTAAGGCGAGGTAAAGGGTCATGTCAAGAAGGCTATAATTTGGCAAGAAAAAAGGAGGAGTAGGGCATTTGCATAATTGATGTGAGCAGTTGTTCTGTGTGCATTGCATTATACTTAACTCAATCACAATTAAAGTAATATCCCCCATATAATGTTCCAACCTTATCCCAACAAATAAAATCTTGTTTTAACATCACCATAATCTTATCAACAAATCAATCCAACCGTAAACTTTGTATGTTAATGTTGTTGTTCATAATTACTAATATGCTTGCCTTTTAAAGAAGTAATAATGAGAGTGTTATAAATAAATTAGCACTTCACCTAAGTAGAAAAGTAATTAATTGCATATTAATGGACTGCTAGAAAGTTACAACACAAGAGGTGAGGATGACAGACTCTTAGGTACGCCCACACTGTCTTTGTCTCACTAACTCTTTAAGTGTATTAATTTCATTAATTATGATTAATTAATTAATTAATTAATTAAAACACTTTTAGGTGGAGTTTGATGTTCAATACAGTTTGGAGAGGGGAGCTTCATGGCCAAGGAATAAACTAGAAGTGGGTGCTTCAAAGTCAAGAAATTTAATTAATCAATCAATCACACGGATTAGAATTTATGAACTGATTAAAGTAATCATGCAAAGGGAAAGGGCAATATTAAGTCAACTCATACAAAATTTTAAATAAATTTAAAAAAGGAGAAAACTCACAATTCATGGATTGGAGTTGAGAGGGACACCTCAGCATGTTAATAGCTATACATTGAGCTAAATCATATACATCTTCACCCCCCCTTTCAAATGTATATGTCGAGATTTGTCTAGATCAACCTGATCTTATATTAAAACTATATATACATTAAAAAAAAAAAAAAAAAAGAATTGGTATTTGTTTATTACAATTTTTAATTAGACAAGAAGTTTTCCTGAGATTTTTAGATTATTATATGATATGAATGGGTTATGATGTTTCAAAATGCTGATCTTCAATCTTCAAGCCAAACCTTCTTTCTTGATACATATTTTTCTTCTCTTAAGGAAGCTGTTAATTAGCAACCAACGTGTTGATCCCAAAGGTATTTTTTGCTTTGAGTCTTGGGCCCATACTGTTGTATTGTCCATTTTGGGCCTTGGGCCCGTACAGTTTTGCCCCCCTAGGGGCGAGGGGCTTGGGAGTGGCCTAGGTTCTCCTTCTAGCATAGATGGGCTTGGGAGTGGCCTAGGCTCTCCTTCTTGTACCAACTGTTGATGCATGCTGGATCCAAATACTTGGTAGGTGAGTTCCTAAAAGTATTGTCCGCTTTGAGTCTTGGGCCTGTACAGTTTTTGCCCTCTTAGGCGCAAGGGCCTTATGAGTAGCCTAGGCCCTCCTTCTAGCGCCAATTTTGATGTATGTCAGATCCAAAGACATGGTAAGTGAGTTCCTAGAGGTATTATTCGTTTTGGGCCTTGGACCCGTATGGTTTTTGCCACCCAGGGGCGAGAGGCTTGGGAGTGGCGTAGGCCCTCTTTCTAGCACCAACCGTTGATTTATGCTAGATCCAGACACATAATAGATGGGTTCCTAGAGGTATTGTCCACTTCGGGCCTAGGGCCTGCACAGTTTTGTATTGAAAATGCGACTCTACTTGTGAGGATGTCTTTGTGCTATATTAGTGACCAAGACACTCGTCTTCTAACCGATGTGGGAATTTGGCATCAACGCAAAAGTTGTTACTACTTGCTTCCTGTAATAACTGCTTTACACAAGGATACTTGTAGAAATATATCAAGTAGAATATATGCATAGTAGCAAAAGTAAACGGGCCCAAAGTTTTCTTTTATTACATATAAACATTATTTATACAAAATAGAGTATCATTTACAAAATGGTATTAAAACAGTGGACATTGTAGCTATTACTCTTCGCTTGCCGACGCCCATCCAACCGCCTTCTCACCTAGATCCTGCAACCACAAAGAAAAACAACGGGGTGAGCATGAAATAATGCTCAGTAAGTAAATCATCTACTCGACTGTCCCCGTAACTCTCTCTCTAATTCTTTCTTTACAGTTCTCATCTTTCACACAACTCCCTTTACTTAACTGCTGATATATGTCACCGCCTCATCTTACCGGAGGCATGGCTGGGTGGAGTTCACACAACACTAACCCGCTTTTCACAACTTTTGGGTGGAGATCACAAAGCACCAACCCATTCTCATACTTATCGGGTGGAGATCACAAAACACCAACCCGTTCTCATACCTATTGAGTGGAGATCACAAAGCACCAACTCGTTCTCATAACTATCGGGTGGAGATCACAAAGCACAAACCCGTTCTTAGTGCTCTTCTCATTCTCTCTACTCTTAGAGTAGTTCATTCACACAGTTCTCTACTCTTTCTCAAACTACTTTTCAAATGCACAATTAATGCATATGGATGGTTCATGTTCATTAATGCACTTAGGAAATGCCAATATGCAATGTTGCAAAAATTAAGGTTCACAACTCATGCTCGTACTTCTTTTAGGCATTTCATCAAACAATTAATGTGCATACTTACACTCCACTTTATTTATAAGTCGATCCCTCTCTTGAACCATCCAAATGGGAGAAAACTCCCTCACCAAGCTATAATCCCTGCCATAACTTAACACTTCTAAAGAGATTTCTCAATCTCCTCCAATTTCATCACAAACTACATTCTCATCACACGTCACACTTCTTAATTGAAGTATATTTAACAACCACAAAATAACTACTCATCTCAACCCAAATTCTCAATAACATAACATATATCATGCATAAATAAATCTCTACACAAAGGATTTCTCAAATATCAACTTGGATTGGGATTTACTTACCTTGTGATGGTGTGATTCCACTAACACTTCTATTTTCCTTAGTAACTTGTCCCTTCTCTACAACTTTAAACAATAAAACCATAAGACTTCAATGTACAAATATATGCAAAACTTCACATCTAAAGCAAGAATCCTTACCTTAGGATGCCTTAGATAAATTCTCTACCAAGATCTAACTAAAAACTCTCAAAAATCCTTGAAAGATTGAAAGAAGAATTGAGAGAAAATGGAGAATAGAAGAGGCAGTGGAAGAAGAGTGAATGAAGGGTTTACTAAACTGAACCCCTTTTTAGCTCAACTTATCTTCATTCATTCCCATTTTACCCTTGCTCTTCCTTATGAATTCCATCATTGTCCTTTAAATCATTACAATCACACTCCCACTCTAGCATATTCTTCATAAAATTCTCTTACATTTTACTCCCCACTTTTCCTGCTAATTAAGGGTAGAAAGGTCATTTTGCCCCTATGAAAGAATTCTCTAGAATCTCTATACATTCTTTTGTCAAGCCCTTCGTCGTGGCGAATAATCTTTCTTTGCCCCGACGAAAACTGACAGAACCTACACCGTAGGTTGCAGGACTTCATCGCCGCGGCGAAGTCTGTAACACAAAAATTCGCCAAGTCTTTTACAAATTTCAAGGCAACCACTCAACCAACTCATAATATCCATTCAACCAAGGACTAACAAAACAATATTAACAATATAACAACTAAATTAAGAGTAAACCAATAAAGATTCAAGCAATGCAACGTAAATTAGCTACATACCTCAATTGGGGCGTTACACTTCCCAATCCATTTAACCTGACGGCTCTAAACCAAAACTTTCTCAAGCTAAGATAGTTCTTAATTGGCATACGAAAAATACCATCGCTCAAAACAAAGTGATGGCCAGAATTGAGCAAAAGATTGATTTGGTTAAATAAAATAAAAATTTTTATTTATTTTTGAAAATTATTAAGTGATCTCCCATTTCGAGGGGGTTTTTGATATTTGTAGAAGGTTGTTTTTTTATAATTAAAAAAAAAATTGTTTAATGATGTTGTAGGGGCATTTAGGAAATACCATAAAAGGCCCGTCCCTGACAAAGCCCATCAGAAGACCTATCCCATTGTCCGTAAAAAAAGGGCTGATCTTGAGCCAGAGAAGATCCACACCGTCCAAATTGTGGAAAAATCAGAATCAAAGTCAAAACAAACAAAAAAGTGGGCCAAGACCAAGAGCGCCCATTGTAAGCTAGTGTAATAGTTATCTTCTTCGCTTTGAATACGAGGGAAACCGGGCAAGGTTCTCATTAGGTTAGCCAATTTCAATTTCTCTTTCACATAAATTCAAATAAATTATTAAAAGAGAAAATTAAATGAAGAGTAGTTGTTGTTGTACTTGTAGATCACCAGTTGCAGTTGTTAAAAATTCACCGAGGAATATGAGCTCTGTATCGTTACCGTCAAAAGTACCGATTCGGTTTGCGGTTGTGCCTCCCGGTACAAGTCTTTCCAGCGTGAGGCGGACTGTGGATATGAATTCTAGGGCTTTTGGTGCTAGAGCTTCTATGGTTGATTCCTATGAAAGTTCCTCCAATTTTATTAGGCGTATGGAACAAGCTTGGTTAATTTCTCAGGTATTTTTTCAAATTTAGTTTATTTATAATTTTTTTTTTTTGTTATGCAATTATCTTTATTATTGTTTAGGCTGTGTTTGGTTGCTTGGAATTAGAGCTGGGGTCTGTGTAGAGTTAAATTTACTTTATTCTTTGAAATGAATTGATTTGCATAAATTCTTTGAATGGAGAATAAGTTGATGAGGACAGGAACTTGAATATGAAACATTATATAAGCTTCATTTGCTAAATCATGGAATTCTTTTGGGAATGATAACAAGTTGGTTTCGCAGTGCTTCCCTGCATTGTGTTTGTGGGATGAATGGCGGGCGCTGTTTTGTTGATTTACATGAACACAATGCTAAATAGAATGAGTTTTGGCATTGTGATATGACATTGTTTTCTCATGTATATATCATTCATGTTGCTTACACAATACAGCAACCAATGCCTGTTTCTTGCTCTTCTTGCCACTCGAACGGGCATATTGAGTGCAAATGGTGTCGAGGCACAGGCTTCTTTATTCTTGGTGATAACATGCTGTGCCAAGTTCCTTCCCGGAACACTACTTGTGTGATATGTGCAGGAAGGGTATGTTAATACTTTCCTTAGATGACTTAACATATGCATTGCCATTGTTCTTATTAGTCATTAGTATGAGTTCATACAAATTTTTTCTTTGTCATGATTCTACCAGGGTTCGATGTGTTGCTCTGATTGTAAGGGAACAGGATTTCGAGCCAAATGGTTGGGGGAGCCTCCTATTCCTAAGTAAGAGGTGGAATCTCAAGTTGTTGCCAGTTTACAACTTAGATGGTTGTAAGAGATATCAAAGTGACATTTCATTCATGTTCTCATTTGTTTTCCCATTCCTGTTGCAGAAAATTATGATCAACTGATGATACTTATAGTGTCTTTTTAATTCACATTTCACAGAACAAACATACCATGTATTAATTTCATTTGTAATTAAAAGTCACCCCATCTCACCAATGAATATAAACCTATACTGTATTATTTGAATTCTTATAATCTCATTGTTTTTTTGGCCCTTTAGTTTTTGAAGACTTTCTCAGTCCTTAATCACACTACAGTGTCGTTTATCTGTTTGTAGATTGGTTAGTTTATTCTTGGCCTCCTATTGGCTCTCATTTGTATATTCTGAGACCTGTACATAGTTGTTCCTACAAGTGGTTCTCTTGTTTGTTATTAAAACAGGACAGATGATGGAATAAACTGCACTGTGGGCGCAGGCTTTTTCATCTCTATCTGTTTCCTGGAATGAGAATATGACAGAAAAGGTTTAACATATAAAACAAAAGTAAACCCATGAAAGCGAAAGCAACAAATTGCCTAGATGCCCCTTCAATTAATTACTTATCAAACAATAAGAACTGAAATCTACCGATCCTGATAGCCCATAAATTTAAAAAAGAGTAATGCTATCCATACTCACAGATCTTACTAACCTTTGTTAAAATTATATATAGTATCCATACTATGCTTGTGGTATCCGTACTATGCTTTATATTTACAAAGGTTAATACACTGGTTAGTATACTCGTAAATACGCATAGTATTATTGTTTAAAAAACGGAGGCTGGGGAAATGTAATTGAGAATTTTAGCTTATGCATAACTGAAGCGCAAAGGAGAATAAAGTAGGACATTATCAATCACAAACTATAAGTTAACTAGAATCTGTTCAGTAGATTATAAGACCAACATTTCATTGGTCTTATGACTAACAAACTGTAGTTATTTGCACTTCAATTTTTAAACGATTCTGAAATCCTCAATTCATCATCCCTTGTAGCAAGAAAATACTATAATTTGGCACTGATAAAGATTTGTACGCTGAAGCTGCTCAGTTGCTTTCAACAATAGCTGAGAAAAGTAATTTGTTGATATCCTCAGAATCCGAGTCATGATTCTCATCTCCTGCAACAATAAAATAGTATTTGATCAACAAGTGGTCCTCAAACAAACTTGAGGAAGTCTACTTCTACCCATCCTTTCTATCATCCTGCTAACTAAATTAACAAGTAAAATGCGAACAAGAACCACCATATCACTCATGACTGAGCATCCTAGGCTACGATCACATCATCCACTGTCCACCGAAATTGATCTGAATTCCATATCTTAAATAAAGCTTCCCTTTGCAGGAATTTTACACCATAATTGTGTTTCTTGCGCACTTGTAATGAGAACATAAACTTCACAGCTTAGCAAAATCCAGATTTCATAACCCCTCTACCAAAATAAAGAATGCTTTTAAAGTCAATGACCACCACCAGGGAAAACTAAAGGGTATAGAAACCAGTTGTAAATCCTCACCTGTTCTTGATCTCAATTGAACCGTCCACTCATCAATAATCTGCACAAATCAAAAATCAAAAGGGTGATAAAGTTGTCTTCCAAACATTTTATGCTTCTAGGATAGCGGATGAAGTGGAAGTAACCATAACATGATATAAGATAGAAAATTTTAGGCTTTGATTCTTGTTAGTGAAGCAAAAGCTACCCGGAAGTCATCTCTTCCTGGGTATTTTGTTGTAAGGAAAGCCACACTGTAGTTCAATCTTGGTTGCTTGCTGGCAAATGGTGCAAACACTTCAGACACCACTTGGAAAACAGGCAACTTTCCGCATCAGCGCATTGATAATAACATAAACTTTTAGGTTTAAAAGTTCAATTACCAAGACACTCGATTTGGTTTCCACAAAGATGAATGTCAGAACATTTTTCACGATGAAAGACAACATAACATTGTCTCTACCATTCCACCTTGGACTGAATCAAGTGTAAATATTGTGCTACATATACAAAAGTAACTCAGCATATACGAGTTGACTCTTCAATCATGAAAAGAACATGCGAACATCAAACTGAATTGTGTCAGTTTGTTTCTCATGAAGTTGAACACCCAAAGTTTGCTATAGTAATAAAATTAATGCTGACTTCTATTCATCAGTATCTTTCATAGCCATAACTCCATAATTCTTTGATTGCTTCCTTTATGTTAAAATTGTAGGCTCTAATGCTAGGTAATACTTTTGAATTACAATATATCTAGGACTATTAATTGTACTGAGAATGAAGTTTTGCCAATCATAATGCAGAATTTAAAATACAATTACAACTTCTACCTCCTTGAAGCTAGCAAATGCAGGATCTTCAGACTCACTGGTGACAGGAATGTCCAGGGAAGCTTGCATCTTCTGGACTAAACTTCTGTTCCCAACAAGAGTTGTACGTGCCTTATCAATCAAATCCTTACAATGAAATTAAGAACCAAGATCAACTTTAACATGATCACCATGGAATCACTTTAACAAAACACTAAAAAATTAATCTGATAATTTGAAATTAAAAGTACCTGTTTGGCTGCTAAGAGTTCACGACACTGTTCCTTCAAAGTTGACAAATCTTCCTGCACTTTCTTTATCCTTGAAACCAGCTTCATCGGATTAGCCTGAATTCAACATTTCGAGAATATATTTATGTCATAAGAACAATAATAAAAATAAAAGCCTGTATTTAATTTTTATGTCTTACATTTTCAGGGTAAACTTGTTGGAATTCTTTCTCGAGCTTGTATTGAATCATACTGAGATCATGGTTTGCTCTGGTTAACAGATTCACCAAATCGTCCGTTGCATGATGATTATGATGCCCCATTTTCTATACTAATTTCATCAAACAGCATAAGCTCACTAAATTTACAGAAAACTTTTGAATTTAGCTCCACTTACCAATTTTTTAAAAATCCATTTTTCTTGGGATTTTATTTGTAAATAACATAAATTGAGATTCAAGGGCTTACTCGATGTTGGTTTCACTGTTAATACGGCAACGATGACGGACGACACAGTCTAGAAGATTCTCTACGGTCGTGAGAACAACTTTTCTCGTTGGATAAGTGACCGGAGACGACAACCTGATTCCACTTCGCCGGCTAGTCTGAGCGCCGCAACTTGTTTGGATCTACTAGACTCCGGTTCAGATATTCGAATTACCGTGAACTCGAGTTTTAAATTTCAAATTCTCAAAATAACGGAAGAACCCGCTTTTGTAAGACTGTAAATTGCAGTCATTTGCCGCCTCTTTATTAGTTTTTGATTTTTCTTGACCAAGAATAAAATAAAAAATGGGTTGGTGGGCTTGGGCTTGGGCTTAAATACGGGTCTAATTTTAATCTTCCTCTTCAAAAATAGGGCTCGTAACAACATCGAACAAGAAGTTTCTTCAAGGTCTTTACCGCATGCTTCTTCTCTCTCAAGATCTCTTGGTCGACCTCGTTGTCAATTTGCTTGTTTTAGACTCTCTCTCCGCCCTAAACGACGCCTTAGCATCTGACCCCACCAATTCCGAACTTCTCGAGGTATTAATTTAAATTTGCTTTAATTATTAATAATTTGCCATTGATTAATAATAATAATAATAATAAGTTAATAACAATAAATTCCGCAACTTTGTTCTTCAATTCTCTCAGGTGCATAAAGAGGTTGTTCAGGCCATTAAAGATGCGGAGGAGGGGCTTCTTCACCTTAAACGTGCGCGTTTACTACGAGAAGTGGATTACGTGCTATGTGGTTCAAATGCTGCCACTGAGGATGTTAAAGTCGAACCGCTTGATCCGTTCGATGTTGAACCGGAGCCGTTGGTGGACACAACCTACACCGTTGGATCGAGATGTAGATTCCGTTACAACGATGGCCGGTGGTATGATGGTCAAATTGTTGGGCTCGAAGACTCTGACTCCGCAAAGATTTCTTTTCTCACGCCTACATCCGAAGATATGCTGGTCCGTACAGTTTTTGATCTTATTAAGTTTCAGTCTCTTATGTTACTATTTGGTCAGTAAATTTGAACTGATTTTGCTATGAATGTGAGAAACAGTTAATTGGAAGCTAGTTAACAAACACTTGGTATAATTCGTAGCTGAAATTTTATGTAGATTAGATTATAAAGTAATAGTCACAACGTTTTGTTAGCTATTGTACTAATGCAAGATCTGCTAGTGCAGATATGCAAGTTCTTTGTGCAACAACGATGTCGATTTGGTTCTAGCTGCCGCTTATCACATGGTATGCTAAGACTGTTGTATTTTGCGGACCTTTAATCTTGGAATTTGTTTCGAAATTCCACTGTCTTTTGGCTGCATTGTTCTTTCCATTTAGGAAAAGCCAATTTGTGGTCGTGGGGTATAGCATTAGTGGAAGTGGTTTATTGCAATCTTGAAAATTGAAGAGAGTTCACATGAAATTGAAGTAGGAAATCACCATCATTCTTTTGTTCCCATTGCAACAAAATTGTGGCAATTTTGATAATAATTTCCTTGAGCTATTTTTGCTCTTATACGCACTTCCTTTCTGTATATGTTAAGATTGAACCTGAGAGGGCTACCATTGTGTTAAAATGGCTCTGGCCAATGCCTTTGTTTAACCCTACTCTTTCCATGTTGAATCTGATTCTGTACTGGAAATTTTAATCTCCCAATCTTTCTGATGATCTTTTGGACATGGCACTAAATAAGTTTGTCTCTGTTACTTGTATTTTATGTAACAATTGCTGTACTTTCTATGTGCTATATACATCAATATTGCTTCTCATATTTTTATCATTTTTATGCTTGTATTCCAGCACCTAAGATTGATGTGAGTTTATATGTGCAGGAATTGATGTCCCATTGTCTTCCTTGAAGAAGTATAATCCAACAATTTGGGAGCAGTCATTGGTGGGATCCACTATTTGGGCTCTCTCAGATGATAAAGTGGGCATTTGGAGAAAGGCTGAACTTGAATCATGGGATGATGAACTCAGAATGGGGGAGGTTGTTTTTAGAGATGATGGAAGTTCTGCAAAGCTTGGGATTGAAGCCATAGCGTTGTCTGAGTATGCCCAGATGGGTGATGAAGAAGAGAGTGACTTAAGCTCGGAACTCTCTGATTCAAGTGACTATGAAGAAGATACCTCACAGGGTTTAGGATTTGATGGGATGACTGATTTACAAAGGGGCATCCAGACAGACACTGTCATTTTTGCAAAGTGGGAGAATCACACCCGGGGCATCGCTTCCAAGATGATGGCCAATATGGGTTATCGTGAAGGGATGGGTCTAGGTGCATCCGGGCAGGGAATGTTGGACCCTATCTCTGTGAAAGTCCTTCCACCAAAGCAATCTCTTGATCATGCTTTGGAGTCCCATGAAAACAAAGAAGATAAAGAGAATAAATTAAAGAAACGAAGTAGAGGTGGCAAGAGAAAGCGCGAAAAGAAATTTGCAGCTGCAGCTCGAGCTGCAAGAGATGAAGTAGAATCAAGGCCAGATGTTTTTTCTCTCATCAATAGTCAGCTTGCAAAACATGGTGAAGCTGTGAACGGCAAGTTATACAAGACGCAGCGGCACAAAGGTTCAAGAGAAGAGAAGAGGGTTGATAGGAAGGATCTAGTTGCTTATGATGAGGAGGTGAAGGACCTGCGAATCCGAATTGAGAAGCTGGAAGAGATGGTCCAAAGGAACAAAAAAGAGAAAGTTGTTTATGAAGCTGCAATGAGGAAGCTAAACGAGACTCGACAGGCATTAGCAGAGGCAGAAGCAGCCCATGCATCTGCATCAAATGCAGTCTCTCGCAGAGAAAAAGAAAAGAAATGGCTTAAGTTTTGAGACTAGTAAAATCATGTAGTCATCATTATGTGTTACAGTGTTAAAATTTATATTTATGGCTTGAATTTGCACTACAAATCATCCAATGAATCACACCGAAAGATGATTACTGATATCCTTCATTGTTCAGCAAATGAACAGTACATCTTTTTTATAAATACATTGAACTCAACAATGGTTTGGTAGGAATTGTAACGGTGACGGTAACTAGCATTGTGCAATAGCAACGTTGAAGGAATTTTCCTGGAGTAAACGACTTTTTCCCATCCAAGGTTTAGCTTAATGCCACTTTTCCACTCAAAAAATTTCAAAATACAACTCTAATACCCAAATTTTTATTTTGTTACCATCTTAATACACTCCCCTTAGGTTTGCGATTTGGTGGCGAATGGAAAGTAAACTCGGTCCAGACTGTTGAGCATTTTGAAGAGAGAAGATCGGTAAATCTTTTGGTGGTGACAGGTTGAATTTTGATAGTCGAGATTAGTTAAAATTTGATTTGGGATGGGTTGTTATGCGTTTCACAAATCATTCGATTATCGGCTATTGATGAGGTCGACGGGAACAAGGTTTAAGGGTTTTTGGTGAGTGATGAACGGGGAAAAGAGAATGATGATGGGTTGGGTCACAACGATGTCAGAATCGGTCGGTGATTGGTGATTTTGGTATTTTGATGAGTAGTGTGATTTCAACTTAAGGGAAGTGTATTTTGGGTAGTAAAAGAAATTTTGAAACTTTGTGTGTGTGAAAGTGTCGCTAAGGCAAGACTTGGGTTGGCAAAAAGTCGTTTACTCAAATTGACGAGTAATGTGGTTCATTGCAAAGAGATTGGCCCTGGCTCGTGTGTTTGGCGGGTCCACTTAAGTGGGTCCTGTTGCCCACAAATTTTCACTTTTCAGGCTTTCATATGCCACCCTGTACTCTCAACCAACGTCAGTCTTGTCATTTTAACTTTCCCACTTTCTACGCTAACTTTTAATTTTAGTTTATTTTACTTGTTCTTCAAGAACTATTTCTATAATACTTAGCCAACGCTACTATAAAAACCGCTAGACTTTCTCTGTTTAAATTCAAATCAAACTAAAATGGGCGAATTATCAAGTCCATGCGTTAACTCTACTTGTTGCACTACTATTGGCTCATCAGTGATACCGACTATTAACAGGTTGCAAGATATTTTGACGCCCGTCTCCGGCGAGTTGTCCAAGATATCGCTGCCGCAGGTGGCGGTGGTTGGAAGCCAGAGCAGCGGTAAGTCCAGCGTGCTAGAAGCGCTTGTTGGCCGCGACTTTCTGCCACGTGGCTGCGATATTTGCACGCGACGGCCGTTGGCTTTGATGCTCGAGAACCGGCCGAGAAAACCGGATGATGACGGTAAAGAGTGGGCCGAGTTTCGTCACTTGCCTGGAAAGCGGTTCTATGATTTCACTAAAGTGCGCCGAGAAATTTTGGTAATGTTTTAGTAAATATATATGAAGTAATGTTGTGAAATTTTTTTGTGATGAATGTTTGATGACTAATTTGTTCTTGTTTAGTGCAGGCAGAGACTGATAGAGAAGCAGGGCGTAACAAGGGAGTTTCGGAGAATCAGATTGGGTTAAAAATATCGTCTCCAAATGTGCTTAATATGACACTTATTGATTTACCTGGAATCACTAAGGTTCCCGTTGGAGACCAGCCGACTGATATAGAAACGAGAATTAGAAAGATGATAATGGACTATATCAGGCAAGAAAATTGTATTATATTGGCAGTTAGTCCAGCCAATTCTGATTTGGCTACTTCTGATGCACTTCAAATGGCTAGAGATGTTGATCCAACTGGTAAGTACAAGACTCGTGTGTGCTTCTTATATCTTAAGTACTTCAATTTGTTATTAATGTTCTGGTCAAGTGAGATGCTCCTTTTTTGTTTTTATTAACAGGTACTCGTACAATTGGTGTGATCACCAAGGTTTGTGATATATGTCTTACAGTTATCACAACCCATCTTTTGAGTATGTGCTTAAGTAACAATGTAATGTGGTATTCATTTTGTTGTGGGTGTCTGTAGCTTGATATAATGGACAGGGGTACTAATGGATGCAACTTTCTGCTTGGTAAAGTTGTTCCACTTCGCCTTGGTTATGTTGGAGTTGTGAATCGATGTCAGGAGGTATACATAGTTATAAATTGTTATTTCCAACTCCATTAAGTTTTATCTATGGCATTGTTATTAACTGAACATTTTGTTCTGGTTTCTGTTTTTTAAGAAAAAAAGTGCAATTTTTATCATGTAATAGGACTTGTAGTACTTGGACTTTTCATTGCCAGATTTCTCTATCTTTATTTCTTTTTCAACTTCTTTAATAAATGCTTACCCAGTCATCCAATTATACCTCAAGTATCATGATCAAGTTAGGGTGGTTTTGTATTCTGAATTTCAGTTTACTCACTTCATGTTGTTCACTGTTGTTAAGAGATTATTTTGAATGATTTTTCTGGTTTCCTTTACCGCCATCTATGCTATTTTGGATTTATAGTCATTCTATTGAATGTTGGTTGAGCAACATTTTGTTCTTTTTTATGGGTTGTGTTGAATTACTTGGTTTAGGCCTAATTTCAATTGTTCTCACAGGACATTAATAAAAATCGGAGCATTCGGGATGCGCTTGCATATGAGGAGCAGTTTTTCTGTGATCATCCTGTAATTTTTTACTTCCTCAAATTACATTTTAAGCTAATCTTTAAAATTTTCTGCTTATTGATTGCCTTTGGTCTTGCAGGAGTATAATGGTCTCTCCGATCGTTGTGGTATTCCCCAATTAGCAAAGAAGCTGAATCAGGTTGGTTTGCTTTTCCTAATAGAACACCTTATTCTTGTGTTGATGCTTGATACTACTAGTTGTGAATTCATGGGCTTCCCTTGAGTTATGTTTTATCTTTTAGCATTGGGATTTTTTTTCTGAAATTGGGATGAATAAACAATTTAATTTTACATAAACATTATTTAAAGTATTCTTCATGAAACAAAGTGAGATATACACCAATGGAACTTCATGAGTTAACCATTTATTTATAACTATGGGATAGACTATGTCATGGTTTCGAGTGTTAACCTGGATCAGCCTTAACATCTGAGAAGGAATTAGTGCCTGATGGACTATTTCATTGCAACATGCTCCTCCTATCTCAACAAAATGTACAAAATCCCACATATTGAAAATCATTTACCTACATTTCACGAAATTTTAAAGGCAAAGCTAGTAGTGCCCTACTCTTTTGGTGTTCAAGTACCTTAATAAACTATGTTATTTGGTGTTAAAATCTAAAATAAAATCGAGGAATAAGCGTTATTTTAAAAGCAGTCATACGTGTTGTACATTTACAGTGTTGCAGTTGTGAGGTAATATGATTTTGTGGCATACATTGCATGATATGCTTCACTGAAAATTTTGAAATATCTAAACAATGGAAAAGCTCAAATTCTAATGCAATATATCTGTCTCACCAATAACATTGAGCCATATTGATTCTTTTAAGGAAAATCATGCTGTTCTTTAGACAAGAATCCAAACATCCTTGTAGCAGGAAAGCAAATGATTTCTTTAATTTTGCAAGTAGAGTACTTAAACTTTTTGAATGTTTCCAAAAAGTATCTTCCCTCTTAAAACATCTTTATATGTGTTGTAAAATTTTCTTTTTGGCTTCAGTATCCAAAATGAAAATGAGAGGTTTATGTTGTGAAATCTGGGAAAAGTTTGATATTGGTAGCTTTTATAGATTTTAGCTTTAGTATTTTTGTCGGTTCTTTTTGTCTTATTTTCAATTTCTGGTTGTCTCTTTGTGCCCTACAATATTGTAGTCTTTAATGAAGGTGTTATAGCTTACTAAACTAAGATGAGAATGAAAGTGTAATTTTAGAATAGTGGTTGTAGGATTACGGGATATGGCTTTTATTTTCAGATACCAGTCACTCTGTGTCTTGTTTCATATGTATCTGCCCATTTTTTGTTTCAGATCCTGGAGCAGCATGTCAGAATTGTTCTTCCAAGTTTGAAGGCTGAGCTGAATTCACGTTTGACTGCTGTTGCAAAAGAGCTGCAGAAATATGGACAAGTTGTGGAATCAAAAGTAAGTTAAACTTTATAAATTTAGAAATCATAATATTCTCAACTATTTTCTGATGCTTAAGGTGAAGTCTTTTGAAGTGGTTTTTTCCTGTCTAGTTGGATTGTCATCATTTGCATATAAGAATTTATTATTCTAGTAAGTTGAAGCCATGGACTAGTAATTATGACCATTGCACTGATGTGTTGTTCTTGTATTATGTATTGTGATGCTCTTTAGGGCATAATACATTACACAGAAGCTGATTAACTAAAACAGATATTGATAGAATGCCAATGTTAGTCGTATAGTGTGCCAGGCAATGTTTCCTTTTGTACTTTCCCAAATTTAACAAAACAAATGTCACCAGCAAATGAATGTCTCAAGGGTGATGGTTGTTTACGTGGTTGTTGTCATTTTCTTTTTGAAATATAATGCATTGCATGACAAATATCTGTTTAGATTTGGCCCTGGTGGCCATACTCATACAAGATTTTGTTGGGTTATAAATTTTGTTGCCATTTGTATCTCTAAGAATTTTGTCACATACCATTTTTTAGGCTGAACAAGAAGCAATTTTGTTGAGCATTCTGGCAAAATACTGTGAAGGTGAACTTTCATTGGTCCATTTCTTGACAGAATTTTATTTGTTTTGAGTTTGCTGTTGCTAATTTTCCCTTTTTGGCGTCTTCTTCATTGAATAACAGCCTTTTCCACTATGGTGGATGGAAAAAGTCAGGAGATGTCGACAAAAGAATTGTCTGGAGGAGCAAGGATCCACTACATTTTTCAGTCAATTTTTGTGAAGACACTGGAGGTGTGGAATCAATTTTCATGTGCATACTAAATATTCTCAACCATTGAACTTATTCAAGCATATTCTTAATATCTCTTTTATGTTTAAACTGAACAATGCTTTTAGTCACTGCTACTACTGTTAGTGACCTCTTCTGCTTAGTTCTATTTATGTGAGTTAATGTGCATTCCCCATGAAATTTGTTTAGCTGGAGTGACACCATTTAATTTAGAACATTAATTAACTGTAATTATCCTTTTTTTATGTTAAATCCTTCTGCATTTACCTTTTTATCTGTGGAAATATGTTGCAATTCTAAAAAGATGTTGATTGTCCCCTGGTTACTAACTACATAGGAATTTTGATAGGAGGTGGACCCATGTCAAGATCTGAGTGATGAAGATATTTGGATGGCTATTCAAAACGCCACTGGTCTAAGAAATGCATTATTTGTTCCAGAGGTGAGAAATGATAACTTTTACATTGGTTTTCCTATTGGTTAACCTAATGATTTTATCTTGGACAGCATGTTTATCATTCATTGATAATTTCATGTATTGGTGTTTCAGGTCCCATTTGAAGTTCTTGTTAGGAAACAAATTGCTCTACTGTTAGATCCTTGCCTTCAGTGTCTAAGATTTGTCTATGATGAACTAATTAAGGTGAATAAAGTACTGTGTGTGTGCTTGTACTGCCTATAATTTCTAATACTATGTTATTGTGTACTGGAAAATAAATTTATTTCTGCAGATGAGCCGTGCTTGTGAGGTAACCGAATTTCAACGGTTTCCCATTTTGAGAAGGCGTCTAGATGATGTCATGGGAAAGTTTCTGCGTGATGGTGTAAGACCAGCGGAGAAAATGATAGGAAATCTTATTGAGATGGAGGTAATTTGATGTTTCTAATTTCTTAAAGAATGTAGTCAATTCTGTAATTCAGGTTGGGTATAATTAAAAATAATAAGTGGTATGAGAATTCTAGATAAATAGCTCTGTTTGGTTAATATTGTCAAAGTGAATGTCATTGATTCCTTTGACTGCATGATTCAGCTGTCAAATGGATTTGTGCCTTAGTTACAGCAATCTTTGTTCGTTTACTGTGTATGACGTCTTGAAATGTTGCCCTTTAAGCTTCTAACTGTTTTCATGTATTTGGTTTTCAACTCATTGATTATCTTTTTTAAAATTTCAGATGGATTACATAAATTCTTCTCACCCAGGTTTTATTGGAGGGAGCAAAGCTGTTGAATTCGCCATGCAGCAGTTGAGGTCATCTCAGGTATCAATTACTACTTTGATGGAAAATATATATAATTCAGTGTGATTCTTGTAAAAAATCAATGTTTTTCATTTGAAGACCAACAGTGGGCTTGTCAGTGACTCTGGCTAGGGGCAGCTGCTGAGATACAAGTTTGAATCTCATAGCACATGGCATGATTTTACCTATGTTCAAATTTGATCCAAATATGATACAATTTCGTGAATCAAATCAAATATGAATTTGTATTCATGAAATTTCAATGTATATACACTTATTTATTTATTTGTAACGTAATTAAAAGTCCAACCACTAAATTATGCCGGTCGTATAACTGTGTGTCATTTGTTCTTCTTTATATGATTAGGATGGTGTGGATGCTGATAGATTACTCACATCTGAAATGGGCCACAGATCTTGGACTGTTCGCCCTAAATCAATGATGAATGGTGTTTTAGCTAACCAGGTACCTTTTTTCATTTGAAAATTTTGAACAATACTTGATCAGAAAGCTTTCTTGCAGAAGAGAAGCCCATGGATACAGTAGTGGAAATAATTGTGCATGTACTCTGTTTCAGGCAAAGAAAGAATGGGAAATTAGAGTTTAACCAATACATACCTGTGAAAATGGATTGTAGCCCTCTGCCTTTTCAGTACCAACCAATTTAAACATTGATTTAGCTTTTGCTGAGAGTTCTTTTATGAGGATATGTCTCTAATTTTTTTAGACATGTTTAACTAAGACTTAGTGTAGATAGGCAATTTGTGTATGTATATTTATATATATTAACATCATACTGCATAGATTTCTTGCACTCTTTGTTTACTCTATGCTTGGCCTTTACAGGGAAGTCGTTCTCAATCAAATAATCAGAAAGCTGTCTCAGCAGGTAGACTCCTATCTTTGATATTTTTTGAGTCTGTTTTTAATTCTTTCCGTGGAGGATGATCAATGTAGATTGTTCCAATTAATGGCTTTATTCTGATTTGGAAAATTGGGGGAAGTGAAATATAATGGTGTGGTTATGTAATACTTGATTGTTGAAGAATTCAATCTTCTTTTGTTAAGTTACCAGTAAATGCAAAAACTTGAACTTTTTACTTTTTGTCAGACAGATTTAAAAGGATAATTGTTGTTTGCCAATGGGTAGTATGAAAGTAGTTGTAAAAGCTCTAGATGGACTAGAATTTTGAACTTTAAATAGTTTATGGAAAGAGGATACAAGCTACAAGAGTTGCTGAATAATATAAGCATGTTTGTTATGTGTACTTGTGCAATGGCAATCCAGCATTCTGGCATAATTGTTAACAGGAGCAATAGCTTTGAAACTTGTAATGTAGGTGGTAATTCATCTTCAAGGACTTGGGGCTTTTCATCATTATTTGGGAGCAGGGCCCAATCTGGAGAGAGTTCAGCTAGTGGATCTCTTAGTGAAACTCTCCATAATGGGGAGCGGTTACCATCCACTATCTAGCTGAGAGAGGTATTAGAGTGCTGACAGCAGCATATTCATATATAATTTGTGATCTCTCTCTTCAATTTTTTCCTTTTTGGTTTTAATTAAATCACTTTCTCCTGCTCTCTCTTATCTTTTCTGGTAATCACAGCCCCCAGCCATCTTAAGGCCACTTGAAATGACAGAGCATGAAGCAGTTGAAATACATGTAACCAAATTGCTCTTGCAGTCTTACTATGACATTGTCAGAAAGAACATTCAAGACTTAGTTCCGAAAGCCATAATGCACTTTTTGGTAATTTTAATACCATCTTGTTTTTCATTTTCCAATTGCTCAGTTTTTATGATTTATATTTGGAGAACTTCCTCATATGCGTTTACTGAAGATATGTGTTCTCATTTTAATGTGCTAGGTCAATCATTCTAAAAGGAACCTTCATAATACCTGCATCCAGAAACTTTACAGGTATTCGCATGGTTTATTCTTTTATTTCTGGATGGAGGTATTTGTATTTTTTGGCAAATTTTTAACATGATATTTAGCAGGACCACCAGATATTAAGGCAATATGGATATAAGTTTTCTTAACAATGCATTAACATTTGTGAGGGTATACTTATAGCAAATTTTGATCCTGTAATTACTCAATATGCAGAGAAAACCATGTTGAAGAGCTGTTACAGGAGCAGGACGAGGTTGCTGCTATCAGAAAACGTATGCGGGAAGTTTTCCTTGTCTTGCAACAAGCTGTCCAGGTGGGTTAAAAAGATTTCAGATGGTTAGGGAGGTCTCTTGGTTGCTTATTCTCTTTATCATCTTTTGGACCTACTTATTGATAAGAAATTGGTTTGCATCATTAACTAACTGATCTCAAGTGGATGTAATGAGTCGTACTAGCTTCCTTGGTTAGAAATTTATAACATACTTTTGATCTGTTAGAATCCTCATTGATAATTGTCACAAAAGTTTTCTTAAAGGGTTTTTTATGGTTCAGCATGTAGAGATAGAGATACAATTGCAAGCTATTCTTATATTCATGTATTGCTTTGATTTTCATTTCATCTTCTGCTTTATCATATGGAAAAGCTCTTTATTACTGGCGTTAGGCTTGATTATTAAATTTTATTATTTTGTATATTTTGACTCAAAATTCTGAACTATTTTCACTTGGTTTTTTTAGACACTTGACGAAGTAGAATCAGATGTTTCGTCTGGAAGTTTGAATTCAAACTCTGGAGTTGAAACTCCCATCGGACTATCAAAAACCCCTGCATACAACACACGTTCCTACTCGAGAACAAATGGTGAGAGTAGATCATCATACAGAAACGCTAAAGCTCAAAGATTATTTTATTCGGAAGAGTCGTCGTTTCCTGGCAACTCAGCATGATGGAAGGCAATGACTATCAGACATGGGGTGAGATACCCAAATTTTGATTGAGATGGAGACTGTTAGGCTGATCATCGGAGAATAGCCTAATCTCAGGGTGTACAGTTGATTTATACGGCAAAAGTCAGCTAAGAACATTTGCTTGGTGCTTTAGAAAAGGATTTAGAGCTTTTCCGAGTAAAGTTATTGGTTTATATTCACAAGAGATTTAACATTATAATATGTATATGCTTGTATCTGAGATTCTGATTCAAAAGATCAGACCGAACAATTTGGATAGATATATGGTAAAAAACTATCCCTTCTATATTGCTCCAACTATTTATGGTTTGCTATATGTTTGGTGATTCACATTGTAAAGAGAAAAAGAATCTTAAAAGTTGAAGAAGATTAAGACGAGAAACAGGACCTACATTTGACAATCGACACTGTAATACAAGATGGTGGATATCGTTTGCTGATTCACAATCTCCTGTGTGTTCTTCTGAAGTTTGTGTTCATTGCAATAGCAGTTGAGCAAGCATAAACTCCAGCCAAACACAAGGTTGCAGAGACTACGAAGAAGGTCCTCCACTCCCTTCCTGAAGCTAGAATAGCCAAAGCAGAAAGTGCAAGAGCCGCTGCCACAAGTCCATTTTCCCAAGTGTTGAAGGCCTTGACAACGCTGCTGCAACCCTTGCTATGTATTACATGCCGAAAATATCGGTTTGCCAAATTTGGAGCATGCATTGTTCCCAGGCCACCCTTAGCCAGTGAAGAAGCTGAAACTCCCGCAACAAGCCCAGCCGGTGCATGTTTCACCACAGCAGGTTGTTTAGGCAGAGAAATGGTGCTGTGCCCAAAATGGTAAGGCATCCCGTGCCCAACTTTATCCATCCAACTTCAACTTCAACTTCAAAACATTATAGGGTGCGTTTGGTTTATTATTTTGGATAGGATTTTAGGAATAATATTGGATAATTGGATAGGAGAATATTACGAGGTAAACTTTAAAAATTTATGAAAAAGCCCATAGGTTTGCTAATTTAATTAAATACCCTAATATATAAAATGAAAAAAACACCCCCACCACTTGCAGTGCCAGATTCCGGTCACCACCGTCGGAATCTGGCCGAAAAATTTCGTTACAACACAGACCGGTTGGATTTATGTCGTAACGCGTCGCTATGGCGTTTTCCGACCAGATCCACCACGGATCTGGCTGGAAAAGGCCAGATCTACGGCTAAATATTGCCGTTGACGACCGAAAAACATCAAAAGAAGTCCATCTTTGGCCGTCAGCGATGGCCAAAGATATGGTCGTCGTTTACGGTAAACGACGGCCAAGCTAACGGCCAGATCTGGCCTTTTTCGGCCAGATCCGTGGTGGATCTGGCCAGAAAAGGCCAAATCAGTGAACTTTCGGCCATTTCTGGTCTGTAGGTAGGCCGTTGTACAGATTCTGGCTACCACCGACGGTGGTTGCCGGAATCTGGCAAGTATGGGTCGCGGGGGGTGTTTTTGCTAATTTTTAAACTTTTTTTCAGGGGGTATTTAATGAAATTAATAACCTTATGGGGTCTAAAAGTAATTAATAAAAATAGGGTAATATTTCTGGAATAATGTGTCAAACATTATTTGGAGAATATGATTGAGAATATGGGTAGAAATAATAAGCCAAACATGCCCATAACTTCTTTAATCCAGCTTCGGTTTGTGAATCGTTTGTTCCTTGTCGTCACTTTTTCCATCTCCAATGTTATTCTTCATCTAAATAACATCTTTAAGCATTGGAGACCTGACAACACTAAAAACATACTTGTGATCCCATAAAAAACAATTGTAAAATAATTAAATCAAATTACTCAATTTAAACCTAATTTCCTACAAATAATCTCCATAAATTACCAAGTAAATGTGTATTTTCAAGCTCTTATCAATTAGTCAATTAAGTTGTTGGCAGGGAGGCTCTTACCATGTGTTGCTCATTTTTATGTCCCTTTGGGGTCTAAACTCAAAGTAGTGGAAAGGCCACATTCTTACTTGTAAGGTCATATTCTAGGGTTTCCAATTATGGCTCATTCTACCACTAAATATGTTGGCGTGAGAAGTGGTTTGATTATTCTGAAAAAAATGAGGAATCCATTCCCACACGTTGCTTTTGATTCTCCATTCTTTTCCTTCTTTTTGTTGGGACCGATTTCGGTCTTTCTAGGTGGTTGAAATGTGTATGGAACCAAATACAGTGGATATTATCTGGCCCCTCCCACCATGAAATGAAACTTTTGATTGTGCTAGTTAGTGGCTTGCTCAAATAATGGACGGTGTGTTTAGGTTTTATTGGGACTCGCGATGAAAATGTATCTATTTTGTTAGGGAATATTCAGCAAAGAGTAATAAACAATGTTGCTAATGGGAAATATAGATTCTCAAATTTTCTTGATTCACATAAATGTGGATGAGGGAGAAATATAGACCAGTTCAGAAAAGAATGGCCAATATGAAAGCCTAAAAACTCGACATGACATATCACTTATTTCTCGTATGATTCTACAGGGTAGCATTCCGCTTAATTGCTGATAATCAATACTTTGTTTTTGTTAGCTGGAATTAAGCTTGAGATATGATCAATGTTTTAATGGGGAATTGCTTCACCATATGTTGCAAATATCTCTCACGTGGTTCAAAGCTTTACAACCCAATAAAGATTAAGCTTTGAAGAACAAAATGCAGAAATACTGGACTCAGTTAACTCAGGGTCCTCCACCAGAAATACTGATATGAATTATGATGTGATTGGGAATTACTTTGACATGGCCGGCCATTCCATAATGAACTTTACTATTTTTGTTTTTTCAGCACTTGTCAGCTTGAGAAAAATCGGATCAACTAGTTTGAGTTATAATTTATCTCGGAAAAAAAAAGTGGAAATGCAATACACGAGGCTAAGGAACCGTGTGTTTGATGGGAAAGGTAATAATTTAATTCGAGTATTTCCGGGCCCGGCTGCAACATGAAACTCGGCATGTAAAACATAGTGGATTGGATAGGATCCGATGCAATCAAATCCATTCTTAAAATCTAAGGATGGATTGGATTGAATTTTTGTGGATTATCTAATTCATAAATTTTGATTCCAAATGCTCTCTAGTTCGTACAATAATTAAGCCTTCATCTTCAATTGCTTATATAAGGACTGCCAAGATACAGCAGAGAGTGTGAGCTTTAGTTGGCTGTAAGAAACAAATTCCATATCGACCATGTACCTCAGGTTTATCATCCTGGTTTCAGTTCTTTCTTTGAGCCCTCTTTGTTCATCAAGCAACACTAATGCTGATAGCCACATTGTTTCGGTCCAATCTCTATTGCCATCTACTGTTTGCAACCGTTCGCCACCAGGTCATGCATAATACTATTACTAATATGTTCTATCAATAGATAAATCTCATCTCTCTGTTAGTTACTATTTGCACTTGAGAACATGTAAAAATTTCTCTTTATTTTACATTGAGTTGAGATGTGATCTTATGATACTTACTAAAACCCCGCATGTTTGTGCGATTCAGTTTCCAGGAAAGCGACTACTCTCGAAGTAGTAAATAAGTATGGGTCATGCTCTCAACTTACACGAGGGAAATCAAGCACTCCCTCTCTCTCCCAAATTCTACTCCAAGACCAATATCGAGTTGAGTTAATTCATTCCAGGCGGCGCAACCAATCAATTAAGACACAAGAGGAGTTTACCATCCCTACAATATCGGGTAATACTGTTGGAGCTGTTATTGTTACTTTATTAAAGTAAGCTTAGGTACTCCGAAACAGAGTGTTCCACTCGTAATTGACACTGGTAGCGCCATCACCTGGACTCAGTGCAAGCCCTGTCCAAAAACTGGTTGCGCAAAGCAAGTGGATCCCATATTCGACCCATCCAAGTCCAAATCATATAAGAGTATTTCGTGCAGCTCATCATTTTGCAGTCAAATTAATGGTAATTTTACTGAAATTTTGTTAGTACTACTGCAGTACTTGCTATTTTATTATACTTTCCATCAACGAAATTTTGTTATTGTCCTTGCAGGAGGAAATTGCACTTCCGAAAAAGCTTGTCCTGTAAGTTATAATTATGTCGACGGCACTTCACTGTCCGGCTCCTATGCAACAGAAAAGTTGGTCATAGAGTCAGCAGACAACCAATTGCAATTTACCGAGCCGAATTTTATTATGGTTTGTGCACACAACTACACTGGCGATGATGAAGGAGTGGTCGGGATAATGGGTCTCGATCGAAATGGATTATCTATTATATCACAAACTTCCTCTTTGTTCAAAAACTACTTCTCATATTGTCTGCCTGCTTTCTTCGGCTCCAGTACTGGATATATAACTTTTGGCAAGACCAATAGTTTCACAAACAAGGTGATTAACTTCACACCATTAACCACAGACTCTGAAACTTATGATGTTGAGATAACTGGACTGAGTCTTGGCGGACATAAACTACCGATTGACAGTCAGGTTTTCAAGAAAGCTGGAGGGACTATTGACTCCGGCGCAGTCATTTCACGTCTGCCACGCGCGGCTTACGCGGCTCTAAAGTTAGCTTTCCGTAAGAAGATGTCGAAATATAAGATGGTGAAACCGAGTGGCTTTCTGGATACATGTTACGATTTTAGTAAGTATGATACCGTTACAATACCAAAGATGTCAATATTCTTTAAAGGTGGTGTTGAACTGCAGATGGACGTGACAGGAATTGTGATCCCCTTCAATGAAGACCTGACAGAAGTGTGCTTAGCCTTTAGTACAAATCCTACTGAAGATGATGGGGCTTTAATTGGGAACATTCAGCAACAAGGGATGGAAGTGCACTATGATGTTGCTGGAAAAAGGGTAGGGTTTGGTCCCCGTGCTTGCTAAAAGAGTATTAATATTAATGGAAAAAGTTACCCAATTATTAAGGCTGTCCGTATACTCGCTAAATAAATTTGGGTGTGATCGATGTAATAACTAGCTAGCTGCGGCTCCTTGAGTCGTGCTGGGATCAATTAACTAATGGTCTTATATAAATATATCTACTTCCAAATGTTTTCTATGATATTTTGCTTTGTGATCAAACTTCAATTTATTTCATTAATCACACTGGATGAAAGAAGTTGCTAAAAGAATATTAATATTAATGGAAAAACTTCAATTTATTTCATTCGTGTTGTGATTTTTGCAAGTGTACGAAATCGTACAAATAATAAAACATAAGTATACGGATGTTGACAAAACATATCACTTATTGTTGATAATACTCTGTTTTTTTAAGCTAGAATTAAGCTTGAGATATGAAATGTGGACGAGGAAGAAATACATATCAATTCTGATTCTACAGGATAGCGATCCGCTTAATTGTTGATAATGACAATGCACTGTTTTTTTTAGCTGGAATTAATTAAGCTTGAGATATGATCAGTGTTTTAATGGGGAATTGCTTCACCATATGTTGCAGATGTCACTCTGGGTGCTTCCTTGCAGAAGTTGAGATGTCACTTCATAGCGTATGTTGCAAACATCTCTCTCCTGTGGTTCAAAACTTTTCAACCCAATAAAGATTAAGCTTTGAAGAACAAAACGCAGAAATACTGGACTCAGTTAACTCAGGGCCCTCCACCAGAAACTAAAGTGATTTTCGATTTTTCCAGTACTCTTTTATTTGATCAAGATTTGAACTAATTATAGACTGGTTCCACACTGATATGAATTATGAAGTTATTGGGAATTACTTTGACATGGCCGGCCATTTCCATATAAACTTTACTATTTTTGTTTTTTCAGCACTTGCAGCTTGAGAAAAATGGGATCAATTAGTTTGAGTTATTGGTCGGAACACACCAATTGGTGCATGATCGATAAGATTCAGCCGATCGTACATCGTTTAATGTCCGCGGTGACTAGCGGCTAACGGGTTTTTGGCAGCAACTTAGCTTAGATGGGTAGGGTGTTTTGTTAATTTATAAACTTTTATTGTGAAAAATATTATTAAATTTTGAGTTAAATAGAATATTATTAGATTTTGAATTAATAATAATATTAAAACCAATACGTTTTTGTATTGTTTATATAAGATACTAAATAGAAAAAGTTTAAAAAGTTGAACAAACAAAGATAAATCATTACTTTGAAATAACTGTATGTATCTTGTCGTTTATGACTTTACTTTAAAATGATTGTACTATCTTGTCGTCTATGACTTTACTTTGAATAACTGTACGTTTCTTGTCATCTATAACTGTACGATCTTGTTGTGTATGGAGCTAATGAGAAAACAAAGTGTCCGCACATTCGAAAATCAAGTAAAAGGAGACTAGCTTGCACTTAATGCGATTAGATTTTACGGTCTCCTCCAATGCTTGCACTTAATGCGATTAGATTTTACGGTCTCCTCCAATGCTTCGGCCAGCTGCTTATATAAAGCAACCCAGAAACAAGTTTGCACGTTCTTGCTAGTAAGCCTAAGGTTAAGCTTCTTCCCTTTCCACTTATATCTCCATGTTTCTCAGGTTTCTCCTCCAGCTTTCTTCTTTTTTTATGTCTTCTCTGTTCTGTAAAGAACAGTTATGCTAAGCAAGCGAAGCCCAATGCTCTGATGTCACATTGTTGAGTCAGTTCTCTATTGCCTCCAACTGTTTGCAACCGGACTTCCACCAAAGGTTCTATACATTAATTATACACAGTTTTTGAATTTTCATAATTAATTAAAAAGGCTATTATTTTGTTGTAATTATTATTGAGAGTCTGACAGAATATTATGTCTTGCTGTTTCAGTTCCAAACAAAGCATCTCTAGAGGTTGTCAGCAAATTGGTCCATGCTCTACCATAAATGAGGGCAAAGTAAAATCTCCAAATTACACGGAAATTCTGCCAAAGACCGAGCCCGAGCCAAATCCATTCAATCCAGAATCTTCAAGCCCAAATTCTGGTAGTGATGATGATGACCATTTAAAGCGAACAAAGGCTTAACAGTCGGTGCCGTGCCTTTTCTATCAAATGGGGAGTTCTATGTTACTGTATTCCTGGGAACGCCAAGACAAGTTGTTACTCTCCTTTTGGACACTGGTAGCGACATCACTTGGACGCAGTGCAAGCCATGCCTTAAATGTTTTAAACAAAAAACCCCGTTATTTGATCCACCAAATCCTCGACTTATTCTTCCGTTCCATGCCGGTCGAAAGCCTGTTTACCAGTAAAATACCTTAATATTTATTTTATTTTATTTTAAATGTATCTCCGTCATGAATTTAAAGATAGATGATCGCGTGCCCCGATTCTTTTTGGAACTAAACTATTCTTGTAACAAGAAATTTGTTGATTCTGTACATGCAGATTTCGAACCAGCTTGCAGTTCCAATACGCTTCTACGGTATTCTCATCGGTACGGTAGTTCCAATGGCCACGTAGCAACTGAAAAGTTAACCATAATGAATGGCTTGGCACATTGTCAAATCCCCTTACATTTTCGGATGTGGCACTAATATTCCGCCGATATTGATGGTAACTGGGTTAATGGGTCTCGCTCGAAATCCACATCCTTTATATCACAAACTTACCAAAATACTTTTCTTACGGCTATCCGTCTCTTATGGTTCCACTGGATACATAACCTTGGGCAAATCTGATGACGATATCAAAAACAAATTCGTCAATTCACTCCAATAACCACTTCTCCCAAACAGTCATTGTTTTACGATATTATGGTAACTGGAATGACCATCGCTGGAAAAGCTACCAGTAGCCAGTTCAGAGTATACTAAATTCGAAACGTTTACCGATTCTGGAACAACCTTCACGGCTCTGCCACCATCCCTGTATGTGGCCCTGAGATCAGCTTCCGTAAGCAAATGTCAAAATATAAGATGATAAAACCAGTGACGATGAACTTGATACTTGTTATGATTTTCGCAGTTATGATGAAGTTGTAATACCAAGATTTCTTTCTTCTTCAAAGGTGGGGTTGAATTGGAGCTGGATGTGAAGGGAATTATGGTGGTATATAAAAAGGATTTAGCCAAGTGTGTTTAGCTTTTCAGACAGCAGACCTGATGACCCTAATTTTATTTTGGGCAACAGTCAACTAAGGGGAAAAGAGGTCCACCATATATTGTTGGACAGAGGGTTGGGTTTGGTCCCGGTGGTTGCAGCTAAGCTCAGCTAAAGAGGAATGATCTTCCAACTTAGCACTTGAAAATTAAGAAGCTGAAATTCTCTTGCTTAAATTTATGTTTTGAATAATGTATTCCTAGTTTAATGCTTGTACTTCAAGAAACTTGAATAAGTTTGTTATGCGCGATGCGCAAGTTTAAGTATAATCCTTGCATGTTAACTCTACCATTTTGTTATCATAATTGTTAAAGAAGCATACAACTGTGACAACCGAATCATATTCTACACCTGCTCCATTTAATATGTCATATGAAATCTGTTAAACATGAGATCATCCGAAAGCAAAATTGTGCAGACCTGATTCTAATCAGTAGTAATAATTCACAAGTAAATACGAGGTAAAAGTAGTAGAGAAAATTAACACAAGGATTTTAGTAGTTCGGTAATCACTTAGATTACCTCATCTACTATTCAGGGCAATAAGAGCCATTCACTATGAGAGTAAAGAAAACCTTACAGAGATTGATGCTCTCTCCTTTACCAAAATCGTTTAGATTTATATTTGGAGAACTTCCTCATATGCGTTTACTGAGAATATGCGCTCTCATTTTGTGCTAGGTCAATCATTCAAGGAACCTTCATAATACCTGCATCCAGAAACTTTACAGGTATTCGCATGGTTTATTCTTTATTTTGGATGGAGGTATTTGTATTTTTGGCAAATTTTTAGCATGATATTTAGCAGGACCACCAGATCTTAAGGCAACATGGATATAAGTTCTCTTAACAATGCATTAACATTTGGGTGGGTATACTTATAGCAAATTTTGACCCTGTAATTACTCAATATGCAGAGAAACCATGTTGAAGAGCTTTACAGAGGCGGGACGAGGTTGCTGCTATCAGAAAACGTATGCGGAAGTTTTCCTTGTCTTGCAACAAGCTGTCCAGGTGGTTAAAAGATTTCATGGTTAGAGAGGTCTCTTGTTTGCTTATTCTCTTTATCATCTTTTGATATACTCTTGATAAGAAATTGGTTTGCATCATTAACTAACTGATCTCAAGTGGATGTAATGAGTCGTACTAGCTTCCTTGGTTAGAAATTTATAACATACTCTTGATCTGTTGGAATCCTCATTGATAATTGTCTCAAAAGTTTTCTTCAAGGGTTTTTTTATGGTTCAGCATGTGGAGATACAATTGCAACTATTCTTATATTCATGTATTGCTTTGATTTTCATTTCATCTTCTGCTTTATCATATGGAATAGCTCGTTATTACTGGCGTTATGCTTGATTATTAAATTTTATTATTTTTGACTCAAATTCTGAACTACTTTCACTCGGCTTTTTTAGACACTTGACGAAGTGAATCAGATGTTTCGTCTGGAAGTTTGAATTCAAACTCTGGAGTTGAAACTCCATTGGACTATCAAAAACCCCTGCAACAACACACGTTCCTACTCGAGAACAAATGGTGAGAGTAGATCATCATACAGAAACGCTAAAGCTCAAAGATTATTTTATTCGGAAGAGTCGTCGTTTCCTGGCAACTCAGCATGATGGAAGGCAATGACTATCAGACATGGGGTGAGATACCCAAGTTTTGATTGAGATGGACTGTTAGGCATCATCGGAGAATAGCCTAACTCAGGGTGTACAGTTGATTTATACGGCAAAAGTCAGCTAAACATATGCTTGGTGCTTTAGAAAAGGAAAGTTATTGTTTATATTCACAGAGATTTAACATTGTAATTGTATATGCTTGTATCTGAGATTCTATTCAAAAGATCAGACCGAACAATTGGATGATATATGGTAAAAAACTATCCCTTCTATATTGCTCCAACTATTTATGGTTTGCTACATGTTTGGTGATTCACATTATAAAGAGAAAAAGCTTAAAGTTGAAGAAGGTTAAGAGAAAAGGACCTACATTTGACAATCGACACTGAAATACAAAACAGTAGGTATCGCTTTGCTGATTCACAATCTCCTGTGTGTTTTATGAATTTGTAGTGTTCAATTGCAATAGCAGTTGAGCAAGCATAAACTCCAGCCAAACACAAGGTTGCAGAGACTACGAGGAAGGTCCTCCACTGCCTTCCGGAAGCTAGAATAGCCAAAGCAGAAAGTGCAAGAGCCGCTGCCACAAGCCCATTTTTCCAAGTGTTGAAAGCTTTGACAACGCTGCTGCAACTCTTGCAATGTATTACATGCCGAAAATATCGGTTTGCCAAATTTGGAGCATGCATTGTTCCCAGGCCACCCTTAGCTGGTGAAGAAGCTGAAACTCCGGCAACAAGCCCAGCCGGTGCATGTTCCACCACAGCGGGTTGTTTAGGCAGAGAAATGGTGCTGTGCCCAAAATGATAAGGCATCCCATGCCCAACTTTATCCATCCATTTCCTGTATTCGGCAACCCATGTATCTGAGGACCTTAAATTAAGGTACAATTGCTTTGTAGGTACTTTTTCTTTCATTAAAACCTCATTTTGGGATGAGAGAAACCCCATATCTTGCTCAAAAACCTTGCTTGCATTCTGATGGAAGTACCATTTAGGTAAAATCTTTGACAAGGGCGATCTTATAGTAGCTCCAAACCTTACAATAAGCATGGATTTTCCCTGTCCTGTTGGTCTACAAAGGAAGAGACCAGTGAAGTAATGCTTCACTCCATCCTTGCCAACGAATTCTCTGTTATTCTGAAGATTACATGGTGCTTCAAAGCGTAAGAAGTTTGGCCTGGAACCATCTTTTTCCTTCCCCCACCAGCCTGCAAATCCGCGGTCTGAACGTTCAGTCACCTCGAAAAGAAGCGGTTGGGCATCTTCTCTTTTCGCAGTCCAGTCTGTCCGATCATGTGAGATGGGAATATGAGCTGGATCCATTAGGTTCTCAAGGAGTATAGAGTGATCATAAGGAAGCTCATGGATTGTTGAAGTGTCTTGAAACCCTGGCCTGGCAAAGTTCTCAAACCATGGAATTTTACCAAAGTTTGGCGGTGTCTTCTGTGACATCCATACCCACACAACTCCTTGTGATTCCTTCACCTCATAAGTTCGAACACAAGCTGATTTAGGAATTTTGGCGTCCGCCGGAAGCTGAGGTATCTTAACACATTTACCCTCGCCTTCAAATTGCCAACCATGATACAAACATTCAAGTCTTCCATCAACCAACTGGCCTTCAGAAAGTTTTGCTAACCTATATCAACCATAGCTCAGCTCAATCAGAGATTTGAAATGTAAAGATACAAAATTTATCATCATATCTAGTTAAAAAGATTCACAAAACTAGACAAATAAAATTATACCTGTGGGGGCAGCGATCTTGAAAGCAGCGAAGCTCCCCGTTGCCATCTTTGTACAAGACGATTTGCTTATCAAACACAGTAAGACCTAAAGGTGCATCATCCGGGACATCTTTAGTGAGGTAAAGTGGGTACCATTCTTCAGTCCAATCATAGTCCGCCACTAATCTTTCTCCTCTCCTTTCCTCTTCACTGGAAGGACCCACAAGAACCTGATGATCATCTTCCGTCACACTACTGGTACTTATATCAGCCACTGCATGACATTTTGGGAAGCTGGTTCTTACAGCAGTTGTTGATTTAAGATGTTTCTGGAGGGTTATAGTTGTAGTAGGCTTCGGTGTAGGGAAGTTGAAGAGAGAAGTGGAGCGAGGAGAAACAAATGGGTGCAATGACAAAGCCATGATGGGGTGTTGAAGAAGGTGAAGAGATGAAAGATGAGAGGGAGAGGGAGAGGGAGAGGGGTGGAGAAGAAAGAAGAAACAGAGCCATGTGGAAGAGAGAAATTCAAAGTGAAACAGTGAGTTGCTTTCTGGATGGATACACGGTGCCCCACTCCTAGCCACACAATCTGGGCAAAGTGCAAGCTTTACAATTACGTAACCTCTTGTCGTATAAATCTTCGGTACATTGATTAGGTGAACAAAAGAGAAAATAAATTGGAAGCTTTATGTCGAGAAACGACGCCGTTTCATAAGTACTGGCCCATTATTTGAAGCTTAAAGGCCCATGGTTGAATCTTGGACACTATTTCGGGCCCAAATCAGTACCAAGATAAATAATCTTTGTCCTTCAATGTATAAAATAAAGAAGACCGTTGGATCAGATTCACCAACACGTGTCAAACCAAAAGAGAGTGAAAGAAGGGACAGTATCAGAACAGAAATACGAGAACCAAAGAAGCAATAGGTTTTGCTTAAACCCTCTGGAGTGGAGGAAATAACAGTGAAAATTTTTAATTAAGAAAATGAGGATCGCAGTAGAAGGATGCATGCATGGAGACTTAGACAACGTCTACAAAACCCTCCAATACATGGAGCAAATCAACAACTACAAGATCGATCTCCTCCTATGCTGTGGCGACTTTCAGGTTAATTCAGATTCACATTTTCGGATTTTCATTATTTTAAATGGACAGAGTGAGAATGGGTTTTGTTTTGGAAATTAGGCCGTGAGGAATGAGGCTGACATGGAGAGCTTAAACGTGCCGCGTAAATATCGCGAAATGAAGTCGTTTTGGAAGTACTATTCGGGTCAAGAAATCGCCCCAATTCCCACCATTTTTATCGGTGGAAATCACGAAGCTTCTAATTATTTGTGGGAATTGTGAGTATTTTTTTTACTATTTTTTTTTAAGTAATCATAATCAGTTAGGAGCCCAAAATATTTATTTATTTTTTAAATTTTAAGGTATTATGGGGGATGGGCAGCGCCTAATATATACTTCCTAGGATTTGCTGGAGTGGTTAAGTTTGGTGGCATTCGTATCGGTGGACTTTCTGGAATTTACAATGCGCGCCATTTTCATTTAGGTTGGTTACTTTGTGAATTGATTATGTGTTAGTCTTTGATATTTTTTGTTATAATTATGCCTTCGTGTGGAAGTTAATTATGTTGTGTTTGTGCCAGGACACTTTGAGAGGCCTCCTTATAATGAAAGTACTATTAGGTCTGTATATCATGTTCGTGAATTTGACGTGTACAAACTCTTGCAAGTTGAGGAACCAATTGATATTTTTCTTTCGCATGACTGGCCTCGTGGTATTACTGATTTTGGGAACTGGAAGGAACTTGTTCGGTATAAAAGACATTTTGAAAAAGAGGTGATTATAGTTTTTTTAGTTTGAGGAGACAAGCCTGTGGTGCTCCTTATTTTTGGTCACATTTTTAGATTGAACAATGACTTATCTTGATCATGTATGTGGTTGGTGATTATGTTCAGATTCAGGATGGAACTCTTGGAAGTGAAGCTGCTTCTCAACTGTTGGAGAAGTTAAAACCTTCTTATTGGTTTTCTGCTCACCTACACTGTAAATTTGCAGCTGCTGTTCAACATGGAGAAGGTGGTACAGTAACAAAGTTTCTTGCACTTGACAAGTGTCTTCCAGGACGTAGATTTTTACAGGTATGCATTATGACCTGTAGTTGTTTATTACAAGGGTAGCCTTGTCATTATAGCTGGAACTTGAAGCTAATGTTGTCGGTTCTGGCATTTGCTGAATTTTTAGGTTTTTGAACTTGAATCAGAGCCGGGACCTTATGAGATTCAGTATGATGAAGAATGGTTGGCCATAACACGGAAGTTCAACTCTCTATTCCCTCTGACCTATAAAAGCGCAAATTTTGGGTATAATGTTTGAGAATGTATATAAACTTTTGATTTCACAATGCCCTTTTCTTGGTCTTTATTCTGGGTTCTGTTATTGTATAAGAAGCAGCAGGTGATCCAGTTTCTGATGTTGCAGGGATGTACAGCTTGACATGCAAGATTCTCGTCAATGGGTCAGGAGCAGGCTACAAGGAAGAGGAGCTAAACCTTTTGAGTTTGCTCGCACAGTCCCTTGTTACAATCCCTCTCAATCTGTGTCTATTGATTCTTTGTCTGGTAATAATTTATACATTGTTACCTCGTTCTTAACAATGGTAGTTCTGTTATTTGTTGTATTACATATTATCTGGACCAAACACTTCAAAATCTTTTTAATAAAATTTTCTAGATAATTGTATGGCATATGGTAGTTCAACAAACAAAAATTTGGAGCAATATGCTGATGCTTTGCTTTTTTATTTCATTATCATTTATTTATCTTTTACTTTTGCAGAAAACCCTCGGAATCCACAAACGGAGTCTTTCTTGCTGTTACTAGAACTTCCAAATCTTCTTGACAATGCACAGAATCCTGCTTCATCAAGTCATATAGGTCAACATTCTATTATTGTTGCTTGTTATGCTTCACTCTGGTTTTGCTGCACTGCTCTATATAAAAGTTTTTGGTCATACTTAGAATCCCTTGATTAGTTGGTTTAATCTCTTGTTGAGGTGATTGATCAGTGTGATGCGCTTAATGAAAATAATTATTGATATATGTGCAGCTCCTGATATTGACTCTGAAGAAATTCCCATTGATGATATCGATGATATAGAAGAACTTCCAGAAGGTGATGACTTGAACTAAGAATGAAAAGCTGTGAAGATATCTGTGTTTAACTCATAAGATATTCTTCAAACAGAAAGCTCTGCCATACCTCTCAATCAATCCGAGGAATGGAATGGAAGGGCCTCATCGGCTGATTTCTGTAAAAAGCTTGTTTCTTAGAGTGGATAAAAATTGTTCAATTGCTCTTCTAATTGACTAGATAAGTTGGCTTTCGGCAGTTCCTTGAGGTATATATGTAACTGAATTACCTAACTAAACGTGAAATAAACTCAAAAATAGCTCAGCCAGTTGATTGTCAAGTTTCTCAGTTAATTCCAATTTGTATTCGGCAGGTTTTGTAAAAATCCTTGACATGATTAAGTTCGTGTATACCAAGACACATAATTCCATTCTCTCCAATGCCTTGTATATATTTTTACTTAAACCAAATTCATCCGATTACTTCAAGGATGAACCTAATCCTGAATATGAACCATAAAAGAAAATGCCTATTAAACCTATCACAAGAATACCAGTTACAATACCTATTATCCAAAGAGAAATCCTTCCGGTAGCATCGGCCATTTATCCCGCTTCACTTCACATTTCATCAAGTGGTCATGCTAGAGACATAAACAGTCATAGATAATTATAAGATGCAATCCATCCGAATGGGATAAAACCAGTAAGTGGTGTCTTTAATCTTGAGATGAAAAAAGTACATAGACTGAAATATTTCTAATCTTAAGGGTTCTTAAGAATACTTAAAGCTTTTTAATATCTTGATTCCTGAAATATTCTATTAAAATTTAAAAGCCCTCGGCCTCCTCCCAAATGGATCCTCTAAGATGAAAAACTACATAAATGAGAGTCAGAGACTATAAAGTCAGCCAACGAGTTGCACTAGTGATAGTGAAGAATTTATGTAAGACATGTAGAAACAGAAACCAAGTTGTGGGTCAAGGCAGCAATTAATTTCAGCTCGACCATGTCATGCCACCTAGTGCGGCGGTTTCGTCACTTTCGTGGGACACCTTGAAAATCATCTTAAATGCCTGGGCGTAGTGCAGTGCTTCTTCTCTTTATAATCATTAATCACTCACAAATATTAGATGTGTCACTTCAAGCCTTCCTTCTATCTACCGTCTGACATGACCGAACCACATAAATGAGGCTTTAAATATGCTTTGACAAATACACGGCTTTCCATTTTCTGATACTTGTTTGTGCATAAGATAAGAATGACTAAGCTAAAACCATCCTCTTCAAGCTTCAGAGTTTCCATGGAGACAATACTACTTGTTTTTTCTGCTACAGCTAAACTATACAGCCTTCTTATATTTTTGATAGTCGTTCTTGTCGCTTCTCCTTCTTGTGCCGATCTCTCTTTCAACTTCTATGCAGCTTCATGCCCCACTGCTGAGTTCATGGTTAGAAACACAGTGAGATCAGCTACCTCTGTTGACCCAACCATCCCTGGGAAGCTTCTTCGCTTGGTTTTCCATGACTGCTTTGTGAATGTGAGTCCTTTTATTGCAACATTTTTATATAACGTCCTGGAAACAGTTGGATGTTTAATGGATGAGCTGTGTAAACTTTGATTGAAAGGTTATCAATTTTAGTTTATTGCTTAGGACTTTACTCTTTCAGAATCCAACACATTCTGAACTGATAAAGATGTCACTTAAAATTGACTATATGTGCCATATAACTTGAGAAAAGGGCTGTTAATAGGAGCTATATATACATCTATTAAATAGAGATTGCCATTTGGTTTATTTGAAGATTAATTGTATGTCATGTTACCAGGGCTGTGATGCATCTGTGCTGATACAAGGAAATGGGACAGAGCGAAGTGATCCGGCGAACACCTCTCTTGGAGGATTTTCAGTTATTGACTCAGCGAAAAGAGTACTTGAAATATTTTGTCCAGGAACCGTTTCTTGTGCTGATATTCTCGCTTTGGCCGCAAGAGATGCTGTTGAAGCTGTAAGATGTTTCTCTCATTTAGTGGTTTCTGTTTCTTTGTCATTTTATCGGCTCTCCATTCACGAAGACTTGAAAACAGGCAGGTGGACCAGCATTTCAGATTCCTACAGGTAGAAGAGATGGCACAGTATCCAGAGCAGCAAATGTCAGATCCAACATTGTAGATACAAGTTTTACAATGAATGAGATGATTAAAGTCTTTTCATCCAAAGGGTTGTCCCTGCATGACCTTGTTGTTCTATCAGGTATATTTTAGTTTCATTTTGATGGTTTTCTTTCTATTATGGAACATTTTCTGAGCAAGTAAGAAGTTTATAATTTGCTTTGGCTATCCAGGAGCTCACACAATCGGATCAGCTCATTGCAGCGCTTTCAGTGAGCGGTTTAAGGAGATCTCAAAGGGGAAACGCACACTGATTGATGCATCCCTTGACAAGAGCTATGCGGATGAGCTAATGCAAAAGTGCCCTGCAGGTGCAAGCTCATCTGTAACTGTTAATAATGATCCTGCGACATCATTTGTCTTCGATAACCAATATTACCAAAATCTGATAGCGCATAAAGGGCTCTTTAAATCAGATTCAGTTCTTTTAACTGATGAAAGAACAAGAAAAACATTGGAGGCTTTTGCAAATGATCAAGACAGTTTTTTCCAGAGCTGGGGTCAATCATTTTTGAAGCTTACTAGCATTCAAGTAAAGACCGGTGAGGAAGGGGAAATTCGACAGACTTGTTCACTCACTAATGGTTGAAGAAGATTAAAGAATCAAAGCAAACTTCATTCTCAAAATCGAACAATGGTTCAACTGCACATCACCTCTTGCGTACATAATCATAAATAGTTCTTAGTCTCAAACTATCAGTTGGGAAGTCTTTTTTATTCATTTGTTTTGCAATTGTTGCTGTGTTCGTTTTGTTTTGATTGTTTTCTCTATTTTTGTTTCTATTACATAGAAATGTAGTCAGCAACTAATTGTAAGGTTAAGACAATAATCTAATGCATTATGTAGCGTTTACTCGAACTGCAACCTGTTTAAAGATGGAATGTGATCGGATCATACAAGAGATCTAACTCTCAATAAGGGAGACATCATAGACATTTTAGTGATATAAATACACCACTTGAACAATGGCTGAAAAATGGGAAATACAACCCATAAGATTGAGTGCTTCCCCTGCTTCTCTTCTAAGCTGAGTAATAGGCTATTACTAATAGTAATTTGAATCAAGAATGTAAAGACCTAGGAACAATCAGAATTTGAAGAACTGCGACCCAAAAATGAATCTATCGTCAGAACCTTGGTATAGATAATCTGAAACGCCATAATCTTGATTTAGATTGATAAGTTTCGTGGAAGAACGCCACAAGAATTGGTGATTCTTGATGAGTTCTAGAGATAAAGATGCAATCTTTAAAAAAATGAAATATTTAGGGCATGTTTGGCTTATTATTTCTGCTCATATTCCCAATCCTATTCTCCGAATAATGTTTATTCCAAAAATATTACCTTATTTTTTTAATTACTTTTAGACCCCATAAGGTTATTAATTTCATTAAATACCTCCTAAAAAAAAGTTTAAAAATTAACAAAAACACCCCCGTGACCCATACTTGCCAGACGGTGGTAGCCGAAATCTGCCACAACGGTGAATTACCGACCAGAACTGGCCGGTAATTCACCGATCTGGCCTTTTCCGGCTAGATCCATAGTGGATCTGGTCGAAAAAGGCCAAAGATGGCCGTCATTTTGGCCTTTTCCGACTGTCGCAGCCACAGTAGGTCGTAAATCTAGCATTTTCCGGCCAGATCCATGGTGGATCTGGCCGGAAAAGGCCATAATGACGCGTTACGACACAGATCCGATCGGTCTGTGTCATAACGCGATTTTTCGGTCAGATTCCGGTGGTGGTGGCCGGAATCTAGCACTGCAGGTGGTGGGGGTATTTTTGTCATTTTATATATTGGGGTGTTTAATTAAATTAGTAAATCTAAGGGTTTTTTTTTTAAATTTTTAAATTTTACGTCGTAATACTTTCCTATTCAACTACCCAATAGTATTCCCAAAATCTTATCCAAAATAATAAACCAAACGCACCCTTAGTTATTCCTTTGACTAAGTGCCCGGCCAAAACAACCTATAACTATATATAACTAACTAATTAGCCCAAAATAAGGCTAACAACTCATTAATAGGTCTTAACCCTGATAACTAACCCAAACCCAACTAATAAAATAATAAAAAACTTGGGTTCTAGTAAATAATTAGCTCCAGCCCATTATACTAAAATAAGTCTTAAAATAACTTAAAATAACACATATAAAATAACAATTATTAAGCCCCATGAACAAAGGCTTGGACGCCAACTTGGATCCAATTAGGGTTAGCAAGAATCGGTCTTTAATTCCTCAAACTTGGACTTGGGCTTCAATCTTGTTAATAATCTTTTTGGATCTCTCTAAAGTCTAAGGCATACTCGGCCTCATGCATTGCTCTCTTGGCTTCAAGTTCATCAATTACGTTTGACAAAATAAGTTGTATCTTTTTAGCTTGACTTCTCGTAATCAGGCCCATCGGAATGCGAAGAGGATCTTGTGTTGACTTTACGACAATAAGCTGCTCGGTCATGTTCTCATCAGAACACTGTTAAGAAGCAGCAACTCATCAACAGACCGTCATCAGCTTAAGTATTGAAACCGGTATTTCTTCTTAAGTTTTGTATTTGGATTGGTCAATTTTTGAACAGCCTCTGCCATCAACTAAGTTTTGCTTAACCAATAAGAATAATTCTTCAATTGAGACTTTCAACATGTTGGCCTACCACGATTTGGCGAAATGGCTTTTGTCTTTCGTTTATCATTCATTCAATGTCCTGAATATTATTATAAGCATAATTTGATGAAATTGTTTTCTTCTTGTTGAATATATTTATGAAATCAAATAAACAAATCACTTGCTTTAATTTTCAAGGACATGGTTGTCAGAGGTATGTACTTAGGCGTTCAAATTTTATATTTAAGTTTAGATGAACTGTGGTTGACTTTGGCTTCCTAAACGATGTTGATGCAATCTACAATTGCAGAAATTTGTTTGCAGGAACCCCATTAAATCTTCACAAGAAATTAACTAAAATTTTGTTTCAAAATCTCATCTAAATTGCAGAAAGATTAGCCTAACATTGTATTATATACAAACAAAAAAGAAAGAAAAAGGGAATAAGGTGGGAGTTCCACTGCCTCTGACTTTTCAATAGTTAGATAAGTGGATTGCCACATTGTTCATCTATTCTGTAACTGAAGTTCGGGTTTAAGTCAACCATTTGATATGAGCTGTAAACCTTTAATAATATTTTTCTTGATGGTTTTCAGTTTTTTATTTTTATTTTTAATTATTATTATTGATGATATCTCTTCTCTCTGTATTGGTGACCAAGTCTTTTTAAACAAAATAATCTTTGGAGGGTTTTCAATGGTTTACTCTTCTGTATAAGTGGATCATTGGCACTCTCTTCTCTTGAGCAAAGCGAGCATGACGTTCAAAGTTTTAACTATATCGTTTACATATGAGAGCGCTCCCAAGATCGGTCCCAAGTTCGAGAAAGGAGATATCAGTGAGTGGTCCGTTGATGGCTCTTCTGATGCTATTGTCCGTACTTTCTTCTCTATCTCATTCCCTAATATATTTTTTTTTTTCTTGTTTTTGTTTTAGTCTTCATTTACTTCTTTATGCTGTATTATATATGAATTTAACATAAAAAATCTTTCTTGATTGGTAGAAGTCTGTAAAATTTTTGTATTTTAGCAAAATTATTTGAGAGAGAACAAATTCCATGATCCAGAGTGCCTTCTACTTCTAATAAGCCATGAATTAGATTAGAATCATTCTCAACGACTCCTGAACAACGTATTTTGATAGTACAATGGAATGGAAAAGTTGAATAATTGATCATTGATTTGAGCAGGTTAATCCAACCAATAAGCAAATGGTGACAGATGGTGGAGGTGCTGATGGAGGTAGTCATTTCTTACTTCATACCATAAATTTTTTTATTGGAACAAACTTGTAATGACCTCAACACACATTGTGTTTAGCCATTCATAGGGCTGCAGGAAGACAACTCCAGCAAGCTTGTTTAAACTTCCCACAAGTCCGTCCTGGAGTCCGCTGCCCCACTGGAGAAGCAAGAATTACCCCGTAAGTTATTCCACCATAACTTCTATTATCTTTTTCCATAATCAGATTCAGAATACTAATTAACAGATTGAAACTATCCAGAGGTTTTAAATTGCCAGCATCTCATGTGATTTTTACCGTTGGCCCTATATATCATGTTGATCAAAACCCTGAAGCCTCCCTGAGAAGTGCATACAAGTATGCTTAGTTGAATTTATTTATTTATTTATTTTTTTAAGTTTATTGGTGTATACTTGTCTAATTTGATTGCCTAAGAACAATTTCCATATATATTATTCATGTTTGTTTATTGCAGGAACTGCTTGAGGTTGGCCAAAGAAAACAAGATTCAGTACATTGCTTTTCCTGCCATATCTTGTGGCTTGTTCGGGTAAGTTAAACACATTCAACACAAATTTATTGTTGATTGTATGTTGCAAGTCTTCTGTATTAATTATGATGCTTGATGACTCATTAAATTCTTTTGAATAATTGATTAGTTATCCTCTTGAGGAAGCCGCCACAATAGCTATTTCTACAGTCAAAGAATTTGCAGAGGACTTTAAAGAGGTACCATACATTAGTGTTAATTCTGGCATTGGGTTGGCGTTTGTACTTTTGTTTATCATATTAATGTTATTAGTAAATTTCTTTCTCAGATTGGTTATGCCAAATCGTGTTACTTTAAAAACTTTGTCACTTATGTCAATTGCTCATTGCAGGTGCACTTTATTCTGTTCACAGATGACATCTATGATATTTGGTTTAGGAAGGCGAAGGAAATACTCCAACTTGAAGCATAATGGTGTGTTGGCAGCCAGAATCACTGAAACAATGAACTATTCATGTCTCTTGTTATTGTTGTAAATAATCTGATTCATATCAAAGGGTAATATGTTACTAAAATGATAGAAATGTTTCATTCATGTCATCAACAGTTATAGAATGCAGTGGAAATAAATCTACACTAACCTCCTGCCATATAGCAATCTGTTGTAGATTCTGGCAATGCACTGTAATAACTAAGCGATGGTTTTTGGGTATGTCAGATAAAAACAGAACTGCAAGGGACCTATAACTTCTCATTTTTTTTAAATACGCAAAAGTAGACAACTATGAATAAGATATAAGGGAATGTTTATCTAAGCTTATAAGCTGGTTAAATTAGTTTATAAGCTCTAAAATTAAGTTGACCTGTTTGTTTATAACATTTTTGAGTTTATACGTTGAGCTTATTATAAGCTGGTTAAATTAGTTTATAAGCTCTAAAATTAAGTTGACCTGTTTGTTTATAACATTTTTGAGTTTATACGTTGAGCTTATAAGCAAAAAAAAATTAGTTGGGGGGGGAGGTACTTTTTTTTTTTTTTGCTTATAAGCACTCTGTTTATAAGTTAGTTTGACCAAGTATATTACCACATTATCCTTATTTAATTTTAAAATTTCATAGTACACCCTTATTTAATGTAGTACCATTTTTAGTCATTTTATAATAAAATGTACTTATAAGCCACATTTTACCAAACACGTCAACTACTTATCAGTTACTTATAAATACTTTAACTAAACACGTAATTGCTTAAAATTTCAAATGTTTTAGCTTATAAGCACTTGCTAATTTTCATAAGCTCAAATAAACACCCCCTAAGTGTTAGCAGTTGCTTATTTACCAAAACTACAATTTAGTAAAGTGCAAGACCCATTAACGAATAATGAATAATTTAGTTTGGGTCAATTCAAAGTCTACCACTACAAAAATTTAGTTTANATTACCCCGTAAGTTATTCCACCATAACTTCTATTATCTTTTTCCATAATCAGATTCAGAATACTAATTAACAGATTGAAACTATCCAGAGGTTTTAAATTGCCAGCATCTCATGTGATTTTTACCGTTGGCCCTATATATCATTTTGATCAAAACCCTGAGGCCTCCCTGAGAAGTGCATACAAGTATGCTTAGTTGAATTTATTTATTTATTTATTTTTTTAAGTTTATTGGTGTATACTTGTCTAATTTGATTGCCTAAGAACAATTTCCATATATATTATTCATGTTTGTTTATTGCAGGAACTGCTTGAGGTTGGCCAAAGAAAACAAGATTCAGTACATTGCTTTTCCTGCCATATCTTGTGGCTTGTTCGGGTAAGTTAAACACATTCAACACAAATTTATTGTTGATTGTATGTTGCAAGTCTTCTGTATTAATTATGATGCTTGATGACTCATTAAATTCTTTTGAATAATTGATTAGTTATCCTCTTGAGGAAGCCGCCACAATAGCTATTTCTACAGTCAAAGAATTTGCAGAGGACTTTAAAGAGGTACCATACATTAGTGTTAATTCTGGCATTGGGTTGGCGTTTGTACTTTTGTTTATCATATTAATGTTATTAGTAAATTTCTTTCTCAGATTGGTTATGCCAAATCGTGTTACTTTAAAAACATTGTCACTTATGTCAATTGCTCATTGCAGGTGCACTTTATTCTGTTCACAGATGACATCTATGATATTTGGTTTAGGAAGGCGAAGGAAATACTCCAACTTGAAGCATAATGGTGTGTTGGCAGCCAGAATCACTGAAACAATGAACTATTCATGTCTCTTGTTATTGTTGTAAATAATCTGATTCATATCAGAAATTCAGTTTCTTACTGAGGGTATTATGTTACTAAAACTGATAGAAATGTTTCATTCATGTCATCAACAGTTATAGAATGCAGTGGGAATAAATCTACACTAACATCCTGCCATATAGCAATCTGTTGTAGATTCTGGCAATGCACTGTAATAACTAAGCGATGGTTTTTGGGTATGTCAGATAAAAAAGAATTGCAAGGGACCTATACACGAAAGTATTTCTATTAAAGACAACTGTGAATAAGATGTAAGTGTCAGCAGTTACTTATTTACCAAAACTACAATTTAGTAAAGTGCAAGACCCATTAACGAATAATGAATAATTTAGTTTGGGTCAATTCAAAGTCTACCACTACAAAAATTTAGTTTAATATATTGGACGTTAATTTAGCCGTGTAAATGGTGTGAAATATGGGTGTAATTGAAGAGGTTTCACAATTCATTATTGTGTAATAGTGGTCACTCATGAATGAGGTCATTGAACTCGCTTGTTGAGAGTTCAGCGAATGCTTTGTACAAGGTTTTGACAACCCATTGCTGGTTTCTGAAATTAGGAGCCATTGCAGACGTTTACTCGGCCAATAATATCGTAAGTGGGTACACAAAATGCAAGGAGTTGAGCTTCGCTTGCAAACTGTTCGAAGAAATGTCTCACAGGGACACTGTTTCTTGGAACACGATGATCGCTGGGTTTGTAAACTCTGGGAACTTGGAGATCGCTTGGGACTTTCTAAAAACCATGAGAAAACGTGGGTTTTATGCTGATGGCCATACCTTTGGAAGTGTACTTAAAGGTGTTGCTTGTGCCTTGAGGCTTGATCTTGGGCAACAAGTACATTCATTGATTTTTAAAGTGGGTTTTGACGAGAACGTTTATGCAGGGAGTGCTCTTTTGGATATGTATGCAAAGTGTAAGAGGGTTGATGATGCATATTTAGTATTTCAGTGCATACCAGAGCGCAATTATGTCACTTGGAATGCGTTGATTGCTGGGTTTGTGCAAGTGGGTGATCGTGAGGCTGCGTTTTGGCTGTTAGATTGTATGGAGAGGGACAGCGTGAGGGTTGATGATGGCACATTTGCTCCACTTATTACATTGCTTGATGATGTTGAGTTTTATAGATTAACCTTGCAGATTCATGGTAAGATTCTGAAGCATGGTCTAGAATTTGATAATACTTTGTGCAATGCAATGATCACTTCCTATTCAGAATGTGGTTTAGTTGAAGAAGCTAAAAAAGTGTTTGATGGTGCTGTTGGCGCCCGGGATTTGGTTACATGGAATTCTATGCTCGCTGCTTATTTGGCACATGATGAAGAAGAACTTGCTTTTAGGCATTTTCTTGATTTGAAAGAGACTGGATTGGATCCTGACATCTATACTTATACTAGTGTCATAAGTGCATGTTTTGAAGAATCACATAAAAACCATGGAAAATCTTTGCATGGCTTGGTGATAAAAAGGGGACTGGAACTGTCAGTTCCCATCTCCAATGCACTTATAGCCATGTATATAAAATCAAATAATAAGTCCATGGAAGATGCTTTGCATGTATTCAACTCCATGGAATCCAAGGACCGTATCTCTTGGAATTCCATATTGACCGGATTGTCTCAGTTTGGTTTCAGTGAAGATGCATTGAAGATTTTTGAGCATATGAGATCTTCACTTGTCGAGATTGATCACTATGCCTTTTCGGCTGTACTTAGATCTTGTTCAGATTTAGCAACTCTCCAACTGGGTCAACAGGTTCATGTCTTGGCAACTAAATCAGGTTTTGAGTCGAATGATTTTGTTGCCAGTTCATTGATTTTCATGTACTCCAAGTGTGGGATAATCGAAGACGCTCGTAAATCTTTTGAAGAGACGTCCAAAAGCAGCTCCATTACTTGGAACTCCATTATTTTTGGGTATGCACAACATGGACAGGGAAATGTTGCACTTGATCTCTTCTTCCAAATGAGAGAGAAAAAAGTGAAGCTGGATCATATAACCTTTGTTGCAGTTCTAACAGCATGCAGCCATATTGGTCTGGTAGAACAAGGACAACATTTCCTTAAATGGATGGAATCCGATTATGGCATTCCACCTCGCATGGAGCACTATGCTTGTGCCATTGATCTCTTTGGACGTGCTGGACGACTTCATGAAGCAAAATCCTTGATTGAATCAATGCCATTTGAGCCTGATGCAATGGTGTGGAAAACTTTTCTAGGTGCCTGCAGAGTTTGTGGCAACATTGGACTAGCTAATCAGGTAGCAACCCATCTGCTAGAACTAGACCCTGAAGAGCATTGCACTTATGTTCTGTTATCCCACATGTATGGACGTCTTAAGAGATGGGATGACAAAGCCAATATAACAAGGCTAATGAGGGAAAGAGGAGTGAAAAAGGTCCCTGGTTGGAGTTGGATAGAGGTTAAAAATGAAGTCCATGTTTTCAATGCTGAAGATAGGTCCCACCCTCATTGTGCTGAGATATACAACACACTGGGAGAATTGATGGATGAAATCAAATGGCTGAATTCTGATGCTAGTTTACATGTTTTGGTGCATGGTTTCACTGAATGGGCAAGAAAACAAAAAAATAAATAAAATCAACTTGTTTATGTAAAGAGAAAAATAGCATCAAATCAGTGCAAATTTTTGTGTCTTATTTTATACCAATTTACTTTGAATAGAGCACTACAGCTGAGATTCGTCAGAATTCCTATCTGAAACTGATGAGAACCCACTCCAGTAACTCAACAATTTGGGCTAGGCTATGGGTCTTTCATGGGCTTGGTAGAACTCTCCTTAGAAAACCGGCTTGCCAGGGAGGGTGCCCAAGCCTTTATAACCCACATGCCCACCCTTTTCCCTTTCAATGTGGGATCCAACATTCCACCACGCTTCCGCAACCGACGTCCACGTCGGCCTCTTTACCCCCGTCGGCCTCTTTACCCTTGGATGACTATGCGGATTCCCTTTTCCCTCGGGCCTCCATGCCCTTTCTCGGGGTAGCAGCCCGGGCCTAAGTCAGCCTGCCACGCGTGCGCTGCCACATAGGCGTAGGATCAGGCTCTGATACCAATTGATGAGAACCCACTCCAATAACTCAACAATTGGGCTAGGCCATGGGTCTTTCATGGGCTTGGTAGAACTCTCCTTGGAAAACCGCTTGCCAAGGGAGGGTGCCCAAGCCTTTATAACCCATGCCCATCCTTTTCCCTTCAATGTGGGATCCCAACATTTGATACCATTGATGAGAATCCACTCCAATAACTCAACAATTTGGGCTAGGCTATAGGTCTTCATAGGCTTGAGTAGAACTCTCCTTAAACCGGCTTGCCAAGGGAGGGTGCCCAGCCTTTATAACTCACATGCCCACCCTTTTCCCTTTCAATGTGGGATCCGAAACCAAAACCAATCAATCATGGCGGACATATGATAATGAAGGAGGTTGAAGTTGACCGAGGGCTTCTCGTATCTTTGAGTAGTGATATAAGTGGAGACGGGATAATGACAGGAACTTGATTCTGGGTTTGGTAATATTATTGTGTTGATAATGTACCTGTTGTTCCTGGAGAAAAGTTGGAGGAGCTGAGGTGTTATTCACAAGATGTATGGTCAGATTGGTGTTATTAAGGAAGACGGTTATGGATGCCGTGTTGATCCTGAAACCCAGAGACTCTAGGTTACTGCTTCATTGAGTATATACCCCACAGGTATTTATTTATATTGAATTGTAATTTAGAATTCCTTGCATGCTGAGGTTGGTGTATGAAACTCTGATTCAACTTTGGTTTCTGATGTAGGAAGCTGAGGTTGCCGAGAAAAACCAATGGGTACAAGTTGACAAGGCGCATAATTTTGCCGTGAATATGTTTGATGACTTTGATAAGTTCTTCGTGCCAAGTGCAAGAAGTAGCCCTTTCCAAACACCTTGTTCAGCGTGCTTGATTGAAGGCACTTGAACCACTGAACTATCACTGAATGACTGGGCGGAATGCTTTTTCTTTCATTTCATTTCCCGAGATGAATCCATCCCCGAGAAGAAGGCATGGGAGCACTCCCCTAATGATCTATCTCGCTTGGTTAATATGAGTTCCAATTGACTGTGAGAGAAATAGCATCCTCATAACTGGTGCAAAATCTAAAATTCTTTCATTAAGATATTTGGTTAGTTCAATAGGATTCAATATTTCATCTGTTTACGTGTTCTAAATTAATTTTAACCCACCCGTGGGTAGTGAAGGGGTCAGAAATGGTATAATCCATAGTCTCAAGCTCAATTAGACGCATGATTTATTTTGGGGATTATGACGGTAGATTATTGTGGGATAGCATTCTGCGGATTATAAATTAGAAATACAAACAAAGTATTTTTTTTTTTTTTTAAAGTTCAAATAATATTTAAACTTTGAAATTATTTTATTTTTCATATAAAAAAAGGACTTCGAGATTTTATAAAAAACAAAGAGATGAAAGAGGGTGGAAAATGTAATATAATATTTCATTAATTACAAACTAGAAATCTAAATATAACTATCATTTCTAATAACTTTAAATATGGAGATAATTTGTGTAAAGAAATAAAATCGGTGTATTTAATTATTGGGGTGACCAATTAAATAAAATTTATTTATTAAAATATGTAGTGTGTTTTATAGTAAATAAATATAATTTCTCTTTGATTTAAAGTAATAGTCCTAAAGTAACGAAGAGAAAGGAACAACTCCATTCCGCAAACAAGATGGATTAAAATTATATTGGGCCTAATACAACCTGGACCAATTCAATCCAATCCACACTCTTTTAGTTTTTGATTAACACTCCGCCTGAGCCAAAAACCCTAGAACTCTCTTGCTCTTTCTCTCACTCTGCGCAAAGGGCATCAATCTCTTATCGTCTACAGAGCACTACAGCTGGGATTCGGCAGAATTCCTGGCTGAAACTAAAACCAATAGCAATCATGGGGGACGTTCTGATTATGAACCAGACGGAGGAGCTGGCTTCTCGTCTCGGCATCGATCTCACTCAAGTTGATCTCGATTCTGTTCACGTCCCACCCGGCGAAAATTGTGGCATCATTAGGTATGATAGTTCACGCGTCTCTACTCTATTCTTACCTTCGTTTGGTTTGCTTGCCAAGGAGCTGTAGGAAATTAATAGAAAATTTAATTCCTTATTTTTATGCTGCTGTGTTTGAGTGCTGTTTTGTGATTACCTGGCTTCGTGGAGTTCAGTGTCTGTTATTGTTTATTAAATCTAAACGCTGTGAAAACTTAAGCTAAATAAATTAGGGTTTTGTTTTTAGGTTTAAGGTAAATCACGCATGTTGTTCTACGTTGAGGTTATTTCCTGTTGGATAAATACATATTTTTTTCCAAGGCCAAACAAACAATAATATGGAACAGATGGACCGAACTTTTACCCTACAACTTCTGCGTGGCCTTACTAAGCTTTAACACGTCTGAGTATAATACTGAAAGTTTTCTCTATTTTCGTTTCCTCTGTTTTTATTTTTAATTTCTGTCGGTTAAATTTTCTGTTTACTTTCATAACTCATTTGTGTGTGATTTAATTATGGTCTATTGTATTCTTTTGAGTAGTGATGATGACGATGTATACGAAGATGATCAGCAGGAACTTGATTCTGGGTTTGGTAATATTATTGTTGTTGATAATCTACCCGTTGTTCCTCGAGAAAAGTTTGAGAAGCTTGAAGGTGTTATTCGCAAGATCTATAGTCAGATTGGTGTTATTAAGGAAGATGGATTATGGATGCCCGTTGATCCTGAAACCCAGAAGACTCTAGGTTACTGCTTCATTGAGTATAATACCCCTCAGGTATTTATATTGAATTGTAATTTAGGATATTTTGAATGGCAGTTGCTCTTTTCTCAAGGTTTTAACTCTAAGCTGTAGATGCTGGTGCATGAAATACTAATTCAACTTTGGTTTCTGTTGTAGGAAGCTGAGCTTGCCAAGGAGAAAACTAATGGTTACAAGTTGGACAAGGCGCATATTTTTGCGGTGAATATGTTTGATGACTTTGATAAGTTTATGAAAGTTCCAAATGAGTGGGCTCCACCAGAATTTAAGCCATATACACCAGGGGTAATTCTTTTAATAAGTAATTTACTTGTTATATTTACCCTTTTTTTTTCTCTGTGTGAGCTGATGTTACTTGCTTGTATATCATATCAGGAGAATCTCCAGCAGTGGCTCACTGATGAAAAAGCACGAGATCAGTTTGTGATTCGTGCTGGCACTGATACTGAGGTTTTATGGAATGATGCAAGGCACTTGAAGCCTGAGCCTGTTTACAAGCGCACTGTGAGTGAACTCCCCATTTGCCTGACGTTATCGAATGACACTGCATTAATATCTATAGTTGTATCTCTTTTTGTTATTTCAAAAATATTGTTTCTATACAACATAAGTCACAGTTTCCTTTTTTATTAAATGATGGTTTGATGAATGACTATAGTCTGTTTCCTTCACAGTACTGGACCGAAAGTTTTGTGCAGTGGTCCCCTCTAGGTACTTACCTGGCCACAGTTCACAGGCAGGGTGCTGCTGTTTGGGGAGGTGCTGCTACTTTCAATCGCTTAATGCGTTATGCTCATCCTCAGGTGAATTTTTATTCTTGTTTCATACTGTATCTAGCCTTATCTCTGGCTCTTCTTCTATAAAGTCTTACTGGCACAATTGCAGGTTAAACTGATTGATTTTTCTCCTGGTGAGAAATATTTGGTTACTTACAGCAGCCAGGAACCAAGTAATCCTCGTGATGCGAATGTGAGATGTTTTTACTCCACTTATTTCTACTTCTTTTTATTGTTGATTATTACCTCTGAGCTGTTCCTCATGTGGACTGAATTTAACTTTTAGAGGGTTGTTTTAAACATCTTTGATGTGAGAACTGGGAAAGTGATGAGAGATTTTAAAGGAAGTGCTGATGAGTATGCAGTTGGAGGAACAGGAGGTGTTGCAGGAGTGTCTTGGCCTGTTTTCAGGTGATTTTTCTTTCTAAGCAATCTACTTGGAGCTGTGAAGAGCTTTGTTTTTGTCTTCTATGTAAAAAATCTTCTCCAGTACTGATGGATTAGTATGTAAATTTTCCAGATGGGGTGGCGGGAAAGATAAGTATTTTGCCAAACTTGGGAAAAATGCGATCTCTGTCTATGAAACTGAGACCTTCACTCTTATTGACAAGAAATCCTTGAAGGTTGAAAATGTTATGGACTTCAGCTGGTCCCCAACTGATCCTATTCTTGCACTGTTTGTTCCTGAGCTTGGTGGTGGAAACCAGCCTGCTAGGGTGAGTACTTACTTAAATATGGAGTTGCATTTATATTTTCATATGATTAGTTCTTATGTCCGTCTTTCATCTATTTCCTAGGTGAGTCTTGTCCAAATCCCCAGCAAAGAGGAGTTGAGGCAGAAGAACCTTTTCAGTGTCAGTGACTGTAAGATGTACTGGCAAAGCAATGGAGAGTATCTTGCTGTCAAGGTTGATCGCTATACAAAAACCAAAAAAAGCACATACACTGGCTTTGAGTTGTTCCGAATTAAAGAAAGAGACATACCCATTGAGGTTTTGGAGCTTGATAATAAGAATGACAAGATCATCGCCTTTGCCTGGGAGCCAAAGGGCCACAGGTTTGCGGTTATTCACGGTGATAGTCCAAGACCTGATATTAGTTTTTACACTATGAAAACCGCAAACAATACTAGCCGGGTATCAAAGCTCACTACTCTCAAGGGAAAACAGGCAAATGCTCTTTTCTGGTCACCGTCTGGCCGTTTCATAGTTCTGGCCGGACTCAAAGGTTTCAATGGTCAATTGGAATTTTACAATGTTGATGAGCTTGAAACAATGGCAACAGGTGAACATTTTATGGCGACAGATATAGAATGGGATCCTACTGGAAGGTAATTTATGATGATAACTGTTCCATGGCTTCATATCGACTGAATTTAACTGTGCAACTGTTCTAATTAGTCTCTGGGAAAAATGTGTTTTCATTTCAAATAGCTTGAAGGCTTCTCTCTTTATCTCTCATTTTTGTTTGTCTCTTGATATTTACTTGTAATTTAGTTGTGATTGTATTTCCTGTTTGCATTTTTATAGGTATGTTGCAACTGCTGTGACTTCAGTTCATGAGATGGAAAATGGTTTCAATATATGGTCCTTCAATGGCAAATTACTTTATAGGACTCTGAAGGATCACTTTTTCCAGGTAAGATGAGTCATTATTACTCTGTTTATTGAAGGTTGATATAATTCTATCAACCAGTTGTTTATTTTATGTTATGCAATACTTGGAAGAAATGATTTTCATGATTTCTCAGTTGTAGAGTACTTCGAGTTACGTTTGTAAATTGTGTGAAAGGTGGCATTGATCATAAGTGTAACATTTGTGCATAATGATCCCATCTCATGGGGCCCTTTATTTATTTTTATTTTGTTTCGCTCTGGCAAGTAGCTATAATAAAAAAGTTAATTATATGTTTGGTTAGTGTAACTGTTGGATGTGGACTGTTCTGATCTGATTATTTTGGACTTCTTTTTTTTGATTGTTACAGTTCTTGTGGCGGCCAAGACCACCATCTTTCTTGAGTCCTGAGAAGGAAGAGGAAATTGCAAAGAATTTGAAGAAATATAGCAAGAAGTATGAGGCAGAGGACCAGGATGTGTCATTGCAATTGAGTGAGCAGGAGCGTGAGAGGCGGAGAGCATTGAAGGATGAATGGGAGAAGTGGGTCAATAAGTGGAAACGCTTGCATGAGGAAGACAAATTGGAAAGACAGGGGTTGAGGGATGGAGAAGCCAGTGATGAAGAAGAGGAATACGAGGCTAAAGAAATTGAAGTTGAGGAAGTGCTGGATGTTTCAGAGGAGGTGGTTTTTTTTGACTAGTGAGTGTCTAAATTGCTATTTTTAGAAAGCCGGAACCTGCCTTTCTTCAGATTACAACATGCAGCAGACATATCTTGTAGACAAACAATTTAAGTGGAGGTTTTGAGAAGCTAATTACGATACAAAGGGATGACATAATATTGATTGTCAGGTCTACTAGAGATGGCTTTTCTTGCCGTTGAAGTTTGAAAGAGTCCCCTGGGAGTAGTGTTTGTGTTTACTACTTCCCCCCCTTTTTTTTCTCAATTTAATTTCTTGAAGAATTTTGTTAAGTTATGACTAACATATTTCTTGATGTTATAATGCTTTCAGATGCCAATCAATTTTGTTGTCTGGTTATTCATTTTTTGGTTGTAACTGCAGTTATGAATGGATATCAAAGTAGTAAATTTCTTTTAGCTTTTTAATCAAAACAATATATGGTGGACTGCCAAATGCCTATCACACGAGTGGGATTTTGTTTGAATATCAGGGCGTTCTTTTGAAGGAAGCATTTTGTGAATAGAATAATGCATCTGACAGGAACAATGTCTTGTTTGTTCATTGAAACGGACCTACACCCACTACATCCAGAAAGCTAATACTATCTTCTAATGGGATATGGTGTGGAAGTGCTTAAAGAATTTTGGTGTTAAACGTTCCTCACTAGCAGCTATTTCCCACACTGTAAATCCAAATATTGTTGTGTAGTTGCTTTCAGTTTTATGGGCAAGTTCTTAAATGCTAGTGGAAGACGAAAGGGGTCAGGACTCAGGACTTGTTTTGGGTCATTCTACTTGAAGCGGTGATGGAGCAAGCACACCAATCAAGCTAGAAAATAATTAATTAATAATATTAGGTCTATAATCTAACTTTACAACCTTCTATTGCAACTCCCCTGACATAGCAAGTTGTCATTGGCCAGTTTGTATAATAGGTCCATATGCTTGTATGATCCCATATTATCTATAAATAATGTCGACAAAATAATTATTCACGATAGGAATAGGGTACTTTGAAAAAAACAAAACACACGCAACCTATTTTAGGTTTGTTTGTGTACAAGAGTTTATATATTTTAGAATAAGAATGATGGTCCACCATGGCTTGTTAGCAGAACCACTTTCAAGTTGTAAAATATTTGGGTAGTAATTGCTAAATCCCCTAATGCGGGTATCTTTAAAAGATAAAAGATATTAATTAAAGGGATTCTAAAATCTTAAAAGCTTTTAAGACATTGGTGATTCTATAATGGCCACACCCACAACACAAGCTGTCTTTAGAAATTACATGTGATATGATTCATGAAAAGTGTTTATGGTGTTGAGATAATATATGTTTGATGAAACATAAATAAAAGATGGATAAGAGAGATTTTTTTTAGTGGTTCGGATGCTTAAAGCGAATCCTACATCCACTGTTATTTTATTATTCTCTGACTATTTTTATGATATTGCCTGTAAGGCGTACAAAAATGGAGAAATACTTTATTTATAGAGAAAAATAATGAAGCTCAAATCTATGCTTAGCTCTCATATGTCTAACCTCTCTTTTTCATGAGGAGAGGTGCCCATTTATACCTTTGAGGTCAATGTAATGAGTGATTTTACAAGTTGCCTTGACACTTGAGAACCACTCCTTAATCTTTATCTTAAAATGGGATAGGATTAATATAAAATATCTCTTAGAGGCGGTTTGGGTTTTTGACAACTAATACCACCATGTCTTTAAGTGCTTGTTAAGCTCTAATTGGTGGTGTTGACATCAGTGTGTACAACAGAACACCCCCCCCCCCCCCCCCCCCCCCCCCCCCCCCCCCCCCCCCCAGTTTTGGAGTGCGTATTGCACTTAAAAAACTCATGTCTTAGATTTGAATGGCTATCGCACTATAGGCTGTAGTCTTGAAATGAAGAGCTCGAACTATGCTTGGCGTGAATCGTGATCGGGTGCTGAGAGTTAGGACTACGATCTGAGTGCTTGGAGTGATCCGAAGCTGAGCGGGATCTAATAGCTAACATAAAATGTCTAGTAGATGAATTCCTAGAGACTAAGTGAGAAGCCCAAACGCACGGCTCAGAGGCCTTAAATGGACAAGCCAACTTAAAACAGCCATAATTTTTGATTCGGGAGGAGTTTTGGAGCTCGTAAGATATCCATGGAAAGCTCATTCTGAGCTCTACGTCATGGAAACAAGGAACCCAATTAAGACCATTTTTTGGGACAAAATCCACTATTTTGGCATGTTTCGAGGGGCTATTCCAAGTTTTCGACGCGTTTTTTTTTACACTGGCAACTAGTCGCATCTAAGAATTGAGAACTAATTGCGATCTGAGAGCTGAGAACATGATTTGAGGCTGTTCACAATCTCAGAGCTGAGAGTTGATCGCGATTTGAGAGTTAGGAGCTGATCACGATTTAATAGGGGCTTGATTTGAGAGCTTGAGGTGTGCGATTTGAACAATTTGATGCACGCGATCTCAAGTAAATGAGCGAGCTTATGAGCTCAATAAGAGAGCATAAGGAGCTCGATCATAGAGCATAAAGAGCTCAATCTGAGAACTCGAGAGCTCTTTAGGATCCGAGAGCTTGAGGGCTCCTTGTGGTCTTAGAGCACAAGGAGTTTGATCAGAAAACATATAACACAAAGAGCTCTGATGCGTGCGATCTGGCCACGCGATTCGAAAGCTCTAACACGTGTGATCTACGATCTGGCCATGGGGTTTGAGAGCTTTAACGCTTGCAAATTGCAATATGGCCACGTGGTTTGAGAGCTTTGACACATGCGATCTGTGATCTGGCCACGCAATCTGAGAGCTCTGATGCGTGCAATCTGCAATCTGGCCAAGTAATCTAAGAGCTCAGATGTGTGCGATCTGCGATCTGGCCACGTGATCTGAGAGCTCCGATATGTACGATCTGCGATCTACCCATGCAATCTGAAAGCTCTGATGCATGTGATATGTGATCTAGCCACACGATCTGAGAGCTCTGACGCGTGCGATCTGGCCACGCGATTTTAGAGCTCTGATCTAGAACATGCTTCAGTATTTTGACGATAACTTGAGCTGTAGACCTCGGATTTGGATGATTTTTAGACCATTGGAAAGTTAACTCGAAGGGATACAATTCTTGTGTTTACTGCTTTGCCAAATTCAGACTTTATCTTGCTCAGATTAGCACATCTGGTAACATGAAGATTTTGAGGCTTGTTGGAAAAAACATGGAGAGCTGGTGTGAATCATTCTCTTCCTCTAGCGCCAAACTGTTGTTGCACAATTTTGACACCAACGAATTGGACGTGCAAAGTGCTAAGTTGTCTATAGAAATTACATGTGATATGATTCATAAGAAGTGTTTATGGTGCTGAGATGATGTATGTTAGATGAAACATACATAAAAGATGGACAAGAGAGATTTTTATAGTGGTTCGGATGCTTAAAGCAAATCCTACATTCACTCATCCACTGTTATTTTATTATTCTCTGACTATTTTTATGATATTGCCTGTAAGGCGTACAAAGATGGAAGCTCAAATCTATGCCTAGCTCTCATATGCCCAACCTATCTTTTTCATGAAGAAATGTGCCAATTTATTCCTTTGAGGTAAATGTAATGAGTGCTTTTGCAAGTTGCCTTGACACGTGGAAACCACTTCTTAATCTTTATCTTAAAATGAGATATGATTGATATAAAATATCTTTTGGAGGCGGTTTGAGTTTTTGACAGATAATACTACCTTGTCTTTAAGTGTTTATTAAGCTCTAATAAGTGATGCAGACATGAGTGTGTATTTTTGGCACAATAAAAGCAATGGCCGAAATTGTAATTGCAAGCTGCCATTATGGAAGTATGTCTCTGTCACTTCTCACCCACACCCACTTCAAGATTGCTTTACTTTATGTCCATTTTTACACCTGTCAATCATTCACACTCTTCTTCTTCAATCTCCCCCAACTCTCTGCACTCACTTTTTTGTTGATTTATTCACTGACAAATTAGACCTTGACATCTTGTTTCCTGCATTATTATTAACTGTTAATCTGTCCCAAATCCCATGATTAATTAATTCGTTATGAAATGAAACAACTTGCTATGATTCTTCCCTACAAATCTTGTTGCTTCCTCTTTCTTGTTCACTTTTCTTCTAAGTGTGAAATAAAAAGGATAATGAGAACTCAGAAGCTCATTTATTTCTTCTACCTTGGTCACTCTTTTCAAGTGTGAAATTAAAGAAAGAAAAAGTGGCCATCAGTGTGAATTTAAGAAGATATTATTGTGCTGATCTTAGTCCAAAGAAAAGAAGAAAAAAAAAAAAAAAATACAATAATTTGATTATAAAACAAACAGGTTACCATCAATCTCTCTCTCAATGGGAATAGATTACAGCTTTCATCCACCACCCACTCAAGCAATCGCCTGCCTGGCTTACAACCAAACAATTAGATTCCAATCTTTATTCATTTCAATCTCTGTTTCAGATTCCAGCTATATATCCTCATCCCACTTAAATTATATAATAATATTAATTAAACGTAAAAGTCTGGTATAATCTTTTTTCTTTTCCTGACCAATCCTCAAGAGAAGTTATCCTACAGTAACCCACAACCGTGGCCTTCCAAGTAAATTATCGGCAAAAGTAGTACCGTTGCATCCAGTGGAAAATTGAACTTGGCACGAAAGATTACAGCCATGCACATCTCCCTTACTGTTGGGTTACCCATGGGTGGATAAAATGTTATAATCTTTGAGAAATAGGAAATAATGATCTTTTGTTATGTGGTGTTCATGAAGAGATTCAAACTTTATAACTGGTGGGGACAAAACACGTACCTAACAGTTCGACCAATCTTTTATAGATTGTTGATAATCATATAATAAATAAATATATATTTATTAATTTATATTAAAATTTTATTCAAGAAATTAAATTTGGAGGTGTAATATTGGTTGAAGTAATATGATGGCCCGCGAGTGAACAAGATTCCAAACAGGAAGGAGAGAGTATGAATGGTTTGTCTATTCAGGAGACCCTCCACTTTGGTATCTTGTGGTTGGCTATGTCTACGTAGATTCATGCCACATCCAACTTCCAAGCAATTAAATTTGTGATAAATGACTAATGGAGTCAATAATATAAGTTGACGAAGAATCTATATATATATTAATTTGTCATTTGTTTTAACCAATCAATTAGGGTTTGGTTAAGTAGTGCTTTCATTTTGGAACTAATTTAGCTTTTCTCTTTCTTGGACTTCTCAATTATTAATTTGTTGGATTTGGATCTATTATTGTTGATTGATCTCCTCGTCAAGACATGCAATTTCAATAGGAGATTAAGCAAGTTGGTTGTTTTTAATAGTTTAAAAATCAAATCAAATCAAACTTTTATATTTACTGTTAGAAGTTATATTTGGATCATATCGTAAGAGAGGATGTTAGACGTTATGTTTATCTCACATTACCCAAGTAATGGAATCATCATTCTTATTATACAATATATATGTATACTATTTCAAACATAATAACCAAATTTGGGATGATGATAAGTCCTGATGGGTTTTGGACCATAGCCGTGTATGCCAAATATTAGAAATGACATTTGTCATATATCATAAGGGAGAGTGTTAAAAGTTATGTTTATCCCATGGTTAAAATGGATAATAAAAATTTATAAAGTTTAAACCTGGGAGGCTAGGATTATGATTAATTATTAATTAAGAACAAGGCGGGCTGAACGTGACATCTTTTATTGAAATCACAATCCTCAACATAAATTTATATACTTGCCTTCATTAAGAGGGTTCAAATCTGGCCATAAATATTAAAATTTTATATACTTTGCTTTCAATCCCCATCCAATTTAATGAAACCATAATTTCATTAATCCATGTGCATTAATTTACCAACATATGAAAATCTTATATTAAAAGTGATTTTGTTGTTGTAAATAATAAAAAAAAAAATTAATTAATTTGTTTTTAATGTAAAAATAAAGTTGTTTAAGCATACATTTAAAACGATCTTATTTTAAAACAATTGAGTAATAGAATGATTACTTAAAGATGAGAGTTGGCAATGAAAAAAAAAGAAATCACCGTTTCCTAATTATTTAATTAATAAATAAAGATTGTGGACCTTGTGATTACTATTTTATTTATTTAAAATTAGGGGGTAAAGGATTTTCTGTAAATGACAATATTACCCTTGTAGTCAATTTGGGTACACGACCTAGACCCATCATCTTTGATACTATGATAAAACGGATTTGGTAGAACTTACCCTAAAAATTTAGTGGAAAGAGCTCACCCATGTAGTACTCCGTAACAGTCTACTAAATTAGTAATATACAATTACAAGGATGGATCTAATAGCTTATAAAAGCTGGCTAAACCAAAGTAAAGAGTGTGTGCTTTACTACTTCTTTGCAAATAAAGAAAGCTTCCTCCTTGGCCATGGCTCCAGCCACCACCTCCTCATTCTTTCCCAGATTTCTTCTTCTTTCACTCTGCCTTTTCTGGGGCTACGCTGTTGAAGCTAAATCAGAAACCTCTGTAACTGTTCAACTCTCTTCTCTCCTACCTTCACCNGAGTGAACAAGATTCCAAACAGGAAGGAGAGAGTATGAATGGTTTGTCTATTCAGGAGACCCTCCACTTTGGTATCTTGTGGTTGGCTATGTCTACGTAGATTCATGCCACATCCAACTTCCAAGCAATTAAATTTGTGATAAATGACTAATGGAGTCAATAATATAAGTTGACGAAGAATCTATATATATATTAATTTGTCATTTGTTTTAACCAATCAATTAGGGTTTGGTTAAGTAGTGCTTTCATTTTGGAACTAATTTAGCTTTTCTCTTTCTTGGACTTCTCAATTATTAATTTGTTGGATTTGGATCTATTATTGTTGATTGATCTCCTCGTCAAGACATGCAATTTCAATAGGAGATTAAGCAAGTTGGTTGTTTTTAATAGTTTAAAAATCAAATCAAATCAAACTTTTATATTTACTGTTAGAAGTTATATTTGGATCATATCGTAAGAGAGGATGTTAGACGTTATGTTTATCTCACATTACCCAAGTAATGGAATCATCATTCTTATTATACAATATATATGTATACTATTTCAAACATAATAACCAAATTTGGGATGATGATAAGTCCTGATGGGTTTTGGACCATAGCCGTGTATGCCAAATATTAGAAATGACATTTGTCATATATCATAAGGGAGAGTGTTAAAAGTTATGTTTATCCCATGGTTAAAATGGATAATAAAAATTTATAAAGTGTAAACCTGGTAGGCTAGGATTATGATTAATTATTAATTAAGAACAAGGCGGGCTGAACGTGACACCTTTTATTGAAATCACAATCCTCAACATAAATTTATATACTTGCCTTCATTAAGAGGGTTCAAATCTGGCCATAAATATTAAAATTTTGTATACTTTGCTTTCAATCCCCATCCAATTTAATGAAACCATAATTTCATTAATCCATGTGCATTAATTTACCAACATATGAAAATCTTATATTAAAAGTGATTTTGTTGTTGTAAATAATAAAAAAAAAAATTAATTAATTTGTTTTTAATGTAAAAATAAAGTTGTTTAAGCATACATTTAAAACGATCTTATTTTAAAACAATTGAGTAATAGAATGATTACTTAAAGATGAGAGTTGGCAATGAAAAAAAAAGAAATCACCGTTTCCTAATTATTTAATTAATAAATAAAGATTGTGGACCTTGTGATTACTATTTTATTTATTTAAAATTAGGGGGTAAAGGATTTTCTGTAAATGACAATATTACCCTTGTAGTCAATTTGGGTACACGACCTAGACCCATCATCTTTGATACTATGATAAAACGGATTTGGTAGAACTTACCCTAAAAATTTAGTGGAAAGAGCTCACCCATGTAGTACTCCGTAACAGTCTACTAAATTAGTAATATACAATTACAAGGATGGATCTAATAGCTTATAAAAGCTGGCTAAACCAAAGTAAAGAGTGTGTGCTTTACTACTTCTTTGCAAATAAAGAAAGCTTCCTCCTTGGCTATGGCTCCAGCCACCACCTCCTCATTCTTTCCCAGATTTCTTCTTCTTTCACTCTGCCTTTTCTGGGGCTACGCTGTTGAAGCTAAATCAGAAACCTCTGTAACTGTTCAACTCTCTTCTCTCCTACCTTCACCTGTTTGCACACCTTCCACCCATGGTAACATAATTTCAGTTCTCTAGTTTTCAGTTCATTTTATTTTCCATGCTATTTTTTTTTTTTTAAATGTTTAAGTAAACTATAAAGCTGCATATAGTCATATTTTGTTTTACATATGTGGAAGACTGAAAGTTTGCTCCTGATTGAAGAAAACCGATTCCGGTGAATGATTTTTGTGGTATTATAAAATCATGTAGAAAAAGATTTTTTTTGTTTGAAAATAAGTGAAAAATGTTACAAAGCACAACCACTACATTGTTTTCTTTTGCAAAGAAGTCAGAGTTAAAAGTCATTAGTCTTTTTGACTACTCAGATTACCCTGTTCCACCAACTTGTTCACAGTAACCAGTGTACTGCTGTATTCCAATTTTATATATATATATATACTGTTTTTCTTGTGTTTAATTTCAACTTGTCGATCACGGGCGATATATGAGAGATTAATTGTTTGTCTGTAACCAAAAGTTCAACTAATAGTTAAAAGTTTACTAAAAGAGCTGTCTGTTTCATTGTATTTATAACTGTTTGATTACTTCATGAGTTAATTATGCGTAATTTTTATTAATAATGGGGGGGATTTGAATCAATGTTTCAGCTGCCGGAAGGAAGTCGTCTTTGGAAGTAGTTCACAAGCGAGGTCCGTGTTTTAGAAATGGAGATCAGAAACCAAACTCTATTTCTCACTCGGAAATCCTCCTCTAAGATCAGGCTCGAGTTGATTCAATTCAATCAAAACTCTCCAAGAACTCCGGCCGTGCAGATAACGTAAAGCAGACTGACGCCGCTAATCTTCCAGCGAAAGACGGTAGCGTGGTGGGTTCAGGCAACTATATTGTTACAGTGGGACTTGGGTCACCAAAGAAAGAATTATCTCTCATTTTTGACACAGGAAGCGACCTCACATGGACACAATGTCAACCTTGCGCTAAATCTTGTTATCAACAAAAAGAACCAATCTTTGACCCCAGAGTTTCCAATACCTATGCCAACATTTCTTGCTCATCAACATTGTGCAATGCACTCACGTCAGCTACAGGTATAAATACATTAACAATTATACATCATCCTAATCTTTGAGTTTTTATTGAGTGGTCCATCTCCGGCTGGTTCATTCATTTGTTTATATGATAAGCATTTTCAAGTGGTCTATATTTTATATTATATCACTTTCAGATAAGATTGATTTGATTTGATTAATTCCAAAATTGTGTTGCAGGAAATGCGCCGAGTTGTGCATCATCAACATGCGTCTATGGCATCCAATACGGAGACTCTTCATTCTCCGTTGGATTCTTTGCCAAAGACACCATTAGCTTAACTCCTACAGAAGTTTTCCCCGGCTTCCTCTTCGGCTGCGGTGAAAACAACAAAGGATTATATGGAGGCGCTGCCGGTTTGCTCGGTCTTGGCCGTGACCAAATTTCTGTAGTCTCTCAAACTGCAACAAAATACAACAAGCTTTTCTCTTATTGCCTTCCATCAAGCCCCAGCTCAACTGGCTTCCTCACTTTTGGCAACGGTGGTGGCGTCTCAAAATCAGTACAATTCACTCCATTGTCTACCGTCTCTAAAGGATCCTCCTTTTACGGCCTTGACATTACTGGAATCAGCGTCGGCGGCCAGAAACTACCTATTCAACCATTAGTTTTTTCGTCGGCTGGAGCTATTATCGACTCAGGAACTGTGATCTCGCGCCTCCCACCTGACGCATACTCCTCTTTGCGGACAGCGTTTCGTCAAAAGATGTCAAAATATCCAACGGCACCGGCTCTTTCGATTCTTGACACGTGTTACGATTTGAGCAAATATACTACTTTTTCCGTCCCTACGATTAGCTTCTCCTTCAGCGGCGGTGTTGTGGTGAACCTTGAAGTGAGAGGGATCTTTTACGTCAATTCTCAGTCGCAAGTTTGTCTAGCTTTTGCCAGCAATAGTGACGCCAGTGACGTGGCAATCTTCGGGAATGTGCAGCAAAAGACTCTGGAGGTAGTGTACGACGCCGCCGGCGGGAGGGTTGGGTTTGCTCCGAAGGGTTGCGCTTAGCCAATTCTCTGCGCACAAATTTAACGAAGAAGAGAATCTTCTTCTGTTTGCTTCTTTCCATAAATATAATAATATCTCACTCTTAAATATTTTTAATTTTACATCTCAAATTATATAATTAAATAAATTTATATATAATTTAGTATGTAATGTTTGAAATTAATAGTGTAATATTAATGATTTGTGATGAGTTATAATGATAATATTAGTTCAATAAGGGCATGTTTGACATATGACACAAGGTAACATTAGAGACACTGTATAACACTAAATAATGTAGTGCTGTATTTGGTGACAAAACTATATAACATTAAATAATGTAAAGTCTAAAATAATACAATATACTCTGCTGCATAGATTAATGCAATTTACTCAATATTACCTTCAAGCAAATAAACATTGTCAAATTAATTTAATATTTATAAATTTAAATATGCAATGTTGGGTCAAATTAGGTCAACATTTAGCATAATATAATGTAATGCTAGGTTTAATGTTATGCTATGTCTGTGTCAAATATATCCTAAAATTATTATCAGTATTATTAGATTTTGAAGAGTATAGGTCGTGAAAATGATCCGTAAAAGCTAAAGATTCATTATAATCTGGAAGCAGCCAATTAAGATGATGATAATGGAGTTTGCATCAATGGGTTTTCACTTAATATTAAGGTCATTGTCTTGAATATAGTAAGTATGGATTGGTTAGGTAATACTAATTCAATTTCCAATCATTTTCATTAGCCCTTTGTCACTTCTTATTTGGACTCCTCATTGTATCACTTGAAAATTGAAATATCTTAAATAACTAATAGATACTAAGATAAATAAAAATAAATAAAATATCGACATAATAAAATTATAATAACTAATAATAATAAGAATAGTGCTATATTATATATAAGAAAAGAATAAGAGAAGGCGAAAATAAAGAGTATTGAGGTTCAATGGCCAATATCATTTCCTCTTGTCTTTCTTAGGATTTTACGGCATTGACATTACAGGAATCAGTGTTGCCGGCAAAAGAGTAAATATTCCAGAATCCACTGCAGGGGGGATTATTGACTCTGGAACTGCGACCACACGCTTGCCACCGGCTGCTTACTCTGCTTTGTGGTCAGCATTTCGTGAAGGAATCACCAAATATCCACTGGAACGTAATATGTCGATTCTTGATACGTGCTATGATTTTCGTAATTATACCACTATTGACGTGCCTACTGTAAGCTTCTTCTTCAATGGTGGTGTCGAGGCGAGCCTTGATGCGACAGGGATTGTATACATCTTTGATGCGTCGGAGGTGTGTCTTGCGTTTGCCAGCAATAAGGATGAGACTGACGTAACAATTTTTGGGAATGTACAGCAAAGGACGGTGGAGGTTGTGTATGATGGCGCCAGAGAGAGGGTTGGTTTTGTTCCCAAGGGTTGCATCTAGCTATAGGCTATAGCCAATATTTATATATTTTCTTCAAATTGGCCATTGTTATGTAGTTAATTACCTAATAATAATATTTTAACTTAATTTTATATCTTTACTGGAGTAAACAACTTTTTCAGTTTTATGGCAGTTTTTCACTTATAAATTTTTAAAATACTATTTTATTATTCAGATTTATATTCCGCTTTCAATTCTTCATTGTTGTAATCTTACACTATCACCATTCTTTTTCATGATCATCACTCATCAAAACCTCTTAAACCTTATTCCTATTGATTTCGTCAATCGTCGACAATCGAGCGATTATAGTTTACACAATTACCCCTTTAAGTCAAATTCCGATAATCCTAACCACTAAAATCCAACATTTCACTACTAAAAGACTCAACAGTCTAGACCAAGTTTGCTCTCTGTTCACCGTCAGAATATAAATTTGGATAATAGAATGATATTTTAAAAATCTATAAGTGAGAAAACGTCATTAAATCATTATTTGGGTGTAAAAAAATGGTTAACTCTCTTTATTAAATGATTAGCATTAAATTAGCTGTTTCATCATTTGAATATTATAGTATTAATTATAAAAAAGGATTTCCTTCCTAAAGTTTAAAATATCAACTCTCAAACCTTCATCCTTCCATGTAAGTAAAAAAATAATAATTATGGTGACATAATTAATTCATGGAAAGAATTAAGTAATATATAATTAAAATCGAAATAATTAATCCATCCTTCCATGTAAGGAATATATAATTAAAAATTTAAAACAGAAGATTTTACAAACAAACCATAACTGGTCACCTTTTAATTTGTTGTACAGTTTCTTATTATGGCATCGAACAGTTACTCTTAGTTGTTATATTTATAGGAAGAAAAATAAGTAAATTGAAAAGAAAAAAGAATTGACCCCTTATACAATAAGCGAAGAGTTTTAGATAAAAGTATCGAGGTCCATGGACAATACCATTTCCTTCCGTCTTTCCTAGCCTTCTCTGCTTCTTCAAGAACGGTTATTCCTTTGACACACAGAGCCGACAAAAACTTCGTAATCATACACATATTATTCAACTCAGCTCTCTTTTACCATCCACTGTTTGCAATCCTTCTACCACCCAAGGTTAACTTTCATATTTTAATTCTGATTTTGTATGTGTTTGGTGATAGTAATATATTATACATGTGAATCTGCGTGTATCCTTAATAGCGTTACATGTTTTAGCAGGCGAAAGGCAGTCATCTTCGAGATTAGTCCACAGATATGGCCCGTGTTTTCAACATAAAGGAGGAGACAAACCAAATTTTCCATTCAAAGAGAGATCCTCCTCCAAGATCAGTCTCGTTTTAAATGGATTCAATCTAGATTCTCCGAATACTCTGGCCGTTCTGACAAAAAGAACACAAACGCAGCCACAATCCCCATCAGCAACGGCGAGTTCTTCAATACTCTCAATTACGTTGTGAGAGTGGGGCTTGGCACCCCAGTGCAATATGTTTTATTAACATTGGACACAGGAAGCGACCTTCTGTGGACACAATGCGAGCCTCCTTGCAGCACCGGAAATTGCTATCAACAGAATGAACCAAAATTTGACACTCGTGAATCAATTACATATACAAACGTTTCTTGCTCAGCACCAATGTGTGAAACATTCAAGTTTGGTGCAGGTAAATGATTTGAAATTTGGGAAGCAAAGTACAATTAGCTGGAGTTAATGTCAATGTGAAAATACATATTAGATGGAATTTTTTGACACTTTTTTGCTGTAGAAGCCCATCAAATTGTGCAACCTCAACATGCACCTATGGCATCCGGTACGCAGACACTTCATATTCCTTGGGATTTGTCAGCCAGGAAACAATTACCTTAACCTCTTCTGACGTTTTCAGCAAACTTCTACTTTGGTTGCGGCCAAAACAACCCGGGCCTCTTCGGTTCAGTGGGTGGTTTGCTCGGTCTTAACCGAAATCCAATCTCATTCCCCTCTCAAACTGCATATAAATACGAGAAGTTCTTCTCTTACTGCATTCCTTCATCGGTCAGCACAACAGGTCATCTCACTTTTGGCAACGCTGGTGGCCTCTCAAAAATAGCAAAATTCACTCCAATCCCACCTGCATTTAAGAACGCATCTTTTTACGGCCTTGACATACCGTAATCAGTTTTGCCGGCAAAAACCTAAGTATTCCACGATCAGTTTTTACAAAAGCAGGCGCCATTATTGACTCAGGAGTCGAGGTCACACGCCTCAGTGGAGGCATACTCGTCTTTGCGGACTGCATTTCGTGAATTATGGCCGGATATCCTGTGACACAGCCTTACTACTTTTGGTTTGATACCTGCTATGATTCTAGTGGTTATACTAGTATTCCTTGCCTGATATGAGCTTCTTCTTGGTGATGATGTTGAGGTGAACTTGATGTCACAGGGATTCTTTATGGTTAGTGCGTCGAAGGTGTGTCTAGCTTTCAGTCCCATTAAAATGCAGATGAAGTTACAGTTTTTGGATTGCGCAGCAAAAGACGCTGGAGGTGGTGTATGATGGCGTCGAAAGATCGGTTTGCACCTAGGGGTTGCAGCTAGGCCAAGCCACCTATTAAAGATCATATCTCTTCAAATTGGTCATATCGCTGTAAATTTATCTCAATTATTTGTTAAGTGATGTGATTGTATAAAATTAAATGTCGTTTCATTGCAAAATGAAGAGTAATATTATGTAAATTATTATACATAAAGAGAATGATCATTTATTTATCTTTTGTATAGGATGAGAAAGTGTTAAAACGAGTGAGAAACAGGGTGTTGTCTCTTTTAACATTAATTATCGTTAATAGAATATTTATTATTTATAATCTTATTCTACTTTTAAATGTAATCTTATTTTACTTGAATACCAAAAGACAAGACACTGAACACACATCGGAACCCGTTTGTGTACTCCTAAAGCAAGAAAATGAAACAGAACCGCTCGCCGGCAACCCATCTTACAAACAAACTAGTTTATGAATTAATACAACGGTCAAATTGTCTACCTCAAAAAAGGATTATTAAGTCCCTTTAATTTGGAGCATGCTATGCTAGTAGAACATTATTGTTTAATTTGTTTAGAGTTTGTTGTGGCATCAAACAGTTATTTTTGGTTATAGACATGAAAATAATAATAGTAATAACAAAAAAAAAAAAAAAAAAAGAATTAATTAATCTTTATTTAAAAGTGAGAAGAGCTAGATTTTTATTTAATAAGATTTTTTTGAGGTCCATGGCTAGTACCATTTCCTCCACCTGTCTTGGGTTTCTTCTCTCTGCTCATCTTCTTTATTATGCCTTCTCTGCTCTATGAAGAATGGCTATTCTTTTGAAGCAGATCCGCAAGAGCCAACATGAACTTCGTAATCATTCGCATATTATTCAACTCAGCTCTCTTTTACCATCGTGTTTGCAATCCTTTCACCGAAGGTTAACTTTCACATTTAATTCTTTAATTTTCTGAATGTCTTTGGGTGCTATCTAGGGGCAGTTTATTAAAGGCCATCTCAAGTTTAAATTTAATTAAAAGGCTAGGAATTTTTAAATGTTAACTAAATAGCATTATTATTGATTAAGGGTAATTAAACTTGATTAGTGCTTAATTAGGATTAATGAATTATTATGTAATCTTTAAAAAATTATACTATATTCCCAAAAACCGAAATTCTTGCAAACAAACCAAACACCTTCTTCTTCCTCCCGCCATTAACCATCTCTACCTTGATTGCTGTTTCTTCTTAGCTCGTCTACATCTTCTTCTTCCTCATTCCTTTATATCTTCTTGTTCCTCCGCCATTAACACTTTCTTCTTCTCCTCCACCATTAACATCTTCTTCGCCAAAGATCCCCTTCCTCCTCCTCCTGAAATTTCGTCTAAGTATGTGTATCTCCTCTTTACATTTATATTTAGATTTACAAATATTTAATAATGGATGGGGTTTGGGTTTTGATTTTGATTTAGTTTAGGTTGTTGGGTTGTGTTTGATGTAATGCAAGTTGAAATGAGTGAAATTTGTTAATATTTTCTTGCATTGTAATATCTAGTGATAGCACCGATTGTAGTGGAGATGCTGAATATGTGTGATCTGATGGATCGCTTAAGCGATATGGTATATGACAGAAGATCGCTTAAGCGATCTGGTATAAGTCTGGTATATGGTACCAGATCGTTTAAGCGATCGGTATATGACAGAATCTCGCTTAAGCGATCTGGTATAAGTTTGGTATATGGCAGCAGATCGCTTAAGCGATCAGGCTTATTTGTACTAGATCGCTTTAGATCACTTAAGCATATACTGGATCGCTTAAGCGATGCAGTAAGTGATATACTTCGGTGAGAAATTATTCCATAATGTTTTTAATATTTAGTCCTTTTTTATAATTATTAATTATTTTTTTCATTTCAATAGAATGTGAAAAGAACACTTCGGTCTTTGTCACAGCATCGTACATAAAACTGAAAAATCTATTGTTATTCTATTATTTTTTAGTTCTTGGCAAGAAAGTAATATAAAAAATGTAATATTGATATAAAATTGAACTCTGCAACCATTTGCTCTGCACTCTATAGACCAAGGCTAATAGACAGGATCGCTTAGCGATTAAGGGCAATTTACTTCAATATTTATTTCCATGTTATAGACATATGTTTAATATAGACGTAAAAGAACTAATTTAATTAAATATAATAACGGTCATGGTCCAGTGAATGAATCGTACACCTAATATGTTTAATATAGACGTAAACATTCTACACCATATATGTTTATTATAGCTGTAAAAAACTAATTTAATTAAAATATAATAATGGTCATGGTCCGCTGAACAAACCGTAACTTGATATGTTTTATAGACGTAAACATTCTACACCATATTGTTTAATATAGCTGTAAAAGAATTAATTAATTAAAATATAATACCGGATGGTCCACTGAACAAACCGATCTGATATATTTAATATAACGTAAACATTCTATATCATATATGTTTAATATAGCCGTAAAAGAACTAATTTAATTAAAATATAATAACGGTCATAGTCCACTGGACGAATCGTACACCTGATATGTTTAATATAACATAAACATCTAACCATAATGTTTATATAGCCGTAAAAGAACTAATTTAATAAAATATAATAACGGTCATGGTCATTGAACAAATCGTACACCTGATATGTAATATAGACGTAAACATTCTACACCATATATGTTTATATAGCTAAAAAAACTAATTTAATTAATATAATATGGTCAGGGTCCACTGAACTAATCGTACCCTTGATATGTTTAATATAGACGTGAACATTCTACCCCATAATATAGCCAAAAGAAATAATTTAATTAAAATATAATAATGGTCATGGTCCACTGAACGAATCGTACACCTGATATGTTTAATATAGATGTAAATATTCTATACCATATAGTTTAATATAGCCGTAAAAGAACAATTTAATTAAAATATAATAATGGTCATGGTCCACTGAATGAACGTACACCATATGTCTAAGATAGCGTTAATCGCTTAACCAATCTAGTGAAATACAATAAAAATAATCCAAATACACGGGATCGCTTAAGAGATTTCATTTCTCGCTTAAGCGATCCTGTGTATTTAGACTTAGTCGCTTAAGAGATCTGGTGTATTTATGTTATCATTAAGCGATTCTATGCTTTTACACTTGGTCGCTTACGATCACGAACAACAGAATCATAAGTGCCCAGACCATGATCGCTTAAGCGATTTATTCTATCGCTTAAGAGATCCTTTGCTTTTAACCTTGGTCACTTAAGCGATTACAAATCGCTAACGATCATGTCCGAGGCAGAATAAACTTCTGCCTAGATGCACAATCGTTTAAGCGATTAAGTGTATCGCTTAAGCGATTCTTCGCTTTTACTATTGGTCTCTTAAGCGATCATGAACAAGACAATAAATAAATATCCAGACGCAGGATCGCTTAAGTATCGCTTAAGCGATTCTTCGCTTTTACTGTTGGTCACTTAAGTAATCTACGATCGCTTAAGCGATCATGAACAAGACAATAAATAAGTGCCCAGACACATGATCGCTTAAGCGATCCTTTGCTTTTAACGTTGGTCGCTTTAAGCGATCATGTCCGAGGCAGAATCAACTTCTGCCTAGATGCACAATCGCTTATACCAGATCGCTTAAGCGATCTTTTGTCATATACCAGATCGCTTAAGCGATCCTTTGCTTTTACTCTTGGTTGTTTAAGCGATTTTAGATCGCTTAAGCGATCATGTCCGACGCTTGGAATTTGCGTCGGCATCCTCCTCTTCAGTTTCAATTTCAACTCTTGCCCTCCCTTGTTTCGCCAATAGAATGTCTTCCATTGACGTCGTCTCCTTTCCTGGTGGAGTAACTTCAGTCATTGGAAGTTACTCCACCACAACTTCTTCTTCTCTATTTTTGGTAGACCTAGTGGTGCCTACAATTTGGGGAGTAGATGGGTTTTTTTCTGTTTCTTTAAGGATCTCAGCCATTATAACTCAATCGGGAATGACAAGGAAAGACAAAAATGCAAAGAGCAAAGAAATTGAGAAATTGCAGAAAATTGGAAGAAAAAATGAGAGAGAGAAAGGTGTTTGAATCTTGTTGTGAGAAAGAGAAGCTGAGAGAAATGTGTTTTGCCTTTCAAATTTTAAATCAACTTCTCTTTATTATACTTAAGTGTGCCACATCATATTTTTTAACCCAAAAAAAAAATAAAAAAGATTTTCATGGCCATTTTGTTAAATGGAAACTTGGGATGGTCGGGCAGCTAAATTTTCTTTGCTATCTAGATTAAGTAATTAAAATATTTTATATATATACAATCATTCTCTAATTAGGACCGTTGATACATAAATCTGCATCAACTAGAGTGATCCGATCGACTTTGATGAGATCAGAACTGGTGTGTGCGTGATTATAGATAACCAGTAGTGAATAAATAATAAATGCAGTAAAGTAAATGGCAAAGAGATTTTTAAAGTGGTTTGGCAAGATGAACTCTTGAGCCTACGTTCACTATTCTTATATTTGCTTTGAGAGCTTACAATAACGATTCTAGGAATGTTTGCTAACCCCTTTCTCATCGTTCAAGGGGGTTTATATACAAAGTTTGTACAAAGGAAATAGCGAAAATAAATAGATTACAATTAAGTTTGAAATGCAACTCCGATATTCTCGTGATTGAGCGCTGTGATTGCGCAAAGATTGTTGTCGATCTAATCATTTTCGAGATATCCGATTATCTGCGAATTGGTTGAACGATTGTAAGAATTCGTTGCGACTAGCTTGTGCTAGGTCGAGCTATAATCAACGAGCTTATGTTGAGTTGGACAATTGATAGAGTCAAGCTGGTTTTGGATCGAACTATTATATTAACCTACAACTCTTTGAGTTTGATGGAAAAATCACAGACAACAAGAATGTTCTAAAATAATTTTGATTTGGACTATACATATTTATTGTTGGATTTATTACATTAGACTAAAATGATATTTTATAATTCGGATCCAATGGTGTATATGTATGGTCATGGTAAATTTATATCAAGACGTTTGAACTAGAGAATTATTATATATGTATATAAATCGTGTATCTTAATTCATGGTTATATGTTTAATTTAGTCAGCGAAAGGAAGGCATCTTTGAAAGTAGTGCACAAGTATGGCCCATGTTTTGAACATAACGGAGACAAAGCAAATTCCCCATCTCACTGGGAGATCCTCCTCCAAGACCAATCTCGTCTAAAATGGATTCAATATATACTCAGGCTACGTAGCCACGCTCCTGGCCAAGAACGGTCGCTTCATGAATAGTGGCGATTACATTGTGAGAGTGGGGCTTGGCACCGCAGTGAAATATGTTTCACTAATTTTTGACGCAGGAACCGAACTTACTTGGACACAATGTGAACCTTGCAGCGAATATGGTTATCCACAAAAGAATCAAAATTTGATTCCCCTGTATCCATAACATATACCAATTTTTCTTGCTTATCAAGAGAGTGCCAATCACTCAAGTTGTCCAATGCAGGTAATTGATTTGAATTTGGGAAAGAGAGTACAATGAGAGTTTTGAAAATATTAATATCTAAAAAGATTCACTTGTCGGCTATCAGATTGTAAATCCTTACCATGCATCTATGGCGTTCAGTATGGAGACGACTCATATTCCTTAGGGTTCCTTGGCCAGCAAACGCTTTCCTTAACCTCTTCTTATGTTTTCCCCGACTTCTACTTTTGTTGTGGCCAATCTAACAATGGCTTGTTTGGTTCAGTGGCTGGTTTGCTGGGTCTTGACCGAAACCCTATCTCATTCCCCTCTCAAATTGCCTCTAAATACAATAGCTTCTTCTCTTATTGCATTCCTTCGTCAGCCAGCACAACAGGTCATCTCACATTTTTTTTTGGCAATGCTAGTGGCCTGTCAAAATCAGCAAAAATTACTCCAATCCCACTTGCCTTTAAGAAAACATCTTTTTACGGCCTTGAAATTATAGGAATTAGTTTTGTCGGCAAAAACCTAAGTATGTCTCGATCAGTTTTTACAAAAGCAGGTGCCATTATTGACTCAGGAACTGTGATCACATCCCTGCCCTAGTTTGCATACATGTCTTCGCAGACCGCATTTCGTGAAGTTATGGCCGGATATCCCACTGCAGATCGTCTATTGCTTCTTGACATTTGCTATAATTTTAGTGATTATACTAGTATTCCCGTGCCTGATGTAAACTTCTTCTTTAGTGATGTAGAGGTGAGGCTTGATGTGCCGGATTACATACGCCACTAGGGCGTCGCAGGTGTGTCTGCCATTAGCTTCCACTGATGATGAGAGTGAAGTAGCAATTTTTGGGAATGTACAGCAAAAGACATTGGAGGTGGTGCACGATGGCGTTGGAGAGAGGGTTGGCTTTGCTCCAAGGGGTTGCAACTAGGCCTCCCAACTAAGATTATCATCTGCATCAACTTGGTAATTGTTGTAGATTTTCGCAAGTGTATGAAATCGTGCAAGTAATAAAGTGTATAAATACGGATATCGAACCCAAGGGAATTGCTATTATTAGTTACCAATTAAACTATCCTATTACTTGATCAATTCAAATTGTATCAAGGAAAACCTAAATTAAATAAAATTAACAATTGAAATTAAAAAGAGAACTGAAAAGAGAACAATTAAAATAAACCTTTGGGTTAAAACAAGATGACTAGACTTAGGGCATAGACTTCACACCAACTCTTATTCATATGTATCGATCACTTATGCTAATTTTATTAAGCTTTTCCTACAGGTCAAACTCCCTAAATTTCTAATAAATTTTCCTCGAACAATTGTCGAATTAACTCCTAATTACTAACCCGAATTATCTCTAATCAGATTTAACCAATTGAAGATCATTGCGCTCTATGGAGCTTATCAGAACCTCACAAGTCGCGATAACCTATCTCTAACGTTCGCTCAACCTATGGTTTTATTACTGTAGACCAACTAAGTATCATCTTTCGATCTCAACTTAGTCCATTAGTTTATTCAATTCAAGGGCCCTTAAGAATAAAAAGCATTAGGTATAATAGTAAAACTTAGGAAGAATTCTTAATAAAAATTAATAAGCATAAATCAACACATAATCAAGAGATTGGGCTACATCTTAGCCCTAGAGAATAAATTTAGTTCATAATAAACATGAAAGAAACAATCATTTTTATTAAAACAATCATCATGAGTTAATAAGAAAGGAACAAGAAAAACTTCTCTATATTGTGAATCAAAGCTCCAGAACTTCTGTCACTTTCCTTCTCTACAGGTTTTCCTCCTCTTATTCTTCCCAAAGAATCCCCAAAATAATGCTAAAAGACCTCTATTTATATCCCACAAGGGTTAGGGTTTTATTTTCCTTTATTCTATTTGGTTTAGGACTCTTAACCCTATTTTCCTAAACAAAAATGGATGACAATTTCTTAACTGCCATGATTGTGCCCTGGCACTATGCTGCGGCATGGTAGCTACTGGACAAAGTGTGCCGTGGCACTGTGCTACAGCACGGTAATACTCTTCTTCTTCCCGCATCATTCCACTATTCTTTAGAGATGATGATTTTTGAGCTCGATAGCAATGAAATTTGGAGAAGTGGTAAACATATGAAATGTAGGCCTTTGAATTAGATTTTCAATAGTCAAAGAATCATCTTAATCTGAGTTCAAAAACTTGAGATATTCTCAAAAGACCGAGGTATGCTCCAGTTAGAGCGTAATCTAGAATTTTCTCTTTATTTCAAACCTCCATAACTTCTTCAATTCAACTACGATTCTTGATCCGTTTGTTTCTACTCGTCACTCATTCCGTTGCCCACATGATTCTTCATCTGAGCATAACATTGAAGCACTAGTAGTCTGAAAAACACTCAAAAACACCAATGATCCCGTAAAAGACAATTATGAAAATATTAAGCAACTTACCAAATTAAGCCTAATTTCCCACAAAGAATCCCCATAAACCACTAACTAAATGTGTATTTTCAAGTTCTTATCAGTAATTAGGCTGTATATTTATCTAAATTGTATTTAAGAGAATGGTTATTTATTTTACAAGATAATTGAAAGAAATAATGAAATATTAAACTTCTAGATACAATATAGCCTCTCTATAGTGATACTTAACCTCCATGTAGTCATAAAAAAGTTTGGTCCCAACTTTGGCATGTTATGAATAAGAATAAAATTCATATTGTAATAAGTTATAATTTGTCTAGGTCTTTGTTGTGTGTGATTTTTCCATCAAGCTCGGAGGATTGTGAGGTTATAGCCCGATCAGGAATCAACTCGATTTTACTGATTGTCCGACCCAGCATAAGCTCGTCGAGTTATAGCTCGACCTAGCACAAGCTAATCACGACCAATCCTTACAGTTGTTCAACTAATTCACAGATAACTTTAGATTCCAGATATCTCGGGAAGGATCAGATCGACATCAATTTTTGTGCAATCACAATGCCCAATCGCGAGAATATCGGAGTTGCATTTCAAACTTGGTTGTAATCCCTTTATTTTCGCTCTTTCCTTTGTACAAACTCTGTATATAAACCCCCTCCAACGATGAGAAAGGGGTTGGCAAATATTTCTAGGATTGTCATTGTAAGCTCTCACAACAAATATAAGAACAGTGGACGTAGGCTCAAGAGGTCATCTTGCCGAACCACTTTAAAAATCTCTTTGTCATTTACTTTACTGTATTTCGTTATTTATTCATTGCTGATTACCCGTAATCACGCACACATCAGCTCCGATCTCGTCAAGGTCGATCAAATTACTCTAGTTGGTGTAATTTTTGCATCAACATTTTGGTGCTAGAAGGAGGGATCTTCGCCAAAATCCTAGAAATTCCGACAAGCAATCCTAGTGATTCAATCACTCCAGGCCCACAATGGTGCGTACTGTTAGAGTAGGTGCCTTAGAGCCAATCAATTATTGTAAAATTGACTATGTAATAAATGTTTATTTATCAATAAAAGACATATTCTTCTATATCATGTAAATCATAGTTATATGTAATGATATATGTCCTTAGGATGGTAGAACCGTGACAAGGGTACCAAGTGTCTCAAATCTTGATAGTGAGAACCCTATGATCACATATGGTGGCCATTCTAGAAACGTCCGTAGCCCTAGTATTATTCTGACCAAGGACACAGATAATACGGTAAGACTATCATAGTGCTAAACGACCTTGTCGAAAGGCAGTGACTGATCTCACTTGTCAAGGTTGTTTGTCGACAACTTGGTGCAATGCATGCGTGCTTGCTAGAGGCAAGTTCACTGGATAGACCCACTAGAGGATTCCACATGGATGGTAACCCCAGTGTCTATGGAATAAATCATCTAACGGATGGTGGTGTATGTGATCCTTATACTTGAGATCATCGGAGTGCCTTATGCACCGATTGGTGTAGTTTGACACTAGCCCAACGTAGTTCTATTCAGAGATATCAATACGATAGTGATTGGCTACATTGAGAAGTGTATCGAGACTATGGTGGATCGATAAAGGATTCATCACTCCTGGGTACGGGAGAAGTTATCTCTCTAGATAATTCAGTAAATGGTAATGACACTAAATCTGTGGCCACAGTGGGATTGAGTTGTTGCTCAATCCAATTTGATATTCCTATCATTGGTCCAGTAATTGAATACAAACATGTCAGGACATCTGAGGTTGACATTATTTATGTACCTCAGTCTCGATGAGATAACAGTTGATGAAAGAATTTGATTGCACGGTAACCATATTGTTGACAGGCTGCGATTGCACTGAATCCGAATCTATCGGGTGGCCATGATGCCTTACTAGGAGCTAATATTGGTCTGTGTATAATGAGATGATTAATTGGTATTAATTGCGATACTACACACTGCCGATATGATGAGGAGCTTGCGGGTCACACACTTAGAAGATAATTTAAGAATCAATTTGTGAGAAGAGTATTTTCGTCTTTTAGGACGAAAAAATATTTTGGTAATTTCGTAGTGCAATTAAATTTGCTGAGGTTGTTGCTTGTATTTAATTTGATTAAATTAGTGAGATTATATTTATATATATATGTATGCATATATTTAAATGAATTATTATTATTAATTGAATGTTAATATATTCTATATATATTAATTGATTATAATTATAATTATAATTAATTAATTTAAAATACCAATTACATGGTGTTTGGTTGCAAGGGTAAGCTTGAGTTGGAGCCCATGACTATTCCTAAGTGGAATAGGGTTTTAATTGTTGCAATATATATGTGCAACTTAAAATTGAAACATGTGTGATATTCATTCAATTAAGAAACCCTAGCCACCCTCTCTCTCTCTCTCTCTCTCTCTCTCTCTCACTCACTCTTTGAGTGAAAAGGGATTTTTCCTTTTTGATTGTTCTTGATTCTTGATGCCGGCAATTGTTCTAACAAAACAATTATCGGTTCTTCGAATTATCTTCGTGTGGATTTCCGTGAGTGTGATCCTACATTGGATTGATTAGTGAACAGTATCCGGTGAACAGTGTCGGTGAACAGTATCTGGTGAATAGTAATTGGTGAACAGTGCTAGTGAACAGTGTTCATGAGTGAAGTTAGAGATATTCGGAGAAGCCTCCAAACGTCGATATGAACTAAATCCTTGTATAGATTTGTTTTTACATATATTTTATTTTACGTTTTAGTTTATGCATGAAAACATTATAATCTGTACTCGAATCTTGGTTCGTGTAATTGATCAATTTGTTTTAAATATAGCGTTTTTCCGCTGCATGAATCCGATCAGTTACTTACACGTATGTTGTGCAAATTTTAAATGTACTCGCAAGTGCACGAGTCTATTGGAGTATAGAAGCATAAGCGACGGGGTCGAACCCACAAGGACTGCTTAGCCTAGAAAATTTAATCTAATTTTAGCAAATTATATTTCTAACACTCAATGAAATTTAAAATAATGAAAATGCAGAGAAAATAAAGAATAATAAAAGTAATTAAGAAAATTCAAAGGATTGAAACTACCAAGGTTTTAGAATCCACCATTGTCTAACTTAGCAAATTATCTAATTAACAAATTAACTTCCCAAAAATCAGAGTGACAAATCGAAATCAATCTATGTCATCTCATGGATAAATCAATTAAGCCCCAATTTAACAAATGTAATATTGGTTTTTCTTCTCTCAATTAGTTGTGTGCCTAAGCATTCATTGTATCGATTTGGTAGAAGAAAACAAAGAATCAAAGGAATCACATTATTCTTTAGAGGACCAAGCATAGATAAATTAAATCAATATTCTAACTATAAAAAATACTTGATATTAATGATGAAATAAAATATAATTCAATTATCTATATAAGCAAAAACCATAATCTATGAAGAACAAATAAATAGAAATTAATCTTTTAAAAAGAGAATCACATCATTAAACAAAGTTTCATCCTAAACCCTGGTAAAAGAAAATTAGAAACACATGGTTGAGATTAAAGAGTCAAGGAGGATTGAACCAATAATGGACATCTTTCTTTCTTCTCCACAGCCACCTCCTTCAATCTCCACATCCACTGCCTTTTGATCTTCAGCCGTATAGCCAAAGTTCGACACTTCGACTAGCCTCCAGCAAAAGAATAGGAAAGTAGTTTTTTTTTTTTTTTTTATCTTGGACTCCAAGTTTTCTTATTAATTGCCAACTGGAACAAGGCTTCTTTTGGTTTGGGCTTCTCAAGGATTCTAATAATAAGTACTGATCCAAACTTCATTCCTCAGCCCAATTAAGTCCAGCTCTAATGTGAAGAGTCGGTTTTGCCCTCTATTCTTCCTTCTTGCTCAAATCTATCCAGATTTCGTAGTCTTCAAACATGTCCAAAATCGAGCATGATAACTCCAGAATCTGGCGAAGTCGTGAACATATTAATTATAGCCCTTCGAATCACCTTTCCAACGCTTCAAGAATCGTCCAAATATGAAGTTTACAACTCAAGTTATCATAAAAATACTGAAGCTTGTTCTAGAACTCGCGATTCCCACATGAATGATTGTCCCAAGTTACTTGATAAAACATTCAATAAAGCAATCCATATCCAAGTTTGATAACCTAAAGAAAATCAAAGGTAAATAAACAAAATTAATTAAAGAAGTAATAAATATGATTAAAAACAACTAACAAAATAATACTAAGGGATAAATAATGTATTCAAACCATGCTCAACAACGTACAAGATCGAAAACCACCACCGGAAACCACGACAATGTGGAGACCACCCACTAGGAGGTGCAATAGGATGCTGCTGGGCGTCAACCACCAGTGCCGCCAACTCAACAGGCTGCGTATAACCAAGGAGCAAGGACATCAAACCCCTAGAACAGCCAACTGGTGGAAATGATCAGAATAATGGTTGCACAAGCGATGCAACAGAATGTGTCTGAGCTGAGAAATCAGTAACCAACCACATAGAACCTTGACCAGCCACGCTTCACTGATATCACCCTGACAGGTTAGAATTCAGCCGACGACTAGTCTGGCTCATTAGCACCAAGCGGCGACCGGTACCCCTAACATCACAAAGCACACTCCGCTCACGACATGAGCAAACTAACCCTGGGAGACGACTAAGGAAACAACCAATGGGGGAAAGCGAAGGTAATGGTCACCCATGAGACGCTCGACCTGCTCGGAGATATCCCCAACGTCAGCGTGCTGGTTTTAACCCACGCCTAAGACAAGCTCGGTCCTTGCAAGCTTGTGAGACGAGTCATGTGTGCCAATCTAACAATGACCAACGTTCTGGTTATAACCAACGTCGCGAGCAACGTACTGACGAGCATGATAACACCTATTAGCCTAGTCATCATAACTTAACTTAGTGCATCAATGCGCATAATGAAGGAGGCTCACAAGCAACAAATTTGCGAACTCACTTGCTTGAGGTAAGACTAAATAGAGCTAGCTAGGGCAATCACAACGAAGACTTAAATCGGGTACAAAAAATGCTTGACGATCTAAGAGCCCGCTAGAACAATGCGGCAGAAAAGATAATAAGCTCTCCCTTTACAGAGGATGTTTGCCAGGCCTCGCTCCCCTAGGGATTCAGGGCACCGGAAAGCAGGTTCGATGAGAGTAGAGATTCTAGAGACCACTTTGACACTTTTAATGACCTGATGGAGCTGTACCAAGTCTGTGACTTAGCAAAGTACCACTACTTTACGGTCACTTTGGTAGGGGATGCCAAGAGGTGGTACAAAAGACTCAAGGCAAACTCTATAATTTCTTGACAACAATTCTCCTCGTTGTACCTGTAGTAATTCCAAGCGAGGAAACAATTCGCAATGCTACTCAACTACTTGAGCAACATTCATCAGGAGAGAGATGAAACACTGACCTCGTATTTAACAAGGTTCTAGAATAAGCAAGCAAAGGTCGTGGATGCACCTGAAGAGTTGATTCGAACTTTATTGATTGTAGGTATCAAGTCACAAACGAAGGTGTGGAAAGAGCTCCAAAGTGAAGACCATATGAGCTTGACAAGGTTTTATCAAATGGTTGTCAAACATCAACGAGTAGAAAGCTCGCTAGCTGCCCTGGCCAAAAGCTTGCCAAGAAGAGCCCCAAACAAGCAACCTGATCGCTCACCACACAAGCGAAGGGGCCAAGACCGTAATGACAAGGATCGAAATAGGTCTCAAAAGAGACAAAGAACAGATAACTGTGGAGACAAGCAGCATGTCCTGCGATATGAAGAATACACCCCCCTCACGCAAAACATAGCTCACATATATGAAGTCTCCCATAAGGTGAAGAGACTGCCCGCTCTAGAAAGAATGAGGGGGGTTCTAGGTAGAAGTGATCGGCAGAAATATTACTGATACCACCGGGACATTAGGCATAATACTAACGAGTGCCAGGCTTTAAAGGACGCTATCGAAGATCTGATAAGAAGGGGCCACCTCAAAGAATTTGTTAAGAAGGCACTAGCTCACGAAGGTGCAGACGAGCAGAATAACTAGATCCAACAAGCCCTAGCCAACGCCAACAATGAAGTCCTGGTGGGCATGATTTACAGGGGTGCAGATATTGTAGGGAGCTCAAGGTGCTCTCGCGAGCAATATGCTCGAGAGGCCAGAACTGACTCGGTCACCAGAGTAATGAGCTATGAGCAGAAGCCGTCAAAGCGGCCCAGACAACAGAGCGAGGTGGTAGGATTCACAATCGAAGAATGTGAAGAATCCCCTTGCCATAATCATGATGCGATTGTAATCGCAGCTAGGATCGACAATGTTAGGGTACTGAGGGTGATGGTCGATAATAGAAATGCAGCGAACATCATATTCTTGGGAGCATTCCCAGAAATGAGGTTCACGGAGAGAGACTTGAGTGTCCATTACTGCTCTATGGATTCACTGGGGACAGCCTGGTACCCGTGACTTTGGGTGTGTCCATCGCCGCTCTATGGATTCGCTAGCATGGATATCTTCTTGTTGAACCCTAAATATTTTTAAGTTCTCAAGCATGTTTAGAGCTTCTTGGTGCGAAACTATGTTTATCTCTTTTATCAATGTGTATACCTTGGATTTGACATACTTCATTAATTAATTATTAATGTAGTGCATACTTTACCTCTATATCACTTGTATCTATATCATTTACACTAATGATAACTAAGTCAAAACATTAATTTTTGTAAGTACACCTCTATTAAGTTATAATTTTCTCATAATAATAAAATTAGTTTGGTCCCATCATTATGACTATAGAGAAATTAATTCTACTTGTATATGCCTAGTGTAAATATATAACTGTAGCTGCACTAAGCTAGAAGCAAAATAATTTGAAGTTGACACTACTATTGGCATTGTAATCAAACCAATCATTTTTAGTTTAATTAATTGTATAAGATTGAAAGTAATATTGAATTGGTAGTCGAGAAATATGTGTATTGGTCGGCTAAATGCAAGTGGGGTTTGTTAGAAGTCATCTACATTAAGAATATAATTAAATACGCGTCCACTAATTTAAAAGGATGGTCCACCATTAAACAAGATGCCAATCCAACCAAGCAGTCATATTAGACCCACCATTTTCTTTATATGCATCTACACAATCCTCCTATGCTGCTAAGCTATTCAGTTTTTTAGTGGGCTATGACCACGATGTGTAAATGCAAAAGATCCAATTGATGTCAAAGCTACCAAGTTCATGTATATGAATTGCATGTGGAGGATAAACGAACTCCATCTATGGTGAATTTCAAGGATTTATGATTGGTTATGTTTCTTTTTTCTTTCTTTTTTTTTGGTTAACCAGGAGTGTCCGAACCAACTTGTGCGTACCTCAACTAATCCTCTAGGGCTCTGAAGTTAACAGTCGGATAAATTCTCTCAATGATCAGTACTCCTATTAGTGCTTGGAGAGACTTAAACAGAAGAACCCATGTTGGATTCCTTTGCTCTTTTTACTTGATTATGTAAGACTACTTCGGTTTTCAGCTAGTCTTTTTCATCAGTTATCTGTGTGGAACATGGTTATTAGTATCCTACGATACACGATACGTATTTTACAATACGAGTTGCCAATGATACGTATTAGAGAGTGTATCCTAAACTTTTCGATATATTGATATGTATTCTACGATACGTATCTTTAAAAATATTGAAACAACTTTATTAATTTAGGCCGAAGGCCCAAAATTTTTTTTGGGTCGGATCCAAGTCACCCAACCCGGTTCACTAAAATCTGCCCAAATTTACCCATTTTGCATGGAGAAAGTGAAGAGGAACATGTATTGCCCATTTTGCATGATAATAATAATACAAGTGGAGATATAGATATTGACATTGATCTTGGAAATGATATAAATAGTTGAGAGGAAATTATATAGATCATGATTATTAGTATCCTACTATACGATTTGATAGGGGTCGCCAACGATATGTATCAGAGAGTGTATCCTAAACTTTTTGATATGTTGATATGTATTCTATGATATGATATATATCAGTTTGTATCCTTAAAAATATCGATACAAATTGATACGACTTTATTGATTTGGGCCGAAGGCCCAAAAAAAATTTCAGGTCGGATCTGGGACACCTAACCTGATTCACTGAAACCCGCCCAAATTTACCCATTTTGCATATAGATTCTTAATTTTGCGATTAATTTTGATTATATAAAACCATAATTTAAAGTCAATCTTATCATAAAATTCGTTAATTAATCTCAGGGATGATATTAATTTTTAGATTTTTTTTTTTATAAAAAAGTGTATCCTACGATACGCAATACACGGTTCAAAAAATTAAGTTTTCAATATAGAATACGATGTACGAATTGACAACTATAGTGTGAAAAGTTTTCTCATTCATCAAAGGAAAATTTTGAGTAAACCCCCACGCGCTTTAGTAATTATGAAAGCACTTTTGGTTATAAAAAGAAGACCCTAGCCCGCATTCCGTCCACTTTTGTTAACGAAAATCGGTTGAAAATGGAAAGGACGATTTTATTCTTGAACAAAATTACATCCTCATCCTCATCCTCAACTTCCCAACCCCCAATACTTAGAAAACTGACACTTTGGCCTTTATTCAACCAAAACACCGAACAGGCACCACTATTGTGTAGTTTTATAATCTTTGTGCAATTTGGAGCACACATATATATAAAGATGGATCCGACTACAATATGCGTCACGCAAATATATGTGTAGCCGGTGCTGCTTGTATATATGCGCGCAACATGAGAGACCTACTACAATTGTTAAATATTACTTTCATGGCTTATACAGCGTCCAATTCTTGAAAGGGTTTGGCTGTTTGGAACTTCTCGAGTTGATCGTTACATGATGAAAATGAATCAAGTTTCTTTCCTATCTACATGCACGTGACTGATTTTTAAAATTATTGGCCATGATCAGATGCATCTAAGCAATTTTTGGGCAGTTGACACTCGATGAAAATCAAGTAAATCGTTTGTACTTTTGTTTAATAGAGTCACATAATTTGATAGCTCTTTTGGCACTATTTGCATAACAAGCACAAAAGTATATATATATACACATTAGAAAAGGCCACATAATTAATATAAGTCCTTCTCTTGCCTTTTATAGTTTCCTGTTGTATATCAAATTGTTACTTTTGGTTCCTATGAAGAAAAAAGAAAAATACCCTTTATAATTTAAAGGGAAAAAAGAGCACCAAAAAGTATAAGGAGTAATGGAATTATATATTAGTCAAAAGTTAGGCGATATTATTAAATGGAGAGTTAAAATAAGAAATGAAAGAAAGCATTCAAGCACTAAAGAAATATTAGGTCCAAGGCCATAGAGAAACTAGTGGTGGAATTTATAATTTATATAATTTTCCAGCGCCAAAAGCTTATAAAGCTAGCTGTCTAACCAGCATTAGAGTGTGCCTTTTGTAGGTTGTGAAAGATTAGTGTACTGAGGTTCATGGCCACTACCGTTTCCTTTGTTTTTCTTAGGCTTCTTCTCTGTGCTTATCTTCTTTCATTATGCCTTCTTTGCTCCTTGAAGAATGGCTATGCTTTTGGAGAGAGAGAATATATAGAGACGCAAGAAGTCAAGAACGATGAAAATCATTATTATCATCATAATTCACATACTATTCAACTCAACTCTCTTTTACAGTCACCTGTTTGCGATCCTTCCACCAAAGGTTAGCTTTCACTTTGAATTCTCTTTGTCTGCAGTCTGCTGAATTAAGTTATCTTCATATATAAATGTTGTATTACATTTTTAAGTTCGTCAATCGTCATCAAAACTTAAAAAGTATATATTTATCAATCAAATATTCTATTATATGATCCGGAAGTCTGAAAGTAGCACTCATATATAGTCATTGGTAGTTTGACCCTTACCATTTTCCCGTTCCACCAACTCATTCACTGAACCAGTTGAAATTAAGTAATATATTGTGTCGATTATATTTATATTTATTTCAATAATCTGTCTCCTAAATCAATGTTACATGTTTCAGCGAGTGAAAGGAAGTCATCTTTGAAAGTAGTCCACAGGCATGGACCATGTTTTAAACAAAATGGAGATGAAGCGAACTCTCCATCTCACGCAGAGATCCTCCTGCAAGACCAAGCCCGAGTTAACTCAATTCATTCTAAACTCTCCAAGAAGTCTCGCCAAGTTGACAGAAAGGACGCAGGCGGCTCCACACTCCCGGCCAAGGACGGTTCCTCGATGGGATCAGGCAATTACATTATTACCGTGGGCCTCGGCACTCCAAAGAGATCTCTGTCACTGATATTTGACACAGGTAGCGACGTCACTTGGACACAATGCAAACCTTGTGTCAGATATTGCTATCCACAGAATGACCCAATATATGACCCCTCTGCCTCCAAAACATATACCAATGTTTCTTGCAAATCAGATATGTGCGATGAGCTCGAGTCTGCCACAGGTCAATAATTACATCTTAAAAGTTCAATTATATATTCACACTAAGTTATACACAAATTTTAATTCTGTTGCTGTATGCAGGTAATTCTCTGGGATGTGCATCTTCAACATGTCTTTATGGAATAAGATACGGAGACAATTCATTCTCCATTGGATTTTTTGGCACGGACACGCTTACTATAACCTCTGCAGACGTTTTCAAAAACTTCTACTTTGGGTGCGGCCAAAATAACCGTGGACTATTTGGTAAAACAGCTGGTTTGCTTGGTCTTGGCCGAAACGCAGTCTCTGTGGTGTCTCAAACTGCCACAAAATACAAACAATTCTTCTCCTACTGCTTGCCTTCGTCATCCAGCTCAACAGGCCACCTCACTTTTGGCAATTCTGGTGGCCCCTCGAAATCAGTAAAATTTACTCCACTCTCCGCTGTCACTAAGGACACATCCTTTTACGGCCTTGACATTGTTGGACTCAGCGTCGGTGGTCAAAAACTATCAATTTCCAAGTCAGTTTTTTCAAATGGTGCTATTATTGACTCAGGCACCGTCATAACTCGCCTTCCACCAGCCGCCTACTCCCCCTTGAGCACAGCATTCCGTAAATTGATGGCCGCATATCCAACAGCTCCTGCTCTGTCTATCCTCGACACGTGCTACGATTTTAGTAATTATACTTCCATCGAAGTGCCAAAGATTAGCTTCTTTTTCAATGGTGGGGTTGAGGTTAGCATTGACGTTACAGGAATTCTATACGCGAATAGTGTGTCGCAAGTGTGTCTGGCAATAGCAGCCAATAGTGATGCAAGCGACGTAGCAATCTTTGGAAACACCCAGCAGAAGACAATGGAGGTGGTGTATGACGGCGCTAGAGGAAGGGTTGGGTTTGCTCCAAAGGGTTGCAGCTAGTAATTCAGAGTTATTGATCAAAAAGAGAATGTTCTTCAAGTTCGCAGAGGTGTGTTGTTAAATGGTTTTATCAGTGAAATAAAGAAAAATTAGTGCTCCCATAACAAAAGATTATGTGTTATAGCTTCATAAATAATGAACTTCAAAGTCATGTAAATTTTGGTCAGAGTTCTGCGTGCCCTGCAATGAAACTAAATTCTCTTCTTTGAGTTTTTTAAGCATTTGATTGTTTTATTATTTCTTCTTTGACCTTCCTAAACAATTAGTGTGATCAAGTAAAAATAATCAAACTTCAACCAACAATTGTTTTACGAAACAGAAAGAACCAGCAATGATTTAAGAAAAAGATGCTACAAAACCATGACAAATATGAAAAATAAAAATAAAACTAAAAAAAAAAAAAAGGAAAAGAAAGAAAGAAAGATTAGTCTTGGGTACAACGTCTGTACAATGTCACCAATCAATGACAATTTTTATATTTAACTGATTAATATATTCACATTATGTAATGTATGTTGTCTTTTTTACTTATTTTAATCCTTAATATAATTACTTATATGTAATTCTATATATACATATGTAGTTGACATAACGACATTGAAAAGAAAAAGTTTTTGAAGACATACTCATAAAGACTTTTAGATGATCGAATGATACGATAAAGATTTTTAAGTATATTACAATTATTAATAATAATAGTTATTGAAATTTTTATTCGACTGATATTTTTATAAATTGACTTGACTTAAACACCCTTTATCAATTAAAAAAAATAAATAGGGTTCATGAAGATTGTAACATTAATTCACGACTAATAAAAAGGAAAAATGCTGTCGTCCACTTAAAATATTGGATAAGTCCATAAGTCGTCCACTCGTAGCTCTACAGTTGACTTGCATCCTAGTGGACGACGACTTTGCAATCCACTGTTGGAACTTGTGAAACTTTTCGTTTTCGTTTGAGTTATATGGACCAATTAATTATTACTTAAATCCTTTCACATTACAGAAATAAGTGAAGTAAAGTGGCATTTGCATTGTAGTGGCGGCCAATATTTCCACGAAATTTCAACTGGGTTGTTGTTTACCTTTAGGCCGAACGACTTTCACCCAGCCAAATTTTGGCATAAACATAGATGGATATCCAAAAGATTAAAAAATAATAAATAAATATTTTATGTCATATTCTATTAGAGATTTTTATCTGCTAAAAGATAGTATGATAATTATATATACAGTCACAAAATTTTTAAATTTTAAATCTTTTTCTCCGTATTTATTCTCACCCCTAAGCCCATTTGCACAACTTTCTTGCATCATTGATCGATTTTTTGATCGGATATAACATTTTTTTGCGAAGTTCAGTGATAAACAGTGACACTAGCTCTTGTTGGCAAGTTGAGAATGAAGATCAGTGGTATTCCAGTCTTTTTACTATTTTTGTCTTTTAACAGATAAAAATTCTTAACTGAACATGACGAAAAGTAGGTATTTGTCATTTCCAAACCTTTTCGATAGCATTTTATTTGTATAGCAAACTTTGGGTATGTGTAATTCGTTCTCCCTTACTTTTGACATGTTCCCACTCAAGGTTTGGCCTCAAGATAAGTTTTCATCCGAAAAGTTTCAAAATAACATTTTTCCACTCATTCATCTAATTTTTTCATTATTTTTAATGATATAAGGAAATAATGGTAATTTTAGAAAACAATTAAAAGACAATTTTATCATTTAAACCCTATCAAAGTTGAAAAACGAAAACCTTATGTCAAATTTTTTTTTTTTTTTCACTTTTCTACTTTCTTCTTTCTCCTTCTCACACTATTTTTGTTCTCAGCATCTCTTGTCTCCTTTGTTTCTTTCCATTCAATTTCAATACCTTTCTTCTTCATCTCCAGTTGCCTCCCCTCCTTCATATATATCACTCATTCTCCATTGCATCTCTCTATCTCTCCCGCCTCTCCCTCTTCCCAAATTCTCCCCAAATACCTCTCCTTTCTTTCAATTTTTTTTCGTCAAAACTAGTAACTGCACCACCACCTTTTAGTTTTATCTTCACATCCACTCCTCTCTCCTTCTTCGCCGCTAATCTTAACCTCCTTCTGTTGATACGAGACACAAAAAAGGCGAGATTGGAACTTGTTTCTGCAGTATCTCAATAACCATCGGTGTTGAGGCGGATCCACGAGGACACGACCATGATTCGGACTAAGGGAAAGGTGGGTGATGTGGTTGATTTTTGACTGTGTTGAAGCCGTCGTCGACGGCGTTTGACCGAAAAAGCGGGAAACGTTTACCACTTTTCCGGGCAAATGCCTTCAACAATAGCTCCCCTCTTTGCACTTTTGGATAGATCGATCTGAGATCTAGCCAAAAATCCCGGCAATGGCGTAGACGGTTTTGAGAACCACCAGTAGTAGTTGGCCAACAACCTGCCGACCAACTTCTGTTTTTTTAAATTTTTGTTTATTTATATAATTTTTGAAATATTTTAATATTTTAAAAGGAGATAAAGATTAAAATAAATTGAATTTAATATTATACCCTCCAGTGGTTAAAAATAACGGAAAAATTGGATGGATGGGTGGAACCTATCATTTTGAAACTTTTCTCGTGAAAACTTGTCTTTAAGCCAAACCTTTGGTAGGAAAAAGTCGTTTACTCTTACTTTACAAGTCTACTGCTAAACTATTTCCATAGAATTTCCGTTGTGGTGGCTGGCAATATTTCCACAAAACTTATTCGGATTGTAGCTTTCTCTAATAGGTAAGTTTCTCCGTAGAGAAATAATAATTTATTACAGCTTTAATTATTTTCAGATCACAAACATGTCAGTTATTATTCTCGAGGTAACATCATGAGTAGTCTCCTCCTAAATGGTTTCAATTTTCAAACTTAAGGGGACAATTCTAAGTACTCTTACCATGGAACTGTGTATGAAACAAAATGTTGTGGATTGAAAATTTAGGTAGACAGCATCACAGCAGTTTGGCAATCGATAAAGCTTGAATGTTTTGTGTTGTGTGGTGAATCTCTTAGCCCTTCGATGAGTCATGCGTGCCATCTCTCCACCAATTACTCTCAAATCAGACAGCAGGCTCCTTCCATGTGGAATCACCCTAACCACAAATTTCTCCATCAAGATCGACTACTCCAAGTACAGTGGTTGAGTACTGTCTTAGGTATGGCACACCTGACGCAAATCCAGATTAGGGGGATTATGCGTGCAAATCTTTCCACTCTCAACCACTATGGAAGTATAAAAAGGGGAAGCCATTTCCATTTCAAGGGGGATCATTCCGCCAAACACACTCACACAAGAAAAAGTCAACTTAGAGAGGGAAAAAAGAGAATAACCTAAAAGTTCACCTCGCTGTGAACCCATTTGTCACTTAATACCCTTGTAATTGTCTTGAGTATAAAGAGAACACTAAACAATAAAATAACAGATGACATAGGCTTGATGATTAACTAGCCAAACCTTTTTAAAAATTCTACCTTGTTCCTTATCATTTTTAAACCCACTTATTTCTTGTTTACGATCTGTTCATCCCCATTCGCTGGTTGATCACGACCACGTACCTATCTAACTCGATCCTGCCAAGGTCGATTTAGCCTAGCTAGTTATTGTGAATTTTCGTAACAACGTTTTGAAATCAAAAACCTTACAGACTTGCAATGAAGGAGATGCAGGTTAAAGAGGCCCAAGTATGCGACCCATGCTTAAAACTGAAACACTTCTTCTTTTCTGCTACATTTTTGGGGTCGACCAATCCAATTGACTTTTCATTTCTACTAAATCTTTAGGGCCGACCAATCCAATTAACTTTCTTAATCTAATTGGGCTTTGATCAAATTTGTGGGTTTTGCTTTAATATGTGTTTGCTTCCAGTGTCGTGAACCTTTTACAGCGATAACTGGCATTTGCAATAACTCACAATTCTAGGAATACCCCACAATTTTTTTTTTTTATTTTTTTTATTAAAGGTGTTCGGGTCAATTTACGTGCATCTCGATTAGTTCCTTGACCTCAAATAAGGCTTCCGAAATAAGACAAATACTACAGTCCATAGCCAACAATATTAGCAATCGTTCTTATAATTTGAACCTAAGACCATAGGGTGAGCAAACCCCTTGACTCTAAGCCTTTATCACCCACATTTTGATGGTGCTTGTCTGCTAGTTTTGAATCCCTTTACCAATGCATTAAAAATCTTGACACTATTCAATAATTATTAGGTTTAACTTTCTTTATTGAACTTATACAAATAGAATCTGCTTTATGAAAACCTTGTGTGAAGCCAGTGCATTTATGTGCTTGTTCACTCAAAATTGATAAAGAAGACACTCTAGATCTAGAGATCTTATAAGGAAAGAAGAATTACATAAATCATTATTGCTGATGACGTACCTAAGACGTGGTCCTGGTGAGATAGTAGAGAATGGAGACAAAAGTTAATCTTCAGATGAACACTCAATAATGGTCTCAAATAATTGTGGTTAAAACAAATTAGATACAGTACACAAACCAAATCCAACCCAAACAATTAATAAAAGAACAACTCGCATTACTTTAGGGGATGTTATTTGAGTCATTTTATCAGATTTTCCCTGTAGAACTCTGATCTTTTTTGGCAGTGAAAATGTTATTACTTAATAACATTTGGGTGTACATTATTTTTGAGAAATATTAATGCGGTGGGTTTAAGAATACTTTCACTTTGATCTTCTCTTGTTGTTAGCCTTCTCTAATCCTCTCCCATTCTCCGCTTAAAATTAGCTAAAGACTTATATTTATACTCCTAGGGTATTAGGGTTATGTTTCCCCCTTTTCTATTTAGTTTAAAACTCCTAATTTCCAAAATACCCGTCATAAAACGGATGCAGATTTTTCCAGAAATCGTGGTTGTGTCGCTGCATTACGCCTAGGCATTGATGGTTCTACCCTAAAACTCTTAAATTATCTAAAATTTGTTGTGCTTCGGCATTATATTGCAGTACTGAAAAGACGGTGATTTTTTTAGCATAATAACGTTCGAATATGGCCAAGTAAACATAAGCAATATAGCTCTTCAAATAAGCTTTCCGATGGTCCAAGAATCATCTTAATTAGAGCTCCACAGCTCTAGTTATTGTTGAAATACCGAAACATGTTCAAATTAGAAAGTATTCCAAGATTTTCTCTTCAACTTCAAAACATTATAACTTCTTCAATCCAGCTTCGATTCACGAACCATTTGTTCCTCTTCGTCACTTATTTCATCTCCAACGTTATTCTTCATTTAAATATCATCTTTAAGCATTAGAGACTTAACAACACTAAAAGCATATCCGTGATCCCATAAAAGACAATTGTAAAATAATTAAACGAAATTACTCAATTTAAACCTAATTTCCCACAAATAATCTCCATAAACCACCAAATAAATATGTATTTTCAAGCTCTTATCAATTAGTCAATTAAGCTATTGGCAGTGGAGGCTCTTACCATGTGTTGCTCATTTTTATGTCTCTTTGGGGGTCTAAACTCAAAGAAGTAGTGGAAAGGCCACATTCTTACTTGTATATTCTAAGGTTCCCAATAATGGCTCATTCTACCACTAAATATGTTGGCGTGAGAAGTGGTTTGATTATTCTGAAAAAGTGAGGAATCCATTCCCACACGTTGCTTTTGATCCTCCATTCATTTCCATCTTTTTGCTGGGACCGATTTCGGTCTCTCTAGCTGGTTGAAAATGTGTATGAAACCAGATACAGTGGATATTATCTGGCCCCTGCCACCATGAAATGAAACTTTTGATTGTGGTAGTTAGTGGCTTGCTCAAATAATGGACGGTGTGTTTAGGTTTTAGTGGGACTAGCTATGAAAGTGTCCCTATTTTGTTGGGGAGTATTTAGCAAAGAGTAATAAACGATGTTGCTAATGGGAAACATAGATTCTCAAATTTTCTTGATTCACAGAAATGTGGACGAGAGAGAAATATGGATCAATTCAGAAAAGAATGGCCAATATGAAAGCCTAAAAACTTGACATCACGTCACTTATTTCTCGTCTGATTCTACAGGGTAGCATTCCGCTTAGTTATTGATAATGGCAATTGTTGTACCAGTCGTCACAGTCACAAAATTAAACCTAATTACCATAGTTAGTGGTAAGTAGGGTCGAATCCACAGGGAGCAAGACTAACAACTTAATGTATTTTGAGTAGCGAAAATGAAATAGGCAATTGATTAATGAAACTAAATAAACTAAATGCAAATAATGAAAGAGTGAAATTAAAACTAATAAAGACTTTATAATAAAAATGTTGCCGTTACGGTTTTGGTTCGACATGAGACCGACTCACACAATCCTTCTCCACCCTCTACGATCCCCTAAACCTACAAGGCAAGGTAAATCAATGAAATGGCTTCCCGGCACCCTAGGTATAATCTATCCTATCTCACCCGATCACTCAAGTTCGATTGGTTAAAGACTATAATTAAATGCCGATAAACGCTATAAGGCAATACCACTAGTTGGTACGCGATTAACAAATACAATTTGTCAACACATAATTAAATTCAAATCAACCAACTTCACAATAAACGCAACAACAGTAAAAATTAAATTAAATCCGAACACAATTCAATTACAATCGATGTGAAGTAATGAAAAACAATATTAATCATTTAATTATTTCAAACCAACATTTATCATTCAGCAAGTTCTATGAAAACATTAAATCATAATGGATAACAATATTCATCACAAGTTATGCTTGAACCATATTAAAGTATCAAAATCAAACATGAAACGAAAACAAATATAATCTGAAGCACAATCCTACCAAATGTCCTACAATCGGGCTCATCCAACTACTCGAGAGTTGATGAGTAGAGTCGTGGAGTCAATCTCGATCTCGCCTATGCCGTAACAGACAACCGGGAACTTAGCCGCTCATGGTGGTGATGACAGAGACTGAAACGGTGGAAACGAAGCTGATCATGGCAGAGAGGAGGTAACCGACAGCGATATGATGCCAAGAAGGGGTGAAAATGACCAAGGGACAGGCCAGAATATGAACAGCCGCACTCGCCGGAAAACGTTAATTTTCGGACAAGTCTTCCAGAAAACGGTGGCAGAAATGGGATCCAAAGGTACCGATGGAAAGCTCTGGTGATTGGGAGTTCATATCAGGTTTTGGGGAGGTGAGAAGTTGCCGAAAATGAGCAGGATCTGGGCTGGAAAATGAAGAGTTGCGGTGGCTAGATGGCAGATTCCGACGGTTTTCGCAATGGCTAAAGCTTGGGATGTGTAGATCCGGCCGTGGGGAAGGGAGATCAACCTTCAGGGAGCATCTGGCCTAGTAGACGAAAAGTCATGGTGGTAGAAGACGAAATGTCGCGGCGTTTCCGTGATTTCCGATGGCGGTTTGCGGTGGCTTTGGTGGCTGATGATGGAGGTTGAAGTGGTGAGATGGATCATCACCAGAGGCCACCAGAAATGAGCTGAGGAGTTGCCAGAAAAGATGGATGAACAGCTCCCTGGATCTGCGACTTTTTGTCTTCTTTTATACAACAAAATGCAAAATATTCTTTGGTCCCTACACAATTAAAAAGTGACAAAATTAACCCTTATAATATGACAGTTTACCCCCTAAACAGCATAAATGAGACAAAATCACCCCTAATCCATAAACAACAACCTAATATCAATTCATATTCTTTCCAAAATCATTCCAAACACGTTAAATTCATAAGAAAAATATTAGGAAGCGATTTTCGTGAATAAATTCATAAATTGTCTCAATATACTTCAATTTAATTACACATGGGGTATTTTTATCATCAAAATAGTCACTTTCATGACTCTAACAGCAATACCCTGTTTTTATTAGCTGGAATTAAGCTTGAGATATGATCAATGTTTTAATGGGGAATTGCTTCACCATATGTTGCAGATATCACTCTGGATGCTTGAAAGGCGCTTCCTTGCAGAAGTTGAGATGTCACTTCATAGCGTATGTTGCAAATATCTCTCTCATGTGGTTCAAAACTTTACAACCCAATAAAGATTAAGCTTTGAAGAACAATGCAGAAATACTGGACTCAGTTAACTCAAGGCCCTCCACCAGAAATACTGATATGAATTATGAAGTGATTGCGAATTACTTTGCCATGGCCGGCAATTCCATCAACTCTACTATTTTTTTTTTTTCAGCACTTGACAGCTCGAGAAATATTGGATCAATTAGTTTGAGTTGTAATTTATCACTGAAAACAAAAGTGGAAATGCAACAAACGAGGCTTTCTCTTTATTGTTCAAAACGAAAGTGGATAGCATCCCATGCAATCCAATCTAAGGATGGATTTGATTGGATTTTTGTGGCTAATATTATCTTCTTTGCTGGGACCAATTAATGGCCCGATGCCTCACGTCACTAAAGCAGACCCAGAGCAGTAGAGTGTATGTCTCTTAATAATCAATCAAATGGGATATCATGTGAGCTAGTCTAACAAGGAAACTATCTTCCGTTTTAGCTCTTGGTTATTACTGTCTAGTCAATTTATAATTAATTCAGTAATGTAATATTACAGCCCAAATGACCTTTCGGACTTGTGCTTCTGAGGTTTCTGTCTTGGAAGTAATAAAAGCTAAATGCTTACCCAGTTAGAGACCGTATTGTAAGGTCAGTTAATTGACCAATTAGCTCGTGTGACTTTTGTGAATTTCGGAAGTTATAATTATTCTTTGCTGGGACCAATTTAATTCAAATGCTTAAGTATGAAAATGTGCATGAAATGAATTGTAGTAGCTAAGATTTTAGCTGATCAGGCTCCAGCAAGAAACTTATGGATATAGGTAGGTAGTGGGTTGGTTCAAAAGAAGTTGGCGCTTTAATTGGTTGCTTAAATTTCTCTTTTTGATGAATATTGAATTTTTTTTCCAATAATTTTTCAAAATTTCATCACTGCATGAAGAAACGCAGAAATGCTCTTAAATTTTACGCTCTCCTCAAATGTACCAGCTGTTTATATGAAGCAAGCCAAGATAGCAGAGCCTGTAGTTCTAATCAGCTAGAAGAAGTTAGGCTAGCTTCTTCCCACAGCCACTTCCACTTATATCTCCATGTATCTCAGATGGTTTCTCCTCCAAGCTTCGTTTCTTTCTCTATGCATTCTCTGTTTTGTTAAGAACAGTTATGCTGCTGAAGTCCAACGCTCTAGCCACATTGTTAAATTGATAATACATGATTTTGCGATCTTCATAATCAATAAAAAAAACTATAAATTATTTTCAATTATCGTTTAAATTACGGTAGAGCATATAAATATTATGCCTTAGTTGTTTCAGTGCCAAACAAAGATCTCTCTAGAGGTTCTAACTTCTAAGCAAGTATGGTCCAAATTACAAATTACTTGGAAATACTGCGCAAAGATCGAACCCAAGTCAAATACATTCAATCCAGAATCTTCAAGCCAAGAAACTCCGGTACTGATTATGACCATTTAAGGAAAACACAGGCCATTACAATCGGTACTCAGCCAATTCAATTTGAAGGGATATCCAGCCAGTTCTATATAACTATACTTGGGGACACCAAATCAAAATGTTCTCCTTTTGGACAATGGTAGCCCCATCACTTGGACGCAGTACTGCACGCCATTTCTAAATTGCTTTAAACAAAAACTGGAAATGCAACACACGAGGCTTTCTCTTTATTGTTCAAAACAAAAGTGGATAGCATCCGATGCAGTCCAATCTAAGGATGGATTTGATTGGATAATACTTTGGATTATGGATTATCCAATTCCTAAATTTTAATATGGATGTTTAATCTTTTTTTTTTTTTTTTTTTTAATCAATTTTTCAAGTCTTCATATTAATTTTTGTATTTTAAGCCTAAGTAATTAGTCAAAATTTTAATTTTCCTTCATACTAATTTGTGTTTTAATAAATATTTGATAAATATTTAAAAATTTATAGTAATAATATTAATTATTAGTAGGTGCCATCTCTAGCCTAATCTAGACCAGACTTCTCTGATCTATTGGAATCTAGTTGAATTACTGAATTCTAACACTTATTTTTGCCATAAAAATTATTTTGGCCGTAAAAGTCAGTGAATTATTTCACCTCCGTTTGTGGCCAAAATCAACGTCAGAATCCAGTGATTTGACTCTTAAATGTATTATTTAAGAGGTTATATGTTCGAATCTCTCTAACTACTAATAAAGAGTAACTACTATAGGTTTATTTGACCATTAATTTTAGGGTCTCAGAAGAATAGTTAAGGTGTGTACAAATTAACTGAGACATCTCAAATAAAAAATAAAAATATATATATATATATATATATGCGCGCGCGCGTGCGTGCAGTGATTGGGAATTACTTTGACATGGCCGGCCATTCCATAATGAACTTCACTATTTTTGTTTTTTCAGCACTTGTCAGGTTGAGAAAAATCGGATCAATTAGTTTGAGTTATAATTTATCTCTGAAAACAAAAGTGGAAATGCAATTCACGAGGCTAAGCAACCGTGTGTTTGATGGGAAAGGTAATAATTTAATTCGAGTATTTCCGGGCCCGGCTGCAACATGAAACTCGGCATGTAGAACATAGTGGATTGGGGAGGATCCGATGCAATCAAATCCATTCTTAAAATCTAATGATCGATTGGATTGAATTTTTGTAGATAATAATTTTAATTATGGATTATCCAATTCATAAATTTTGATTCCAAATGCTCTCTAGTTCGTACAATAATTAAGCCTTCATCTTCAGTTGCTTATATAAGGACTGCCACGGTACAGCAAAGAGTGTGAGTTTTAGTTAGCTGTAAGAAAAGAAATTCCATATCCACCATGTACCTCAGGTTTATCATCCTGGTTTCGCTTCATTGTTTAAGCCTTCCTTGTTCATCAAGCAACACTTATGCTGAACAGTCGAGTGAATTAAGCCACCACTCTGATAGCCACATTGTTTCGGTCCAATCTCTATTGCCATCTACTGTTTGCAACCGTTCGCCACCAGGTCATGCATAATACTATTACTAATATGTTCCATCAATAGATAAGTCTCATCTCTCTGTTAGTTACTCTTTGCACTTGAGAACATGTAAAAATTTCTCTTTATTTTACATTGAGTTGAGATGTGATCTTATGATACTTACTAAAACCCCGCATGTTTGTGTGATTCAGTTTCCAGGAAAGCGACTACTCTAGAAGTAGTAAACAAGTATGGGTCATGCTCTCAACTTTCACAAGGGAAATCAAGCACTCCCTCTCTCTCCCAAATTCTACTCCAAGACCAATATCGAGTTGAGTTAATTCATTCCAGGAGGCGCAACCAATCAATTAAGACACAAGAGGAGTTTACCATCCCTACGATATCGGGTAATACTGTTGGAACTGGCGGCAATTACTTTATTAAAGTGGGCTTAGGTACCCCGAAACAGAGTGTTTCACTCGTAATTGACACCGGTAGCGGCATCACCTGGACTCAGTGCAAGCCCTGCCCAAAAAAGGGTTGCGCTAAGCAAGTGGATCCCATATTCGACCCATCCAAGTCCAAATCATATAAGAGTATTCCGTGTAGCTCATCATTTTGCAGTCAAATTAATGGTAATTTTACTGAAATTTTGTTAGTACTACTACAGTACTTGCTATATTTTATTATATTTTCCATCAACGAAATTTTGTTATTGTCCTTGTAGGAGGCAATTGCTCTTCCAAAAAAGCTTGTCCCGTAAGTTATCATTACGTCGATGGTTCTTCACTGTTTGGCTCCTACGCAACAGAAAAGTTAGTCATAGATTCAGCAGACAACCAATCGCAATTTACCGGGCCGAATTTTATCATGGTTTGTGCACACAACTTCACTGGCGACGATGAAGGAGTGGTCGGGATAATGGGTCTCGATCGAAATGGATTATCTATTATATCACAAACTTCCTCTTTTTTCAAAAACTACTTCTCATATTGTCTGCCTGCTTTCTTCGGCTCCAGTACTGGATATATAACTTTTGGCAAGACCAATAGTTTCACAAACAAGGTGATTAACTTCACACCATTAACCACAGACTCTGAAACTTATGATGTTGAGATAACTGGACTGAGTCTTGGCGGACATAAACTACCGATTGACAGTCAGGTTTTCAAGAAAGCTGGAGGGACTGTTGACTCGGGCACAGTCATTTCACATCTTCCACCAGCGGCTTACGCGGCTCTAAAGTTAGCTTTCCGTAAGAAGATGTCGAAATATAAGATGGTGAAACCGAGTGGCTTTTTGGATACATGTTACGATTTTAGTAAGTATGATACCGTTACAATACCAAAGATGTCAATATTCTTTAAAGGTGCCGTTGAATTGAAGATGGACGTGACAGGAATTGTGATCCCCTTCAAAGACGACCTGACAGAAGTGTGCTTAGCCTTTAGTCCAAATCCTACTGAAGATGATGGGGCCTTAATTGGGAACATTCAGCAACAAGGGATGGAGGTGCACTATGATGTTGCTGGAAAAAGGGTAGGGTTTGGTCCTCGTGCTTGCTAAAAGAGTATTAATATTAATGGAAAAAGTTACCCAATTATTAAGGCTGTGCGTATAGTCGCTAAATAAATTTGGGTGTGATCGATGTAATAACTAGCTAGCTGTGGCTCCTTGAGTCGTGCTGGGATCAATTAACTAATGGTCTTATATCGATGTACTTCCAAATGTTTTCTATGATATTTTGCTTGGTGATCAAACTTCAATTTATTTCATTAATCACATTGGATGAAAGAAGTTGCTAAAAGAATATTAATGTTAATGGAAAAACTTCAATTTATTTCATTAGTGTTGTGATTTTTGCAAGTGTACGAAATCGTGCAAGTAATAAAATGTAAGTATACGAATGTCGAACCCAAGAGAATTACTACTATCAATTACCAAAATTAACTATTCTATTACCATTTGATTCAATAAAATCTTGGGAAGAATTCTAAACTAAATTAAAAAATGAAAACAAATTAAAAACCTGGAAAATATAGATTTAAACATGAATTATGTGCCTATTTTGTTGTGAAATGAAACTTTTGACTGTGCTAGTCAGTGGCTTGCTCAAATAATGGACGGTGTGTTTAGGATTTAGTGGGACTAGCGATGAAAATGTGCCTATTTTATTGGGGAATATTCAGCAAAGAGTAATAAACAATGTTGCTAATGGGAAATATAGATTTTCAAATTTTCTTGATTCACAAAAATGTCGACGAGGGAGAAATATAGATTAATTTAGAAAAGAATGGCCAATATGAAAACCTAAAAACTCGACATGACATATCACTTATTTCTCGTCTGATTCTGCAGGGTAGCATTCTGCTTAGTTGTTGATAATGACAATACTCTGTTTTTATTAACTGGAATTAAGCTTGAGATATGATCATCAATGTTTGAATGGGGGATTGCTTCACCATATGTTGCAGATATCACTCTGGATGCTTGATCGGCGCTTCCTTGCAGAAGTTGAGATGTCACTTCATAGCGTATGTTGCAAATATCTCTCTCATGTGGTTCAAAACTTTTCAACCCAATAAAGATTAAGCTTTGAAGAACAAAATGCAGAAATACTGGACTCTGTTAACTCAAGGCCCTCCACCAGAAATACTGATATGAATTATGAAGTGATTGAGAATTACTTTGACATGGCCGGCTATTCCATCAACTTTAATATTTTTGTTTTTTTCAGCACTTGACAGCTCGAGAAATGCAACAAACGAGGCTTTCTCTTTATTGTTCAAAACAAAAGTGGATAGCATCCCATGCAATCCAATCTAAGGATGGATTTGATTGCATTTTTGTGGCTAATATTATCTTCTTTGCAGGGACCAATTAATGGCCCGATGCCTCACGTTACTAAAGCAGACCCAGAGCAGTAGAGTGTATGTCTCTTAATAATCAATCAAATGGGATATCATGTGAGCTAGTCTAACAAGGAAATATATCTTCCGTTTTAGCTCTTGGTTATTACTGCCTATTCAAGTTATAATTAATTCAGTAATGTAATATTACAGCCCAAATGACCTTTCGGACTTGTGCTTCTGAGGTTTCTGTCTTGGAAGTAATAAAAGCTATATGCTTACCCAGTTAGAGACCATATTGTAAGGTCAATTAATTGACCAATTAGCTCGTGTGACTTTTGTGAATTTCGGAAATTATAATTATTCTTTGCTGGGACCAATTTAATTCAAATGCTTAAGTATGAAAATGTGCATGAAATGAATTGTAGTAGCTAAGATTTTAGCTGATCAGGCTCCAGCAAGAAACTTATGGATATAGGTAGGTAGTGGGTTGGTTCAAAAGAAGTTGGCGCTTTAATTGGTTGCTTAAATTTCTCTTTTTGATGAATATTGAATATTTTTTCCAATAATTTTTCAAATTTCATCACTGCATGAAGAAACGCAGAAAATGCTCTTAAATTTTACGCCTCTCCTCAAATGTACCAGCTGTTTATATGAAGCAAGCCAAGATAGCAGAGCCTGTAGTTCTAATCAGCTGGAAGAAGTTAGGCTAGCTTCTTCTGACACAACCCGTCCCGAATTTCCTCATCTCGTAGGATCCGGGCGCTCCCACAAGACTCGGATACCCGAGACGTGCCATGTAGAAAAACTGCGAAACCTGTTTAAAGACATACTTTTCCTGAATAACATCATAGTATTTCCATCTCCAACATCTCAAAAAAAACATGCATCATCTTTCGTTTTACAAAAGAAAAGAGTTAAGGAAACTTTTGGTATCAGGTTTTCCACTTATACTACACATTCCAAAATATGAAACAAAAGGAAATACATGATGGAAAACATGAGTTCTTGAAACGAAAGTCCAAATTTACAATGCGACATAAATATAAAACCCACATAAAAGATGTTAACGCGTGGCACAACCCTGAGCGGAGGCTCACTGCTCGGCACGATCTCCGGAAGGTCCTGGTGGGGGGAAAAACATTTAAAAAAAGGGGTGAGCTGAAATACCCAGTGAGTGGGGAAAAGGGGAAGGTTTATAAAAGTTCTTTTAAAAAAAATAATAATGCTAACATACAACAATTTTCAAGCAAATCATGGCAACAATATAATTTTATGAATATGCAATATAACAACCAGCCCGTTCTCGCATACAATATATAATTTATTTCTAATCATCCTACACTCAGTAAACTGTACTCTGACTTACTTCCTTTAACTGTATCGGATTCTTTATAAAACCTCAACATTTATTATTAAAACTCTCACCACAACTAGTACCTTGGGGAAAATCTGTCATACCTGGTGGGCGTCCCACACGCAGGCAGAGCGAGGGACGTACCTGTCATACCCGGCAAGGTCTATCATCGCGCGGGCAGAGCCTCAAAAACTGTCATACCTGGTGGACCACTCAACGCCCAGGCAGAGCCAATAAAATCTGTCATACCTGGCGGACCACTCAACGCCCAGGCAGAGCCAATAAAATCTGTCATACGCATGCGCAGAGCCAAAATCTGAAACTGTCATACCCTGCGGAATCCTGCATCGCTTGGGCAGAGCCAATAATCTGTATCTCTGGGGGATGGATACTTCGTAGGGTGGTTTTAGCATCACAACAATCTCATGCATAATCTCAAGTAACATGTAAGTCAAGAGTATATTACGTATGTGCTTATAAATCATAAACAAATATCACTTTTAAAAATCAAAACTCATATAACACAGTATAATTATAATTAAACCCAAGAGCAAAATAATAATAATAATATATGAATATTTCCTATAAGGATAAGACATGCCAACATGTGAGATTTCATGGAAAATAGGGGGTAAAATGCAAGTTTTTAAAATATACTTTCAAAACTGATGAAAAGCACACCATTTGCCCTTTTTACCGAGAAAATTATTACTAACCCCAGTCTTTTCTTTAACATTTTAACAACCAAAATCCCTTAACTCCCAGCATTTTAAAACACCATGGAAAACAATTTTCTCAAAGACAGTCCAATTGGAAGCATACAAGTGTATTTAACCAACCAACTTTTAGTCCAAATACATAACTCAAGCACCTCTCAAAATGCAGTCCAGCCGAGTGCATGCAACCGAAAATATCCAGCCACCATCACAGTTTATTGAAACAGCCAAATGCATGCAAGTTTAATTAGCAAGCAAAGTTCATTCCATTTTAAAACTCAAAACAACCACTCTAGAATCTGTCCGAAAACATGCAAAGAAAAAAATAAACCAAGCAAGCTTCACATTTAGCTCAAACGTCATCAAAATACAAAAATGGCATACTAGAAATTAACATGCAAGCATAGATCTGAAATTTTTAAGGAAAGTTTTTATTAAAACCACTCACTCTTTTAATCCTATAATTGGCTGCCTATTATAGTGCTTGGATTTCGATCTCCACCGTTCAAAATGTAGAGCTGTGTTTCATGAACAACATATCCAAAAATCAGAACGATCGGACGGCAAATGAGCTCCAGATCACGATTTGATGATGCGCTATTCACAGACTTATAAACTAATATATCCTCTCCCTTTCTCTTTGCTCTTATTTTTTATTTTATTTTATTTTTTCTTCTCTTCCTCTCTCACTCTATCTCTCGGCCAAACCCACTCTTTCTTCTCTTCTCCCCCCCTTTTTTTTTTTCTTTCTCCTTTCTCTCCTCTCTTCTTTCTTTCTTCTGCTCTCGTTTTCTTCTTCTTCATTTGGGTGAACTGCCCAGTTTCCTTCTCCTTTTAAACAAACACTTTTCTGAAATTATTTCTGCCCCCCAATTTCTCTAAATTTCAGTTTAACCCCGCCACATAAGCTTTCCCTAGCAAAAATGTCCAAATTTTTCCCTCTTGATACATGCAAACCCATCAGGATTTATTTCTTCAATTTCACCCCTTAACGCAGCTTTAAAAACTGACAGAAATACCCCTATCTTACCACAATACCAAAAATCAAATTAAAAAAAAGAATTAATTAACTAAATACAATTCATGATCTAACTAAAATCAGGAATGGGGTTTTACATCTTCCCATAGCCACTTCCACTTATATCTCCATGTATCTCAGCTGGTTTCTCCTCCAAGCTTCGTTTCTTTCTCCATGCATTCTCTGTTTGTTAAGAACAGTTATGCTGCTGAAGGCCAACGTGTTAGTTATAAAGCATAAACGGTGTCGCTTCAAGCTTGTGCTAACGTTTTTAATATGTGCCAAAGCACTGTCGTTTTCTGTAAAGAGTAAAGTTGTATAAAAGGGAAGCATTATCCCTAAGAGTTTCAGTTGTTCAGTTAAGAAGAAAAATCCCGTTTTGCTTCTCTCAATTCCTTTCTCAGATCTGTTTCTTTTTCGCACATTTCTCTCAAAATCCACATGGTATCAGAGCCTTGACTCACATCAATGGCAAACACATTCAATTCTTCGTCAATGTTTAATGACATTGAAGAATTGCTTTGAAACTCAGTTAATCACACGTCTTCAGCTCTGGCATCTAATCTATAGGTTATAAACCCAAAATTAACCAGAAACAATTATCGTTTCTAGAGCTCACAAGCACTCCTTGCTGTCGGGTCTCATGAACTTGAAGACCACTTGCTCGGTAAGGTTCCTTGCCCTTCACCAGTTATTAGTTGCAACTCTGTATTAGATGACAACTTGGGTGAAATGTCTAAAGGAGTTAAGGCAAGTAAAGATTCATTTGATGAAAAGATTAACCCTGCTTACATTTTGTGGAAGAAAACAGATAAATTTCTTGTTAGCTGGCTTTTAGCTTCGATCTCTAAGTGCATGTTTAGCTATGTCTCTAAGTGTCGTTTTGCGAGTGAAATTTGGGTAGCTTTAGAAAATGAGTTCATTACAGACTCAAAGGCCAGAGCTCTACATCTTAAAAACTTACTACAGATCTCACAAAAAGGTAATCTTAATATTGGAGAGTATATTAAGAAGATGAAAGAAATCACTGAAAGCATGTCCGCAAGTGGTTCTATTGTGTCAGATGAAGATCTTTTGCAATTTGTTTTGGATGGGTTGGGACCAGAGTTTGATGCAGTTGTTGTGAATCTCACCTCTCGGCTTGAGTCTAAGATAGATAAAGTCACATTAAAGAAGGTGCAATTTCTTCTACGGAAATATGAGATTCGGTTAGATAGATTTAACTCTATAGACCTGTATAATAGTTCTGCACTTATAGCCTCAACAGGTAACTCTACTGGTTCTTATGATGAAGTTCATAGTGTTAATGTTTTGGCAAATCAATCTGTTGGAAGTCAGCATGTGACCAAATCTACTAAGCCTTTTGTTCACAATAGTGTACCTTCATTAATATCTCTTGAGAGCTCTCATTATCCTCAAACCTACACTATTCCAACCTCACCTTCATATATATCGTATGACAATAGTATAGTTAATACTCGACCTCATGGTTCTGTGGTGTATGGTCGTGGCAGAGGAAGAGGCAATGGAAGAAATAGACTGATCTGTCAAGTCTGCAATAAAACAAGGCACTCTGCTATTTAGTGTTATCATAGGTTCAATGCAACCTATACTGGTTCTTTTTCACCTAAAGGCGATGCTCAATCACATTATAATGGCTTTCCTCATCCTGGTGGATAGAACATACCTTTCCTTGCAAATGTTTCACATTCAATTGGTGTTAGTCCTCAGAACATTCCTGGTTACCAGTCACACTTTCAGTCTTCAAATTTTGGTATATCTGGTCCGCAGATACATGACACCACTAATCCAGCTCAATTTACTGGTTTTAGTGTTCCTAGTCAACAAACAACAAGATCAGATGCTCAAGCTTATTTTGCAACTACTGGCTCAACCACTAATCATCATTATCAACATGTTTCACCTACTGCTCTGGCTACAACCGTGACTCCAACTGATCCAGCTTGGTACATGGACTTAGGGGCCACTGATCATGTCACGTCTCACTTGGGAAATCTGAATGTCAGCAAGCAATATGAAGGTACTGATCATCTCCAAGTTGGCAATGGTGAGTGTCTCAATATTTCTCATACAGGTCACTCTTCTTTACCAAGTCAATTACATACAAAGTGTTTACAATTAAAAAATATACTGTGTGTGCCCCAGATTACAAAGAATTTACTAAGTATATCTAGGTTTACCACATATAATGTTGTAATTGTAGAGTTTGATGCCAATTCTTGTGTTGTTAAGGACAAGCTAACCAAGGGAACTCTGCTGCAAAGGGGGACTTAAAGGAGGACTGTATCAGTTACACATTCCATCCACACTCACTTCAAAGTCCCATAGACCATCATTTGCTTCCTTGCTTCAGTCTCCTGGTCTCACAAATTTTGTGTCTCTATCTGGTAGTGTTTTGTCTCAACCTAATCATTTTGTAATGAGCATTCAGAGTATGTCCAATTCTGTTCCAGAAGCAAACTATCCTACTATGTGTCAGCCTTTGATTCCTAGTGTCCAGTATAATACCTCTGTAATTACTGATAAGAATAAGTCTAGCTCTGTTTCAGAAGCCAAGGGTTCAGTTGCTTGTAAGCCTTTGGCTTTTAATGTCTCAAACAATAAAATTCAGTCTTTTATTGTAAACACTAGTGACAGCATAGTTCAATCAAATGTACCTTCTTGGAATGAGCTTAACACTAATGAAATGTCCAATAACTTGGTTACTGAAAATTCGAATGTGATACTTGCTTCTCACTGCCAAAATGTTGCTGTAGATAATTTTACTAGTAATAATTTTAATGCTTCCAATTTTAACATAGTTGAAATTCCCAATGATTCTATTGATTCTACCATTTCAATTTCTGCCACCGTTGATAATCATACTGATGCGTGTGATAATAATGTTGTGTGCTTAACCACTAGTAAACAATATCTTGATTACATGTTATGGCATAAGCGACTAGGTCATCCTCATCCTAGGAGTTTACGGAAAATAATTTATGGATTTTCAAAACAGCACATATATTTAGAATTTAAATTAAGTACCCCACGGTTTTGTGACTCTTGCAAACTAGGAAAATTGCATCAGGCTAGTTTTCCTCCTTCACAATCACACACCACTTCTCCTCTAGAATTAGTGCATAGTGGTGTATAGGGTCCAGCCCTTTTTGCCACTAAAGAAGGATTCAAATACTATATTCATTTCTTAGATGATTTTAGCAAATTTACTTGGTTATTTTCTCTTCGCATTAAATCTGAAGTCAAATCAATTTTTATTAAGTTTCACCACTTAGCCGAAAGACAATTTGGGTGTAAATTCAAATGTCTTCAATCTGATCATGGCGGAGAATACAAAGCTCTCCTCCCTTATCTCATTGATCAAGGTATACAAATCAGGAATTCTTGTGCATATATTCACCAACAAAATGGCAAAAGTGAGAGAAAGCATAGGCACGTAGTTGAGACAAGTTTAACTCTTTTAGCACATGCATCCATGCCTCTTCATTACTGGTGGTTAGCTTTTGAAACTGTTGTTTTCCTTATAAATAGAATGCCATATGTTACTCTCAATTTTGTTACACCTTATCAAATGTTGTTTCATCATCCTCATGTTGATGATACTCTTAAAGTCTTTGGCTGCTCCTGCTTTCCATATCTAAGAGTTTAACACAAAAACAAGTTCAATTTTCATTCTACAAAGTGTGTCTTCGTAGGGTACAATTTGCTCCATAAAGGTTACAAGTGTCTTAAACCAGATGGTACCATTGTTATTACACCAACTGTTCAGTTTAATGAGAGTGAGTTTCCTTTTAGTACCCATGAGTTTACTGATAACCAAGTATCTAGTATCTCAATCCACTTCAAATACCATGACCTCTTTTCCTTTTGTTGTCTACCCTTACCCCAAATGTACAGCTTCCTCTGTCCCTCCTGCAGTGCCCAAGGCCACATGTTGTCCTGATATCTCAACAGTTGGTAAGATCACTACTTCTACTCCATTATCTTCTCCACAATTATTTCCTAATGATTCATCACCATCACTAAAAGAACACATAGTAACTAAACACATATTAGAATCCCCTACTACTGTTGACACACTCCCTAGTCCATTACACACCTAATCTTCTCCTAACTCAATATCATCATCTGTTACTATCCATCCTGTCTCATTAAAAAACAACCCTCATCCCTTACCTGCTATTTACTCTTTGCCTTGCATTACCTCTCGAGACACTTTACCTCTTGTCATCTTGAGGTTGATCTTACCTCATCAGAGTTTCCTAGTGATTCACACATCTTCAAGCCCCCTGCTCAAAATACTCATCCTATGCTAACTAGAGCAAAATCAGCTGCTGTTAGTTCTAGTCATAGTCACAAAGCAGTCCTTGCAACCACCTGCCTATCTGCTACTCTAGAGCCTAGTTTAGTACTAGAAGCTCTTGCTAGTAATGAATGGAAGGCTGCCATACAGTGTAAGTATGATGCTTAAATCCAAAATCAGACCTGGAGTCTTGTTCCTCCTACTGCTGATATGAATATAGTAGGGAATAAGTGGGTTTTTTGTACCAAATTTAATGCTGATGGATCCTTGCAAAAGTATAAGGCCCGGTTGGTAGCAAAAGGGTTTCAACAAACTCTTGGTTTAGATTACTTTGAAACCTTTAGTCCCGTGATCAAACCTTCCACCATTAGGATTATTCTTACTCTTGCCGTTACAAATGACTAGGACATCCAACAAATTGATGTCAACAATGCCTTCCTAAATGGTGTTCTAAATGAAATTGTTTACATGAAACAACCTCTTGGTTTTGAAGATAAGTCTCAGCCTTCCTTTGTTTGCAAGCTTCATAAAGCTCTCTATGGCCTTAAGTAAGCCCCAAGAGCCTGGTTTGACAAACTGAAACATGCTCTTCAGCTCAAAGGCTTTCATAATGCTGTTTCAGATTCCAGCTTGTTTGTGCTTAAACAATCCTTTGGTATTATCTATGTTCTTGTTTATATGGATGACATTCTAATAACGGGTTCAGATTCTTCATACATTACTACTCTAGTGCAGAATCTAAATTCTGATTTTGCATTAAAGACTCTTGGCTCTTTAAAGTATTTCCTTGGATTGGAGGCAAGTAGAACTTCCTCGGGCATCCACTTAAAGCAAACTAAATATGCTGCTGATCTTCTCACTAAGACCAGAATGTTGGAGTCCAATAGTTGTCCCACACCAATGGCTAGAGGTGTCAAGTTATTTCCCAGTGATAGCTCACTCTTTGATAACCCAAGTTTGTATAGAAGTACCATAGGAGCTCTTCAGAATTTAACTTTAACTAGACCTGATATTAGCTTCACTGTAAACAGGCTAAGTCAGTTTCTTCAAGCTCCAACTGAACATCAATGGCAAGCCTGCAAAAGAGTACTTCGATATGTCAAAGGTACACTGAATTATGGGTTAAAATTCAGACTAGCCTGCTCATTATCTGTGGAATGCTATGCTGATGCAGATTGGCTGGTAGTGTGGAAGATAGACGTTCCACCAGTGGTTACTGCATTTATTTAGGACCTAATCTCATCCAATGGAGTTCCCGAAAGCAAAAGGTGGTAGCCCTCTCATCCACTGAGGCAGAATATAGAGCTTTAGCTCAAACTGCTACAGAAGTGGCCTAGCTTAATAGCATGTTCTCTGAGTAAGAATTACCCATCCATCATTTACCCATTATTTGGTGTGACAATTTTAGTGCAGGAGCTTTAGCTGCAAATCCTATTTTCCATGCTAGAACCAAACATATTGAAATAGATGCCCATTATATTAGAGAGCAGGTGTTAGCCAAGAAAATTGCTATTCAATATGTCCTTACTAAACTGCAGATTGCAGATCTCCTCACCAAAGCATTGCCTGCAGTCCAGTTTGCAACTCTAAGGGCTAAACTAAATGTTCAAATTGATGATGTTCATGAGCAAGATTATGTCTTAGTTACTTCTTCTTCATCTCATCAGTTCTAATGATTTCTGTGTTGTTTTTTGGACTTACTGCAGCTCTGAAGTTTCTGTGTTGTGTTCTGGACTTACTAAAGTTCTAAAATTTCTTTGTGTTTTGGACTTATTGAAGCTCTGAAGTTTTTGTGTTGTGTTCTGGAATTATTTGTTTTTTTGTTCTAAAGAAGTTTGCTGGGAAATTCTTGTTCTGAAGCTTACTGCAGATGTGCTGTATTCTGTCCAATTGATAGTTACTGAAGATGTGTGATATTCTGTCAAACTGATGAAGATGTGTTGTATTCTGTCAAGTTGATAGTTGGTGTTGACTAGTGTGTTCTGTCAAACTGATGGTTTCTGGAGGTTGATTATGTTCTGATGGTTTCTGGAGGTTGATTATATTCTGATGATTTCTGGAGATTGATTATGTTCTTGAATGATTGTGACTGTTCTTATTGTTTTTTGGAGGTTGATTATGTTCTGATCGTTTCTGGAGGTTGATTATGTTCTTGAATGATTGTGGCTGTTCTTATTGTTTTCTGGAGGTTGATTATGTTCTGATGGTTTTTGGAGGTTGATTATGTTCTTGAATGATTGTGGCTGTTCTTGAGCTCTGAAAATTCTGTAGAAAATTGTGCAGAAAATTGCGTTATGTGAATTGTGCAGTATGCATTTGCAAGAAGTTATGCATTATGCAGGAAATTATGCAATTTGCATTTGTAGGAAATTGTGCTCTGTGAATTGTGTAGTATGCATTTGCAGGAAGTTATGCAGTATGTAGGAAATTATGCAGTTTTCATTTGCAGGAAATTGTGCTCTGTGAATTGGGCAGTATGAATTTGCAGAAAGTTCTGCAGTATGCAGGAAATTATGCAGTATGCATTACTTAGCAGGAAAAGTTATTGTTGTGTGCTAGTTTGACTTTGGAAATGGTGCTCTGAGAATTATACAGTATGCACTACTTAGTCTTTCATTTGGATTTGACACAGGCAGTTTTTCCTTTGGCAAAAAATTGGCAGGAAATTAGCATAAGCTACATGGCCTTGTTTGAGAGAGCATGTTAGTCATAGGGTAATTGAAAGAAGGATTAGTTCATACGGTTCTGTTTGAGAGGGAATGTTAGTCATAAAGCATAAACGATGTCGCTTCAAGCTTGTGCTAAAGTTTTTAATATGTGCCAAAGCACTGTCATTTTCTGTAAAGAGTAAAGTTGTACAAAAGGGAAGCATTATCCCTAACAGTTTCAGTTGTTCAGTTAAGAAGAAAAATCCCTTTTTGCGTCTCTCAATTCCTTTCTCAGATCTATTTCTTTTTCGCACATTTCTCTCAAAATCCACACAACGCTCTAGCTAAATTGTTAAATTAATAGTACATGATTTTGCGATCTTCATAATCAATTAAAAAAACTATTAATTATTTGCAATTATCATTTAAATTATGGTAGAGCCTAGAGCATATAAATATTATGCCTTCGTTGTTTCAGTGCAAAAAAAAGATCTCTCTAGAGGTTCTAAGCAAGTATGGTCAATGCTTAGGGATGGGCATAATACCCGTCCCTACCCACCTTGAATGGGGCGGTTTCGGCCCGGGCCGAAAATCGATCCTCAAATTCGGGGACGGGCCGTGCATGGGATTACTCTTGCCCCCCTCCCCCCCTTCCTGGAATTTTCGACCCGCACTTATAATAATATATATATATATAATATAATATATAGAAGAAAGGAGAGAGAGAGAGAGAGAGAGAGAGAGGTTTAATTTTAACTATTTAATCCTATATTAATTTTAATAGTTAAAAAATCAATCACTTAAACAATAAATTATACAATAAAAAATTATAATTGTGTGAGTATTTTATGAAACCATATACAAATAGGTAATAAATAAAACTAGATTAAATATAATAAATCATTATAAATATATTGTATATGTATAATGCATGGTTTGATATGCATAATATATATGTTATTTATGTATAATGTATTATTTGATATTTTGATTGATTAATAAATCAATAAATCATTATAAATTTTTGTTTGTTCCTCGTTGATTCATTATTTCAATTCCATTACCTAATTGCCCTTGTTATATTATGGTAGCTGTTTATTTATTATATATATATAATGTATCATATGTAATATATTATGTATAATGTTACGTATTTTAGAATATTAATGAGACATTATAGTATATGGTATAATTTATTTAGAATTTATTATAATATATTATATATTATACATTATATTAATATGCTATAAAACAAAAATTATATATTATACATAATATGTTATTATCATAATCATAAGATCATATATTCATATGTTAATACTTGATACTTAACACAATAATACATAATATTATATCATTAATATATAATATATTTACATATATGTATAATATATCATAATTATAATTTTGATATTTTGATTCATTATAATAAATCATTATAATTTTTTTAATAATTAAAAATTATAAAAAAATTGTAATGGAAAACCCCCAAACGAGGATTCCCCGAATTCCTCGTTTGTGGATCAGGCCTGATTTGGGGATTCCTTGAATTCTCCGTTCGGGCTACAGGCCGGGACTAAGGAATCCCTTTGGGCTTTTGGGTCGGGGCCAGAGAGAGGGGTCCCCAACCTTGAACCGCCCCGGCCCTTGCCCATCCCTATTAATGCTCTACTCTAAATCAAGGCAAAGTAAAAACTCAAAATCACTTGGAAATACTGCGCATATACAGAACCCAAGTCGAGTACATTCAATCCAGAATCTTTAAGCCAAAAAACCCAGGTACTAATGTTGACCATATAAGGCAAACACAGGCCATCACAATCGATACTCAGCCAATTTAATTTGAAGGGATTTCCAACCAGTTCTATATAACTATACCTGGGGACGCCAAATCAAGATGTTATTCTCCTTTTGGACACAGGTAGCCCCATCACTTGGACGCACTGCAAGCCATGTCTAAATTGCTTTGAACAAAACAGCTCGTTATTTGATCCGTCCTAGTCCTTGTCAACGTATTCTGTCGTTACATGCTGTTACTATTGGAGTCTCAAATCCCACGTCGACTAGATATGCTCAAGCTTACTAGTTTATAAGAGGGGATAATCCTCCAATTTAACAAGACCTTATTGGGTGATGAGTCAGACCCACATTAAATTCTACAACTTACGGAGTACCCAAAAAAAAAAAAAACAAAAAAAAAAAAAAAAAAAAAAAAAAACCCTAATCAATGCAATTTTACAATTTAATGGTTTATTTGGTTGTAATTTCTTCTTGAATTTATGCATTTCTCCAATAAGTGCACTGGCCATGCTAAATACGGTGGCCGTAGTTCCAATGATGTTTCCAATGATGTTTTATCAACAGAAGCTAACCATAATGCATGGCTCAGGGACATTCGTTAAATACCCTTAACATTTTTCGGATGTGGCAATAACAATTCTGCTGACATTGATGGAGTAACTGGGTTAATGTGTCTCGACCGAGACCAGTTATCTTTTATATCACAAACTTCTTTAAAATACTTGTCTTTCTGTTATCCTTCATCTTATGGCTTTACTGGATATATAACCTTTGGAAAAACCAGTAACGATATCAAAAACAAGTTCGTCAAATTCACTCCCATACCGATTAGTGGATGAGTAAATTAAACAAAGAAAGTAAGTTGAAATCTTATGAAAGTTCAAATTTATAGTTTGTTTCTCAAATTACTGCACACTTCGTTATTAATGTGAAACATTAATATTCATATATAGATATATATGGTTCTTCGTTCAATTATTATTAGTTAATTCCATCAAGTTTTTTTGTTGAAAGAGGAGCTTTTAGGCTTTTAGGTCCAAGGCTAATTAGAGGAATTCAGAAAAGAAGTGTTTTGGAATAGAGGATTACTATTGTTTTTAAAATTGGGCTTGTAGAAATTGGCTAGGGGTTACTCCTTTTCTAGTGCTCAAAGGAGTTTTTGACACTCAACTCCCAACTACCTCATACCCTAATAAATATCATCTACTATATTCCATATTTAATAACTATCTATTCAACTTCCTAATAAATGAGATATTTTTACTAGATTTTTCTAGTTACAAGGCCTATTTTTTGGACTAAATACATAACTCAAATATGAGTTTTACATTGAGCTTAAGAGAAAATATTAATGTAACAATCTATATGGGTTTAACTAATGGGCCCAAATCAAGTTTAATATTCAAACAGTTTATGCCGTGTTCAATGAGAATGAGAAGTCGATAGATTTTGAAATGGTTTGGTGGCCGTCAAGTTTCCGAAGAAGAAAATAAAGCTTAACTAGAATAAAATCACTTCTGAATGCCTATCCCTATCTTGTCCTCAATGGCTCAATGGATTTCAGATACCCGTGCACTTAATGCGCCCAAGTGTTACATCCTCTTCTATGCTCAAGGCTCCAGCTGCAGCTTATATAAAGCTAGCCAAGATTGTAGAGCTTGAACGTTCGAGTGAACTGCGAGAGTAGTTGAGGTTCTTCCCATGGCCACTTGCATTTCCTTCTTCTACCTGAGGTTTCTCCTCCAAGTACCGTTTCTTTTTTTGTGCCTTCTCTGTTCTGTAAAGGACAGTTATGCTGAACAAGATAAAGAAGCAGAAGGCCAACTTTCTCATAGCCACATTGTTAAAGTCAGTTCTCTATTACCCCCAACTGTTTGCAACCATACTTCCATCAAAGGTTGTATCAATATTAATTGACACCCTCTTTTTCCCCTCTTCATAATTAATCGAAAAAGGCTATTAATTTGTTGTCGTTTATTATTTCTATTACGGTAGAGCATACAAATATTATCAAGCGCCTGAGAGAATATTATGTCTTCGTTGTTTCAGGTCAAAACAAAGAATCTCTAGAGGTTTTAAGCAAGTATGGTCCATGCTCTACACTAAATCAAGGCAAAATAATTACTCCAAATTACTTGGAAATTTTGCGCAAAGACCGAGCTCGAGCCATTTACATTCAATCCAGAATCTTCAAGCCAAAAAATTTGAGTAGTGATGATGACCATTTAAAAGAAGCACCGGCCATTACAGTCAGTACCAAGCCTATTCTATTATATGAGGCAACGTTCGAGTTCTATATCACCGTATCCCTGGGAACACCGAGACAAGATGTTACTCTCCTTTTGGACACTGGCAGCGATCTCACTTGGACGCAGTGCAAGCCATGCCTTAAATGCTTTGAACAAAACACCCCGTTATTTGATCCATCCAAATCCTCTACGTATTCTGTCGTTCCATGCGAATCGTCGGCCTGTTTATCAGGTACAATTACAAATCTACAAGAATAATTAATCAATACAAATTTACGATTTAATTTTTTTTTTTTTTTTAAATTTCTAATGTATCTTTTTCATGAATTTAAAGATAGATGCTCTCGTGCACCTGTCCTTTTGGAAAGATAATTGCTGATTGCTTTACATGCAGATTTCAAAGGAAGGTGCATTTCCAATAAGTGCATCTACAGAATTGAATACGTTAGCGGTAATTCCAGTGGTAATGTATTGACAGATAGGCTAACCATTACACATGGCTCTGGCACATTTGTCAAATACCCTTACATTTTCGGATGTGGCACTAACAATTCTGCAGACGAGATTGATGGGGTTACTGGATTAATGGGTCTTAATCGAAATCCGTCATCTTTTATATCTCAAACTTCCCAAGAATACTTCTCTTATTGTTTTCCTTCATCTTATGGCTCAACTGGATATATAACCTTCGGCAAAACGGATGACTATATCAAAAACAAGTTCATCAAATTCACTCCATTATCCACTACATCCAAACAATCGCCGTTTTACGATATTATTGTGACCGGAATTACTGTCGCCGGAAAAAAACTACCCGTAGCGAGTTCAGAGTATTCTAAATCAGGTGCATTTATTGATTCGGGTTCAACCTTCACGACCCTTCCAACATCCATTTACGTGGCTCTGAGATCAGCTTTCCGTAAGCAAATGTCAAAATATAAGATGATAAAACCAGTGAAGAGTGAAGATATTGATACTTGTTATGATTTTAGCAGTTACGATACAGTTGTAATACCAAAGATTTCTATCTTCTTCAAAGGCGAGGTTGAATTGGATCTGGATGTGAAGGGAATTATGATCGTATTTAAAAATGATTTAAGTCAGGTGTGTTTAGCTTTTCAGCCGAATACTGATGACCCTTATATTATCTTGGGGAACAATCAGTTGAGGGCAATAGAGGTGCACCATGATGTTGCTGGAGGGAGACTTGGGTTTGGTCCCGGTGGTTGCAGCTGAGCTCAACCAACAAGGAAAAGAATCCTCCGAAATTTAGCACTTGGAAACAAACAGAATTATTGTGCTTTATGTTGGAAATATTTAATGTATTCCTAATTATATGCTTGTATTTTCAAGTTTTACTAATTACAAAATATGTTTTCACAAACGTGACCTTGTTATAATTTTAAGCTGATAATTCAAATACATTCATGCCAATGTATGTTCATGCACGTGTACTGTAGAATATATGTACATAAATGGGATCGATGTTCCAATTCCTTGTACATACATGATTACCTACCAATATTCTAATGTTGTATATGCGTATATCTAAAAAGTTTTCACTAACGCCATACAAAAACTTGTCTTTCATCTCTTCCAGTCAATTTCTTTTTCCAGTACTTTAAAGACTGAGTAAACAAGTTTATGACTGTAGTTTATTTTTGACTTAAGTAAACAAGTAACTGTAATCGAAAATTTTTTAGTTAGGACCGTCGTGATATAATTAAGATCATACTTCAATTTCATTAGTATCAAAATATAGATTAAATCAGTTATTAGAATCTATTTTAAAACTTGTCTTTTATCTCTTCCAATCAATTTCTTTTTCCAATACTTTAAAGACTAATTGGGTCCGGCATTGTTGTCAACGTTAATGTGCTATGACTGCAGTTTATTTTTTACTTAAGTAAATGATAAGAGCTTGAATGTTCATATTTTGTTAGTGATTTAATTGGTTTGTTTATGGAAAAATGTGCTTAAAGTGTGGAATTTGGATTATTTCTTTCATAAATATCATTTATGGGATCACGGATGCATTTTGAGTGTTTTCAGACTCAAACAGGTTTTTGAATGGAAAAGAACGATGTTGATAGGATGTACAACGCATAGGAACAAACGGCACAAGAATCAGGGTTGAAATGAAGAAGTTGCGGCACTTTGAAGATGTTACGGAAAATCTGGAAATCTTTCATCATGAGTATATCTCGATGTTTTTGTCATAACTTGAGCTGTAGAAATCTGAATTCGACGATTCTAGTGGCGTTGGAAAGCTTATTCAGAGAGCTACAATATTTGTTTTGATGACTTATTCAAATTCTGAAGATTACGGATGCTTTGGACATAAAGAATGACCACCGCGGCGACCATTCTTACCGCCGCGGCGATGGGTCACGGGTTTGTGTTAATTCACTACCTTAATCCGAATCTGAATGGGTTAAGTTTCTAATCTTGTTCCTAAGCACGACCAAGAACCCCAGGGATATAAAAGAGCGTTTTTAAGAAATTAAAGGGGGACTTTTGGAAGGAGAAGAGGACGGCTACCAAGTTGGAGATCGGGATCCTGAAAGCTCTCGTTCACCGATTAGAGAAGTTTATCTTTTTCTTGAATTGATGTCATTGATTAGAATGATGGATTTTGTTATTTTCATTATGAACTAACTTTCTTTTCTAGGGCTAAAGATGCAGCCCAATTTATGAACATGTGTTGACATTATTATTTTGATTCTATATTGAGCATGATTTCTAAGTTTTATTATCGTGTGTAATGCTTTCAATTTTCAGGGCCCGAGAGTTGAATGATATCATGGATTAGGAGATGAAACCTGATTTCTCTTAGGTAATAAAACCATAGATTGAGCGAACGCTAGAGATAGGTTACCGCGATCTGTGAGGCTCCGGTAAATTCCATAGAGCTTAATGATCACTTAGCTCCTAAATCCGACTTAGAGATATCTTAGGTTGTTGTTTAAGGGTTAATTTGCTAATTGCTCGAGAGAGAGTTAGTGGAAGACTAGGGGATTTGGCCTTTAGAATAAACTTAATTAGGTTAGTAATAATTGTCAATGCATGGAATTAAATTGGTGTTAAATCTATGCCCTAGGTTTAGTCATATTGGTCATTACTTCAAAGTGTTTATAAATTCTGCCTTTACTTAGTACTTAGCTTTTAGTTTATTTACTTTTTCATTAAATTCATTCTTAAACTTTAGTTTAATCAAATAGCAATAGAATATAATAGTTTGGTACTTGGTAGGTAGTTCCCTTGGGACTCGACACTCGTTTATTCGAGTTTTACTACTTGCACGATTTCGTACACTTGCGAATAGCTTGTCAGTAAATAAGTAATTGTAATCGAAAATTCTTTAGTTAGGACTATCCTGATATAATTAAGATCAAACTTGAATATCGTCAGATCCACTTATTGGATTGAAATAATATTTTACATATAAAGATTTAACAGTAAATGTATATAATCTTAATATAATTATATTGGAACAATTCTGACCAGAGAATTATTGTAACTATAATTATGTTAGAATTTTGTGTTGTATGTGTTAAACCACTTATTGATTATCATTAGTTTGTTTGAAGAAGTATATAAGTTATTTGTTATCTTTATCTTGTAAAAGAGGTGAGAAAGTCGAAGTGAAACAAATTCAAGAAAAAAAGTTTCAGTAAACAAAGTGAATTAAAATTCTGCAAAGTCCTTACTTTTGTTCCTCTTTTTATTCTATTTTTGCGCAGTAACTTTCCAGTTTATTTTAATTCAACACTTTCGCACTCATTTCTTGATACAGTTTGTGTCCGTAACAGAACTCAAAGCCGACAATTATCGTTTCCTGGGGCATTTTGTGTGTGTAACAAATTAAATAAAACTGAAATTTCAGCCAACAATTATCATAAACAGCAATTGGGAGGACCTAAAACTAAAAGAAATGAAATCAGGGATTAGGAGGGACAAATATGAAGTCAAGGCCAAATAAACTTCACGCCTTGTGAAAACATATGATGGGTTTCGCCACCTCGCAAAAGTGATTGAAATTTGATCAGTAGCCGTCATTTTCCCAGAATTTTTATTTCTCCACCCCCATCATGAATTTGACAATATTCTCACCATTATTCTTATAGAATAAAAAATAAAAATACTTAATAAAAAGATCGATCAGTGACACAGGTCATGATCATAATTCCATATCCTGAGGTGAGATGACATTATAGGGCTATTCTAGCTTATTAATTTGGATATATTCATTATCTTTCTTTCTTCAGGTTGGACAAATTTTGCGTGCTCGTTACGAAGTATGATAAAACATGTATGAAGAGAAAATATCTGATCCCCTAACTTGAAACTTTTGGTTCCACTACTAAAATTATTAGTTAGGGTTTCCATGCTCTCCTTCGCTATCGTCTCATCAACTTTTTCTTGTAGTGGTTGTTAAATAATGGTGGGAAATAAATTTATCCAAACACTAAATTAAAAAATTATAAGCTGAGCCAAGAATATAATAGGCCTTTAAATTCAAAATACAATCCTGTCAATAATATTCCGCAATTAATGTCTTAGTGCCTAATCTTTAGCATCACTAACTCATCAATTTGTCAATGTTTGTATTATATCGTCATAGATGTTGTTCACTTTCATCAATTAGAAAGCCTTACAATAAACAGGGTATCCGTAGACTTTTGAGTAATATCAAAGGTTCACGTATTAAGTGAATGAACAATTAAAGGTGAATTTTTTTTTTTTTTTTTTTTTTTTAAAGTGATCATATGAAATCACATATGTTCATAGAGTCATTAGATAAGATCTAAAATTTTTATGGTATGAAGGGAAAGAGACCAACTTGGTCTTCCGTTTATCAAGTTAATTTCTCTTTCCATGTGTTTCGCATTTATCCTTGATATAAAGAAGTGGAAAAACCATATGCTTACCAAAGATTTAATTTAATCATGATTCTCTCCGCCACTAAGGAAAATATTTTGGGTGGTGCATCAATTTATCTGAATTTTTTTGCAAATTAAAGTGGAAATGCCACTCATGCATGCTCTCTCTCTCTCTCTCTCTCTCTCTCTCTCTCTCTTATATTATATTGTTCCAAACTTAAGGAGCACACTTCGTAGTTTTGGAATATATTGTTCTCTCTCTATTTGCTGGAACCAATTTAATTCAGATACTCTAGTCTAGTGTGTGTATCAAACGAAAAGTAGTAGATTTTATTCAAATATTATTCGTTCATAATAATAATTAAAATACCCAAGATTTTTCTTTCATTAATTATAGGACAATGCATTATTATTATTATTATTCTTGAGGTGACATGACATCATGAATACTCTTTCTTCTAAGTGGTTTCAAAATTTAGGAGACAATTTAGATTCGTTCTCTTTCCTATTGGGCACTGATATACCGTAAATACTCACACTATGGAAATGTGTATGAAATAAAAGTGCAGTGGATTGAAAACTTTAGGTTCACTGATATTAACCCCATCGGCTTACTTTTATGTGAGCTCATACTTCTAGTCGAACTCTATTAGTAAAGTAAACAATATATTTTTGTCTGTTGCACTAAGATGTTGCCTCTTATCTTATGGTCCCTCCCGGAGGTTGCAGCTAATAACAAGGAAATTAAGCTTAATGTTTCCAATTTGGCTTTTGAAATTAATAGGCATGCATGCTGTAGTGACTAATTAGGGCTTTCAGCTATACTGATCAAATCAATCAATGAGCTAACACAATCTTATCAATCAGCAAGCAATCAATTAAGAGATTAAGAAAAGTATGAAATAACAGAAAATGAAATTGACACAGGGGATTTATAGTGGTTCAGCTAAGGTAGCCTACATCCACTCTTCAAGGCACACTATAGGGTATTTTATTACTCAAGGAAACCAAGATTACAGGGAGTATACAACCAGGAAAAACAAGAAAGAACACAACCAAAATATCCCTCTGAAAACTGTGCTTTCTTCAGCACAATAGATCTGATTTTATACAGATTAGGACTCCATTGATCATCCTCCAGCTATCCAGTATGATCAGCAGTTTGTTAGAGAAGAGAAGCTGTAGAATCTTCTGTCGCTAGGGCTGAGAAGGAACTAGAGAGAGCGTGAGGTGAGCTGTGCATTCTGTTGAAACAAAATGGAATTCGAGTGGCAGATAAGGCACTTAAGTCTGATAGCTGAAACGCTGCCATATTGGTTTAATGTTGAAGTTGATTTCTTTGACTAATGCTGACTCCACCGTGGCATACACAAGCCACATCATCATCACAATTCTCCACATTGGCTAGTGAATTGACAACCCAAGTGGCTTTGGCAAAGCTAAATTATGCTTGAACATGTAATAGGCTCATACAGAACCTATGTTTATCTGCAGTGACTAGTTTGGTGAGCATGTCTGCAGGGTTGTGAGTGCCTATTATCTTCTCAACCTTGACTTCTCCTTTTTCAATCAATTCTCTGATGAAATGCATTCTAACATCTATGTGTTTCGTCCTCTCGTGGAAGACTTGGTTCTTGGACAGATATATTGCACTCTGATTGTCACTTTTGATCTCCACAATTTTTTGTTCCAGCTCCAGTTCATTCACAAAACCCTTGAGCCATACTGCTTTTTTTGATGCTTCTATCAAAGCTACATATTCAGATTCTGTTGATGAGAGAGTAACCATATGCTGAAGCTTTGATTTCCAGCTAATCATATTTCCCTACAGTGTAAAAACAAATCCTGAAGTGGACTTTCTCTTATCAAAGTCCCCTGCATAATCAACATCAACATAACCTCTAATGCAATATTTTTCTTCCTTGTTCTTACTAAAAACTATGCCCACAAATTTTGATCCTTGTAAGTATCTCAGAATCCATTTAAGTGCAGACCAATGGAGTCTTCCTGGATTGCTCATGAATCTACTTACTAAACTCATAGAGTATGCCAGATCTGGCCTGGTACAAACCATTAGGTACATTAGGCTGCCCAGGGCATTTGCATATGGAATGGTGGACATTTCCTTTTGCTCTTCTTCTGTTTTCGGGCACTGATCATGAGAAAGCTTTATGTGCTGCCCTAGGGGAGTTTGGACAGCCTTAGCATTCTGCATATTGAATTTCTACAGAATTTTTTCTGCATATTCTTCTTGAACTAGCTTTAACCTTCCTTGCATTCTGTCTCTTATAATGGTAATACCAATAATCTTTTGAGCCTGACCCAGCTCCTTCATTTCAAACTTGGTATTGAGAATTTTCTTCAATCGAATAATCTCAGTTTTGTCATGGCAAGCAACCAACATGTCATCCACATAAAGCAACAAGTAAGTATAAGTCAAATTAGAATTTCTTTTAAAATAAAAACAGCTATCAAATTGACATCTATTAAAGCCAATTTCAATCATAAAAGAATCAAATTTCTTATACCACTGTCGTGGTGATTGTTTTAGGCCATAAAGTGATTTTCTTAGAAGACAAACTTTACCTGTTGGTCCTGAATATCCCTCTGGCTGTTCCATCAGAATATTCTCTTCCAAGTCACCATGTAAAAAAGCTGGTTTTACATCCAGTTGCTCCAGTTCCAGATTGAACTGTACAACCAAAGAAATCAGAATTCTGATTGATTTATGCTTTACAACTGGGGAGAATATTTCATTGTAGTCTATGCCTTCCACTTGAGTAAATCCCTTTGCAACCAGTCTAGCCTTATACCTAGGTGAATCTTTTGAGGTTAGACCTAGTTTCCTTTTGAAAATCCACTTGCACTTAACCACCCTGCAGTTTTCTGGTTTATCAACTAGGGTCCAGGTATTGTTTTTCATTAAGGAACTGAATTCATCCTCGATTGCCCTTTTCCACTCAGTTTTATCAGGTCCTAGTATAGCTTCCTGAAATGTTTTAGGCTCATCATTCAACTCTTTTTCTACCTTAAGTGCATAAGCTACCAGATCTGCATATCCTAGTCTGTTGGGAGGTTTAGTGACTCTCCATGTCCTATCCCTAGCTAGTTGATAGTTTGTCAAGTCTAGTTCCTCTTCTCTTTGTTCATCCAACTCATCCGTATTAGGATTTTTAGGATTCTCCTCTGTCTCATCAGCTCCACCTTGATGAATAGTAACTACATCATGAATTTCCAGTTCTAAAAGATTTGATCCTGAGTCACTATCAACAGATTTTCCAGGTTCACATTCTAGTCCAAGAAGGACTTCTTCCCTAAAAACCACATCCCTACTGATTATACACTTCTTGGTTTCTAGATTCCAGAACTTATAGTCTTTTACTCCCTCTGGATATCCAAGAAACATGCACTTTACAGCTCTAGGTTTCAGTTTATCATCCTTTACCTGAACATAAGATAGACACCCGAAAACTCTTAAGTTGTCCAACTTTATAGGGTGTCCAGTCCATTTTTCTAAGGGCACCTTGAAACCTATGGCAGATGAAGGGGTTCTATTGATCAAATACACCACAGTATGTGCAGCTTCTACCCAGAATTTTACAAGTAGCTTAGAGTTTGACAGGATGCTCCTAACTTTGTCTAGGATGGTCATATTCATTCTTTCACAGAGGCCATTCTGTTGTGGGGTATTTCTAACAGTTTTGTGCCTAACAATTCCATGGTTTTTACAGAAACTATTGAATTCATCATTCACAAACTTAAGACCATTCGTCCTAAGCCTTCTAAGTTTCTTCCCAGATTGAGTTTCAACCATTATTTTCCATTCCTTAAACCTAAGAAATGCCTCATCCTTAGTCTTCAGAAAATAAATCCAGACATGCCTAGAATAATCATCCACAAAGCTAATGAAATACCTACAGCCCCCTAGTGAGTAGTGTCTAGCTGGTCCCCATACATTTGAGTGAACATACTCAAGTGGTGAGCTTGAGTAATGCTTACCAGATCCAAATTTTACCCTGCACATTTTGCCAAAAATACAGTGTTCACATAAGGTTAAGTTTCCAATTTGATCCCCTCCTAACAGATTCTGTTTACTCAAATCAACTAACCTTCTTTCACTAACATGTGCCAACCTCTGATGCCGCAGTGAGGTTTTATCCTGTGTTACTGGAGACCCTACAGTAGCTATGCCATAATATGTCCTACCCTTTAACACATAGAAACCATTTTTCTTTTCACCTTTCATCACTATTAATGACCATTTCATTACACTAAGACTTCCACTTGAAGCTTTGTAACTTAGTCCTATTGAGTCTAGGGTACCTAGTGATATTAGATTCCTCTTGAGGTCAGGGATGTATTTTACATCGGTGAGATTTTGGTTAGGCCATTGTGCAGGCTCAGCTTAACTGTACCTATGCCCTTAATGCCACATACTACATTATTTCCCATCACAACCTTTCCACCATCTATAATTTGAAAAGAGCTAAACCACTCCCTATTGGGTGTCATGTGGTAGGTACATCCTGTGTCTAAGATCCATTCTTCACTGTTTCTACCTTCAGAGATGACTAATACTTCTGAACTTTCATAACCTTCAGACACAACACTAGCACTGCCCTCTTCTTCCTCCTTTCCATGCTTTTTCTTATTTTTCCTCTCAGGACAATCCCTCCTAAGATGCCCTTCTTTGTGACAGAAAAAGCAGTTCCACTTCCCAGTTTTGGACTTAGATTTATTCCTATTTTGTCCTCCCTTTTTCCAGTTTCTCTTTTCTGATCTACCCCTTACCATGAGACCTTCCTCATCACTACCTAATGTAATTCTGTTTTCTCTATCCTTAGTTGTGATTGCTTCTAAAACCTCTTCTAATTTAAGTGTCTGCCTACCATATTTTAATGTTTCTACAAAATTGGAGTAAGGTTTAGGTAGAGAATTTGGAAGAATTACAACCTGATCTTCATTACCAACCTCTACTGATATGCTTTCTAAATCCTGTATAAGTTTCAGAAAATCATCCTTATTATCTTTTAAAGATTTCTGCTCATCCATTTTAAACCCAAACAATCTTTGTTTTAAATACAATCTATTAGGAACAGCTTTAGATTGATACAGAGAATCTAACCTGCTCCAGATCTCAGTAGCAGTTTTCTCCTTCTTCACTTCTCGCAGGACTTTGTCACCCAGTCCTAGGATCAAGGAGCTCTTTGCTTTGTTGAGCACATCTTGCTTCTCTGCTTCAGTCATGGTGTCAGACATCTCAGATTCCCCTTTCAGAGCTAATGTCAATCCCTCTTTAATTAGCACAGCTTCTATTTTCATCTTCCAGAGTCCAAAATCATTGTCCCCTGTAAACTTTTTGAGTTCAAATTTAGTGGACATGTTTTTGGAATAAGATTTTCAACGACAGAAAATGAATTTCAAATAACCCTAATTCAGATTCGAACTAGGCTCTGATACCAATTTGTAGTGTCTAATTAGGGCTTTCAGCTATACTGGTCAAATCAATCAATGAGCTAACACAATCTTATCAATCAACAAGCAGTCAATTAAGAGATTAAGAAAAGCATAAAATAATAGAAAATGAAATTGACAAAGGGGATTTATAGTGGTTCGGCTAAGGTAGCGTACATCCACTCTTTAAGGCACACTATAGGGTATTTTATTACTCAAGGAAACCAAGATTACAGAGAGTATACAACCAAGAAAAACAAGAAAGAACACAGCCGAAATATCCCTTTAAAAACTCCGCTTTCTTCAGCATAATAGATTTGATTTTATACAGATTAGAACTCCATTGATCATCCTCCAGCTGTCCAGTATAATCAGCAGTTTGTTAGAGAAGAGAAGCTGTAGAATCTTCTGTCGCTAGGGCTGAGAAGGAACCAGAGAGAGCGTGAGGTGAGCTATGCATTCTATTGAAACAGAATGGAATTCGGGTGCCAGATAAGGCGCTTAAGTCTGATAGCTGAAATGCTGTTGTATTGGTTTAATGTTGAAGCTGATTTCTTTGACTGATGCTGACTCCACTCTGGCATACACAAGCCACATCATCATCACACATGTAGCTGAAGTTCGTTTCATGTCAATTAGATTTTTTGTTTAGCATTATTGTCTTCCATAGTTTTGTTGATGCGTGATTTTGACACCAATTAAATGCACGTGTGAAATGCTGAGCTGACTTAGAAAACACATGTGAATGGGGGTATGAGAATGTATAAGAGATGGAGAACAATGTTTAAAGTGGTTTGGATGCTTAAACAAGCGACTCCTACATCCACTGATATTGTATTAATGTACTGAGATCAAGTCGCGTTCAGCGAGCTGATTTACAAGTGATTACAAAGAGAAAATAAGTATGCTATTCTAGAGAGAATTTTGCTAATCCCACAAACGGGAAAGGAGCCCTCTATTTATAGTGGGATAGATTGAGGTAATGATTACTAAATCAGGAAGTGGGTTAGATTGTCATCCAAATCCTTCCTTGCGCCCAGTTATTCACCTGTCCGAGTGATTTACTCGATTCTTGCAGGGATTGGACATGTGGATCACCTCCAGCCTTTCACCAGCCTGACGCACACCTACTGCACTAGCAGGAGCACGCCTCTTGCGTCAGCGCGCAACATGGCTGCACCTGAACAGCTCCTAGACTTACCTAAGCTCTGCCCACTTGCCCTGACAAGGCTTTGCGTCAGCCCTACTTTTTCAAGCATAACAAATTTAATTATAAAACGAATGAATTTGGATTAATTATAGATAGATAAATAGCTACTTTTATTACTAATGTGAAAGCGTTACTTAAATTCTTGGCAATGGAGGTCTCTTAAAACTAATCATTTCATGGTTGAATGCTCATCCCTACAGGCTAACCATCACGAAGTGGAAGGGTCACATCCTAAGGTTTCGATCATGGCCATCATTCTTTGTGCTGCAATAATTTCGTACCAACTAAAGATATTTCGTTTTTTTTCCTCCTCTTCTCTGAATAGTTATTACCAAAATAAAAAAATAAAAGTTTTGTTTGGACCAAATATTTAAATAATTATGTTCAGGAACACTCAAGTCTATAAGGGAATAGTTTTGTCTCATTGATTATTTATTGGATTATTGAACTATTAATAACCTAATAATTCTCTCATGCAAGTTCTTGCCAATTGTCTTACATATATTAGAAAGGTCTTTGGTATTAATGAGTGAATAATGCATTAAATGTTTGAAAATGTCTAATAACTTGAGAAAAGACGGATCATGCTGTCATGCATGTTTACTTCAAACTTTTTTTTTTTTTTTTGGTCAAGGGGGTGTCAATTTTAATAATTTTAAAATAAATTTATATTTCATATTATAAAAGATGATAAATAACATTTAAAAAGAAATTAGGTGGGACTTGAATAACAACACTAAAAAAAAAATAAATATCAAAGCTAATTGACCTTAACGCCTTTGATCCTTGAACTAAGAAGTTTCTCTAACCATGAGGCATGTGTTGCACAAGCCCATTAAGGCTTCAAGGGCTGGCCTCGCTGAAGCAGAAAGACCGTGTTCTACAATTAATTTACAACATGCATTCTACTTGAGCAAATATTAAATCCACAAATGATCCTCAGCGCTTGTGCTTATGGAGTTTCTCTTAGCATGTGTTGCTCATTTCATGTCTCTTTGGGTCTAAACTCAAAGAAGTAGTGGAAAGGGAGAACGACATTTTCCCACCCAAGGTTTGACGAAACGACACTTTCTTACACTTCGTTAGATTATGTTATGTTGTTTGTTAATATTTAACTAAAAAGACGAAAATACTCTTAAATATTTTACTTTATAAATTTTTTATTATTTTTTAATTAGCCAAAAAATCAAATATTAAAAAATCAAAAAAGGAAAAATAGTTAGTCGCAACTAAAAAGCTAGGGGTAATGTTATAGAATTGTTTAAAGTTAAATAACCTTAATGTTTATTTATAGGTTATTTATAATGTCATCAATATCCCATCACTATTATTCAATAATCTATTAAATTTATATATATTTTTACTATCGAGTAAAGACTTTGACTTAATTAAATTTTAATTTATAATAAATTAATTAAGAAATAAACTATTTAGCATATTTTCGTCTTTTTAGTTAAATATTAACTGAAAACACTAACAAAACCTAATAAGGGTGAGAAAGTGTTATTTTGAAACTTGGTGGGTGAGAAAGTGTTGTTTTACCAAACCTTGGGTGGAGAAATGTCGTTCTCCCTAGTGGAAAGGCCACATGCCCACATTCTTACTTGTATGGTCATAATCTAAGGTTTCCCTAGGGGAAATGTTTGTTAGGATTATTAACAACGTTTCTCTCTATTAAACTTGCCATAGAGAAGTACCTTTCCTCTTTCATTAATTACTTATTTCTTCAAGCTAACAATAGACCATCAAACAAAGAATCGTTGTGCGCCAATTCAAGCAGTAATCAGGAGGAGAAAGAACACTACTTGAGAGGTTTTTAATATAGTGTGGTGGCCCAAGGCACTTCAATCAAAAGTCCTAAGAAGAAAATAAAGCTAAAATAAAATCGTTATTTTTCAATGCCTTTGCGGTCAGCAATAGAGGTAATGGAGGATAAAAGTTATTTGCACATTCGGATCTCAAATAAGGGGAGACAAAATTGCATCTAAATTTTACATCTCCTGGTGCCTATAAAAAGGCAGAGATGATTAAGCTTACAAAACAGAGTCCCGACAAGCATATAATTGGCCATTGTGATTTCCACCATGTACCTCAGGTTTCATCTCCGAGCTTCCTTTATTTTTTTATGGCTTCTCTGTTCTTTAAACAACAATTATGCCCATAAACTTGAACAACGTCAATACCCTCGTAGTCACTTTGTTAAAGTCAGTTCTCTATTACCATCAACTGTTTGCAACCACAATTCCACTAAGGGGGCGTTTGGTTAGAGATATTTGAGATTACTAGGGTTAAGTCATCTTATATTACTTGATTATCATGTTTGGTTGTTAAGTAATATAAGATACCGATAATCTTCAAATACCAATAGTGGTTACTATTGGTAATATTTGAAGTAATATGATTATCTCCATTTTCTTAGGTATTCTAAGATTACCAGAGTTATCTTTTTTAGTTACAATTCTATACCTTATTAATAAAATTTTAGGACAATAATCCCCTTATTTTTAAATTTATTTACATAAATATGGCTTTTACTTTTCACCCCCAATTAATTAATTTTTTGGACAAAATTACCTTTGAATTCAAAACAAATTACAGCCCACCCAAGCCACCACCCCCAGCCACTTGCTGTCGGTAACCACCGCTGCGGCCAGTGGTCACCGGAAAGGCATACGGAAGGCCGAAAATGGGCACTGTGTGTCGATATGGCCATTTTTGGCTAGATATCTAACCAAAAATGGCTAGATTTGACCATTGACAGCCATATCGATGGCCGTTAATGGCCACGTCTATGGTTGTCAACGGCCATCAATTTGGCCGTTGACTGCCAGATCGATGGATTTGGCTGTTGACGACCAGATCGATGGGTTTGGCTGTTGACGGCCAAATCTGGTCATATCAGCTCACGATAGTCATTTTCAGCCTTTCGTGCGTCGTTAGGTTGCCGGCTGCCGGCGATGGTCGCCGACGACAGGCAGTGGCTGGGTTGGTTGGGGGTGTTTTGTTGATTTTTCAAACTTTTATTATGGGATTGTTTTGCTAAGTTTTTAAATGTGGGGGGTTATAGTAATCCAAATAATAATAATATTAAAAAATAATATAATAATAATATTTAATTAGAGAACAATTTAGTAATTTAAATAATATACTTATCAATTTATTTCTCCAAACCAAACATATTAATATAATATATCTACCAATTAACTAAACTCATTTTCCTAAAGATTTCTAGTAATCTTCAAGATAATCTATTTTTCTAGTAATCCAATATTCTCTGAACTAAATGTCCTCTAAAAGTAATAGATAATTATAAACTATTGTTTATCACTGAGCGCCTTGCTAAATATTATGAATTACTCTTGTCCATAAATCAAATATGGTTATTAATTATTGTTGTTTTTTATGATCACGAAGCGCCTGACTAAATATTATGTATTTCTTTTTTTTTTTTTTTTTTTTTTCAGTTCCAAACAAAGTATCTATAGAAGTAGTAAGCAAGTATGGCCCATGCTCGACACTGAATCAAGGCAAAGCAAAAACTCCCAGTTACTCAGAAACTCTGCGCAAAGACTGATCCCGAATAAATTCCATTCAGTCCAGAATCTCCAAGTCCAAGAATTTAAAGCAAGCACTGGGAATTTCAGTTCCTGCCACGTCTGAAGCAGACGGGACGTCGTACGAGTTCTATGCGATCGGCCCAGGCCCAAGATGTTTCTCTCCTTTTGGACACTGGAAGTGGCCTCACTTGGACTCAGTGCAAGCCTTGCACAAAACACTGCTTTAAACAAAGGGGTCAGTTTTACGATCCATCCAAGTCCAAAACCTATTCAAACGTTCCATGCCACTCTTCAACCTGCAAACAGCTCGCCACGACGGTAATTCATTATAGAGTAACACTAACCTTATAAAGAGGTATATAAAAAATAAATAATCTCTATTCTTAAAATTCATAATTGCTTATTTCTCTATATTTTTTCCTTCTTTTAAAGATAAGGATTGTCTCTTTGTATGACTCTTTTTATGCCTCTTTGTAAAGCTAGTGTTACTCTTAATTATAATGCAAGTTCAGGATTTCATCATTTCTACGAGTAAAGTAGCTCCACATTTTGAATCTAAATTAATTAATTAAAGTAAAACTATCAATAAATAATAACAAAAACACTGATTTTCGCTAGCCAAAGCATACCTTTGATAATATTAATCTAAAAAGGTTTAGATAATTCTTTTAGAAGCAATAAAGCTAATGATAACCACCACTAAGTGACCCAACATTGAATTATGACTCTTTGTTGTATTATTCAAAAAGTTGTAAGTTCGATTTACTTGGGTTATTAATAAGGGTAGCTACTAAGATGATTTATCAGACTGTTAACATTTGAATTCTAAGGGATTAATTGAGGTGCATGCAAATTAACATGAACACTCGATTACCAAAAAAATAAAAAAAGAGGCTAATGTTCTGAATTTTGCCTACAACAGTGGTTAATGAAAATAAATAGGGAGAATTACATTTTCCCACCCAAGGTTTGATGAAATGACACTTTTCCACCCGTCAAGTTTCAAAATGACACTTTCGCACCCTTCATTAGGTTCTGTTAGTGTTTTCAGTTAATATTTAACTGAAAAGACGAAAATACCCTTAAATAGTTTATTTCTTAATTAGTTTATTATAAATTAAAATTAGTTAATTCAAAGTTTTTATTCGATTATTTATTAGTCCAAGTATAAAGATACATTTTTTTCTTTATTTATTTAATTAATTAGGAATATTGATTTTTTATATTAATTAATAAAAATAAAAAACATTATAAATAATAGTGATGTAATATTGATGACATTATAAATAAATATTAAGATTATTTAACTTTAAACAATTTTATAGCATTACTCATAACTTTTCAGGTGAGGTTAAATATTTTGTCTTTTTTGAATTTTTAATATTTGACTTTTTGACTAATTAAAAAATAATAAAAAATTTATAAAGGAAAATATTTAAGGGTGTTTTCGTCTTTTCAGTAAAATATTAACGGAAAACATAACAGAACCTAACGAAGGGTAAAAAAGTGTCATTTTGAAACTTAATGGGTGCAAAAGTATCGTTCGCCAAACCTTGGGTGGGAACATGTCGTTCTCCCAAATAAATATATCTGAATGAGTTGGATTCTATCCTATGCATCTATAATTAACAAGAAATTGATCACTATAAATGCAGGCGAGGATGCAGGTTCCATTTCCAGTAAATGCGCTTACTGTATTGATTACGTGGAAAGTGCTTATACCAATGGGCTTTGGCCGACAGAAAAGTTGACCTTAACCAATGGGGCCAATACATTAGTCATCGACGGATATAATTTCGGATGTGGATTTAACAATTCTGCAGCCGCAGGTGACGATCAAGGACTTGAAGGTGGGACTTGACCGAAGTACACTCTTCTTTATATCACAAATGCCAGCTTCATTCAACAAGCACTTCTCCTATTGTCTATCTTTATTCAACAAGCACTTCTCCTATTGTCTATCTTCATCTGGAAGCTCGCCTGGATACATAACCTTTGGTAAAACTGCTGAGGATATTAAAGATTTTCCTCTTGTCCTTGGGAATGTTCAGCAACGTGGAATAGACGTGCATTACGATGTTGCTAATGGGAAGCCTGGGTTTGCTCCTGGTAGTTGCAGCTAATAACAAGGAAATATTTATCTTCCAATTTAGCTCTTGAAATTAACAGCCAGCTGAATTTTGTTTAATTTATGTTTGAAAATGTATTCCTGATTTAAATGTTACCTTCAGTAACAAATTTTTCCCGACATAGTCTCCTCTAATGACTAATTAAATTAATGCCCACATCATCATTTAGTTATTGTAAACTTGGAACCCTTATCATTATAGTTGAAATGGGAGAGAAAATGTTACCTTCAGTAACAAACTTTTTCGGATTGAGTTTAAAGTGAGAAGAAACAAAACTGTGTAGTTACAAAGTAAACTGTGTTATAACATTAATTATCAATTTAGAGAAATTAAAGGAAAATGTAAATGGATGAACGCCTAATTGACAGTCCGGCCTTTGGGCCTTGAACTTAGTAGTTTCTCTAACCATGAGACATGTAAATAGTAGGAATCAACGAAAAGTAAATTCTGTATGTTTATGTAAACTTTAGCCGGAGTAATGCTAAGTCCATAATTTTGTCTTACAATCCTGACGTAACAGCTCATTATTGGATAGCTCACAAATGGACAAAAAAAACCCATATAGGCAAGCGGAACCCATTTCATGAGCTGACCAATAACGAGTTATCACGTCGGAGGTTGTAAGATTGGATTGTAAACCTAACATTATTTTAGCCTAAATCATCTTCAGCGTTTATGCTTGTGGAGTTTCTGTTACTGGTGCTTATCATACCTCTTATTTGTCGTTCCAACTTCAAAGAAGTGGAAAGGCCACATTCTTACCGAATTGCTCATATTCTAAGATTTCAACTTTCAATTATGATTCACCTACCACGAAACGAAATGGTTTGATTATTCTGCAAAAGTGGGAATGCATGCCACGGATGCTACTCTCTCATTCCTTCAGATTATGAACACTTTGCGATTCTCCTTTCTTTTCCTTTTTATTGTTGGGACCAATTTTGGTTTCTCTAGCCAGTTGAAAATGGGACCAATTTTGTGTTGAATTAAGTGATACTTTGTCCCTTTGATCTTATAGGGGCTTTTGTTTAATTTTATTAATCACTGATATATAACTAGTGATCTATTAGTAAGTCTGAAACGTCAATTAAGCTTTTGGCAGTAGAGGCTCTTACCATGTGTTGGCTCATTTTCATGTCTCTTTGGGGTCTAAACTCAAAGAAGTAGTGGAAAGGTCACATTCTTACTTTTATGGTCATATTCAAAGGTTTCCAATTATAACTCATTATACCACTAAATATGTTGGCGTGAGTAGTGGTTTCATTATTCTGAAAGATTGGGGAATCCATTCTCACACGTCGTTTTTTATCATCACTTTTAATTCTCCACACTTTTCCATTCTCTTTGTTGGGACCCATTTCGGTCACTCTAGCTAGTTGATAATGTGTATGAACCAAACACAGTGGATAGTATCTGGCCCCTCCCACCATGAAATGAAACTTCTGATTGTGCTCAACTAATGTTTACTCAAATAATGCAAGGTGTGTTTAGGTTTTAGTGGGACTAGCGATGAAAATTTAAATGTACATATTTTGTTGGGGAATATTCAGCAAAGTGTAATAGACAATGTTGCTAATGGGAAATATAGATTCTCAAATTTTCTTAATTCACAAAAATGTGGATGAGGGAGAAATATAGATAAATTCAGAAAAGAATGGCCAATATGAAAGCCTAAAAACTTGGCAGGACATATCACTTGTTTCTCGTCTGATTCTACAGGGGTAGCATTCCACTTAATTGTTGATAATGACAATACTCTGTTTTTTATAGCTGGAATTTAGCTTGAGATATGATCAATGTTTTAACGGGGAATTGCTTCACCATATGTTGCAGATATCACTCTGGATGCTTCCTTGCAGAAGTTGAGGTGTCACTTCATAGCATATGTTGCAAATATCTCTCTCATGTGGTTCAAAACTTTTCAACCCAATAAAGATGAAGCTTTAAAGAACAAAAGGCAGAAATACTGGACTCTGTTAACTCGGGGCCCTCCACCAGAAACTAAAGTTGTTATGCTTGGGAAATCAAGGGCTGACGTAGGAAATCACGTGATGGGGTGTGACCTGCTCCTGTCAGAACGGTAAGCACACGTCAGGCCTGCAAGATGCCGTGGAGCTCCCACGTGTCCATTCCCTGCTCCAAATCGCGTAAAATCAGCTTGGAAGGTGGGCAATGTGACGTAAAGCCAGATTTAGCCCTAACATTCACACCAACCCACGGATTTAATGATGATTACCTGCACTCATCTCACTATAAAAAGGAAAGACCCCTTCATTGAGGGGATTGGGCCTTTTTACACTCTGAATTAGCTTTCTCTCTCCCTTGTATCTCTGTATTTACTTTTCCTAATCATTTGTAAGTCAGTCCGCTGTTGCGACCTGACCCACAATACTAATACAACAATCAGTGGACGTAGGACTTGCTACCTTAATATCCGAACCACTTTAAAAAGCTCTCATTATTGCATTTACACTACACGTTATCCATAATCACGTGTGTCTCTTGGCCAACCAACATTACGCACGTGTCGATTAGTTGGTGTTAAAATCACACATCAACAAAAGTAATTTTCGATTTTTCCAGTACTCTTTTATTTGATCAAGATTTGAACTAATTATAGATTGGTTCCACACTGATATGAATTATGAAGTGATTGAGAAATATTGGATCAATTAGTTTGAGTTATAATTTATCACTGAAAACAAAAGTGGAAATGCAACACAAGAGGCTCTCTCTTTATTGTTCAAAACAAAAGTGCAATCCAATCTAAGGATGGATTTGATTGGATAATAGTTTGGGTTATGGATTATCCAATTCATAAATTTTAATATGGATGTTTAATCTATTTTTTGTATTTTTAATCAATTTTTCATATTAATTTTTTATTTTAAGCCTAAGTAATTGCTCAAAATACAAATTTTCCTTGGTACTAATTTGTATATTAAATAAGTATTAAATAAATATTTAAAAATGTACTTTCAATTGAATAGTAATATTAAAATCAATACATTTTTCATTGTTTAAGATAAGATACTAAGGTAGAATAGAGTTTGAAAAGTTAAACAAACAATGTAAATCATTACTTTAAAATGGCTCTACTTATCTTGTTGTCTATGGAGCTAACGGAGAAAACAAACTGTCCGCACATTCGAAAATCAAGTACAAAGAGACTAGCTTGCACTTAATGCGATTAGATTTTACGGTCTCTTCCAGAGCTTCGGCCAGCTGCTTATATAAAGCAACCCAAGAAAACAGAGTTTGCACGTTCTAGCTAGTAAGCGACTAGAGGTTAAGCTTCTTCCCATGTCCACTTATATCTCCATGTTTCTCAGGTTTCTCCTCCAAGCTTTCTTTCCTTTTTTATGTCTTCTCTGTTCTGTAAAGAACAGTTATGCTAAACAAGCTGAAGCCCAATGCTCTGATTGTCACATTGTTGAAGTCAGTTCTCTATTGCCTCCAACTGTTTGCAACTTGACTTCCACCATAGGTTTTATACATTAATTAATACACAGTTTTGAATTTTCATAATTAATTAAAAAAGGCTATTATTTTGTTGTAATTATTATTGAGAGTCTGACAGAATATTATGTCTTGCTGTTTCAGTTCCAAACAAAGCATCTCTAGAGGTTGTCAGCAAATATGGTCCATGCTCTACCATAAATGAGGGCAAAGTAAAATCTCCAAATTACACGGAAATTCTGCACAAAGACCGAGCCCGAGCCAAATACATTCAATCCAGAATCTTCAAGCCCAAACATTTTGGTAGTGATGATGATGACCATTTAAAGCGAACAAAGGCCTTAACAGCCGGTGCCGTGCCTTTTCTATCAAATGGGGAGTTCTATATTACTGTATCCTTGGGAACGCCAAGACAAGTTGTTACTCTCCTTTTGGACACTGGTAGCGCCATCACTTGGACGCAGTGCAAGCCATGCCTTAAATGTTTTAAACAAAAAACCCCGTTATTTGATCCAACCAAATCCTCGACTTATTCTTCCGTTCCATGCCGGTCGAAAGCCTGTTTACCAGGTACAAATACCTATAAATAATTTATTTTATTTTATTTTAAATGTATCTCCGTCATGAATTTAAAGATAGATGATCGCGTGCACCGATTCCTTTTGGAACATAAACCGTATTCTTGTAACAAGAAATTTGTTGATTACTGTACATGCAGATTTCGAACCAACTTGCGGTTCCAATACATGCTTCTACGGTGCCTTATACGGTAGCGGTAGTTCCAATGGCCATGTAGCAACTGAAAAGTTAACCATAATGAATGGCTCTGGTAAATTTGTCAAATACCCTTACATTTTCGGATGTGGCACTAATAATTCCGCCGATATTGATGGAGTAACTGGGTTAATGGGTCTCGGTCGAACTCCATCATCCTTTATATCACAAACTTACCAAAAATACTTTTCTTACTGCTTTCCGTCATCTTATGGTTCCACTGGATACATAACCTTTGGCAAATCTGATGACGATATCAGAAACAAATTCATCAAATTCACTCCAATAACCACTTCTCCCAAACAGTCGTTGTTTTACGATATTATGGTAATTGGAATGACCATCGCTGGAAAAAGGCTACCTGTGGCCAGTTCAGTGTATACTAAATTAGAAACGATTACTGATTCTGGAACAACCATCACGGCTCTGCCACCATCCCTGTATGTGGCCCTGAGATCAGCTTTCCGCAAGCAAATGTCAAAATATAAGATGATAAAACCAGTGAGCGAACTTGATACTTGTTATGATTTTCGCAGTTATGATAAAGTTGTAATACCAAAGATTTCTTTCTTCTTCAAAGGTGGGGTTGAATTGGAGCTGGATGTGAAGGGAATTATGGTGGTATATAAAAAGGATTTAAGCCAAGTGTGTTTAGCTTTTCAGAAAGCAGACCCTGATAACCCTATTTTTATTTTGGGTAATAGTCAACTAAGGGGAAAAGAGGTGCACCATGATATTGTTGGACAGAGGGTTGGGTTTGGTCCCGGTGGTTGCAGCTAAGCTCAGCTAAAGAGGAATGAATCTTCCAACTTAGCACTTGAAAATTAAGAAGCTGAAATTCTCTTGCTTAAATTTTATGTTTTGAATAATGTATTCCTAGTTATATGCTTGTACTTTCAAGAAACATTGAATAAAGTTTGTTATGCGCGAAGTAGTATACATCTTGCATGTTAAGTCACCATTTTGTTATCATTAATTGTTAGAAGAAGCATATAAGTTTGCCTCTTGTCTTGTAAAAGCAGTGAAAAAGTGAGACAAATTTAGAGAGAAAAGTTTCAACCAACAAAGTGAATTCAAATTCTGCAACATCCAATTCTATTGTTGCTGTGTTTATCCTCTGTTTCTGCAGCAACTTTCCTTGTGCATTTTGTGTGTAAGAAAGCTGAAATTTAAGCTGACAAATTATATAAGCAGCACTTGGCACTTGGGAGGATCCGAAAGAAATGAAACTTCACGCCTTGTTTATATATGGGGTTTGCTTTAGTACTGTGTCTTCCACGTAGCAAAAGTGATCGGGCTTTGCTGTTAGGCAGAAAATGTCTATAGTCATTGTTTTGTTAATTCTGATTCTGGTTGGGAATAAAGTCTCTCTGGTATCTATAATAACAAACAACAGCTGAATGGCCATATTTGTTACATGGAAAGTCGGCTTAGCAACATTCTTCCTCCTCCAGAATTTCTTCCACCTCTACCACGGCTACCTCTGTAATTACCACCTCTATTGTTTCCATTATTCTGAAACCTATTATGAGAATTATTGGCTCCGTTTGGTTCACTTTTTTACACTTTTTAGAAAAGTTATGTGAAAAAAGTTAAAAAAAGTTGAATTGGACGGGTATTACGATGTAGGATTTAGAAATTAATAAAAATACCCCTTATATTTATTTATTTACTAAACACCCCTATAATAAAATATTAAAAGTTAACAAAAACACCCCCAACCCACCCAAAAAATATGGACAGCTGGCCACCACCGCCGGAGGGTGGCCGGAGTGGCTGTATCGGTGCATGACCGGCTGGATCTTGCCGGTCGTACGCCGATATGGCCATTTCCGGTCAGATACAGTCGTACACCGATATGGCCTTTTCCGGCCAGATCCACGGTGGATCTGGCCGGAAAAGGCCAGATCTACGGCTAGATTTGGCCATTGACGGCCAGATCTAGCCGTATTTGCTCGTCAACGACGACCAACATATGGTCGTTGTTGATGGTCAACGACGACCATATGTTAACAACGACCATATGTTGGCCGTCGTTGACGACTGGCTACGGCCAAAGATCTGAGTGTCAATGGCCAGATCTTTGGCCTTAGATCTGGCCTTTTCCTGTCAGATCCACGGTAGATCTGGCTAGAAAAGGCTTGATCGGCGCACTACCGGCTAGATTCAGTCGGTAGTGCGCCGTTATACCAGATTTCGGCCATCTTCCGGCAGTGGTGGCCGGAATCTGGTAAACGTGGGTTGTTGGGGTGTTTTTACAATTTCTAAGAAAAATATATCGGGGTATTTAATTAAATTAATAAATTTAAGGGGTTTAAAAAAAGTTGAATAATATTTTGAGTTTTTGTTATTTTACTGTTTAACTTTATTGGGAATACTATCAAAAGGGAACCAAACGGAGCTAGTATTGTTTTGATTTCCATTGTTCCCAGCATTACCACTATTTCTAGATTGTACATAGTTTGCAGCTAAATTCTGATTCAAATCAAAACTCATTGTGGTATTCAACCTTTCAGTTTTGCTATCATGTGCAAGCAAAAGTGAAAACATATCTTGCAAATCAAAATCATCCCTCTTTGATGTATCAACTGTGACAACCGAATCATATTCTACACCTACTCCATTTAATATGTGCATAATGAGATCATGATTGGAAACAAGATATCCAACAATATTTAGATCATCTGGTACACTTGTAGTTTTATGAACTCATCTATCATTTCTAAGTACTCTGTAGATGTAATCAAAGCTTCATTATTTTGATTGGGAAGCTTGCAATTTCTCAAGAGAACTCTAAACTTCATACGATTTCTCATATTTTGACATATTACTTACCATCCTAACAAAGTTTGATCCAATTTGTTCTATAAAAGGAAATCTAGATTTTCAACAATTCAATTGCGTAATAATTTCTTTTGGTTTAGGTCAAGAGCCATCGATAAAGCCAACCAAATCATTAGCTCTTATAGGTGGAAGAACTTGAGTTTTCCAAACCCTAAAATTCGATATTTCCAATTGATTGGAGTCACAAAACTTTATAGAGTTGTTATGAAGTTTTTGGTGATGTTGGCTGTTGAGAAGAACTTATTGGAGTTAGTTTGATGATTTATCATTTTGTCCATAGCTCTAGCAACAAGACTAAAAGTGAGAATTTAGCCGAGAAAGTGATAGAAAATGTTGTGTGTGATTTTTCTCTCAAGCTCAGAGAATTGCAAGGTTGTAGCTTGACCCAAGACCAGCCTGACTCTACCGATTGTCTGACCCAACATAAGCTCATCGAGTTATAGCTTGACCTAGCACAAGCTAGTTGTGATCAATCCTTATAGTTGTTTAACCAATTCACAAATAACTTCAAATCCCGGATATCTCAGAAATGATCAGATCGACATCAATCTTTGCACAATCACAACGCTCAATCGCGAGAATATCGGAGTTGCATTTCAAACTTAATTGTAATCCCTTTATTTTTGCTATTTCCTTTATACAAAATCTATATATAAACCCCCTCCAATGATGAGGAAGGGGTTAGCAAATTATTCTAGGATTATCATTGTAAGCTCTCATAGCAAATACAAAAAAAGTGGACGTAGGCTCAGGAGTTCAACTCGCTGAACCACTTTAAAAATCTCTTTGTCATTTACTTTACTGGATTTATTTTTCATTCATTGCTGGTTACCCTTAATCACACACACATTAGTTCCGATCCCGTCAAGATCGATTGGATCACTTTAGTTGGTGTTTTCTTGCATCAACAGAAAACAGAGAGAAAGTTCTTCTATGTAACTCTATAATTTTTTATTAATGAAAAACTTGTGGATACATTTCTTTATATACAATAAGAAGCTGTTGCATGACAGCCTATCAACATGACATGGATAACTGACTTTGACTCATATAGTGCCATGTCATCAAGCTCACTTAGAAAGCTAAGCTAAAACTTGCTTACTCTAACAATGTCAAACCCATCTCCATTGCCTCCAAGAACTTCTTCTTTGATCTCATCATTGACGATGACCACCATGGTCAGGCCTTGCAGCAGTCACGATAGCCATGGTTGCAACTTACTATTTTTTTCTTTTTTACATACTCTGTTGAAGAAGATGTGATGGAAAAAGACACACATGCCATGTCATCAAGCTTACTTAGTAGGCTAAGCTAAAACTTGCTTACTTTAACAATGTCGAACCCATCTCCATTGCCTCCAAGAACTTCTTCTTTGATCTCATCATTGACGATGACCACCATGGTCAGGCCTTGCAGTAGTCACGACAGCCATGGTTGCAACTTACTATTTTTTTCTTTTTTACATACTCTGTTGAAGAAGATGTGATGGAAAAAGACATACATGCCATTTGATCGTTATTCTTAACATTTGAAATGAAAAATCGGGTAAAACGTTGATGGTTTTTGAAACTAAGGGTATCAACTTGTATTTTTGCTAAACCTAGAGTGGAAAAATGTCATTCGACCAAAGATCAAGTGGGTTGTGCATGCATTAGCAGTACTCCTCTGGGGTTAATTACGAACATTAATGGTATTAAAAAAAGATATGATACTAAACATAGGGGACTTGTCCAACCCCTCTTCAGAAACTAAACATGATTTTGGATTTTCTGTGTCTTTGTCTTTCCATGAGCATATCTTCTGATATAAATTTGCAATGGCCAGCAATTCGATCAAGTTCTCCACACCATCAATATTGTGTACTCATTTCAAAGTATGATGATAAAACATGTATGAAACGAATCGTAATGCATTAGACTTTCATCGGTCCTAGTCCCCTCAGCTTGTACCTTGACATCATTCACTATTTTCTTACCAACTTTTTTGTGTAGTGCTAGCTAGAGGATTTTTTTATGAACACAATCTTAACCATTCAAGCTTAACTAATGCAAGTACATTACATTAATATGAGCCTTGATCACCGGCTGCATTCACCTAAAACTATCACATAAACATTTTAAAAAACAACAGTTTCACCAACTGCTTTCAGGACAACAGTTTTTCAAACTTGGCGCCAAAAAGTTACATATTCACCCAACTAACTTTTCTTCATTTTCCAGCAAAATATCACTAACTTTAACACTTCTTCTAAATGGTTCAAACTTAAAGGACAATTCACATTCATTCTCTTTCTTTTGGTGGAGCTCGTGGACCAATCTCGGATACTCATATCTATATGGAAATGTGTATGAAACAAAATGCAGTGGATTGAAACTTTAAGTCCACTAATAGATAAATTATCTTGATCGGGTTGCTCTCATCCTTTTTAGTAGAATTCTATTAATAAGGTAAGAAAATCCAAGAGAAAAGAAAATTTCATTATCCTTCAATTGTTATAAGAAGACAATATAAAGAGGTAAGGATTGAGTATGAAAGACAAGTGTGAACTACTGAATGAAAAAGAGAGGGCTTGAGAAAGAAAGAGAATTTTTATCATAATACCATGTGTGTGACTGTGAGTGGAATTGAAGAAAGTGTAGAAAGGTGACTGAGTTCAATCGAGTCTGCAGTACGTGGCCGACTATTTCATCAATTTCTCACGTATACCAGCACTACTGTTCACGCCTGGGGACAATAGCGACTCTAGCCCAAATAGATTCACGCCTAGTGCTTATAGTTACATGGGGTTTGCTTCAAAATGTGTTGCACCTCACTCTCTTGATGCTTGAAGGTCCTAACCTTTGAGGAGTTTGAACGCCATATTCTAAGGTTTCAATCATGCAGATATTTTGATGAACAAATTACAATTGGAAACGCAACACACTCATAAATTCGGAATTTTATATTTCTTCCTTGCTGGGACCGGACCAATTTAATTCAATTACTGATCTAGTATGAAAATGTGTATCAAATGCAGTTAACGCCTTGCTTGCTCTATTAATTAACCTCAGGACGCGGAGTTTTACAGGATTGTAGTAACCGGAATCAGTGTTGGTGGGAAAAACTTATCGGTTAAAAGTTGGGATTGAATGAGGTCGGGTGCGATAATGGACTCAGGAACAACATTTACAACACGGCCATTACTCTGGTTAAAGCATAGATGTGGAAATATAACAATTCAACCCCATTTAGCGATGATGATGAACATATTTGTTATGATTTAAGCAAAGTTGACAGTGTTATAATACCAAAGCTTTCAATCTACTTCAAAAGGGGGTTTGATATGGCTCTTAATACTAGTCATTAATTTCATGGTTGATCCCTCAGCCTTGCAGGCTAACCATCACGAAGTAGAAGGGCCATATCCTAAGGTTTCGATCATGGCTATCACTCTTTGTGCTGCAATAATTTCGTACCCACTAAAGATATTTCGTTTTTTTTTTTTTTTTTTTTTCCCTCCTCTTCTCTCATAGTTATTACCTAGTTAGTAAATACGGTACGGCAAAAAAAGGGTACGGGAATTTTACGGGTATGATACGGCAAATGGTAAAAATACGTTTGTAAAAATTCGGTCATAAATTCGGAACGGAAAAAATACCATTCATATATACTGGTTTAATACGACACACTGTCAATAATACGTTTTGAAAAATACGGCAATAGCAATCTTGGTTTTAGCACTTTTCAAAACATCCCGATTTAATAATCCATTGTGGTCGACCCTACAATTTATTTTCCTTTTTCTTTAAATGATTTTGAACAATAACTAAGACTAGTATTTTTATCCGTAATTTTATACTAGGCATACAAATTTGGATTCCAATTAGTATATGTTTTTTTTCTGAATTTTATGTTCTGAATTTAATGGACAGTGCATTCAAAGGTCAATAATAATAGTTATGAAATCTAAAAACATGACAGAGTGCACATGGGTTTACAATTTGCAGTTGGCGTTGGTTGCAACTGATGGTTGTTTGTTTTTTCTTCTTCTTTAGTATCTGCCAATTCCAACCCAAGCCCGACAATATTATTTATAATTCATGCTTTTCTTTTGCAGTTTTGCCTTTACCTTTTGCTTTCATAATGATCTTTAGTCTTTTCATTTTGACCCATACAACACAGACAACATAACTAAATGAATATTATGTTAAAACAATACCAAATATAACTCTCACAAGCATTTAATCAAACATGTTCAAACAAATCCCTATCCACGAACAACCGAACAAATCCATCAATCCACCAGCCCCTATTACTACTACTCACACACCAGCACAAACACAAACAAATCACCAACATACAAGATTCAAAGAGAGTTAAAAAGAGAAGAGAAGAAGTGTGTAGCTTGAGGCTTGAAGAGTTGAAGTCTTAGACTTAAAGCTTGGAGAAGAGAGTTAAAAAGAGAAGAGAGGAAGAGATCAAGACTCAAAGAGTCAAGAGATGAAGAAAAAAGAGTTGAATTGTTGAAGATTTGAAGAAGAGATGAAGACTATGGAAGAGAGAACCGAGGAAGAGGAGAAGGAGATTTTCTTTAATTTTAGTCAAACCCCACCAAAACGACGTCGTTTTGCCTTATCATTTAATTATTTTTTTGTCTGCAAAAATTCAGCAAAAATTCGCATATAATTCGCGAATTATACGGATAAGGTATATAATTCGTGAATTATACGACAGCCCTAATAAAATACGTGAATTCGCGCCGTATAATTCCGTTATAAAACGCGATTCACTAACTAGGGTTATTACCAAAAAAAAAAAAAAAAAAAGGGTTTTGTTTGGACCTTTTCTATCTTTATTAGTACCCATTTAAATAATTATGTTAGGGGAAGGAGAAAAGAAAGAAATGTGGTGGAACACTCAAGTCTATCCTGAAACCAAGGGAATAATTTTGTCTCTCATCGATTATTAATTTATTGGATTATTGAATTACTATGTATACAAACTTCTCGTACAAACTTACTTATACAAATTGATATATTTTAATGTGATTGGATGCTGTTAACTTAGGGATAAGCTTAATAAATTAGACGAAATGATGTGTCAAACATATGAAGTTATCACATTAATTTATAAGAAATAGTTTGTATAATTATATTATACATGTAGCATTAGTCTAATAAAGAATGTTTTGGTTGCAATGATATGAGCTTTGCTTGATCTTCTGTTAACATTTTTTTTTTTTTTTTTTTTTTTTTCTATTGATTGCCACTAAGGTGTGATTTATGCAGAAAACTTGAACGAATTTTAGAGAACAAACTGTTTTGTATTCAATTGACTGATCTTTCGATACAAATGAGGAAGACCTATTGCTCTTTTTATACTAACACTGTTACAGAGTAAAGAGTAAAGTGAGCTGAAACTTTTACTTAAAACGACACCACTTTGGCCTATTATCAAAAGCATCCAAACGCTTAACAACTGTGCACTTTTATCCTCTTATATCAACATCTCCCCTCAAACCAAACCTGGTTCAGGGTCTTCACTACCAGTTTCAGTCATCAGGAAAATTCACAACTCAGTAACTCAATTCTGATTCTTCACTGCCAGATTCACAACTTAGTAACTTAATTCTGAAAAATGTCAGCAGCTCACTCAGTAACTCAATTCAATGTCAGCAGCTCAACTCTGATTCTTCACTGCCAAATTCACAACTTAGTAACTCAATTCTGAAAAATGTCAGCAACTCAACTCTGATTCTTCACTGCCAAATTCACAACTTAGCAACTCAATTCTGAGAAATGTCAGCAGCTCACTCAATAACTCAATTCTGAAAAAAAATGTTAGCAGCTCAACTCTGATTCTTCACTACCAAATTCACAACTCAGTTATGATACTTCACTACCAAACTTAGTCATGAGAAACTCCACCAACATTCATTAACATTTTCAACCATCAAAACTCATCAGCCAACAAAATTAGTAACATTCACTATCAATTTCACCAAAACTTCATCAACATTCACTTCACCAACATTCATTAACATTTTCAATCATCAGAACTTATCAGCCAACAAAATTAGTAACATTCACTATCAATTTCACCAAAACTTCATCAACATTCACTTCACCAACATTCATTAACATTTTCAATCATTTCATGAACATTTTCGTAACATTCACTATCAATTTCACCAAAAACTTCATCAACATTCACTTCACCAACATTCATTGTCAGTTTCAATCATCAAAACTCATCAGCCATCAGTTTCAGTAAAAAAAATCAGTTTCACAAAAAAAATCATAATCAGTTTCACCAAACCTGGTTAGAAAACTGCATTACTAGTTGCACTAAACCTGGTTAGAGATCATTACCAGTTTCAAACTCAATATTGGAAACACCAGTTACTGTAGAAAGTTACTGAAAAATCAGCAACAAGAACTCAAACTTGCATCATCAAGAACTGTCATTTTTTGTCTGAGCTCACTAAATTGAGCAACTAAGAGAGGTTTTTTCAGGAGATCAACAATTTGAAGTTTTGATGGCACATATTGAACCACCAGCTTCTTGGCTAAAACTTGTTCAGGAATGTAGTGTGCATCCAATTCAATATGTTTGGTCCGTGCACTGAAAACTGGATTAGAAGCAAGAGCTCTAGCACTCACATTATCATACCATATCACTGGAGTCGTAGGAAAATTTAGACCTAATTCAGAAAACATATTCTGTAACCAGGCTACCTCAGTGGCAGTTTGGGCGAGTGCTCTGTATTCAGCCTTGGTTGAGGATAATGCTACCACTTTTTGCTTGCGAGAACTCCATTGAATGAGATTTGGACCTAAGAAAACACAACACCCACTTGTAGACCTTCGGTCATCAAGACTACTTCCCCAATCGGCATCAGCATAACACTCAATGTTTAAGGATACTGCTGGCTTAAAATGTAACCCAAACTGAAGAGTACCTTTGACGTATCTAAGGATCCTTTTGCATGCTTGCCACTGCAGATTTGTTGGGGCTTGCAAGTGTTGACTGAGTTTGTTAACAGGGAAGCTGATGTCAGGACGAGTAAGGGTTAAATACTAAAGAGCACCAATAGTGCTTCTGTATAAACTAGGATGTTTAAAGGCTGGACTGTCAAGTGAAGATAACCTGGTACAAATAGCCATTGGAGTGGAGCAAGCATGAGCTTCAAGCATGAGCTTCAAGCATGAGCTTCAAGCATATTAGTCTTCACAAGTAAATCAGTTGCATAGTTTGTTTAAGATGAATTCCAACTGAAGTTCTAGTTGCTTCCAAACCTAAGAAATACTGCAGAGACCCCAATGTTTTCAATGCAAATTCATCATTCAGATCTTTCATCAGTTGACTAATATAAGTAGAATTGGACCCGGTAATAAGAATATCATCAACGTACACCAAAACATAAGTGACAGCAGATTTTTCCTTGAAAATGAACAAGCTAGAATCTAAGATGGAGTTCTGAAATCCCTTAATCTGCAGTGCAGTTTTTAACTTGTCAAACCAGGCCCTGGGAGCTTGCCTCAATCCATACAGAGCTTTCTTCAGTTTGCAAACAAAAGAGGGATGATCAGATGACTCAAAACCAGGTGGTTGTCGCATGTAAACTGTCTTATTTAGAGTGCCATTAAGAAAGGCATTGTTCACATCAATCTGCTGAATATCCCAAGCATTAGAAACTACCAATGTAAGAATGATACAAATGGTGGATGGCTTGATGACATGACTGAATGTTTCAAAGTAATCCAATTCTGGTGTTTGTTGAAATCCTTTGGCCACTAGCTTGGCTTTGTATTTTTGTAGACTGCCATCTGCATTGAATTTAGTCTTGAAAACCCATTTGTTCCCAACAATATTCATATCGGAAGAAGGTGGATCAAGAGACCAAGTGTTATTCTGGACAAGAGCATCAAACTCAACTTGCATGGCTGCTTTCCAAGCTAGACTTGCAAGTGCTTCAATTGAAAATTTAGGTTTAGTTCAATGACATCCTGACTAGTAGTAAGATAAGCTGAATGCAGCAAAATTTCATCTTCATTTGAAACTGGACCAGCTGGATCATATGGATTAGATTGAGTCTGCATAACTGCTGTCAAAGTTGGACTTTCAAGAGTTTCAACGACAGATTTAACTTTGGGAATTATAGCATCCTGACCATTAGTGCATAAGGCTGAATGCAGCAAAAATCTAGATTTGGGAACTGAACCAATATTTGATTTGAGGACAGCAGCGCTAGATTTGGATCTTGGAACCATGGGGTACAAATTTGGAGCAGTTTGTGATGGCATGAGATTAGTAGTGACTTGTGCTGATGATAAATCTACTTCAAGATGGCAGGTAGGTAGAATACAATCTGATCTAATGACAGGTAAGGAGGATACAGATGGTAACAAAGAGGAGTCTAAATGGCTGCTACAAGGTACTGTATGTAGTGGATTTGGAGATGGTAAGGTGATAGTCATGGGTGCAGGTGCTGATGGGAATGTATGTGAGCTGATATGTTGATTTGAGAAGTCTAAAGGGTTGCTACAAGGTGCTGTATGAAGTGGATCTGTAGATGGTGAGGTAATAGTCATGGGTGTAGGTGCTGATGGTAATGCATGTGACTTGATATGTTGGTTTGGGGAGTGTATTTGTGAATTTTTGACTGTATTGGATGAAGTGATATGAGTAGCAACTGTTGAATCATTAATGATAGCCTTGTTTGAAGGCTTTGTTACTGCATGAGGAACAGGAGTAATTGAAGAAGAGTTGAGTAGTATGAAACAGGGTATATGAGACGAGGAAGAGATGTTGGAACTATCCTGTTCATTAAGAGAAATCTGTTTGAAGGAAGAAGTGTCATAAGGATCAAGAAACTGTTTATTTTGGAATGGAAACTCTGTTTCATTAAAGGTGACACTAGGTGTAACAAATTTTTTTCCATCTTCTTTTAAACACTTGTACCCCTTATGAACTAGACTATATCCTATAAATACACACTTGGAAGAATGAAAGCTAAACTTATGACTATTAAAGTGACAAAGGTAAGGAAAACAAGTACACCCAAACACTTTAAGACTCTCATAAACAGGCTGTTTGTGAAACAATTTGAAATAAGGAGTATCATTGTTTAGGACATCAGTAGGCATTCTATTAGTTAAGAACGTAGCAGTCTCAAATGCTAACCACCAATAATGCAGGGGCATATATGCATGTGCAAGTAATGTTAAACCGGTTTCTACAATATGTCTATGTTTGTATTCACTACGACCACTTTGTTGGTAAGTGTAAGCACATGAGTGTCTAAATTGGGTGCCTAAGTCATTTAGATAAGGAATAAGAGTTTTATACTCTCTTCCTTGATCAGATTGAAGGCACTTTAGTTTAGTGTTAAATTGCCTCTCGGCGAGGTGATGAAATTTAAGAAAAACAGACTTAACTTCAGCTTTTGTTTTTAAAGGAAAAACCCATGTAAACCTACTAAAATCATCTAAAAACTGAACATAATACCGAAAACCTTCAACAGACACTGCAGGGGCAGGACCCCAAACATCACTATGAATTAAAGCAAGAGGTTCAAGAGCATGTGACTGGGAGGCAGGAAAGGGGTTCTCATGTAGTTTACCTAACTGACATGCATCACAAAAGAAATTTTTAGATTTTTGAAATTGTGAAACTTGTGAGTGAGAACCTGAAAAATTGGTCATGATTTTTTGAAAAGCAGTAGAGTTGGGATGTCCTAATCTCCTATGCCAAACCATATGAGAAGGAAATTGTTTATTAGCAGTAAGGCAGTAAAGATTGGGTTGAAGTTCAGACTTAACAAGATTCATCTCATGCAGATTACTATGTGAAACATTTGCAAGGCAGTTAATTGCACATTTTCAGGCACACTTAGTTTATTCTGAATAGCATGAGACATTTCAGACTTAGAACATAAAAGTGCATCACTAACAGATTATGCTTTAGGCTTATCCAAAGTAGTTACACATGCAGATTGAAGTTGATCAGAATTGTGCATGTTAGAATCAGATATATCAACAGCAAAATTAAAATCAGCTACTGAAGCAGTTTGTGAATCACAAGAATGATCAATTTTATTGGTACTAAAAATATTGCAAATTTCTTTACATGATGTAGATGAACAATTATTAGTAGCTTGCATTTGAGACTGATTACAATGGAGAGTGGCATTAGCAGATACAGCTAACCTATTTTGAATACTAGGCCTATGGGACCGACTAAACAATGCATCTCCTGAGAATTGGATAGAAGGAGCTGCTTTATTAGATGATGAACAATAGGTAGGTGATACGAGTGAAGCTGTGGAGGTTGAGACAGCAGAAGGAAACAAGGCAGGTGGAATATTCAGCTGGTATAGACCTCTCTTAAGGCCCCATTGCAGTAACATTGCCTTTGTGGATTTGTCCTTAACAACACAACAATTTGCATCAAACTTAACAATAAAATTGTTGTCTTTGGTAAACCTAAAGATGCTAAGCAAATTTTTTGTAATGTTTGGCACACAAAGTATATTCCTAAGATGTAAACATTTGGAATGCAATGAACTAGGTAAGACAGAATGACCTGTATGAGAGATAGAAAGGTGCTCACCACTGCCTACTTGAAGTTGAGCATCACCCGCATAAGTCTTGCTGATTTGTAGCTGTCCAAGATCAGAGGTCACATGATCGGTTGCTCCAAAGTCCATATACCATGTTGGACCAGTGGAAGAGAAGGCTGTAGCACTATCAAACACATGAAATGGTTGATAATAATGATTCCCAGATTGTCCACAATTTGCACCATTATCAGTATGAATTCCAGCCCCTGGTCCAGTAGAAACAAAATAGGCTTGACTATAACCAGAGTTCTGCTGACTAGGTACTCCGAAACAGCCAACACTTGAAGTAGGAGCAAATGTATTGCTTGACTGTCCAATGGTGGAAGAAGGATTGAAATGTGCTGAACCACTGTTTGGGACTGGTGGTGAGTGGTCATTACGTAGTTGATTAGCAGTAGAGAAAGTATTGTTCTAAGCATGCTGAGGATAAGTTGAGCTCTGATAGTGCTGAGGCAACACATTTTGGTTGCCTTGATGAGTAAGACCAGAGTGCTATTGTTGAGACACATGAACAGGGTGCTGCTACTGTGAAATACCACTGTAGGCTGCATTAAAATGATGATAACATTGAATAGCAGAGTGTCCAGCCTTATTACAGACTTGACAAATGAGTCTGTTTCTTCCACTACCATGACCTCTGCCTCTTCCATAAACAGAAGGTCCAGTCCAGTCCAGTTTTGGTTCAATCCATTACCAACAAAAGGTATAAAAGTTTGAGGCTGAGAGGATGTGAAGGCTGGTGGAGTGATATAAGTCTGTGAACTACGAGGATTTCCCAAAGACATTAGGGATGGTACAGTGTGCTAAAAGTTTGTAGCTTTGTTGTAACTAGTCTGCTCTTTTGCTCCAGAAATGCCAGGTACAGTAGGATGACTAGCTAAGGCTACATTAACAAATCTATTATAGAGATAAATTGGGTTAAATTTTTCTAATCTCAGCTCATATTTCTGAAGTAAAAATTGTGCCTCTTGAAGTGTAACATTATCAACTTTGGACTCTAATCTGGAAGTGAGGGTCATAACAGCAGCATCATACTCAGGGCCTAACCCATCTATTACGTATTAAAGCAAGTCCTCATCAGATACAACCATTCCACTTGCTGCTAAACTTTCAGAATTCTCTTTGATATTTTTAACGTAATCACTAATACTAAGACTACCTTTTTGAGTTGTTTGAAGCAAATTTTTAAGATGAAGAGCTCGAGCCTTGGAATCTGTTACAAACTTGTTTTCTAAGGCTAACCAAATTTCAGTGGCTAATCTACATTTTGAAACAACACAGAACATACTTTCCGATATTGATGCAAGTAGCCAGCTAACTAAACATTTATCAACTCTTTTCCACAAAACATAAGCTGGATTAAGTTGTTCACTAACCTCAGATTCATCGATTAGAACTGGTGAGGGGCAACGAGCTCTACCTAAGAGGTGATCTTCCAATTCATGAGAGCCAATAGCAGATAACACTTGAAAGCTCCAAAATCAGTAATTATTTCTTGTCAGCTTAGGGTTTATAACTTGCAAGCTCGAATTGAGAGCTGAAGTAGATCTATTTGAAGAATCTTGCAACATTTCTCGATTGTTGTTAAGCGTGTGAGAAGAAGAGGAATCCTTAGCCATTGACGCGAGTCAGAGCTTTGATACCATGTGATTTATGCAGAAAACTTGAATGAATTTTAGAGAACAAACTGTTTTGTATTCAATTGACTGATCTTTCGATACAAATGAGGAAGAGCTACTGCTCTTTTTATACTAACACTGTTACAGAGTAAAGAGTAAAGTGAGCTGAAACTTTTACTCAAAACGACACCACTTTGGCCTATTATCAAAAGCATCCAAACACTAAACAACTTTGCACTTTCACCCTCTTATATCAACATAAGGAAGGTGGGGAACAGTTTGTGGGCATTTGCAGTGGCTAGACATTACTCATGAAGTTCCCGTATTTGTAGCTAATTTCCTTTTATCATGCTCGTAGCCCTTCTATTGAAACCATTAGTTTTTAAGTGGACAAGAGATCTTAATTCTAACATACAATCCTTCAGGTGACAAGACAATATCATCATCACCTTCTCTCTTAATTAATGGATCAAAACTAAATAAACGCACTTGAGGTTGAATGAGATAGAGAAAACAATGAAACCAAAATAACAGTAAAACAAATCACAGATAGTAAACAGAGAGAAAATAACACGCGTAATTTACCTTGGTTCACCCAATATATGCTATATCTAGCTGAGTCAATATTATTGCAATATTTCCTCACCTCTCTTGTTTACAATAAATGAATTGCCCTATGATTACTATCACACCGATAACAAAAGAAAAATATATTTATATACTAGGTTTAAAGTGACAAAACCTAGTTTTACAATGATTCCTAAGTCCAAACCCAATAAGGAATTAATGACTTAAAGAAATCCTACAACGGTTATACATGGAAAATGCCCAAATTGTCAACGAGACACCCAAATGTGTCTGCATAATCCATTAATGCTGAAGTAGTTGACAACTCCAATAGAGGTGACACAATATGAAATGTGTATGAACTCGATGTAGGGTGGACTTAAGGACCTGAAACTTTTGGCTACATTTATACATAGTGATCACTATCAAATGATATGCTGCTATAGATGTAAACTTGGCTTATTTTCATGTGAAATCATCTTTCAATAGAAAAAATAATTAATTAGCTTCAACATATACACTAATCAAATAATATTAAGTTAGCTAATTATGTTAAAGATGTTGTTAATGTGTAAATTCAATCATTTTTTTTTCTTTAGACATTATTCTACGCTCTCTTACTCATCTCAAATCGTGATCGGACTTCTAATTTTTGTGTCAAAAATTTTCATAGGTATAATATATGTCGTTGCCTAATTCTTTGGAGTCTAGGATTCTCGGAAAATCACATTTTATTATATATGTAGCCATGTAGATGTAATTAAGTAGTTTATCATTTTCCTTTTAAAGAAATTCATAAAAGACTCGAGAATAATGATATACATAATGGGTGTATTTATGGGGTGATCAGTGTGTATCTAAAATTAAATATTAATTTACAAAAATTGAAGGGGAAAAAAAAGTTTACTTGAACCTTACTAAATTTCTCTATAATCCTCATTTTCAATTAAAATTGATTTAAATATTTATTCTTTTAATAATTTGTTTATTATAATAATGCCCTTTTCCTTCTCTTTCTCTTCCAATTTTTTTTTTTTATCTCTTTACTTCTTGCTCACTATGTCTAACCTAGATTCTCTCTTCTCTCTTATAATAGAGTTTTACTGAAATCAATGGTTCATCTTAAAAGCAATTTCAAAGAAACAAAAATTTTCTTTACTATTAAGAAAAAAGTTCAATCACCCAATAATTTTCTCATGCAACTTCTTCCCAATTGTCATACGTATATTAGAAAGGTCTTTGGTATTAATGAGTGAGTCATGCATTAAATGTTTGGCATTTACTTCCATAGTTCCATTTTTTTTTTTTTTTTATGTCAATTTTAGTAATTTTGAAATAAATTTATATTATAAAAGAAGATAAATAACATTTAAAAATAAATTAGGTGGGACTTGAATAACAACACTAAAAAAAATAAAAAATCAAAGCTAATTATTTCTCTTTCCATGTGTTGCACGTATGTCCTTGATGTTAGGGGACCTTTGGCTGTATATAGAAAGAAGTGGAAAAGCCATATATGCTTACCCAAAGAGGAAATTAAAGTGGAAGTGCCACTCATGCATGCGCTCTTTCTCTCTCTCTCTCTCTCTCTCTCTCTCTCTCTCTATATTGTTCCAAACTTAAGGAACAGACTTTCGCAGCTTTGCTGGGACCAATTTAATACAGATACTCTACTGTGTGTATGAAATGAAAAGTATTAGATTTTATTAGATACCTGTTGACCGAAGGTATCTTCTCAAGTTGACACAGGACTAAAGTACTACAGTTTGTAAACTGTAGTACTGTTTTGTAAATGGTAGAAACTATGGCGTTTAAGTCTTGCAGTATTTGCTTCCCAAAAAGGTGGCGTTTTTTGAGTCATGTAGTTCTTGCTTGCTCTTCACACGATTTTGTATAAGTTTCTAAGTTTGTTAAGTTCAGCTCACTTAATGAAAAATTACACAGTTCAATTTCTCTCGAATTCTCTCTAAAATTTCTGGTTTCGCTTGAGTTTTGTCAATACCGACCATTTTAATTTGCTGTATTTCAACTTGCACTAAAGCGGAAGGAAGACACTAGAGAGACTTTGAAATTGGTTTATGTAATGCCCCACTTGAGGTAAGTAGCTAACTTATGTTGCATTGTTTGAGTATTTATTGTTTTGCTCTTAATTGAGTTTGTATGTTGTTAATAGTGTTTGGTTGGCCCTTAGTTGAATGGGCGTTTTGATTTGGTTGAGTGGTTGCCCTGAATTTGGTGAAGTCTTGCAGAATTTTGGAAGTGCAGACTTCGCCACGGCGAAGAAGGAGTGTCGTCGCGGCGACATAGCCCCTGTATTTCTTCGCCGGGGCGAAGAAAGAAACTTCGCTGCGGCGAAGCTCCGACTGAAATGTGTAATGAAGTTTCTAGATATTTTTCCATAGGGGAAAAATGACCATTCTTCCCCTAATTAGCAGGAAAAGTGGGGAGTGAAATGTGAGAAAATTTCATGAAGAATGTGTTGGAGTTGGGGTGTGGGTGTAAGGAATTAAAGGACAAAGTTGGAATTTTCAAGAAAGAGCAAGGGCAAAATAGGAAATAGTAGTTATATTATGAGCTAAAAAGGGATTAAGCTTAGTAAACCCTTCATTATTCTCTACTCCACCGCCATTCCTATTCCCCATTTTCTCTCAATCTTCCACTCAATTTTCCAAGAATTTCTAAGGACTTTTGGAGGGCTTTTGAGTAGTTTTTGGTAGAGAGTTAATCTAAAGCATCCTAAGGTAAGGATTCTTGCTTTAGATATGAAATTTGATTATAGTTATGTTGAAGTCTTATAGTATTGTTGGTTAAAGTTGTAGAGAAAAGACAAGCTACCAAAGGAAAAGAGAAGTGCTAGTAGAGTCACTCACTCACAAGGTAAGTAAATCCAACCAAGTTGAGATTCAAGAAATCTTTTGAGTAGAGATTTCTTTATGCATGTATGTATTATGCTTGCTGAGAGATTGAGATGTTATGAGTATTTATCTATGTTGTTATTGAATATAATTGAGTTATGAGAAGTGTTGAGATTGCATGATGATGAGTTGAGTTTGATTGAAGTTGGAGGGAGGTTTGAGCAAACCCTATAGGAGTGTTTTTCCTTGAAAAGAATTTAGAGTTTATGTGGGAGTTTTCTCCAATTTTGGATGGTTAAAAAGAGAAGAAAAAGTTATAATTAAAGTAGAGTTTTTGCATACACATGAGTTGTTTAATGAAATGCCTAAGAGAAGTATGAATATGAGTAGTAAACCTTAATTCTTGCAACATTGCATATTGACATTTCATGAGTGCATTAATGAGCACGAACCATCCATATGCATTAATTGTGCATTGAGAAGTAGCTTTAGAAAGAGTAGAGAATTTTTGTGAATAAGCTACTCTAAGAGTAAAGAGAATGAGAAAACTCTAAGAGTAAAAAGAAAGAGAGATTAAGCATTAGAGAATAAAAGAGAGAGTAGTGCTAAAGAAGAGAATAGAGTAGGTTGTGCGATGGGGAACCCATGAGTGATGAGTAAAGTCACAAAGAGTGGAACATAAGGTTCCAGCCATGCCTCCGGTTAGATGGGGTCGTGACAGTCACAAAGAGTGGAACATAAGGTTCCGGCTGTGCCTCCGTAAGATGGGCCCGTGATATTCAAAGAGAGAGAGAGAGAATACACTCACATGGCCAAGGGTTCCAAATCCATGCATAACCGAGTCCAATCGGCAGAGAATGAGTAGAAGTCACGTAGAGCTGGAGAAGTCCCGGCCGTGCCTCCGGTAAGATGAGGCCGTGACATTCAAGTGAGAAAGAATGAGAAAACATGAGAAAGAACAGAGAGAGAGAATAAATAGAAGTCACGAAGAGTGGGAAGAGTCCCAGCCGTACCTCCGGTAAGATGAGGCTGTGACATTCAAAAAAGAGTTAGTAGAAAAGACATGTGAGAAAGAGAAACAAACAGAGAAAATGAGAGAGTAATGTAAGGAAAGAATTAAGAGAAATAGTTACGGGGATAGACGAGTAGAGGATTTACTTACTGAGCCTTTTTGTGCTCACCCCGTTGTTTTCTGTGTGTTTTGCAGGATCTAGGTGAGGACATGGTCGGATGGACGTCGGCAAGCGAGGAGAAATAGCTACACTGTCCACCACATTTTTGATGACTTTTGTCTAAGTTACTTAACTTTGTATAAAGAATGCAAATATTTAATAAAAGAAAAATTTGGGCCTAACTATTTATGTTATCGTACTTGTATTTTCATTATGTATTTTTATGAGTATAGTAGTAAGAAGGAGTCATTACAATTTAGTAGCCCGAAGGCACTATCAATAATGCTAACATAAAAATCTTCATTTATCAATGGTTGCAGCCTGTCCTACCTTGCCAGGTTTCCCTCAATGGAGCTGGATTTGATTATTCTGCAAAAGTGGCCACACATGCTACTCATTGCTTCAGATCATGATCAATTTGCAGTTCTAGCGCCTCTTTCCATTAAACTTGTCATAGAGAAGTACCTTTCGTCTTTCATTAATTACTTATTTCTTCAAGCTAACAATAGACCATCAAACAAAGAATCGCCAATTTAAGTAGTAATCAGGAGGAAGAACTATTATCTTTCATATCATAAAGCAGAGAATGATACTTGGGGGAAAAATGAACTACTTCTTTATTGAATGTACTGTACCTCTTATATACAAATAAAATAATGGTAGTTAATAACTAACTTGAGTTAACTAACTAACTAACTACGGTTAACAACAATAACTAACTACCTTGAGTTAACTAACTAACTAACTAACTAACTAATTACAGTTAACAACAATAACTAACTACATTAACAATATTTAACTTCCAATACCCCCCCTCAAGTTGGAAGGAAGTAGAGATGAAGCACATCCAACTTGCCTAAAAGATGATGATGAAGTTGGTTCCCAAGAGCCTTAGTCAAAATGTCAGTTGGCTGCTCGGACGAGGAGATGTAGGCAGTGCTAATGAGGCTCTTCTGAATATGTTCCCGTACAATATGATAGTCCATATCTATATGTTTGGTTCGCTTATGAAACATGGGATTTGAAGCAATGTAGTGAGCAGCTTGATTATCACAATGCAGAGGAACATGAGACAAATTGGAGAAACCAAGTTCTTGGAGAAGCTGGATTATCCACATCACTTCACAAACAGTTGAGGCCATAGCCCTGTACTCAGCTTCTGAAGAAGATTTTTAGATAGGAGCCTGCCTTTTGGATTTCCAAGAAATGAGTGAGGAACCAAGAAAAATTCAATTGCCTGTAACTGATTTTTTGGTCATCAAACAGGAGGGCCAATCAGAGTCACTATAGGCAAATAAAAGCAAAGAGATGGCTGTACGAAAAAAGAGACCTAAACCTGGAGCAGATTTCACATATCTTAAAACTCTAAGGACTGCTGCCATGTGTGATTGTTTAGGTTGATGCATGAACTAACTTAATAAGTTCACAGAGTAACTCAAATCAGGTTTGGTCATGCACAAATATAGGAGCTTGCCAATCAATCTCTGATAGACTGATGGATCAAGAAGTAAAGAATCACTGTCAGTGGGAAACTGATCATCATAGGCTGTTGATGTAAGTTTCAAATAGGACTCCATAGGAACACTAGATGGCTTAGAAGCTAATAATCTAGACTCAGAAATAAGGTATAGGGCATACTTTCTCTGACATAAGCTAATGCCCTTACTTGATCTAGCTATCTCAAACCCCAAAAAGTACCTCAACATGCCCAAATCTTTCAACTTAAAATTGGAATGCAATAGCTCCTTAGTTTGATATTAAATTTTGATCATTTCCATTTATCACCAAGTCATCCACATATACCAGTAAAATGACAATATGATAATTTTTTGTCTTAATGAACAAAGAGTAGTCTGACTCGGACTGCCAAAAACCACCATGCAACAAAGCTAAAGTTAGGTTATAATTCCAGGCCCTAGAGGCTTGTTTCAAATCATATAAGGATTTATGCAGCCTGCACACAAGATTTTTCTGCCCCCTTGCTATGTAAGGTGTCATGTAAATTTCTTCTTGCAAATCCCCTTGGAAGAAGGCATTATCAACATCAAGTTGAAATAGAGGCCAATGAAGCATAAAAGCTAAAGCTAAAATAGTCCTAATAGTAACCATTTATACAACAGGGGAAAAAGTTTCAGTATAGTCAATACCAGCCTACTGTGTGTACCCCTAAGCAACTAAATGTGTTTTATATCTGTCCAAGGTTCCGTCATCTTTGTACTTGAGTTTGTAAACCCATTTACAACCAATGAGAACTTTGCCAGGAGGTAAGGGTACTAAAGACCAAGAGTGGTTCAGTTCTAAGGCAATGATTTGTTTATTCATAGCAGCCACCCAATTATGGTCTTCTGATGCTTGATGAAAACTGGAGGGTTCAACCAAGGATAGATTGGATAAAAAGGCCTTATATGTGGGTGAAATAGTGCTATAAGAAACAAAATTAAAGATGGGATAATGTATGTGAATGGTTGAGGAGGAATGAGGGATAGTAGGACATAGAAAGTCTTGTGTCCAAATAGGAGGATGGACATTCCTACTGGATCTTCGGAGAACAGGAGAAGGAATAGGATTATTAGGAGAAGGACAAGAAGTAGCAGGAGTTGGTGTATTTATGGAAAAAAGGTCAGTGGATAATGTGTTGGCAGGGGAAGTAATTGGTTTTGTGATCTGGACAGGAGGGGAATCATGATCTAGAAAAATAATAGAAGGAGACTAATCTGGTTCTATGTCAATAAAATCAGAATCAAGTGGAAAGGAAACCTGTGAGGGGTAAAAAAAGGCAAAAGGGAAAATGTGTTCATAGAACACAACATCTCTGGTAACTGTTATGGAATGAGTACACAAATTATAAAGGATATACCCTTTTTAAGTTAAGGAATAACCCAAGAACACTGAGGGTATGGCTCTAGGAGACAGTTTCTCTTTAGAAGGTAAAATGGTAGCATATGCCAAAGATCCAAAAACCCTTAAATGATCCAATGCAGGAGGTTTAGTAAAAAAAATTTCAAGAAAGGATAATCCTTTAAGAACCAAAGTAGCCAGTCTATTGATTATATAAACTGTTGCCTGGACACAATATCCCCAAAATTTAGTAGGAACATGAGATTGAATGTGCAAGGCTCTAGCTACTTCTAAAATGTGCCTATGCTTCCTTTCAACTATGCCATTTTGTTGAGGACTATAAGCACAAGAACTTTGATGAATTATGCCTCTACCACTTAACATATCATGGCAAGAAGTATTAAAAAAACTCTAACCCATTATTAGTTCGAATGCACTTATGATGCATATGATATTGTATGTGGACCATTTGGAGGAACTGTTTGAGTGTAGAAAAGGTGTCGAAATTGAATTGCATAAGAAACAACCAAGTCACCCTAGAATGATCATCTACTATGGTAAAAAAATATCTAGCATTACCATTGGTAGGAATCCTATATGGTCCCCAAACATCTAGGTGCAAAAGATCAAAATTATGTTGTGATTGTGATGCATTATTAGGAAAATGAAGCCTGGTTTGTTTGGCTAAAGGACACACATAACAGTGTGTAGGAGGAAGATGTGATGTGTTTATTTTGGGCAAATTGGAATGCATAGTAGACAAAGTAGAATAGGAAACATGGCCTAATCTTTGGTGCCAAAATGTGATAGTTTTGGACATAGAAGATGCCACACATGAATTAGAAAAAATAGGCATTTTATTATATTGTAAATTGGAGTGTACAACTTGTGAAGAAAGTAAAGGCTTACATTCAATTTTATTAGGCTTTTCAAAAACTGATACAAAGGGAGAAATATGCAAATTTGGATCAAAGTAATAGAGTCCTTGACTATGCTTACCAATCCCCTTCAATTTGCCATTGCAAAGATCCTGAATTAAGCAAAAATTAGGATAAAAAGTAATGAAACAGTTGTTAGATTTGGTAAGTTTTGAAACAGAAAGTAAATTGTGATGAAATTCAGGAACATGTAGGACATTAGACAAACAAAGATTACTGTCCAGATCAATAGTTCCAATATGTTTCACATAAGTTTTGGCTCCATTTGGTAAATCTACAAGAAATCTATAGGATTGTTCTACAGTAACAGGTGATTTTAAAAGAGAATAGTTAAAGGTCATGTGATCAGTTTCTCCAGTATCTATTATCCACTTACTATTGTCAAGACAAGAAAATAGAGCAACATATATACCTACAAGATTGGTAGCTAGTGGAGAGACATTTTCCTTTCCCAACAATTGAAGAAGTTGATTATACTGCTCACTTGTCAACACTAGACCTACCACAGCAGTAGAATTTCCAGCTTCGACAAAATCAGGAACTAAGTTTTGAGGTTGGGCTTGATTAGTAGAAACTTTTGTTTTGGAGGAGGATTTGTTCTTTGTGAATTGATAATCTGTTGGGTAGCCAATGAGTTTATAACAAGATTCCTTCTTGTGTCCAGGTATGTGGCAAAAATCACACTCAATATATGGTTTTTTGCCTTTATATTTTTTGCCCTGATTCTGAACCTTTCCATGATTGCGAGCATATAGGGTAGTAGTTACATCGGAATTCTGATTCATTCCAACTAAGACTTTTTTACTTTCATCCTGGTGAATGACAGAGTAAGCTTGCTTAACACTTGGCAAGGGATTCATAAGAAGAATCTGACTACAAACCATGGAGTAAGAATCATTCAATCCAATTAAGAATTGTAATAGTTTATGTTGGTTCAAGTTTTCCAAATAGGCTTTTGATGAAATACTATTAGGATCAGGAAGGCTAACTAAGGAATCAAGTTCATCCCAAAGCGATTTAAGCTTATTGTAATAAATGGCTATTGTACCTTGTGTTAGATTAATGATTTCTCGATGAAGAGCAAACACTCTGGTTCCATTCACTTTGTTGTACTGCTCCTTTAAATCTTGCCAAACCTGTGCCGCACTTGTAAACTATGCCGTTAAAAATCTCTTTTAATACGGAATTGAAAATCCAGGCAAGAACCAATGAGTTACATCTTTCCTATTGTGGAACAGGGCGCGAATGAACTGACAATTTGGTGTATGTTCCATCGACAAACCCTACTTATTTTTCGCACAAAGGGAAACTGTCATTGTACAACTCCAAATCCTGTAGTTTTCAGTTCCAACAAGTTGTTCAGATACCAAAACAAACCTTGGAGTGTCAGATGGATGAACATAGAGAGGTGAATTAGTGTCAATTGAAGGTGCCACTAACTCTTTAGTTGAGCTCACCATAGGTACTAAGCTTAAGACAACAAGATTGGAGCTAAAATGAGCTGAAAATGAAGATGAATGAAAGAAATTTGAACTGAATCAGAATGAAATTGAAGACTAATCGAAGAACTCTGAGCTAAATGAAGCTTTGATTGAAAACATGAAAAATTTGGGGCAAAAGAGCTCTAATTGAAGGTTCTTGACTCTTTTGAGTTTGATTGGAAACAGAAACGAACTTGATTGATCTGATTCTTTGATCGAAAAACAGAATCTTGATGCTCTGATACCATGTTATCTTTCATATGATAAAGCAGAGAATGATAGTTGGGGGAAAAATGAACTCCTTCTTTATTGAATGAACTGTACCTCTTATATACAAATACAATAATATTAGTTAATAACTAACTTGAGTTAACTAACTAACTAGCTACGGTTAACAACAATAACTAACTACCTTGAGTTAACTAACTAACTACGGTTAACAATAATAACTAACTACATTAACAATATTTAACTTCCAATAAGAACAATACTTAAGAGATTTTTTAAAATAAAGCTAAAATAAAATCATTATTTCTCAATGCCTTTATGGTCCGCAATGGAGGAAAAAGAGTTATTTTCAGATTCGGAAGTCAAATAAGGGGAGACAAAATTGCATCTAAATTTTACGTCTCCTGGTGGCTGGTGCCTATAAGACAGAGATGACTCTTGAAGCATATTCTGATTGAATAATACATCATTTGATGACGGTATAACGTTGAACAAAAACAATGAATTCTACCACTATGTCCTTGAGGTGACAAGACAATATTTAGCATCATCACTTTCTCTCACAATGGTTCAAACGCACTTAAATTTCTAACTTTAGATATCGTCGTGTCTTTCTTTAAATTGCAAGGACAATTGATCCGACACACTCATCACACTATGAAAATGTGCATGAACTCGATCTAATGCTTGTGTGAACTTTAAACTTCTGGCTACATTGATTGTGATATGCATATGCTGCCAGCCTGCCACTGATGTTAACTTTGCTTATTAATTTATTAGCCTCAACATACATTAATCAAATATATAAGGTTTCAGATTTCAACGATGATCTTCGATCAGGGCATAGGCTTGTGCTTTTATTGAGTTTCTCTTAATTACCATGCCATGACGCATGGGGTCTCACTTAAGAAGTGGAAAAGCCACATTTTTACTTTATTTAGCCATATTCAAAAAAATCTATTGAATTAAGTGACTTTTGATGATTTGATTTTATAAGGGTCTTTGTTTAATTAATATACATTCTTGTCTTGGGAAAGATTAATTTATAAAATAAATGAAACTTGATTAATCATTGATACATAACTAGTTCTATTTGTAAGTGTGAAACGTCAATTGAAGTGTTGGCACTGGAGAACTCTTGTGCGTACATATAAACACGTCGCAAAATGGCTCGATGCCGCATTTGTAGCTTAACCATTGACAGTGCCTGCACTCAATTAAGCAGGTGATCATAGAGGTAGGATGTTGTACTAATTATCTACAAGGATTAGTCGATTGTGTGTAAGCTAGTCTGGGCATCCTGTTTAAAAAAAAAATGTCATTAACGGTTTTCAAATTCAGTTTTTTTTTTTTCCTTTCAGTTTTAGACTTTTTATTCAGTAACCTCCAACTTTTTTCGAATTATTGTTTTATAGGTTTACTTGCACTGTGAATCTATTAATACCATTGAAGCTTTTATGATATTCTTGCTTGTTAATATGTTCCATTATTATGTGATTGCCAATTTCCATGAATTTAATTCTAATTTGCTTATTTTGATCCATGATTTTCATAATTGTCCGGTAGACCTAATGGTAGATGATCTTATTGTGAATATGATTTAATATTGAATAATTTAGGGTTAATGACATTAACCTCACTGAGGTATGAGATTTCAGAATAACAAAAATCTTTGTAACGTTAAGTTTTAAGTGTTAAAATAAAAGGTAGGATGACAATTTCATAATACTTATGAACTTTTAACTTATTAAATTTTAACAGTTCATTAACATTAGAGGAATTTTTGTTGTTTCAGATATCTAATAGGGATATTTGTTGGCGCTTGCATGCTAGTTTTGAATCCCTTTACCACTGCATTAAAAATCTTGACACTATTCAATAATTATTAGGTTTAACTTTCTTTATTAGACTTGTACAAATAAAATCTCATTTATGAAAATCTTGTGTGAAGCCAGTGGATTTATGTTCTTGTTCACGCATAACGTTTAAGTTAGACACTCTAGAGCGAGAGATCTTATAAGGAAAAAAGAATTACATAAAAGATAAAATCATTCTTGCTATGACCTACCTAAGACGTGGCCCTGGTGAGATATTAGAGAATGGAGACAAAAGTTATCTTCACGAGAACACTCAATAATGGTCTCAAATATCTGTGGTTAAAACAATTTAGATACAGTACGCAGACCAAATCCAACACAAACAATTAATGAAAGAACAACTCGAATTACTTTAGGGGATGTTATTTGAGTCATGTTATCAGATTTTCTCTGTAGAACTCTGATCTTTTTTAGGGGTGAAATTGAAAATGTTATTACTTGATAACATTTGGGTGTGCATTATTTTTGAGAAACATTAATGTGGTGCGTTTAAGATACTTTCACCAAACCGGTGGCACCTATAATTATTGGAGTTAGCGGCCATTAGAAAATAGTGGCCACGCAGACGCATACAGGTCAACTTAGTGTAAATTATTCTTTTTTACGTGTGTGATAGCAATTCATAGCAAATACATTTATCGTAATGAGAGCATTATTCTTTTATATGAGTGTGTGATAGTAAGTCATAACAAATATATTCATTATAACGAGAGTGGTGTAAGAATATTACAATAATATTAACTTTATTAGACATAGCTCGGATTTGTGTAAATCATGATAAATCGCGCTTGTTATTTCTCTTACTAGTTCATTATTTGTGCGATTACTTGTTTTTTTGATAGAATTTGAGATGAGTCTCACTCCTCACCAAAAGGCCTTGTTGATGTCGGGTCATGCCTATTTATAGAGGTAGTTGCTAGCTCTAACTCTTTACCCACTATTTCAAACACTCAACTCAATTGGGTCTAACTCTAATACCATCATAGAATTTGGGTGGGTCTGACTCCTCAACCAATAAGTCATCTCACCCCGAGACCTTTGGCTTTAATACCATGTTAAAATTTAAGGTGAGCCTGACTCCTCACTCAATAAGGCTTTGTTGAATAGGAGAATTACCCATTTTTATAAACTAGTAGGCTTGAGCGTGCTTAGTCGGTGTGGGACTCCAACATTTTCTTTGATTCCAAGTGCCCTCTAGTTCTTACAATAATTAAACCTTAATCTCCAGTTGCTTATATAAGGACTGCCAAGATACAGCAGAGAGTGTGAGTTTTAGTGAGCTGTAAGAAGCAAATTCCATATCCACCATGTACCTCAAGTTTATCATCTTGGTTTCGCTCCTTTGTTTAAGCCTTCTTTGTTCATCAAGCAACACTTATGCTGAACAGCCTAGTGAATTAAACCACCACTCTGATAGCCACATTGTTTCGGTCCAATCTCAATTGCCATCTACTGTTTGCAACCTTTCGCAGCCATGTCATGCATATTACTATCACTAATAGGTTCTATCAATACATAAATCTCATCTCTCTTTTAGTTATTATTTGCACTTGAGAACACGTAAAATTTTCTCTTTATTTTACATTGAGTTGACTTGTGATCTTATGATACTAAAACCTAACATTTTTGTGTGATTCAGTTTCTGAGAAAGCGACTCTAGAAGAAGTAACCAAGTATGGGCAATGCTCTCAACTTACACAGGGGAAATCAAGCACTCCCTCTCTCTCCCAAATTATATCCAAGACCGATATCAAGTTGAGTTAACTCATTCCAGGCAGCGCAACCAATTAATTAAGACATAGGAGGAGTTTACCATCCCTATAATATCGGGTGCTAATATTGGAATCAATAATTACCTCATTAAAGTGGGCTTAGGTGCCCCGAAACAGTGTGTTTTACTCGTAATTGACACTGGTAGCAACATCACTTGGACTCACTAAAAGCCCTGCCCAAATAATGGTTGCTCTAAACAAGTGGATCCCATATTCGACCCATCGAAGTCCAAATCGCATAAGAGTATTTCGTGCAGCTCATCATTTTTCCAAAGTAAAGATAATTTTACTGAAATTTTGATAGTACTACTGTAGTACTTGCTATTTTATTATATTTTCCATCAACGAAATTTGTTATTGTACTTGCAGTTGCTGGAGGCAAGTGCTCTTCCGAAAGTACTTGCAGGAAGCAATCTAATTACTTTGATGGTTCTTCATTGTCTGGCTCATTTGCAACAGAAAAGTTAGTCATAAATGCAGCAAACAACGAAGAATTTCCATTTACCTTGTTGAATTTTACTATGGTTTGTGTACACAGCACCACTAGCAACATTGAGGAAGTGGACAGGCTAATGGGTCTCAATCGAAATACATTATCTATTATATCACAAATTTCCTTCTTGTTTAAAAACTACTTCTCACATTGTCTGCCTTCTTTCATTGGTTACAGTACTGGATATATAACTTTTGGTAAAACCAATAGTTTCACAAACAAGGTGATTAACTTCACACCATTAACTACAGACTCTGACAGTTATGATATTGAGATAACTGGACTGAGTCTTGGCGGACATAAATTACCGATGACAGTCGGGTTTTCAAGAAAGCTGGAGGGAGTATTGACTCGGCACAATCATTTCACGTCTGCCACCCGTGGCGTACGCGGCTCTAAAGTCAACTTTCCGTAAGAAGATGTCGAAATATAAGATGGTGGACCCGAGTGACGATATGGATACATGTTACGATTTTAGTAAGTATGATACCATTGCTATACTAAAGATGTCAATATTCTTTAAAGGTGGTGTTGAACTGGAGGTGGACATGAGAGGAATTGTTTCCCCAAAAATGAAGACCTGACACAAGTGTGCTTAGCCTTTGTTCCAAACCCTAGTGAACATGTTGAGGCTGTAATTGGGAACACTCAGCAACAAGGTATGGAGGTGTACGATGATATTGCTGGGAAAAGGATAGGGTTTGGTTCCCGTGCTTGCTAAAAGAATATTAATATTAATGGCAAAAATTACCCAATTATTAAGGCTGTGCGTATGGTCAATGAATAAATTTGGTTGTGTGATCGATGTAATAACTAGCTAGCTGCGACTCCTTGAGCCATGCTGGAATCAATTAACTAATGAGTTCTCTAACTTCTTCCAAATGTTATGTTTTCTATGATATTTTATGGATGAAAGTTCAAAGCTAAATATATGAAATCTCTTCATATATAAAATTAATAATACTCTGTTTTTTGGCTTGAGATATGATTAATGTTTTTATGTGGAATTGATTCACCATATGTTGCACATAAAGGCCCTTCCTTCCAGAAGTCGACATGTCACTTCATATCTCTCTCATGTGCTTCAAAACTTTTAAACCTATTGATATGAAAATTCGCACAAACTAGAGAGATCCGATTGACCTTGGTGGAACCGGAACGAATGTGGGCGTGATTACGGATAATCAGTTATGGCTGAATGATAAATGCAATAAAGTAAAAGACAATAAGATTTTTAAAGTGGTTTGGCGAGCTAACCTCTTATGCCTATCTCCACTATCCTTGTATTTGCTATGAGAGCTTACAATAAGAGTTCTATGGAAATTTTCTAACCCCTTTTTCATCATTTGAGAGAGTTTATAAACAAGGTTTATACAAAGGAAAGAGAGATAATAAAAGGATTACAATTGATATGAACTGTAACTCCGATATTCTCACGATTGGGCGTTGTGATTGAGTAGAGATTGTTGTTAATCTGGTCATTCCTATAATATCTGGGATCTGAAGTTATTTGGGAATTGATTGAATGGCCATTCGGGTTGTTCGTGAGTAGCTTGTGTTGGGTCGAGCTATGTGTCAATGAGCTTATGCTAGGTAGGACAATCGGTTGAGTCGGACTGATTCTGGGCTGATCTAATACCTCGCCACTCACCGAGGTTGATGGAAAATCACACACAACATTTTCCCCTAGTGTTCGATGCTTGTTTCGGGTTTCGAAGACTATTGCTCAATTTGATATCAAGCTCGGCACTACCAGTAAGTCACCAGATGCAGGTTTGGTCGAGCTTCAAGGGTCAACCTCATGCCTAGTCGACGTACTTCACACTTGGATCTTCATTTCCTATGGTACCTGACAAAACTCAGAAAATGAAGAGTTAGGGTAGATATGTAAATTCCATGCGGTCGTGTTGCACTAAATGTAGCAACCTTTGTCAGTTACGTTTCGTCACGCGTGGGCCACTATAGCTGTCCATGTGCGAAGTCGAGGCGATGTGCAGCGACGGTTATCATTGTAGCAGTCTGATAGTTTGTCGCCCCTCGTGGATGGATGACATGTGGCCACATCTAAGGCTGAGATTGTTCGACAAATGAAAGGTCGAGATTCACTGTAGATCAATGGCTACAATTAAACCATGCCTTTCGTCTTCCATGCAAACCACTATAAAAGGTGGCAAAGTCGTCAGAATACTCATTCAATCCACGAAAGTTTTCTGACGCCTTTGTTCACTTCGCTGCTGTTTCATTGTCGTCATGGTGCTCTTTCTAGCAAGTTCTTGCATGTTTCAGTAAGGTTCTTTTCCCATTCTTTATCTTTTTTTCCAATTTCCATGTCAAAGGATGACCATTGTTGTGGCTACATTGAGTGTTCTAGGGATTTAGTAGGATTTTTTAGTGTGTTTTTGGTGGTCTTAGGTTTAAAGAGGGTTTAACGTGGTGGCCGCCAGAACCTTGGGTAGGTCGCGTGTATCCGTCGTGTGGCGCGAGCTATCTTGGGTTCTTGAACTGAAAGCAAGTGTGAAATGGTCAACAAGTTTTTTGAGCTCTAACACTTGTTTGCTTTTGTTTCAGGTACCCAGAAGCAAGCTATAATTATGTCTTCTTTCAGTAGTCACACAATCGATTGCATGTTCGACTTGCCCGTGGGCTCAGCAGTCCTTGGGGATACAACCCCCGAGGTCTCCGAGGAAATCATCGAGAGAAGCTAGGACCTCGACGCGACAGGCTCTTCTGACCGTGCCTCAATACAGTTGGTTCAATCCATGTGGTCTGCAATCCACAAGCTGCTAAGAGAATTATAATCCTCAATTACTATTGGGGATCTGGAGCGCATAAGAGTAGTTTATGCGCCGCAGCTTAATTTGACGGTTTTGGGGGGCTCTTCTCAAAAGAATCCATCGTATGGATAGCTGGTGATCTCTGAGACCTTTATGAGATGCGAGGTATCCATTTTTCCTCATCGTTTTATTGACAGCGTGCTGAGCCGGTTCGATATCATTCCTCTCCAACTGTCCGCAAATTTGTATGTAATTATTATCGATTTATACATAACGTATATGATCGTCGAATTAGGCAAGCCATCCGTCGAGGAGCTCGTCCATCTGTAAAGGCTTAAGAAAGGGCAAGACTAGATGTACTACCTTTCCAAGACAAGGAATGTACGTTTCAACGGGCTGGTCGATGTCTCGAAGAAGGTCCCGTACTGGGACTGGCATTTTTTCTTCTATGAAGCCCGAGAGACCCGCGCTTTCGCTTCAAAAGAGAGTAAGACTTCAAATTTTCGTGCGTACAAGGATCACTTTCGAGCTTTGTGTTCTAGCTAACGAAGTTACCTTGTTTTGCAGTTAATGTCGAGCAGAACTATCTCCCTGCCGCAAGCTTGCAGAGGCTCCAGCGTTTCTGCGACCTTCCCGACGGATAACGTAACATTAACGAGATCATTATGCTTCCTCACTTGAGAGCATACAACTTCTATCGGGATGACGCCAGGTTTCCTACCATTTTGGATAAAGGTTAGGTTATCGTTTACTCACGTTCTTTTTCCCCGCACGAATAGGTCACTCGCTGCCTGCTTCTTTTTTGCAAAAATGTGGGCTGAGAAGCCAAAAGGCTTCAAGAAGAAGGTGGCAACTTCAGCGGTTGTCAAGAAGACATCGGTTGCTTTGGCGACGAAGCAACCTGCTGACGTAGCTAACATGAAACGCGATGGTGGCGAGCTTGGGGAAGGCCCAAGCGCGAAAAAGCTCATGATTGCCTCAAAGGCAGTTGGCGAGAAAAGTGCCCTCGAGCCCCAAAAGGGGCCGGTAAAGAAAACACCCGAGTTGATTGGAGATTCAGGGAAATAGAAGGCACCCGAGTAGCATGATGACTCGGGTAAGAAGAAAACGATCAAGCCTTTGGAGGGCTCGGGATCGGGCAAACAAAAGGTGGCCGAGTAACAGGTTGGCTCGAGCAAAGAGGTCGTTGTGCAGGTTAGCAGCCTAAAGAAACCAACGGCCAAGGATTTGGCCAAGAAGAAGTCCGCTCTTACGGGCAAGGCTGGCGCTGCTGGGTGGAGTAAGTCAAGCTCGTCCCGACCGAAAAGCAAGAAAACGAATGAAGTAGCCCAAGCTGTAGTGGACGTGCTAATCGATCAACTCCCCGACCATATTAGCATTGGGGCCGCAGCAGCCAGGGACGGTGTCACCCTGTGAACATTCGCGGCTGTTAGGGATGCAGCTCTTACCGATATGTTGGCCTTGAAGTGAAGCTATGCAGCGAAGGTACCGGTAGTTCGCTCCTTTTTTTTTTTTTTTTTATCTGTATGTTATCCTCGCTTCTTGTTGACTTTCCATCTTATCCTTTTTTTTTAGTCTGCCATGGCAAGCAGGCTTCTCTACTATGAGTGCTATGTCACCTTGGAAGGCACTCATAAAGGGTGGCAACTGGTTGAGACAGTGAAAGAGGACGCTTTGGCCAAGGCCGAGGTTGTAGAAAAGGAGAAGGAGGCCAAGCAGGCTGAGCTCGAATGGCTTAGGGAGGAAATGACGACCCTTGGGGTCAAGGAAAATGAGTTCCTTGACAAGCTCAATGCGAGCGAGGTCGTGCGAGCGAAGGCTGAAGCTAAGGTAGTTAAGGTTGAGAAGAATTTGGCATAGTATTTAGGTGCCAATAACAAACTGAATTCCGAGCTTTCCTCGGCTCAAAAGGCTACCTTGGATTGGGAGGTCAAATTCAAGCAGTCCTCACTCGACCTTGCCCAGGAAGCGGAAGGTCGACGAGAGGCCGAAGCTGAGGCTGAGCAACTCAGACTTCAAATTGAGGAGTTGAACGAGGCCATCACTATTGAGGCCTGGCACAATGTCGATCTTTCTCGTACAGAAGCTATGGGAAGCCTATCCCTAGATCGACTTCTCTTTCCTTCCACGAGCTTATCAGAAAGAAGTCGAGAGGATGAAGGTCGAAGCCTGATAATCTTATTTTTCCTTATGATTTTGCATTGAATTTTAATAGGATTTAGGATACTTCTCGTGCAATTTGGGCCATAATTGCTACCTAATTCTATTAATTTTTCTTTGCAGGCCTAAAAGATGATTTTGAGCATAAATGACAGTTTTGAGCGTAAATTGCGTAACTTGAGCTTAGAAACTTAGAATGACCTGAATTTAAAAGATATGGAACTATAAGAAGCAGTGTTTTGGGTTTTTCCTAATTGTGACTGGACGAGGGTGAAAACGTGGCTTGAAGTCATGAATAGTACGTTGGGAACTGAAGAAAAACGTCTTTGGACGTGCTTTAGTATTTTGGCCATAAATTGAGTTGTAGACCTCATATTGGGCTGATTCTTAAACTATAGAAATATAATTGAAAGGGATACAATTCATATGTTTACCACTTTTTGAGATTCAGATTCTATCATGCTCAAATGTTGCTTGAAAGATCCTCGCTGCGGCAAGGAAAAATATTCGCCGCGGTGAAACTGCGTTAGTTGTGAAGAATAAAACGATGCATTTTGGCTTGCTAGGGCTTCATCCTTAAGTGAAAGAGGTATAAATTAGCACAAAAAGGAAGGGAAAAGGGTCTTGGTTCGTCATTTTAGAGGCAGCTCTTGGAAACAGAAGATTATTGAAGATTTGGGCTTCAAATAAGAGAAGATTTCTCCATCTTTTGCTTGTTTTTCATTGATGAACCTTGATTCAATTTGTTTTTGTTATTTTATTTTATTTTTGAGTATGAACTGAGTTGTTTAGCTATGGTTTGATGTAACCTTGATACAATGATTCAATTTTATATGAATTGACTTACTTTGAGTTTTAATTTCATGATTGAGTGTTTATCTCTTTGCTTAATGACTTTGGATGCTTGATCACCATTCAAATGTGTGTTGTTCACAATGAGACTGAGAAGGGATTTGTGATTGTGCCTCTTGGGATAAATACCATAAATTAAGCGAAAACTAGAGATAGATAACCGCGATCTATGAAATCTAGATAGAATTTCACAAAGCTTAAGAGACCTTGAACTATTAAACTTCAATTTTTGGGTTCGGAAGATTAATAGGAATAGGTGGGGTGGTATAACTTGAGAAGGAGTACCAAACAACTTAGGGAATTTGATTTTCAACCAAAGAATTAGAACTTGGGTAATAGATTCTATGATTTGGGTTAGCATATCTAGGTGAAATCAACACCCTAGCATTTTTTTAGCATTGTTTAAGTAGTTGAGTTGTTGGGTTTTGCTTTTATTTTATTATCATACATATTTATTTTGTTAATTTTGTATTTAGTTTGTTAATTTTCCATCCATCCAATTTATTGTTGCTTCAATTAGGACTAAAACTAGAGAATTCGGTACTTAATAACACTATCTTCGTGAGAATGATACTCTACTTATCACTTTATTACTTTTTGCGACTAGTGCACTTGCTACATATGCATGTTTGTCAAACCACGCATCAAAGCCCAAGGAATGGCCTACGTCTACTCAAACGACTCCGAGGGGGAGGTCAAGGAAGGTGAAGAGGAGATCGGGCTCAAGCAAGAAGTCGAGGATCCGACTCCCACAACTACACTTCCCCTGGGCGAGACTCCCAACCTTGAAGAAACTGTTGCCACTCTTTCTGTCGAGGAACCATCTATTCCAATCAGCAATGAGCTCCTTGGACTGGTCAAGGATGATCCCCCCCTACTCCCCTAGTTGCTTGAAACATCATTTTTTTTTTTTTTTTTTTTTTTTTTTTTTTTTAGAATGTAATAGCAGTTTATTAATGAAAGGAAGATTTTTCAGTATATCCTCATCGAGCAAAGATTTTACATTTCTGCAAAGTGATTTTTGTTGTCCCAATTGGACTTATAATAGAAGATCTGAATTTGATCCAAGTTATGCGTAGCTTGCTTCTTAAGGAGCTTTATCGGATGTGTGCGAGGAAATTTTTTGCGACAAACAACTCCAATTCCTGATCAATTGTCTGTTTCAAGTTTTGGTCGTTGGCTTAAGGCCGATTTCCTTTCGACATGTTTTTTCTTGAAATTTTTCTTTCAAGTTTAACTTCGTCGATTTGGGATATTTCACCCTTATAGAGTTGGATTTTGGCGTGGCTTATTAAGATAAGCTGCCTTTTCCTAGACTCTTGACTTTGGGTTTTTCTTTTTTTTGAATGCTATCACGTAGGTCGTGACCTTTGAAGTAACGAATAAATGCTAAACAAGTTAAACATTAATAATGAACAAAGAAAGATTATGAATAATACCTCTTTTATTGATAAAGCACTTTGGCTGTGAATGACCTTACATTGAATGATAAAAAGAAAGACATAAGAGGAACCCTAGCTGCTTATTGGTAATACCTTCGCAAATGCTCAGCGTTCCAGGCTCGCAATATTGCTTCGCCGTTGAGGCGTTTCAGGTGAAAAAATCTTGATGCGTGCTTTTTGGAGATCCTTAAAGGACCTTCCCATTTGGCCCAAGTGCCCTTAAGTTTGAGTTTTGGGTACCTTGGACGACCTTTTTGAGAACTAGGTCACCTACTTCAAAGTCTTTATTTTTGACTTTGGCGTTAAAGTATCGTTTGGCTCACTGATGATATGAGGCAAGCCTTAATTGAGACTTGGCCTGGTGCTCTTTGATTAGATCTAGCCTCAGGTAGAAAAGGTCTTCATTTACTTCCTCGTTGAAGACTTCTTTTCGAAACAAACTGATTCCCACCTCAACCGGGACCATTGCTTCACACCCGTATGATAGAGAGAACGGGGTTTCACTTGTCGAACTCCTGGCTGTTGTTCTGTAAGACCACAAGGCTTCGAGCAATTCATCAACCCATCTTCCCTCCAAGGGCATCAAGCTTCTTTTTAATAGTGTGCTTGATGACCTTGTTCACAACCTCTACTTGACCGTTGGCTCGAGGCCGATAAATAGCGGCGAAGCTTTTCTTGATGCTGAGTTGTTCACTGAAAGATCTAAAGTCTTCACTGTCAAACTGTTTCCCATTGTCGGTTATTATAGTGTAGGGGATTCCAAACCAACAAATATCCAAACCGACAAATAATATTTTTGTAGACAAAATCCTTTAGTTTGTTCGCCGTGACGGTAGCCAAGGGTTTAGTCTCTGCCCACTTGATGTAGTCAACGGCGACCACTGCAAACTTAACGCCCATTTTTCCTTTAGGCAAGGGACCAATTAGGTCGATGCCCCATATCAAAAATGGCTAAAGGCTTGTCAGAGTAGTCAATTCTTAAGGTGGAGCTCGCGGAGTATCTGTAAACCTTTAGCACCTATCACATCTGCACACATAGTCCGTTGCATCGTCAAAAACTGTTAGCCAATAATACCTCTGGTGAAACACTTTATAGGCTAGAGATCTACCTTCTGCATGATTTCCACAAATTCCCTCATGGATCCCCCTCATAATATAATTCGCATCCTCATGGTCAATACATCAAAGTAGCGGTACATTGAATCCACGTTTGCAAAATTTATCATTGATGATTGTGTATCGAGTTGCCTTTGTGCGGAGTGTTCTAGCTTCTGTTCTCTCATTTGATAGTGTACCATCCCTTAGGTAGGTAATGATTGTGTCCATCCAACTGTATCTCCAACTCGTTGTTAAAACTGGTCCTTGTGGAATGGAGATCCTTGGTCTTGGGAGGAACTTAATTGGGATTGAATTAGCTCTTTCTTGGTTCATTGCATAGGCTAAGCGGACTAATGTATCTGCTTGCGAGTTCTTCTTCCTTGGGATTTGGAGAATTGTGAAAGATTTGAACTGCTTGAGCTCAGTTTCCACTAGCTGGAGGTAGGACGCCATCTTATCTTCCTACGCTCAGTATTCCCCGATAATTTGGTGGACTACGAGTTATGAATCCCTATAAATCTTAATGGACTCTACCCCCATTTCGTTGGCGAGGCGAATCCCTGCGAGCAACACCTCGTACTCAGCCTCGTTGTTAGAGGCAGAAAACCCGAATATTACTGCGGCTCTGATCGGGTTTCCCTCTAGACTTTTGAGCAAGAGCTCTACTTCTGTCCCTTTCTCGTTCGAGGAGCCATCTACATACAAAGTCCATTTCCATAGGTCGTCGAGCTTTGGTTTCAGTTGCTCGACTTCTCCTAAGGTATTTGCCTCTAGCGAGCCTGGTTCACCTTCTGGCTGATAGGAGAACTCTGATATAAAATCTGTCAAGGCCTGACCTTTGATTGCTGTTCTCAGGATATACTTGATATCATGCTAACTCATTTCCATTGTCCACTAGATCAATCTACGCGATGTCTTGGGCTTTTGAATTATTTTCTTCAAGGGAAAGTTGGTCAGCACGTGAATAGAGTGTACCTGGAAATAGGGCCGCAACGTCTTGGCAGCGATGACAAGGGCGAAGGCGAGCTTCTCCATTTTAGGGTATCTCGCCTCCGCGTTGACCAGCCTCTTGCTCACATAATATATCAGCCATTGCGCTCTTCCCTCTTCGCATACCAATGTCGCACTGACAGTAGACTTTGATACCGATAAGTATAATAGCAATGGCTCACGCTAGACGGGCTTTGACAATAAATGAGACTGTCTCAGATGTTTCTTCAGCTCCTAGAAGGCTCTTTCACATTCCTTTGCCCACTTGAAACCTTTCTTCCCCTTCAAGGTCTCAAAGAATGGTAAGCATCTGTTTGTGGCTTAAGAAACAAATCTGCTAAGTGTGGCCACGCGTCCCGTCATGCTTTGTACCTGCCTTATACTGGTCGGGCTTTTCATATCGAATAGAGCCTGAATATTCTCCAAGTTGGCTTCTACACCTCGTTGGTTTACGAGGAAGCCAAAAAATTTACCCGAGCTCACTTTGAAAGCACATTTTAAAGGATTGACTTCATTCAGTATCTTCTGAGGATGTCAAACATTTTCCCCAGATGCTCAATATGGCTTTCGACGACCTTTGACTTGACGAGCATGTCATTGATGTATACCTCCATGGTCTTGCCAATTTGATCAGCGAACATCTTGTTCACTAAGCGCTGGTAGGTCACCCTAACATTCTTGAGGCCAAATGGCATAACCCTGTAACAATAAATTCCACGGTCAGTAATAAAGAAAGTATGTTCTTCATCGGGATTTCGTTATATCTTGAGTACGCGTCCATGAAGCTAAGTAGTTCGTTTCCAACTGTCGCGTCTACTAGCTAGTAAATCTGTGGAAGCGGAAAACTATTTTTTGGACAGGTTTTATTCAGATCTGTGAAGTCAACGTAAGTCCGACACTTGCCATTTGGCTTCTTGACTAGGACTGGGTTGGCAAGCCAATCCAGGTACTTCATTTCCCTGATGAAGTTGATGTTTATGAGCTTGTCAACTTCATCCTTGAGCGCTCTGTATCCAACGACCTTTTTTTCTATCTTATCTACCAGGCTTTCGGGTCGATGTTCAACCTATGACAAATTACCTCAGGGCTGATCCCTACCATATCCACATGCACCCATGCGAAAACATTGAGGTTATTCCTCAAAAACCTCGCTAGGTTTTTGGCGATGTCTTTGCCCAAGCTACTGCTAACTTTTAGTACACAAGTTGGATCTTCCTCGTCGACACATATCTCTAGCAGCTCTTCCGTTGGCCCCGCTGCGAGCTCCTCTCTATGGATATGAGGATCAATGGTATTCTCGAGAGGCCCAAGGTTAGCTCAGATTCTACAATAACCATTGTTTGCGGGAGCAACCATTTTTGTGTAGCATTTATAGCCCGGTTGTAACATTTCCGAGATTCCTTTTGGTAGCTTTTAGTCGTCGCGTTCCCCCAAGGAGTCAAAAACCTCATTGCTTGGTAGCTGTTAGAGTCATGAAAGTGACTATTTTGGTGATAAAAAGACCCTATGTGTGATTAAATTGAAGTATATTGAGACAATTAAAGAATTTATGAATTTGTTCACGAAAATCGCTTCCTAATATTTTTCTTATGAATTTAACATGTTTGGAATGATTTTGGAAAGCATATGAGTTGATATTAGGTTGTGGTTTATGGATTAGGGTGATTTTGTCTCATTTATGTTGTTTAGGGGGTAAATTGTCATATTTATAAGGGTTGATTTTGTCACTTTTCAATCGTACAGGGACCAAAGTGTTATTTTTTAGTTTGTCTATAAAAAGAAAGCGAAAGGTCGCGTTACAGGGAGCGTTGTTCATCCATTTTCCGGTGACTCTTCATCTCCCTTTTCGACGGCCTCCGACGATGGTTCATCTTCCCCATTCATCAATCACCTTTGTCAGTCGTTAACACCACCGTGAGATGCGTTCTGCTGCCGCGACATTTCGTATTCTGCCGCCACGATGTTTCGCATTCCAGCCGGGATTTTGCCATTTTTCGGGGACGGTTGGGCTCCTTGGTGGTTGATCTTCCTTCCTTACGGCCGGATCTAGCACTCCCAAGCTTCAGTTGCCGCCAAAACCGCCGGAATCCGCCATCTCGCCGCTACGCCTCTTCACCTTCCAACCACGATCTCGCTTATTTCCAGCGACCTTTCATCTCCCCAGGACCTGATCTGAACTCCTCATCACTAGAGCTTTCCATCAGTACCTGCCACCATTTTCCGGAAGACCCGTCGGAAAATTAACGTTTTTCGATGACTGCGACTGTTCATATTCCGAGCTTTTCGTTGGTTATTTTTGCCCCTTCTTCGCATCATATCGCTGTCGGTTACTTCCTCTCTGCCATGATCAGCTTCGTTTCCACTGTTTCAGCCTTCGTCATCACCACCATGAGCGACTGAGTTCTCGATTGTCTGTTACGGCGTAGGCGAGATCGAGATTGACTCCACGACTCTGCTCATAAGCTCTCGACTAGTTGGATGAGCCTGATTATAGGACATTTGGTAGTATTGTGTTTCGAATTATATTTGTTTTCGTTTCATGTTTGATTTCGATACTTTAATATGGTTTGAGCATAATTTGGGATGAATATTGTTGTCCATTGTGATTTAATGTTTTCATAGAATCGCTGAATGATAAACGTTGGTTTGAAATAATTAAATGATGAATATTTCTTTTCATTACTTCGCATTGATTGTAATTGAGTTGTGTTCGGATTTAATTTCATTTCTACTATTGTTGCATTTATTGTGAAGTTGGTTGATTGGAAGATACGTGTTGACAAATTGTATTTGTTAATCGCGTACCAACTAGTGGTATTGCCTTGTAGTATTTATCGACGTTCAATGATAGTCTTTAACTAATCGAACTTGAGTGATCGAGTAAGACAAGATAGATTATACCTAGAGTGTCGGAAAGCTATTTCGTTGATTTACCTTGCCTTGTAGGTTTAGGGGATCGTAGAGGGTGGAGGAGAATTATGTGAGTTGGTCTCGTGTCAAACCAAAACCGTAACGGCGGCGTTTTTATTATAAAGTCTTTATTAGTTTTAATTTCACGCTTTTATTATTTGCATTTAGCTTGTTTAGTTTCATTAATCAAATTGCCAATTTCATTTTTGCTACTCAAAATACATTAGGTTGTTAGCCTTGCTCCCTATGGATTCGACCCTGCTTACCGCTAACTACGGTATTTAAGTTTAATTTTGTGACTGTGACGACCGGTTCGAAAAAATTTTGGCGTATTGATGTGACTGCGCTTAAGTCATCCAAGATCGGTCTTCCGAGGATGACATTGTATGTGGTTAGGTAGTCTACCACTAGGAATTCAGCCATCACTATCTGAACCCTGGGCTCTACCCCCAAAGTCATGGGGAGGTCGATCATCTTTTTGGGAACTAGGTTGTCCCCGGTAAATCCATAAAATGGCGAAGGGCACGCCTTCAGGTCTCTCTCTATGAACCTCATTCCTCTGAAATCTCTTAAGAAAATGATGTTCGATGCACTCCCATTATCGACCATTACCCTCAACACTCTAGCATTACCGATTATGGCTGTGATTACGATCGCGTCATGATTGTCGTGAGGGGATTCCTTGCATTCCTCGACTGTGAATCATACTACCTCGCTCCTTTGTCTAGACTGCTTGGGCGGCCTCTGTTCACAGCTCATTATTCGAGAGACTAAGTCAATTATGGCCTCATGAGCATACTATTTACAAGCGTGCCTTGAGTTATTCGCTATGTTTGCCACCCCTCGCCCCCCCCCCCCCCCCCCCCCCCCCCCCCCCCCCCCCCCCCCCCCCCCCCCCCCCCCCCCTCCCCCCCCCCCTCCCCCCCGATAGATCATACCTACCAGGACCTCATTGTTGGCGTTCGCCAAGGCTTGCTGGGTCTGGTTTTGGACCTGATTGTTTTGCTTGCTAGCAGCTTCGCGAGTTGGTGCCTCCTTGATGAATTCCTTTAGGTGCCCTTTTCGTATCAGGTCCTCGATGGTATCTTTCAAAGCTCGACACTCATTGGTATTGTGCCCAATGTCCCGGTGGTATTAGCAATATTTTTTCTGATCCCTTCTACCTGAAGCCCCCCCCCCCATCCTTTCTAGAGCAAGCAATCTCTTTGCCTCATGGGAGACTTCATAGATGTGAGCTATGTCTCTCCTAAGGGGGGTATATTCTGCATATCGCGGGAAGGGTTGCCTGTCCTCGCGGTTATTTGTTCTCTGTCTTTTTTAGGACCTATTGCAGTCCCTATCATTTTAGTCTTGACCCCGTGCTTGTCTGATGGGCTATCCTGCCGCCTATCCGGGGCTCCTCACGTCGAGCTTTTAGCCAATGCTGCCAACGAGCTTTCCACTTGCTGGTGTTTTATAGCCATTTGGTAAAACTTGGCCAGGCTCACGTGATCTTCACTATGGAACTCTTTCTATAGCTTCGTGTTTGGCCTGATGCTTGCAATCAGCAAAGTTCATATGGACTCCTCGGGTGCATCCGTAATCTTTTCTTGTTTACTCTGAAACCTCGTTAAATACAAGGTTAATGTTTCGTTCCTCTCCCAACAGATGTTGCTCAAGTAACTGAGGGGCATTACGAACTGTCTCCTCGCTTGAAATTACTGTAGGTACTGCGAGGAGAATTGTTGCCAAGAATTGATGGAGTTCGCCTTGAGTATCTTGTACCACCTCTTGGCATCCCTTACTAATGTGACTGCGAAGCACTGATACTTCACCAAGTCATAGACCTGGTGTAGCTCTATTAGGTCATTGAAATTGTCAAGGTGGTCTCTAGGGTCCCCTCTCTTGTCGAATTTACTCTTTGGCGCCCTGAATCCCTATGGAAGTGAGACCTGACGAACTTCCTCTGTGAAAGGGGAACTCACTATTTCTTCCACTACGCCTTTCTGTCGAGCCCTTAGATCGTCGAGCATTTTTTGTATGCAATCTAAATCTTCATTATGGTTGCCTTGGCTGGCTCTGTTCAACCCTACTATGAGCAAGTGAGTTCGCAAGTCCGTGGCTTGCAAAGCCCCTCCATTGCGTGCGTTATTACGCGAAGTCGAGTCATTATAGCTAGGCTAATAGGTGTTATCATTCTCATCAGTGCGTTGCTTGCGATGTCGGTTATAACTAGAACGTCGATCATTGCTAGATTGGAGCACATGACTTGTCTCGCGAGCTTGCGAGGATTAAGGCTATCTCGGGCATGGGTTAAGATCGGCATGCTGTCGTTGGGGGTACCGCCAAGCGTCTCGGGGGTGACCATTGTCTTCGCTCTTACACAATGGTTATTTCTCTAGCCGCCTCCGAGGGTTAGTTTGCTTGTGGGATTCACGCTCATGAGCGGAGTGGGGTTTACGATGGTGGGGGTATCGGTTGCCTCTCGACGCTGAAGAGTCATACTAGCCACCTGCTAAATTCATACCTATTGGGGAGGCATGGGCGAAGCATGGCTGGTCAAGGTTCTGGGCAGTTGGTTGCTGGTTTCCTAGCTCAGCCACGTTTTGTTGCATCGCCTGTGCAACCATTGTTCTGATCATCTCTATCAGTTGGCCATTTTCGGGGTTTGATGTCTCTACCCCTGGTTATTCATGACATACTGAGTTGGCGACACAAGTGGTCGACTTCCAGCGGCATCCTGTTGCACCTCTTGATGGGTAGTTTCCACATTTCTGTGGTTTTCGGTGGTGGTCTTCAATCTGGTACGTACCATCGCGGGCCTAGATTGAGTAGGTTGTTGTGGCTGTTCGTCGGAGTTTCTGAGATGTTGGCAGAGGCCCTCTTTCTAGCGTCAAAATATTGACGAAAACTTGCACCAACCAGAGAGATTTGCTTGACCTTGGTGGAACCAAAACGGATGTGAGCAAGATTACGGATAATCAGTGATAGATGAATGATAAAGGCAATAAAGTAAAAGACAATGAGATTTTTAAAGTGGTTCAGCAAGGTAACCTCTTATGCCTACGTCCACTATCCTTGTATTTGCTGTGAGAGCTTACAATAAGAGTTCTATGGAAATTTTCTAACCCCTTTTGAATCATTTGAGAGGGTTTACATACAAGGTTTGTACAAAGGAAAGAGCGAAAATAAAAGGATTACAATTGATATTAACTGTAACTCCAACATTCTCACGATTGGGCGCTGTGATTGCATAAAGATTGCTGTTAATCTAGTCATTCCCGTAATATCTGGGATCTGAAGTTATCTAGGAATTGATTGAATGACCATTTGGGTTGTTCGTGACTAGCTTATGCTGGGTCGAGCTATGTGTCGACAAGCTTATGCTGGGTCGGACAACCGGTAAAGTCAGACTGATTCCAGGTCGATCTAATACCTCGCCACTCACCGAGCTTGATGGAAAAATCACACACAATACAACCTAATAAAGATGGACTTAGTTAACTCAAGCCCCTCCACCAGAAACGTGGATTCGATAGGATCCAATGCAATCCAATTCAAAATAAAAAATCTAAGGATGGATTGGATTAGATTTTTGTGGATAATATATTAGATTATGGATTATCCAATTCATAAATTTTAATATTTATGTTTAATCTATATATATTTTTTTTAATCAAGTTTTCATATTACTTTTTATTTTAAGCCTAAGTAACTAGTCAAAATACAAAATTTCCTTCAAACTAGTTTTGTATTTTAATAAATATTAAAAACTGTATGATAATAATTAATTAATTGCTGGGGCCACTTCTCGCCTAATCCAGATCAGACTTTCCCAATCTACAGGAATCTAGTTGAATTATCGGATTTTAGATTTTGAATTATCGGATTTTAGATTCATTCTCTTTCCTTTTAGGCATTGATATATCGTAAATACTCGCACTATGGAAATGTGTCTGAAATAAAAACGCAGTGGATTGAAAACTTTAGGTTCACTGATATTAGCCCCATCGATCGGCTTACTTTTATCATGTGAGCTCATCATTCTAGTAGAATTCTATTAGTAAAGTCATAAATATATCTTTGTCTGTTGCACTAGGATGTTGCCTCTTATCTTATGGTCCCTCCCGGAGGTTACAGCTAATAACAAGGAAATTAATTAAGCTTAATGCATGCAGCTAAAGTGCGTTTCATGTTTCAAAATTATTATGTAAGCTACTTTGAAATATTACTGAATATAGTCTGCAGGCTTTTTATGCCAATCAGCTACTTGTATTACTAATGTGAAAGCGTCGCTTAAATTGTTGGCAATGGAGGGCTCTTAAAACTAATCATTTCATGGTTGATCCCTCAGCCCTGCAGGCCAACCATCGTAAAGTGGAAGGGCCATATCCTAAGGTTTCGATCATGGCTATCACTCTTTGTGCTGCAATAATTTCGCACCCACTAAAGATATTACGGTTTCTTTTTTCCTCCTCTTCTCTCAATAGTTATTAAAAAAAAAGTCATAGTTTTGTTTGGGCCTTTTCTATCTTTATCGGGACCAATTTAAATAATTATGTTAAGGAACACTCAAGCCTATCCTGAAACTAAGGGAATAATTTTGTCTCTCATTGATTATTTATTGGATTATTGAACCATTAATAACCCAATAATTCTCTCATGCAAGTTCTTCCCAATTGTCTTACATATACTAGAAAGGTCTTTGGTATTAATGAATGAATAATGCATTAAATGTTTGAAAATGTCTAATAACTGGAGGAAAGATGAATCATGCATGTTTACTTCAATTTTTTTTTTTTTTTTTTTTTTTTTTTTGAAGTGTCGATTTTAATAATTGTAAAATAAATTTATATTTCATATTATAAAAGATGATAAATAATATTTAAAAACAAATTAGGCGGGACTTGATTACTTGAATAAAAACACTAAAAAATAAATAAATAAATAAAATCTAATTGACCTTAACGCCTTTGATCCTTGAACTAAGAAGTTTCTCTAACCATGAGGCATGTGTTGCACAAACACATTAAGGCTTCAAGGGCTGGCCTCACAGAAGCAGAAACACCGTATTCTAAAATCCACAAATGATCTTCAGCGCTTGTGCTTATGGAGTTTCTCTTACCATGTGTTGCTCATTTTCATGTCTTTTTGGGGTCTAAACTCAAAGAAGTAGTAGAAAGGCCACATTTTTACTTCTATGGTCATATTATAAGGTTTCCAATTATGGCTCATTCTACCACTAAATATATTAGCTCAGATGTGGTTTGGTTATTCTGAAAAAGTGAGGATTCCATTCCCACACGTTGCTTTTGATCATCACTTTAAATTCTCCATTCTTTTCCTTCTTTCGGTCACCCTAGCTAGTTAAAAATGTGTATGAAATTAAATACAGTGGATACTCTTGTTCCCTGCCACCATGAAATGAAAATTTTGATTGTGCTAGTTAGTGGCTTCCTCAAATAATGTTTGCTCAAATAATGCACAGTATGTTTAGGTTTTGTTGGGGAATATTCAGCAAAGAGTAATAGACGTTGTTGCTAATGGGAAACTTGGGTTCGCTCTTGGTAGTTGCAGCTAATTAATCTCAGCTAAGATTTCTTCCAATTTAGCTCTTGAAATTAACAGCCAGCTGAAGTTTGTTTTAATTAATTTATGTTTGAAAATTGGTGTATTCTTAATTTGAAATATTACTAAATAAAGTGATCTGGCTTTTATGTCTTGATTTAAGCTATTGCTACCTTATTTCCTGGAGCTCATCATGGTTTAATTTTACTTGTTCTTTTTTCGGGTGAAATTAAGGTAGTATAAACTATAAAGAAATAATCGGAAACAATTAAGCTCCTATTGCTATATTAAGTTAAAATAGGAAAAAATATATATTAAATCAAGTAATGTTGACGCTTGATTTTGGACGCCAACGACTCGCACGTGGGAAACGCTGAGCTGACTCAAGAGACACACGTGAATGGATCCATGAGATTTGAATATGGAGCTGAGATTATATATGTTGCAGAAAACATAAATAAAAGATTGGCAAGAGGGGTTTTTATAGTGGTTCGGATGCAACAAGCGACTCCTACATCCACTGTTATTTTATTGATCTCTGACTATTTCTATGATTTTGCCCGTAAGGTATACAAAGATGAAGAAATGCAGTGTTTACAAAGAGAGAAAGAAATGAAGCTCAAATCTCAGCCCAACCTCCTTCTTCGGGAAGAGGAGTGCCCATTTATACAACTAAACACTCAATGTAATGAGTGTTTTGCAAGTTGCCTTGACATATGGAAGGCTCTCGTCCATTCATTTCTTTGAAATGAGATAAAGCTGGTGTGAATATCTTTGGGGAGATATGGGCTTGGCAGCACATTTATTAGGCTGACATAAGCGTGACTTTTGAGACATAAATAAAAGATTGGCAAGAGGGGTTTTTATAGTGGTTCGGATGCAACAAGCGACTCCTACATCCACTGTTATTTTATTGATCTCTGACTATTTCTATGATTTTGTCCGTAAGGCATACAAAGATGAAGAAATACAGTGTTTACAGAGAGAGAAAGAAATGAAGCTCAAATCTCAGCCCAGCCTCTTTCTTCGGGAAGAAGAGTGCCCATTTATACACCTAAACACTCAATGTAATGAGTATTTTGCAAGTTGCCTTGACACATGGAAGCCTCTCGTCCATTCATTTCTTTGAAATGAGATAAAGTTGGTGTGAATATCTTTGAGGATATATGGGCTTGGCAACACAATTATTAGGCTGACATAAGCGTGACTTTTGAGGCATAACAGAAGCCCCCCAGTTTTTTATGTGCGTAATCGTGCTTCAGAAACTCAAGTCTTTGATCTGAATGGCTGCAGTCTCGAACTGAAGAGCTCGAACAGAAATCTGTTAGGAGCTCGACCTGAAATTTGGTAGAAGCTCGACATGAAATCTGTTAGAGCTCGACCTGAAATCTAGTAGGAGCTCGACCTGAAATCTGTTAGGAAAACGACCTGAAATCTGGTAGGAAAACGACCTGAAATCTGGTAGGAAAACAACCTGAAATCTGTTAGGAAAACGACCTAAAATCTGGTAGGAGCTCGACCTGAAATCTGTCATGAAAACGACCTGAAATCTGGTAGGAGCTCGACCTAAGAGATCATAACGAGCTTTACCTAAGAGCACAAGAGATCAGCGATCTCAATGTGTGATCAGCGATCTGAACACGCGATTTGAAGTTAAAGATCAGCGATCTGAAGCTGAGGATCAGGACGGCATGGGCGTGCGATCTGGCCACGGGATCGGAGTACTCTGATGCGTGCGATCTGCGATCTGGCCACGCGGTTGGAGAATTCTAATGCATGCGGTCTGCGATCTGGCCACGCGATCGGAGAATTCTAACGCGTGCGATCTACGATCTGGCCACGCGATCGGAGAACTCTGACACGTGCGATCTAGCCACGCGATTGGAGAATTTTAACGTGTGCGATCTGCGATCTGGCCACATGATTGGAGAATTCTGACATAGGTTTGAGATCTGAGCACGCCATCAGGGAACTTGGACGCAGGCTTGAGAATCGGACCTGTATGGGCCACCAAAATGTTGAAGCTTGATTTTGGACGCCAACGACTCGCACGTGGGAAACGCTGAGCTGACTCAGGAGACACACGTGAATGGATCCATGAGATTTGAATATGGAGCTGAGATTATATATGTTGCAGAAAACATAAATAAAAGATTGGCAAGAGGGGTTTTTATAATGGTTCGGATGCAACAAGCGACTCTTACATTCACTGTTATTTTATTGATCTCTGACTATTTCTATGAATTTGCCCGTAAGGCATACAAAGATGAAGAAATACAGTGTTTACAGAGAGAGAAAGAAATGAAGCTCAAATCTCAGCCCAGCCTCCTTCTTCGGGAAGAGGAGTGCCCATTTATACACCTAAACACTCAATGTAATGAGTGTTTTGCAAGTTGTCTTGACACATGGAAGACTCTCGTCCATTCATTTCTTTGAAATGAGATAAAGCTGGTATGAATATCTTTGAGGAGATATGGGCTTGGCAGCACATCTATTAGGCTAACATAAGCGTGACTTTTGAGACATAAATAAAAGATTGGCAAGAAGGGTTTTTATAGTGGTTTGGATGCAACAAGTGACTCCTACATCCACTGTTATTTTATTGATCTCTGACTATTTCTATGATTTTGCCCGTAAGGTATATAAAGATGAAGAAATACAGTGTTTACAGAGAGAGAAAGAAATGAAACTCAAATCTCAGCCCAGGCTCCTTCTTCGGGAAGAGGAGTGCCCATTTATACACCTAAACACTCAATGTAATGAGTGTTTTGCAAGTTGCCTTGACACATGGAAGACTCTCGTCCATTCATTTCTTTGAAATGAGATAAAGCTGGTGTGAATATCTTTGAGGAAATATGGGCTTGACAGCACATTTATTAGGCTGACATAAGCGTGACTTTTGAGGCATAACAAGTAACTTTTGACGCTTTGATTTTATAAGGGTTCTTTGTTTAATTAATATACATTCTTATCTTGGAAAGATTAATTATAAAAAAAAAATATGAAACTTAATTAATCATTGATAGACAACTAGTTCTATTTGTAAGTGTGAAACATCAATTTAAGTGTTGGCAGTGGAGAGTTCTTATGCGTATATATAAACAAGGATAACACTATACTTACAACCTTACTCTCACAATTATTCTTGAAAAAAAAAAGTTGTGAATATACGATATAATTTAACATCACTTTCGCGTCATCATGTGATGATAAAACAAAGAAAATAGAAATATCAAAATTATAAATAGAAGAATAATTCATATATTGAGGTGAAATGACATCATGATCACTATATAAATATGCTATAAATGATTTTGGATGTTTTCCTTTGACTAATTAAATATCCCGATGCCCAGATTATGGGGACTCCTTTCCTTTGTGGGTTTTGCTTTTAACATGTGTTGCTGTTGCACGTATTTAAATATCATCATGATATTCTGTCTCAGATGATGTGTTGCCTGCAACTTGTAAGACCCATTAAGGATCCTGTCTTTTCTGCTTGAAATTAAAATGTCTAATTTCGGATTTTCTGTGTCTTTCGACCCATTTATTTTTAAGTGGATAAGATATCTTAAATCTTGATAGTCGTTCCAATATATATAAGAATTATTTGATAATAAAGTGGAAATGCAATACACGAGGCTAAGGAACAGTGTGTTTGATGGGAAAGGTAAAAATTTAATTCAAGTATTTCCGGGCCCGGCTGCAACATGAATTACTCGGCAGGTAAAACATAGTGGATTGGATAGGATCCGATGCAATCAAATCCGTTATTAAAATCTAAGGATGGATTGGATTGGATTGAATTTTTGTGGATAATAGTTTGGATTATGGATTATCCAATTCATAAATTTTAATATGGATGTTTAATCTACTTTTTTTTTTTTTTAATCATTTTTTCAAGTCTTAATATTAATTTTTGTATTTTAAGCCTAAGTAATTAGTCAAAATTTTATTTTTCCTTCATACTAATTTGTATTTTAATAAGTATTTGATAAACATTTAAAAATTTATAGTAATAATAATAATTATTAGCGAATGTCATCTCTAGCCAAATCTAGATCAGACTTCTCTAATCTACAGGAATCTAGTTGAATTATCAAATTCCAACACTTATTTTAACCGCAAAAGACAATAAAATATTCCACCACCTTTTGTGGCCAAAATCGACATCAGAATCCAATGATTTAATCGGATTCCTAAAGATCAGCTTGTTGCGGTCCTAACAGGACCACATTTGATGCTAATGACCCACCTTTTGCCAATGTTGACTGACATCAATAATAGTTGACTACCGCCAGTGATGCTTAACAATCATTGTCATTGTCATTTTCTTTTCAAATTGATTAAAAAAAAAAAAAAAAAACTATGAAATTATTTATTGAATGTTTATTTAAGTTATTTTTGTAATTTGAAGAATTGTATATAGATAATGAATTGGTTATTGGATATCCATAATGCAATCCAATCAATTTGGATTAATATGAATTTTTATTCTTATTAATGTTTTTGTTATCTTGTTTTGAGTCTTTCACTATCTTTTCCTTTCTGCCAGTTCATATATTTCAAAATTGGTCAAATCCATGGGACATTTCTGCCATCCTTCATGAAACTGTTTGATGTATACTAGGTTGGTAGAGGGTTGCTTCAAATGATGTACTACTTTTGCGTTGCTCCCAACTCCTCTTTTCTGACGAAGAATGTTGCCAAATTCATTTATTCAATTATTAGAAAACTTTTCAAGTTGAGAACGATCATTTGATTTTAAAAAACAAATAAAAAGCTAGTATAAAATTTAATTGTAAGTTCAGGCATTATTAATTATTAATTTCTTAAACATCTATAATCTCTCTTACTATAAGGTGCTTCATTCTGTTATGCCTCAAAAGTCAAGCCTATGTCAGCACAATTAATATCTCTCTGTACCAGCTGCCAAGCCCATATCTCCAAAGATATTCTCACCAACTTTATCTCATTTCAAAGAGATGAATGGACGAGAGTCTTCCATGTGTCAAGGTAGTTTGCAAAAGCTCTCATTGCATTGAGTGCAAATGTGAATAAATGGGCATTTCTCTTCCCGAAGAGGAGAGGCTGGTGCCTGGGCTGAGATTTAGTTTTATTTTCATTCTCTCTGTAAAAACACTATATATCTTCATCTTTGTATGCCTTACGGGCAAAGTTATAGAAATAGTGAGAGATCAATAAAATAACAGTGGATGTAGGAGTCGCTTGTTGCATCCGAACCACTATAAAAACCCTTCTTGCCAATCTTTTATTTATTTTTTCTGCAAAATATATAATCTCAGCTCCATATTCAAATCTCATGGATCCATCACGTGTGTCTCCTGAGTCAGCTCAGCGTTTCCCACGTGCGAGTCGTTGGCGTCCAAAATCAAGCGTCAACACATTCCATTTTAAGTTGTGTCAAGTATATGATGTGTTTAATCAGAATGAAGATATCTAAAGATTTTGAAATGGTAAATTGGTCATAGGAGGGAATTTTATATCAAATACGGAAAGAAAATAAAGCTTCATTATTTCTCAATGCCTATATCTATCTGGGGAAATTAAAAGTGTTGTCATCACAGCGCATTCGAATCTGAAGTAACAGGAAACAGTCTGCCTCTTCGTGCCTATAACCGACTCTAGCCGCTAAAAATATGTAAGGCTAGCCAATTAAGCTTGCAGAAACTAAAGCAGACCCAGAGTAGTAGAGTGTACGTCTCTTAATAATCAATCAAAAGGGATATCATGTAAGCTATAGTCTAACAAGGAAAGAAATCTTCCGTTTTAGCTCTTGGTTATCACTGTCCAGTAAAGTTATAATTAATTCAGTAATATTACAGCCCAAATGACCTTTCGGACTTGTGCTTCTGAGGTTTCTGTCTTGGAAGTAATAAAAGCTATATGCTTACCCAGTTAGAGACCATATTGTAAGGTCAATTAATTGACCAATTAGCTCGTGTGACTTTTGTGAATTTCGGAAGTTATAATTATTCTTTGCTGGGACCAATTTAATTCAAATGCTTACGTATGAAAATGTGCATAAAATGAATTGTAGTAGCTAAGATTTTAGCTGATCAGGCTCCAGCAAGAAACTTATGGATATAGGTAGGTAGTGGGTTGGTTCAAAAGAAGTTGGCGCTTTAATTGGTTGCTTAAATTTCTCTTTTTGATGAATATTGAATATTTTTTCAAAATTTCATCACTGCATGAAGAAAGGCAGAAAATGCTCTTAAATTTTACGCCTCTCCTCAAATGTACCAGCTGTTTATATCAAGCAAGCCGAGATAGCAGAGCCTGTAGTTCTAATCAGCTGGAAGAAGTTAGGCTAGCTTCTTCCCATAGCCACTTCCACTTATATCTCCATGTATCTCAGCTGGTTTCTCCTCCAAGCTTCGTTTCTTTCTCTATGCATTCTCTGTTCTGTTAAGAACAGTTATGCTGCTGAAGTCCAACGCTCTAGCCACATTGTTAAATTGATAATACATGATTTTACGATCTTCATAATCAATAAAAAAAACTATTAATTATTTGCAATTATCGTTTAAATTACGGTAGAGCATATAAATATTATGCCTTAGTTGTTTCAGTGCCAAACAAAGATCTCTCTAGAGGTTCTAAGCAAGTATGGTCCATGCTGTACTCGAAAATCAGGCAAAGTAAAAACTCCAAATTACTTGAAAATGCTGCGCAAGAGACAAACCCAAGTCAAATACATTCAATCTAGAATCTTTAAGCCAAAAAACCCAGGTCTGATGTTGACCATTTAAGCACAAACAGGCCATTACAATCGGTACTCAGCCAATAATTTGAGGGATTTCCAGCCAGTTCTATATAACTATACCTGGGGATGCCAAATCAGAATGTTACTCCTTTGGACACAGGTAGCCCCATCACTTGGACGCACTGCAAGCCATGTCTAAATTGCTTCGAACAAAACAACTCGTTATTTTATCCATCCTGTCCTTGTCGACGTATCTATCGTTACATGCCACTTGTTAGCCTGCAGTTGTTATTGTTGAGTCTCACATTCCACACTAATTAGACAGCTCAAGCTTACTGATTTAAGAAGGGATAATCCTCTCATTCAACAAGATCTAATTGAGTGATGAGTCAGACCCACCTTAAAAATTATAACCACTTAGAAGTAAAAAAAAAAAAAAAAAAAAAAAAAAAAAAAAAAAAAAAAAAAAAAACCTCATCAATGCAATTTTATGATTTAATGGTTTATTTGGTTGTAATTTCTTCTTGAATTTATGCATTTCTCCAATAAAGTGCACTTACCATGTTGAATACGGTGGCCGTAGTTCTGATGGCATTTTATCAACGGAAAGCTAACCATAATGCATGACTTAGGGACATTCGTTAAATACCCTTAACATTTTTCAGATGTGGCAATAACAATTCTACCGACATTGATGGAGTAACTGGGGTAATGTGTCTCGATCGACACCAGTTATCTTTTGAGAGTGTTTTTCTAAGTTTACAGGCTAGTCAAATCAGCTTATAAAATCTAAAATCAAGTTAACTTGTTTATTTATAATTTTTTTGAATTTATAAATTGGGCTTATTAAAAAAAATAAAGAGTCGAGGGAATTTTTTTTTTTTTTTGTAGCCTGACCAAGTATATTACCACATTATCTTTATTTAATTTATTATATTTGTTCATTAGTTTATCTTGTGTAAAGAATCTAAAAATTATTCATATAAATTTTTAATAAAATATATGTCTATAAAGTATTTGTTTATTTAATTCTAAAACTAAATTATATTGTAATATGATCGAAATATATGTTGATGATATTATAGTAAGAAATTGAGTTAATATAATTTATTATTTGATAAAATAATGTAGTACCCTTTTTAATTATTTTAATAACAAAATGTACTTATAAACTATATTTTATTAAACGCGTTAACTATTATCAATCACTTATAAGTATTTTAACCAAACATGTAACAGTTTAAATTTCAAATGCTTATAAGCGCAAATTACCTTATAAGCACTAGCTACTTATAAACTAATTTTTATAAGGTCGACCAAACAAACTTTTATATCACAAACTTCTCTAAAATACTATCTCTTTCTGTTATCCTTCATCTTATGGCTTTACTAGATATATAACCTTTGGAAAAACCGATAACGATATCAAAAACAAGTTCATCAAATTCACTCCCATACCCATTGTTGATTAGGGGTATGCTCCTAGTTTGTTGTATAGTTTTATTTTATTTTATGAAATTTACCTTTAAAAAAAAAGTGAAACATTAATATTCTTCTATATCTATAGATATACATGGTGCTTTGTTCAATTATTATTAGTTAATTCTACCAAGTTTATGTTGGAAGAGGAGCTTTTAGCTCAAAGGCTCATAAGAGGAATTGAGAAAAGAAGTGTTTTGAAACATAGGGGCTTCGTTTGGTTGGATTTTGGGAATACTACTTTTAGTATTCCCAAAAAAGTTAAACAGTAAAATACCCAAAAACTCACAATACTATTCAACTTTATTCAATATTTTTTAAACCCCCTAAATTTGTTAATTCAATTAAATACCCCTAAATATTTTTAATGTTTTTGTTACGGCGACTCCGGCCACCCTCCGGCGGTGGTGGCCGGCTGTCCGTATTTGAGGGTGGATTGGGAGTGTTTTTGTTAACTTTTAATGTTTTATTATAAGGGGTGTTTTGTAAAAAAATAAACATAGGGGGTATTTTACAATTTGTAAATCCTACATCGTAATACCCGTCCAATTCAACTTTTTTTTTAACTTTTTTCAAAAAACTTTTTCCAAAGACACAAAATTGTGAACCAAACGGAGCCAGGATCACTATTGCTTCTCAAATTGAGCTTGTACAAAATGGCTAAGGGCACCCCTTTTATATTGCTCAAAGGAGTCTTCTACACTCAACTCCCAACGACCATATCCCCTAATAAATATCATCTACTATCTTTCACTATTAATAACTATTTATTCAACTCCCTAGTAAATGAGATATTTTACTAGATTTTTCTAGTTATAAGGCCTATTATTTGGGCTAAATATATGGGCCAAATATAAGCTTAAGAGGAGATATGAATATATCAATCCATACCGTTAAACTAATAAACCCAAATATTTTTGGGCCAATCAAGTTTAATATTCAAACAGCTTATGCCGTGTTCAATGAGAATGAGAACTCGACAGATTCTAGAATGGTTTGGTGGCTCATCAAGTATCCGAAGAAGAAAATAAAGCTAAATAAAATAAAATCACTTCTGAATGCCTATTACTATCTTGTCCTCAATGGAGCTGATGGGGGAAACAAGTTGTCAAGATTGCAGACAAGCTTGCACTTAATGCGCCTAAACGTTACACCCTCTATGCTCCAGGCTCCAGCTGCAGCTTATATAAAGCTAGCCAAGATTGCAGAGCTTGCACGTGCGAGTGAGCTGCGAGAGTAGTTGAGGTTCTTTCCATGGCCAATTGCTTTTCCTTCTTCTACCTGAGGTTTCTCCTCCAACCATCGTTTCTTTTTTTGTGCCTTCTTCGTTCTGTAAAGAACAGTTATGCTGAACAAGATAAAGAAGCAGAAGGCCAAAGTTCTCATAGTCATAGCCACATCGGATTGAAGATTCTGGATTGAATGTAACTGGCTCGAGCTCGGTCTTTGCGCAAAATTTCCAAGTAATTTGGAGTAATTATTTTGCCTTGATTTAGTGTAGAGCATGGACCATACTTGCTTAAAACCTCTAGAGATGCTTTGTTTTGACCTGAAACAACGAAGACATAATATTCACTCAGGCGCTTAATAATATTTGTGTGCTCTACGTAATAGAAATAATAAACGATAACAAATTAATAGCCTTTTTCGATTAGTTATGAAGAGCGCAAAAATTGAGTGTCAATTAATATTGTATACAGCCTTTGATGGAAGAATGGTTGCAAACAGTTAGAGGTAATAGAGAACTGACTTTAACGATGTGGCTATGACTATGAGAACGTTGGCCTTCTGCTTCTTTATCTTGTTCAGCATAACTGCTCTTTACAGAACGAAGAAGGCACAAAAAAAGAAACGATGCTTGGAGGAGAAACCTATTCTATTATATGAGGCACCGTTCGAGTTCTATATCACCGTATCCCTGGAAACACCGAGACAAGATATTACTCTCCTTTTGGACACTGGCAGCGACCTCACTTGTACGCAGTGCAAGCCATGCCTTAAATGCTTTGAACAAAACACCCCGTTATTTGATCCATCCAAATCCTCTACGTATTCTGTCGTTCCATGCGAATCGTCCGCCTGTTTATCAGGTACAATTACAAATCTACAAGAATAATTAATCAATACAAATTTATGATTTAATTTTTTTTTTTTTTTTTAATATCTAGTGTATTTTTTTCATGAATTTAAAGATAGATGCTCTCGTGCACCTGTCCTTTTGGAAAGATNCTCGGTCTTTGCGCAAAATTTCCAAGTAATTTGGAGTAATTATTTTGCCTTGATTTAGTGTAGAGCATGGACCATACTTGCTTAAAACCTCTAGAGATGCTTTGTTTTGACCTGAAACAACGAAGACATAATATTCACTCAGGCGCTTAATAATATTTGTGTGCTCTACGTAATAGAAATAATAAACGATAACAAATTAATAGCCTTTTTCGATTAGTTATGAAGAGCGCAAAAATTGAGTGTCAATTAATATTGTATACAGCCTTTGATGGAAGAATGGTTGCAAACAGTTAGAGGTAATAGAGAACTGACTTTAACGATGTGGCTATGACTATGAGAACGTTGGCCTTCTGCTTCTTTATCTTGTTCAGCATAACTGCTCTTTACAGAACGAAGAAGGCACAAAAAAAGAAACGATGCTTGGAGGAGAAACCTATTCTATTATATGAGGCACCGTTCGAGTTCTATATCACCGTATCCCTGGAAACACCGAGACAAGATATTACTCTCCTTTTGGACACTGGCAGCGACCTCACTTGTACGCAGTGCAAGCCATGCCTTAAATGCTTTAAACAAAACACCCCGTTATTTGATCCATCCAAATCCTCTACGTATTCTGTCGTTCCATGCGAATCGTCCGCCTGTTTATCAGGTACAATTACAAATCTACAAGAATAATTAATCAATACAAATTTATGATTTAATTTTTTTTTTTTTTTTTAATATCTAGTGTATTTTTTTCATGAATTTAAAGATAGATGCTCTCGTGCACCTGTCCTTTTGGAAAGATAAAACGAATTCCGGCAGAAGATAATTGCTGATTGCTTTACATGCAGATTTCAATGGAAGGTGCATTTCCAATAAGTGCATCTACAGAATTGAATACGTTAGCGGTAATTCCAGTGGTAATGTATTGACAGATAGGCTAACCATTACACATGGCTCTGGTACATTTGTCAAACACCTTTACATTTTCGGATGTGGCACTAACAATTCTGCAGACGAGATTGATGGCGTTACTGGATTAATGGGTCTTAATCGAAATCCGTCATCTTTTATATCTCAAACTTCCCAAGAATACTTCTCTTATTGTTTTCCTTCATCTTATAGCTCAACTGGATATATAACCTTCGGCAAAACGGATGACTATATCAAAAACAAGTTCATCAAATTCACTCCATTATCCACTACATCCCAACAATCGCCGTTTTACGATATTATTGTGACCGGAATTACTGTCGCCGGAAAAAAACTACCCGTAGCGAGTTCAGAGTATTCTAAATCAGGTGCATTTATTGATTCGGGATCAACCTTCACGACCCTTCCAACATCCATTTACGTGGCTCTGAGATCAGCTTTCCGTAAGCAAATGTCAAAATATAAGATGATAAAACCAGTGAAGAGTGAAGATATTGATACTTGTTATGATTTTAGCAGTTACGATACAGTTGTAATACCAAAGATTTCTATCTTCTTCAAAGGCGAGGTTGAATTGGATCTGGATGTGAAGGGAATTATGATCGTATTTAAAAATGATTTAAGTCAGGTGTGTTTAGCTTTTCAGCCGAATACTGATGACCCTTATATTATCTTGGGGAACAATCAGTTGAGGGCAATAGAGGTGCACCATGATGTTGCTGGAGGGAGACTTGGGTTTGGTCCCGGTGGTTGTAGCTGAGCTCAACTAACAAGGAAAAGAATCCTCCGAAATTTAGCACTTGGAAACAAGCAGAATTGTTGTGCTTTATGTTGGAAATATTTAATGTATTCCTAATTATATGCTTGTATTTTCAAGTTTTACTAATTACAAAATATATTTTCACGATGTGACATTGTTATAATTTTAAGCTGATAATTCAAATACATTCATGCCAATGTATGTTCATGCACGTGTACTATAGAATATATGTACATAAATGGGATCATATTCCAATTCCTTGTACATACATGATTACCTACCAATATTCAAATGTTGTATATGTAATATGCGTATATGTAAAAAGTTTTCACTAACACCATACAAAAACTTGTGTTTCATCTCTTCCAATCAATTTCCTTTTCCAATACTTTAAAGACTAAGTGGGTCGAGCATTGTTGTCAACGTTAATTTGCTATGACTGTAGTTTATTTTTTACTTAACTAAACAAGTAACTGTAATCGAAAATTCTTTAGTTAGGACTATCCTGATATAATTAAAATCAAACTTGAATATCGTCAGATCCACTTATTGGATTCAAATAATATTTTACATATAAAGATCTAACGGTAAATGCATATAATCTTAATATAATTATATTAGAACCATTCTGACTAGAGAATTATTGTAACTATAATTATGTTAGAATTTTGTGCTGTTTGTGTTAAACCATTTGTTGATTATCATTAGTTGTTTGAAGAAATATATAAGTTATTTATTGTCTTTATCTTGTAAAAGAGATGAGAAAGTCAAAGTGAAACAAATTCAAGGAAAAAAGTTTCAGTAAACAAAGCTGAATTAAAATTCTTCAAAATCCTTACTTTTGTTCCTCTTTTTATTCTATTTTTGCGCAGTAACTTTCCAGTTTATTTTAATTCAACACTTTCACACTCATTTCTTGATACATTTTGTTTCCGTAACAGAACTGAAAGCCGACAATTATCGTTTCCTGCAGCATTTTGTGTGTGTAACAAATTAAATAAAACTGAAATTTCAGCCAACAATTATCATAAACAGCACTTGGGAGGACCTAAAAGAAATGAAACCAGGGATCAGGAGGGACAAATATGAAGTCAAGGCCAAATAAACTTCACGCCTCGTGAAAACATATGATGGGTTTTGTTTTACTGTGCGTTTCACCACCTCGCAATTTGATCAGTGGCCGTCATTTTCCCAGAATTTTTATTTCTCCACCCCCATCATGAATTTGACAATATTCTCACCATTATTCTTATAGAATAAAAAATAAAAATACTTAATAAAAATGTTATGCCTGAAAAAGTAGGACTGACGCCAAGCCTTGTCAGCATGGGCGGTCAGAGCTTAGGTAGGTTCTGCAGCCGTTCAGACGCAACCACGTCACATGATGACGTGAGCAGCATGCTCCTACCAGTGCAGTGGGTATGCGTCAGAATGGCGAAAGGCTGGAATCGTTCCACGTGTCCAATCCCTGCACAAGTCGAGGAAATCACTCGAGCAGGTGAGCAACGGGACATAAAGAAGGATTTGCACGGCAATCTGACCCACTCACAGATTCAATAATCATTACCTCAATTCATCCCACAATAAATAGAAGGCTCCTCTCCCGTTTGTGGGATTAGCTAATTTTTCTCTGAAATAGCATACATTCTCTCACTCTCGTGTATTCACTTGTATTCTCTAAGCTATAAATCAGCTCGCTGAACACGACCTGATCTCATTTATTAATACAAAACTAGTGGATGTAGGATTCGCTTATTTAAGCATCCGAACCACTTTAAACATTGTTCTTCACTCTTTAATCAAATACCCCCCATATGCACGTGTGTCTTCTGAGTCAGCTCAACATTTCCCACGTGCGATTAGTTGGTGTCAAAATCAAGCATCAATAGTTTGACGCTAGAAGGAGGGCCTGATTTAGTACTTGTTCTTTATCAGGAGAATCTTTGACTAATCGGTCCCACAATAGCAAATGGCTCGCCGATTTGAATCTGAGTGAACCAATCATGATGATGAAGAGATCCCCTAGGTACAAGAGGACACTTCTCCCGAAGTGCCCTCAGTCCCGCAAATACCATGAGGGATATCTCTTCAAGCTTGCAGCTTGACCCAGCCGTTATGAGCTACCTGGAGAGGTTCAACAATACTCTCCAAACGGTTAGTCAAAGGCTAGATCGGTTGGATCGGGTCGTGCCACCCGAATCAAATGAGGTGGTACCACCGCCAAAAACGCCTGCCGGTCTCATGAAAGCGCAGAAAAGGGCAATAGCCCATGTCGCGCACACTGCAGCGCGTCGAAGAAAGGGAAAGCAAGAGGCAAACAGCGGGCCTAGAGGCTTTGAGGGACCAGCGAACACCGACCACACCCTAGGTATAATACCTGTGGCGCAAAGACTCGGTGACATGTCGTGGCCTGAGCTGTCCCGTGCCACGTTGCACGAGCACTCCCACAAAAGTACAAGTCGAGGAGATTCCCATTATCGCCAAAATGATGACTTTGATCGTCATCTCGCTGGAAGTTCCCACCATCCGCGGGTCGGTTCGCACCACCACAGAGGTCAGGAAGGTTCCCCAGACCATCCAGTGCCATCACACAACTCTAGCCAGCGTGTGTTAAGAGCGACCGGGACTGTCATCCGATGTGAGGAGGAATCCGACCTACGGTCTTTCCTCAAATGTAACCGTGAGGGTCAAACCCGCGTTGCGGAAAGCGATCCCCAGATGGCTCCGCTGCCTCAGATTGAGGAACTACAGCGAGCCCTGGATCAGTTAAAGGCTCAGCAAAATGAGCAAAGGCAGGTCGCAGAGGCGTCTCCCTTTTCTCCGGCAGTGTTAGACGCCCCTTTCCTGTCAAGATTTAGAATGCCCGACATGCGAGCATTCGATGAGAATTCCGATCCACAGGATCACCTATATGAGTTCAACGACCTCATGGAACTCCACCATGTCTCTGACTTGGCAAAATTCTGTTGCTTGGCAGTCACTCTAACTTCTCATGCCAAGCGATGGTTCAGGTCGCTCCCAACAAGATCAGTCAGTTTGTGGCCTCAGATAAGCTTGACATTTCTGAGACACTTCCAGGCAAACAAAAAGTTCTCAATGCCTTTGAGCTATCTCAGCAACATAAGGCAAGAGAGGGATGAACCCCTCCAATCCTATATTGACAGGTTCTATCGGGAGCTCCATAAAGTAGCTCACACTCCCGAAGAGTCCGTTCAGACTCTCATCATCGCGGGAGTTCGTCCATAGACAGACCTGTGGAAAGAGCTGCAATCTGAGGATGATGTTTCCCTCACCCGCTTCTACAGCCTTACAGAAAAATACCTCCGCATTGAAAACTCTGCGGCGGCACTCAACCGCCACGACCTCGGTCCTTCAGGCAGTGCGCCTGGTCAGTGGGAAAATAGGAAGGCTGATCGCAGATGGGCTAATGATGATCAATGAAAAGGAAAGAAGCAGAGGTATGAGCCCAAGAAATCTTACGCCCCAGTTCCTCGTCACGATCCAACAAGAGTCAGTACACTCCTCTGAATGCATCGGTCTCTGCTATTCTTGATAAGTCAGAAGAGGCCAGCCTACTTGGGGAGCCTGAGCCCATAAAAGGTCCCCATTTAGCCAAAAACAATAAAAAGTACTATCGCTACTATTGAGACAATGGGCACCACACTGATGAGTGTCGGGCCCTTAAGCAAGCAATTGAAGACATCATTAAGCAGGGGCACTTCAAAAAGTATGTTGATGACTCTACTCCCATGCGGGAGAAAAATCAAGAGGAACCGGGTAAGAAGCGTCGTGGTCGCAAGTGTATCTGCAGCGTAGGGATAATCTTTGGGGGACCACACCTTGGAGGGAATTTACGAGGTGCCCAAGAGAGGTATGCTCGCGCAGCCCATCACTACCCTATTCATGTAATGAACACAATGCCGCGACCGTCAAAGGTTTGCAGGGAGGAGGAAATCACCTTCTCCGAAAAAGACGCAGTTCGATTGCATCATCCCCATGACGATGCTCTCATCATCACGCCCCAGATAGGGCGTTGCGATGTCCACAGAATGTTAGTGGATAACGGAAGCGCTGTGAACATCCAGTTCCATCGAGCTTTCAAAAGAATGAAACTGGATGAGGCCGACCTGAAGCCTGCCTCCATCCATCCTCCTGTATGGTTTCACTGGGGATCATCTGATCCCCAAAGTGACAATCTGACTCTGGGTCACATTGGGTGACTTTGACGAAGTGACCAAGATCACTGAGTTCTTAGTAGTGGACTGCCCGTCTGCTTTCAATGGCATCCTAGGGCGACCTCTACTCAGAAACTTCAAAGCAGTCACTTCGATTTACCATCTCAAGATGAAGTTCCCTACCCCAATGGGGATAGGGGAAGTAAGTGGATCTCAGCACGCATCTCGCGACTACTATGTAAAGGCAGTGCAGATGACGTGCAGGGGAAAAGGTATTCTGCATGGCATTCCCGAACAGGCAATGGCGATCAGTTGGATCGAACTACAGCCTGGTCCAGCGGAGGATAACTTGGATCCCCGTATCCAAGAATGCCCTTCCAGTGGGCCGATTGAGGATTTATCTGAAGTGTTAGTTGACCAGAGCGAGCCGAGTCAAGTGTTGAGGATTGGAAGCAATCTCAACCCCCAACTTGCTAGCGACCTGACCAGCTTCCTTAGAGAAAACATCCATGTGTTCGCATGGACACATGCTGACATGGTCGGGATCAGCTCGAATATCATTTGCCATGCTTTGAACATCGATAGTGAAGCTAGGCTGGTCTGCCAGAAGAGAAGAGCAATAGATCTGGAGCGATATGCTGCCTTGAAAATTGAGGTAGATAACTTCTTCAAAATGGATCCATCTGAGAGGCGCTCTACCCGAGCTAGGTTGCCAACCCAATTTTGGTAAAGAAGCCCAACGATAAATGGCGGACGTGCATCGACTTCACCAACCTCAACAAAGCATGTCCTAAAGACAGCTTCCTCCTGCCAAGGATTGACCAGCTCGTTGATGCCACCTCCGGGCACGAGCTACTGAGTTTTATGGACGCCTACTCAGGATACAATCAGATTCTTATATACGTGTCGGACGAAGAACATACCTCCTTTGTTACAGATCGGGGGCTGTATTGCTACAGGGTTATGCCTTTCGGCCTAAAAAATGCTGGAGCTACCTACCAGCGACTGTTTAACCAGATGTTTTCCGAGTAGATCGAAAAGTCGATGGAAGTCTATGTTGATGACATGCTGGTCAAATCACTTGTCGCTTCAGATCACAGCAGAAAGACTGTGTTCTACAATTAATTTACAATATGCATTCTACTTAAGCAAATATTAAATCCACAAATGATCCTCAGTGCTTGTGCTTATGGAGTTTCTCTTAGCATGTGTTGCTCATTTTCATGTCTCTATGGGTCTAAACTCAAAGAAGTAGTGGAAAGGGAGAGCGACATTTTCCCACCCAAGGTTTGGTGAAATGACACTTTCCGACCCTTTAAGTTTCAAAATGACACTTTTCCACCATTCGTTAGGTTCTGTTATGTTTTTTGTTAATATTTGATTAAAAAGACCCTTAAATATTTGACTTTATAATTTTTTTATTGGCCAAAAAATCAAAAAAGAAAAAAGTAGTAAGCCGCAACTAAAAAGTTAGGAGTAATATTATGAAATTGTTTAAAGTTAAATAACCTTAATGTTTATTTATAATGTCATCAATATCCCATCACTATTATTCAATAATCTATTAAATTTATACATTTTTTATATAATATAATGTTTTTCATTTTTACTATGTAACATAAAAAATTAATATTCCTAATTAATTAAATAAACAAAGGAAAAAATGTATCTTTACACTTGAACTAATAAATAATCGAGTAAAGACTTTGACTTAACTAAATTTTAACTTATAATAAACTAATTAAGAAATAAACTATTTAGGGTATTTCCGTCTTTTTAGTCAAATATTAACCGAAAACACTAACAAAACCTAATAAAGGTGGGAAAGTGTTATTTTGAAACTTGACGGATGGGAAAATGTCGTTTCACCAAACCTTGGGTGGGGAAATGTCGTTCTCCCTAGTGGAAAGGCCACATGCCCACATTCTTACTTGTATGGTCATATTCTAAGGTTTCCAATTATGGCTGATCATTCTGCCACTAAATATTAAAATACACCAGATTTCGATCGTTTCATAGTTGATTGCTCATCCTTGTAGGCTAACCATCACGAATTGGAAGGGTCACATCCTAAGGTTGCGATCATGGCCATCATTCTTTGCGCTGCAATAATTTCGTACCAACTAAAGACATTTCATTTTTTTTTTCCTTCTCTTCCCTGAATAATTATTACAAAAAAATCAAAGTTTTGTTTGGACCAAATATTTAAATAATTATGTTCGGGAACACTCAAGTCTATCCTAAAACTAAGGGAATAGTTTTGTCTCATTGATTATTTATTGGATTATTGAACTATTAATAACCTAATAATTCTCTCATGCAAGTTCTTCCCAATTTTCTTACATATATTAGAAAGTGTTGGAGTAAGTGCCTTAGAGCCAATCAATTATTGTAGAATTGACTCTTTGTAATAATGTTTATTAATCAATAAAAGGCATTATCTACTATATCATGTAAACCATAGTCGTATGTATTGATATATGTCCTTAGAATGGTAGAACCATGATGAGGGTATCAAGTGTTTCAAATCTTGATAGTGAGAACCCTATGAGCACATATGGTGGCCATTCTAAAAACATCCGTAGCCCCAGTATTAATCTGACCAAGGGCACAGATAATACGGTAAGACTATCATAGTGTTGAATGACCTTGTCGAAAGGCAGTGACAGATCTCATTTGTTAAGGTTGTTTGCTGACAACCTGATGCAACACATGGGTGCTTGCTATAGGCAAGTTCACTAGACTGACCCACCTGAGGATTCCGTATAGATGGTAACCCCAATGTCTATGGAACAAATCCTCTAACGAATGGTGGTGCAAGTGATCCTTAGACTTGACATCACCAGAGCGCCTTGTGCACTGATTCATGTAGTTTGACACTAGCCTAATGCAGTTCAATTCAAAGCTGTCAATACGGTAGTGATTGGCTGCATCGAGGAGTGTATCAAGACTATGGTGGATTAACAGAGAATTCATCACTCTCGGGTACGAGAGAAGTTATCTCACAGTGCAATTCAGTTAATGACAATGACAGTAAATTTGTGATCACAGTGGGATTGAGTTGTTGCTCAATCCAATTCATTATTTCGGTCATTGGTCAAGTAGCTTAATACAAATATATCGAGAGTAATTGAGGTTGACACTATTTATGTGCCATAGTCTCAATGAGATAAGAGATGATGAAAGGATTTGTTTGTATGGTAACCATATCATTGACATGTAGCTGTTTTGCTAAATCTGAATCTATCGAGTGGCCATGATGCCTTGCTAGGGGCCAATCTTGGTCTGTGTATAATGAGACAATTAATTAGTGTTAATCACGACACTACACACTACCAGTATGATGAGGAGCCTACGGGTCACACACATTGAAGATAATTTAAGAATCAATTTGTGTAAAGGGCGTTTTCATCTTTTTGGGTGAAAGGGTATTTTGGTAATCTCTCAGTGCAATTAAATTTGCTGTGGTTGTCGCCTATATTTAATTTGATATTAAAATTAAATAAGTGAGATTATATTTAAATATATGTACACATATATCTAAATGGATTATTATTATTAATTAAATGTTAATGTTTTTCTTTAAATACATTAATTGAGTTTAATTGATAATAATAATCATTATAATTAAAATATCATGATTGGGAGTGTTTGGATATAGGGGCTGTTTGGGTTGAAGCCCAAGCCTATTCCACGATGGAATAGGGTTTGTGTTCACTATATAAGTGCCATGTTTTTGTGTTTTAATTGATAGATTCATTCATTTATTATTTGACTTGAAAGAAAATTAAAACACTCAGCCTTCTCTCCTTCACGCCAGTCTTCATTTCTTTGAATCAAAATCTCTTGATTCTTGAGTTTGATTCTTGAAGCTAAAGAGGATCTACCAAATCCCTCTTTAGCTCTTTAGGTTATCTTCGTGTGGACTACCGCTGGTTCGATTCTAATCTTGGATCGATAGCAAACCCAAATGAGAGACAGGTTTGAGGGAGCCTCCAAACGTGCGTATGAACTCTTAACTCTAATATGATTGTTCATACTACTATAGATTTTGATTTATTGTTAAACTGTGTAATTTGTGCCCTGATCTTGGTTCAATGGGAACGATCTATGCTATACAATTTTTGTTTTCCGTTGCTGTAAGCTTATCATTTCCTAACAGTGGTATCAGAGCCAGGGTACCAGATCATATAGTTTAATGTATGGTTGATTACATGTATTTGATTGATAACATGTTGCCTTATTGAATCTGTATAAAATCTGCCTTGAAGGCATGTTTTAAAAAATCAATTTACTTGATTAATTCAATTTGTTGATGATCTGCAAGATTGGTATATTGGGATATGAATTGTTGTTAAGATCAGAAGTTTTGATTGATTGCAAAATCCAATTGGCGTTTTATTTTCTGTTGGATTGAACTGATCTATTACAGATCAGTGTACGCCTGCTACGGCGATATAACCCATTGCCGCGACGATCGTTGTTTGGCATACTTGTTCGTTGGAAATCAATGCTCGCCGCGGTGATATAACCCATCGCTGCGGCAATCGTTCTTAGCGCGATTGCTGATTGAATATCAGTGCTTGCCGCGGTGATATAACTCATCGTCGTGACGATTGTAGTTTAAGGTACTCGTTGACGATAATCAACGCTCGTCGCGGCGATATAACCCATCGCCACGACGATCGCACGTGATGCATGTACGCGATGAAAATTAGTGCACGTCGTGACGATCTAATCTATTGCCGCAGTGAGCGTACTTTCGAGTGCACAGGGGCCAAAGTGAAAAGTTTCAAAAATTTTGGACCAAATGTAGATCTACAAATTGTCAGAGGGTAATTAATAATTCACCCACCCAATTCAAAAATTGATTGTTTTTTAATGTATGCAATGTACTTGTTTGAATATTGCATGGTGTCCGGTACATGAGCCTTAAGACCTATGGTGAATGTTTTAAAATATTTTTGGGTATGTATGATTGTAAATTTTTAAATAGGACCTGCGTGTCCTGCCTTTCTTCCCCTTCTCGATGTACATTCTCTTCTCATCTCATTCCCCTCGAATGTAAATCGAGGTTTCTAAATTTATTGATGTGAAAATAGTTTGAGATTAATTTTTTTTGTAAATTTCGAATGATGTATTTTGTAATGTACTTGAAGACGGAGCAAAATACAAGGCAATCATACTTGAAGACTCAAGATTTTTATTACAGGACCTTTAGGTGACCCACCGATTCCTTTAGGCTCGAGGAAATCGATTTTAGCTAGGCCATGTACCGACACGTTTATATTTTGTTTAGAATGTATGCTAAGGTTGAATGTTCAATAACATGCCAAACAATGTCATTCTAACAAAGATAATAATCTGTGAGACATTAAAATAAAAATCCTTAAATAAAGTATATTAAGTCACACGTATGCCTTCCATCACCATGAGTTTAATCAAACCACTGTTCGCCAAAGTGAAGGGTACACTTCTACCAATGGGATGTTAAATTTCATTGGAGTTTTCCTTAATGGTGATAGGTCGACTTAAAATGACAATTTTGCTTATTCGCCAAAGCGAATGTTGATAAACACGTCATAGGCATAGTAGAGAAGTACACATGTTGTGTATGTGCCGACATATAGTGTCTATTCTACTGATACTGGGAATCACACTTGAGGATGATGGCTAGGCCGTTGGATTGTATGATTGACTTGTTGGCTTGTTTCACATTTGAGGCTAATAGTAAGAGCTATCAACTAGTGTGGATTAAGTTTGTTGGCCTATCTAATCAACCCATTTTGGCTAGATGGGAACTTGGTCCACTAGGAAAGCCAACGAGCTTTCCCGAGTTAATGGTGAGGGCTATTGACTTGAGAAAAATAGTGGGAGTGTTTGTTTAATAAAAGGCCTTATTAAATAATAATAAATTTTGTAATAACGGTTACTTATTCTGCACTTGTAGATTCACTTAAATTGAGCAAAATGATCCCAACATCACTACGACAAATCATCGAACTGGGAGAGAAATGGAATGGTGAGAATTTTGTTGACTAGTATAGAAGTATAAACAATATACTTCAGTCAAGCGATAGGTTATACACCATTAAGCAGGCTTTGTCACTAGAGCCTATTGATAGTTCTATCCATGAGAATGGGTATGTCTATGTGAAGCATACACATGGTGCAAAAGCAGAAATGACTAGATACATTGTGCTTACATCAATGGCACCATTACTGCGACAACAGTGCCAGAAAATGGGCTTAGTTTCTATTCTTCATTTTCTTCAAAGAAATGAGAAGCATATAGTGTCTCGGTCATTATTCAAATGTAGGATGGAAGAGGGTACTAAAATTGGCAATCATATACTCAAGTTGATCGAGTATATGAACAGGCTTGAGATTTTGGGATTTAGACTTAATGAAGGTTTAAGGATAAACCTAATTTTACAATCTTTTCCAGATTCTTACTCTCAATTTGTCTATGACTTCATTGAGGATAATAAGAAGAAAATCCTTTCCAAGCTTTTGAATATGTTGAAGGCTACTGAGTTAGGCATGAAAATATCAGAGACTTTGACGTTGGTTGAAGCCAGCTCAAGTAAGAAGGAAAAGGCTCAGAAGTCATTGGAAAGAACTGTTGCAGAAAAGAAAGGCGTTTGTCCTCACTATGGTAACCCTAGCCACTAAGGAAACATTGCAAAACCTTCATAGCAAAAAGGAAGAAGAATGTTACTTCTTCGTCAGGTATGTTTTTGAGATTAACTTCTCCCGTTAACATCTTGGGTTATTGACATAAGATGTGGTACTCACATTTGATTGATGTACAAGGACTACGGTAGAGTAGATTGCTCGCCGAGGGAAAGGTAGACCTACCAGTTGGAAATGAAGCACGTGGTGTTGCATTTGCTGTAGGTTCTTATCATCTAATTTTGCCGATGGGCTTGTTTCTTGGAACTTGAGGATTATTATGATCTTTCTTCAGTTTCTAGAAATTATATTTCTGTGTCCATTTAGGACAAATGAGAATATTACTTTACTAATGGATTATTGTCCTTGAATGTAAATAATATTCTTTATGGAACTGTTTCATAATAATATGTTCTTAAGATAAACAATAAGGATAATCTCAAAATGACAACTAAGCTAACTGTGGAAAGTTAAGCTAAACATACCTAAAGGAATGCGGATAGTATTAAAACTCGCATCTCTGTGTACACCACAGCATAATGGTGTATCTGAAAGAGGGGATTAGGACCTAACTTGATATGGTTAGATCCTTGATGAGTTTCTATGATTTGCCCACATAATTCTAAGGTTGTGCCCTAGAGACTGCGACTCACGTACCAAATCGGTGTCGTCAAGGTCTGTAGATAAGACTCCATATGATCAATGGAGTGGGCAAAGGCCCAACTTGTCTTATCTAAGGATTTGGGTTTGCGAAGCTTATGTCAAGAAATTGACTTCGAACAAGCTAGGCCCGAAATCTTGTATATGTATATTTGTGGGGTATCCTGAAAAGACCAAAAGATACTATTTCTACCATCTAGAACAACGCAAAATTTTTGTCACTCGTACTGGTGTCTTCCTAGAAAATGATTTTTTCTAAGAAGTACTACTGGGAGAAAGGTAGAACTCGATGAAGTTCTAGTGCCACAAAATACATTAGACAAAGGACATGAAGATGTGCCACAAGAGGTGGTTGAACATCGCGAAGAGGTTACTCCACAATTTGTGGATCAAAGTGAACCACCTTAGGTAGCACAAGAGCTATGTAGATCTGGGAGAGTACATCGTGAGTCTGTGAGATATGGTTTTCTCGTTACTCAAAGTGGTGATGTACTGGTCTATCAAGACAATGAACCCGGAACCTACAATGAAGCTGTATTGGATCCAGATTCTATTGAATGGCTTAAAGCCATAAAATCTAAGATGGACTCCATGAAGTAGAACCAGTCATGGTTTTTTGTGGATTCACCTGAAGGGGTAAAACCCAAAGGGTATAAAAGGGTCTTCAAGAATAAGACTGACATGGATGGCAAGGTGCATACATATAAAGCATGACTAGTTGTAATAGCCCACTTGAGGTACGTATTTAAGATTTGTTGTATTAGTTAAAAGTTTATTGTTTCAACTTAAATTGAGTTTGTATGTTGAGTTGGTTGAATTGTTGCCTTGAAAATGGGTTGAGTTTTGGTGAAGTTGGAAATCCAATCTTCGCCGCAGCGAGGAGGAGAAGTTGCACTACGGGTAGGTTCTGCCCTATTTCGCCGAGGCGACGAAAAATGCTTCGCCGCGGCGACGAGCCTAATGCAAAGTTTCTTGAGTTTTCTAGAGAATTCTTCTTTTGGGACACAATGACCATTCTACCCCTAATTAGTAGGAAAAGTGGGGAGTAAAATGAAAGGAAATTTAGTAGAGATTGTGTTTGAATGGGGGTGTAGTTGTAAAGAATCAAAGGATATAGATGGAATTTCCAAGAAAGGACAAGGGCAAAATGGGAAATAAAGCTTATAATATGAACTAAAAAGAGTAAAGTGTAGAGAAAGCCTTTATTCATTTCATTCTACCGCCTCTTCCATTTGCCCATTTTCTCTCAATTTCTCCATCCAATCTTCCAAGTTTTCTAAGGGATTTAAGAGGGGTTTTGAGTAGAGATTTCATCTAAAGCATCCTAAGGTAAGGATTCATGCTTTAGATGTGAGTTTTCTTGTATTTGTAGTGAAATCTTATTTGGTTGTTGCTGCCCTTGTGGTTGTTTTGAGTTGTAGAGAAGAGACAAGTCCACAAAGGGAAGGAAAAGTGCTAAAGAAGCAATCTTTGCACAAGGTAAGTAAATCCAACCAACTTTAGTTTTAACAAGCTTTTTGTGTAGAGATGTATGCATGATCAGTATGTAGTATGATTAATGAGAAAATTGAAATGAGATGAGTAGCTATTTTTGTAGTTGTTGGATAGATTCCATGTATGAGAAGTGTTTTAATGTGTATTGAGAATGGAGTTTGAGATGAAGTTTGTGAGATGTTGTGTGAAGTTTTTTTGGGAGTGCTTTTCTTGACAGGGATTATGGTAGTTTGAGGGAGTTTTTCCCCAATTTGGATGGCTAGAGAATGAAGTATAGTATTACTTTTAGTAGAGTATTTATATGCACATGAGTTGCTTGATGAAATGCCTAGGAGAAATCTGCCCTGTCACTGCCGTAACTTTCTAGGTAATTTTTGGGCATCTTACGGTTTGAACTGGGCTGAGACCGAAACAGAAAAGTTGTAGCCCTGTTTCTAAGCTTTAAAACGAGACCAAAACTGTAGTAATTCGAGGTGTATAACGCAAGTTATGGCCGTTTTAGTGTGACCTGTGCAGAATGACAGGTTTGAGGAAATCTTGTAGTTGGCATTTCATTAGTGCATTAGGGAGCTTGAGTTAGCTCTACACTTTTGTTTATACACTTGAGAAGTAGCTTGCGATTCAGTAGATAATTTGAGTATAAGCTACTTTAAGAGTTAAGAGAAAGAGAATAGAGTAGGTTGTGCGATGGGGAACCCGTGAGTAATGGGTAGAGTATTCCCGCATGTACGCCGCATTGAGAGAGCGGCATGAGTATCAGATAGAGAAGTGGTGTAGCCCGTGAGAGTTCATGCGGATGAGGGCTATACCCGAGTACCCGAGAGAGAGATTATATACTCACATGGCCAAGGGTTCCGAATCCATGCATAACCGAGTCCGATCGGCTAGAATGAGTAGAGGTCACGTAGAGTGGGAGTGAGTCCTGGCCGTGCCCCCGGTAAGATGGGGCCGTGACTTATTAAAGAAAGAGTTACTAGAAAGGAGTTCTAAGAGAAAGAGAAATAGAAGTACCAAAGAGAAATGGTATGAGAAGTTGTAAGGAAAGAATTAGAGAAAGAGTTACGGGGATAGATGAGTAAAGGATTTACTTACTGAGCATTGTTTAGTGCTCACCCCGTTGTTTTCCTATGTTTTGCAGGACCTATGTGAGTACATTGTCGGATGGATGTTGGCGTTTGAGAAGGAGTGGCTACACTGTCCCTTATGTTTTTGATGACTTTTGTATATGTCATACATTTTGTGTAAAAATGTATATGTTTGAAAAGAATATGTATATATGTTTAATAAAAGAAAATTTTGGGCCCAATTTCTTTATTTTATTTTTATGTATTTCATTATAATCTTTTGAGTAGTAGTGGCTATTACACTAGTTGCCAAAGGTTTCAAACAAATTCATGGTATTGACTATGAAGAAACCTTTTGCCGGTTGCCATAATTAAATCCATCTGGAATTATGCTTACGATTGCTGCATATTATGACTGTGAGATTTGGCAAATGAATGTCATAGCTGCTTTCTTGAATGAAAACCTTAAAGAAGATGTGTATATGACATAACCCAATGGTTTCGTTCTTGATGGACAAGCTAATAAGATATGCAAGTTGCAGAGGTCCATATATGCACTCAAACAAGCTTCAAGGAATTGGGACATTAGTTTTGATGAAGCCGTAAAAGAATTCAGTTTAATCAAGAACAAAGATAAGGCCTGTGTATACAAAAAGGTAAGTGGGAGCGCAGTGGCATTCCTAGTGTTGTATGTTGATGACATAATTCTGATCAGGAATGACATACCGAACTTACAGTCAGTAAAGACTTGGTTATCCAGTGCTTCTCTATGAAAGACTTAGGAGAAACAGCCTACATTCTCTGAATGAAGATCTATCGTGATAGATCAGGTAGGTTGCTTAAACTAAGTCAGAGTACATAGACAAAGTATTGAACATATTCAGTATGGAAGAATCCAAGAAGGGATTTCTTCCGATAACACATGGTGTTTATCTCTCTAAGGATATATGTCTTTAACCACACGATGAGAGAGATAGAATAAAGAGGATCTCACATGCTTCAGCAAGTGGATCCATCTTGTATGCTCAGATTGATATCTAATGTGCATTAAGCACTTGTAGTGGATATCAATCAGACTCAAGTGAGCAATGCCATGTTGTATGCTCGGATTGATGTCTCATGTGCACCAAGCACTTGTAGGGGATATCCATCAGATCCAAGTGAGCGATGCTGTGATTGCATGCTCAGAATGATATCTTATTTGCATTAAGCACTTATAAAAGATATCAATAAGATCTAAGTGAGCAATATGTTATGTACTTAGATTGATGTCTTATATGCATTCAGCACTAGTAGAAGATATCAATCATACCCAAGTGAGTGACACTGGATGAATGTTAATGGACATCCTTAAGTACTTGAGAAGGCTTAAGCATATGTTCTTGGATTATGGCGGGGAAGATGAGCTCATTGTAAGAAGATATAGTGATGCTATTTTCAAACGGATAAAGATGATTATAGTTCATAATTTGGAATTGTACATTTTGTCTCAATGTAGCTGTAGTGAGCTGGAAGAGCTCGAATCAGTGTACTGCAGCGGATTCTACAATTGATGCTAAGTATATAGCATTATTTAATGTAGCCGTGTAGGCGGTTTGAATTAAGAAGTTTATTATTGAACTTGATATGGTTCCAAGCATTGTTGTCCAGTAAAGTTCTACTGCGATAACAATGGAGCCATTGTTGTGGCTGAGGAGTCACAGTCTCACCAATAATCCAAACACATACTTAGTTGATTTAATCTGATCTAAGAGATCGATTAGAAAGGGAATGTGCAGATTTGCAGAATACCTACTAACCCACTATTGAAGTTTCTATTGTAGTAGAAGCACGATGGGCACTTGGGTCATTCAATGTTGAGTGCATGAATGATTGGCTATAGTGCAAGTGGGAGATTGTTGGAGTAGGTGCCCTAGAGCCAATCAATTATTGTGGAATTGACTCTTTGTAATAATGTTTATTAATCAATAAAGGGCATTATCTACTATATCATGTAAACCATAGTTGTATGTATTGATATATGTCCTTAAAATGGTAGAACCATGATGAATGTATCAAGTGTTTCAAATCTTGATAGTGAGAACCCTATGAGCACATATGGTGGCCATTCTAGAAACGTCCGTAGCCCCAATATTAATCTGACCAAGGACACAGATAATACGATAAGGCTATCATAGTGTTGAACGACCCTGTCAAAAGGCAGTGACAAATCTCACTTGTTAAGGTTGTTTGCTAACAACCTGGTGCAACACATGGGTGCTTGCTGTAGGCAAGTTCACTGGACTGACTCACCCGAGCATTCCATATAGATGGTAACCCTAGTGTCTATGGAACAAATCCTCTAATGAATGGTGGTGCATGTGATCCTTAGACTTGAGATCACCGGAGCACCTCGTGCACCGATTCATGTAGTTTGACACTAGCCCAACGCAGTTCTATTCAGAGCTGTCAATATGGTAGTGATTGGCTGCATCGAGGAGTGTATCAAGACTATGGTGGATTGACAGAGGATTCATCACTCCCGGGTACGGGAGAGGTTATCTCACGGCGCACTTCAGTTAATGACAATGACAGTAAATCTATGATCACAGTCGGATTGAGTTGTAGCTCAATCCAATTCATTATTCTGGTCATTGGTCTAGTAACTGAATACAAATATATCGAGAGTAACTGGGGTTGACACTATTTATGTGCCACAGTCTCGATGAGATAACAGATGATGAAAGGATTTGATTGTATGGTAACCATATTGTTGACAGGTAGCTGCTTCGCTGAATCCGAATCTATCGAGTGGCCATGATGCCTTAGTAGGGGTCAATCTTGGTCTATATGTAGTGAGACGATTAATTGGTGTTAATTGCGATACTACACACTACCGGTATGATGAGGAGCCTACGAGTCTCACACATAAAAGATAATTTAAGAATCAATTTGTGTAAGGGGCGTTTTCATCTTTTTGGGTGAAAGGGTATTTTGGTAATCTCTCAGTGCAATTAAATTTGTTGAGGTTGTCGCCTTTATTTAATTTGATATTAAAATTAAAGAAGTGAGATTATATTTAAATATATGTACACATATATCTAAATGGATTATTATTATTATTAATTAAATGTTAATGTATTTCTTTAAATACATTAATTGATAATAATAATCATTATAATTAAAATATCATGATTGGGAGTGTTTGGATATAGCGGCTATTTGAGTTGAAGCCCAAGCCTATTCCATGATGGAATAGGGTTTTGTGTTCACTACATAAGTGCCATGTTTTTGTGTTTTAATTGATAGATTCATTCATTCATTATTTGACTTGAAAGAAAATTAAAACACTCAACCCTCTCTCCTTCACGCCAGCCATCATTTCTTTGAATCAAAATCTCTTGATTCTTGAGTTTGATTCTTGAAGCTAAAGAGGATCTAGCAAATCCCTCTTTAGCTCTTTGGGTTATCTTCGTGTGGACTATCACTGGTTCGATCCTAATCTTGGATCGGTAGTGAACCCAAATTAGAGACAGGTTTGAAGGAGCCTCTAAACGTGCGTATGAACTCTTAACTCTAATCTGATTGTTCATACTACTGTAGATTTTGATTTATTGTTAAACTGTATAATTTGTGTCCTGATTTTGGTTCAATGGGAACGATATGTGCTATACAATATTTGTTTTCCGCTGCCATAAGCTTGATCATTTCCTAACAGAAAGGTCTTTGGTATTAATGAGTGAATAATGCACTAAATGTTTGAAAATGTCTGATAACTCGAGGAAAGACGAATCATGCATGTTTACTTCAAATTTTTTTTTTTTTTTTTTTGGTTAAGGAGGTGTCAATTTTAATAATTTTAAAATAAATTTATATTTCATATTATAAAAGATGATAAATAAAATTTAAAAAGAAATTAGGTGGGACTTGAATAAAAACACTAATTTATATATATATATGCGCTAATTGACCTTAGCGCCTTTGAGCCTTGAACTAAGAAGTTTCTCTAACAATGAGGCATATGTTGCCGAAGCAGAAAGACCGTGTTCTACAATTTACAGCATGCATTCTACACAAGCAAATATAAAATCCACAAATGATCTCCAGCGCTTGTGCTTATGGAGTTTCTCTTACCATGTGTTGCTCATTTTCATGTCTCTTTGGGGTCTAAACTCAAAGAAGTAGTGGAAAGGCCACATTCTTAGGTTTTCAATTATGACTCATTCTACCACTAAATATGTTGGGGTGAGAAGTGGTTTCATTATTCTGAAAAATTGGGGAATCCATTCCCACACGTTGCTTTTGATCATCACTTTTAATTCTCCACTCTTTTCCTTCTTTTTGTTGGGACCCATTTCGGTCACTCTAGCTGGTTGATAATGTGTATGAACCAAATACAGTGGATATTATCTGGCCCCTCCCACCATGAAATGAAACTTCTGATTGTGCTCAAATAATGTTTGCTCAAATAATGCAAGGTGTGTTTAGGTTTTAGTGGGACTAGCGATGAAAATGTACCTATTTTGTTGGGGAATATTCAGGAAAGGTTAATAGAAGATGTTGCTAATGAGAAATATAGATTCTCAATTTTTCTTGATTCACAGAAATGTGGACGAGAAAGAAATATAGATCCATTCAGAAAAGAATGGCCAATATAAAAGCCTAAAAACTCGACAAGACATATCACTTATTGTTGATAATGACAATACTCTGTTTTTTTTTTAGCTAGAATTAAGCTTGAGATATGAAATGTGGACGAGGAAGAAATATAGATCAATTTTGATTCTACAGGGTAGCGTTCCGCTTAATTGTTGATAATGACAATACTCTGTTTTTTTTAGCTGGAATTAATTAAGCTTGAGATATGATCAATGTTTTAATGGGGAATTGCTTCACCATATGTTGCACATATCACTCGGAATGCTTGAAAGGCGCTTCCTTGCAGAAGTTGAGATGTCACTTCATAGCGTATGTTACAAATATCTCTCTCATGTGGTTCAAAACTTTTCAACCCAATAAAGATTAAGCTTTGAAGAACAAAATACAGAAATACTGGACTCAGTTAACTCAGGGCCCTCCACCAGAAACTAAAATAATTTTCGATTTTTCCAGTACTCTTTTATTTGATCAAGATTTGAACTAATTATAGACTGGTTCCACACTGATATGAATTATGAAGTGATTGGGAATTACTTTGACATGGCCGGCCATTCCATAATGAACTTCACTATTTTTGTTTTTTCAGCGCTTGTCAGCTTGAGAAAAATCGGATCAACTAGTTTGAGTTATAATTTATCTCTGAAAACAAAAGTGGAAATGCAATACACAAGGCTCTCTCTTTATTGTTCAAAACAAAAGTGGAAATGCAACACAAGAGGCTTTCTCTTTATTATTCAAAACAAAAGAGGAAATGCAACACACGAGGCTTTCTCTTTATTGTTCAAAACAAAAGTGGATAGCATCCCATGCAATCCAATCTAAGGATGGATTTGATTGGATAATAAAATTCATAAGTTTTAAATTTTAGTATTTTTAATCAATTTTTCATATTAATTTTTTATTTTAAGCCTAAGTAATTGCTCAAAATACAAATTTTCCTTGGTACTAATTTGTATTTTAAATAAGTATTTAAAAATGTAACATAATAATAATATTTGAAGAACAAAACACAACACACTCATAAATTCGTAATCTTATATATCTTCTTTGCTGGGACCAATTAATAGCTCGATGCCTCACGTCACTGATTTTTTTTTCTAGGTTTTGATCATGGTTGTCACTCTTTGTGTGCTGCAAACACTTTATATCCACTAAAGACTTGAATGCCATATTCTAAGGTTTCAATCCTGAAAATGAAGCAAAAATAAAATGTAGCCGTTAATAACCTGATCTATGGTCGTAGATGTAGCAGTTTTCAGTCAGATTCATGATGGATCTGGTCGAAAACAGCCAAATCGGTGCATGATCGGCTAAATTCGGCTGATCGTACATCGTTCCGGCGTCGGCGGTGACTAGCGGTTGATGGTGGTTGTTGGCAGGCAACTGTGGCTTGGGTGAATGAGGGTGTTTTGTTAATTTATAAACTTTTATTGTGAAAGGTAATTGTTAAATGTTTTGAGTTGAATATAATATTATTGGATTTTGAATTAAATAGTAATATTAAAACCAACACGGTTTTTTACTGTTTAAGATAAGATACTAAGACAGAATAGAGTTTGAAAAGTTAAGGATAAATCATTATTTTGAAATGACTGGATGTATCTTGTCGTCTATGGAGCTAATGGAGAAAACAGACTGTTCGCACATTGGAAAATCAAGTAAAAGGAGACTAGCTTGCACTTAATGCGATTAGATTTTACGGTCTCCTCCAATGCTTCGGCCAACTGCTTACATAAAGCAACCCAAGAAAACAGAGTTTGCACGTTCTTGCTAGTAAGCGACTAGAGGTTAAGCTTCTTCCCATGTCCACTTATATCTCCATGTTTCTCAGGTTTCTACTCCAAGCTTTCTTTCTTTTTTTATGTCTTCTCTGTTCTGTAAAGAACAGTTATGCTAAACAAGCTGAAGCCCAATGCTCTGATTGTCACATTGTTGAAGTCAGTTCTCTATTGCCCCCAACTGTTTGCAACTGGACTTCCACCAAAGGTTATATACATTAATTAATACACAGTTTTGAATTTTCATAATTAATTAAAAAAGGCTATTATTTTGTTGTAATTATTATTGAGAGTCTGCAGAATATTATGTCTTGCTGTTTCAGTTCCAAACAAAGCATCTCTAGAGCTTGTAAGCAAATATGGTCCATGCTCTACCATAAATGAGGGCAAAGTAAAATCTCCAAATTACACGGAAATTCTGCACAAAGACCGAGCCCGAGCCAAATACATTCAATCCAGAATCTTCAAGCCCAAACATTCTGGTAGTGATGATGATGACCATTTAAAGCGAATAGAGGCCTTAACAGTGGGTGCCGAACCTTTTCTATCAAATGGGGAGTTCTATATTACTGTATCTCTGGGAACGCCAAGACAAGTTGTTACTCTCCTTTTGGACACTGGTAGCGACATCACTTGGACGCAGTGCAAGCCATGCCTTAAATGTTTTAAACAAAAAACCCCGTTATTTGATCCAACCAAATCCTCGACTTATTCTTCCGTTCCATGCCGGTCGAACGCCTGTTTACCAGGTACAAATACCTATTAATAATTTTTTTTTTATTTGAAATGCATCTCCGTCATAAATTTAAAGATAGATGATCGCGTGCACCAATTCCTTTCGGAACATAAACGGTATTCTTGTAACAAGAAATTTGTTGATTACTGTACATGCAGATTTCAAACCAACTTGCAGTTCCAAGACGTGCTTCTACGGTATCTCATACGGTAGCGGTAGTTCCAATGGCCACGTAGCAACTGAAAAGTTAACCATAATGAATGGCTTTGGTACATTTGTCAAATACCCTTACATTTTCGGATGTGGCACTAACAATTCCGCCGATATTGATGGAGTAACTGGGTTAATGGGTCTCGCTCGAACTCCATCATCCTTTATATCACAAACTTCCCAAAAATACTTTTCTTACTGCTATCCGTCATCTTATGGTTCCACTGGATACATAACCTTTGGCAAATCTGATGACGATATCAAAAACAAATTCGTCAAATTCACTCCAATAACCACTTCTCCCAAACAGTCATTGTTTTACGATATTATGGTAACTGGAATGACCATCGCTGGGAAAAAGCTACCAGTAGCCAGTTCAGAGTATACTAAATCAGAATCGATTACTGATTCTGGAACAACCTTCACGGCTCTGCCACCATCCCTGTATGTGGCCCTGAGATCAGCTTTCCGTAAGCAAATGTCAAAATATAAGATGATAAAACCAGTGAGCGATGAACTTGATACTTGTTATGATTTTCGCAGTTATGATAAAGTTGTAATACCAAAGATTTCTTTCTTCTTCAAAGGTGGGGTTGAATTGGAGCTGGATGTGAAGGGAATTATGGTGGTATATAAAAAGGATTTAAGCCAAGTGTGTTTAGCTTTTCAGACAGCAGACGCTGATGACCCTACTTTTATTTTGGGTAATAGTCAACTAAGGGGAAAAGAGGTGCACCATGATATTGTTGGACAGAGGGTTGGGTTTGGTCCCGGTGGTTGCAGCTAAGCTCAGCTAAAGAGGAATGAATCTTCCAACTTAGCACTTGAAAATTAAGAAGCTGAAATTCTCTTGCTTAAATTTTATGTTTTGAATAATGTAATCCTAGTTATATGCTTATACTTTCAAGAAACATTGAATAAACTTTGTTATGCGCGATGCGCAAGTTTAAGTAGTGTACATCTTGCAAGTTAAGTCACCATTTTGTTATCATTAATTGTTAGAAGAAGCATATAAGTTTGCCTCTTGTCTTGTAAAAGCAGTGAGAAAGTGAGACAAATTTAGAGAGAAAAGTTTCAACCAACAAAGTGAATTCAAATTCTGCAACATCCAATTCTATTGTTGCTGTGTTTATCCTCTGTTTCTGCAGCAACTTTCCATGTTATTTTTCATTTTCATATATAACACTTCCACCCTCATTTTCTTGTGCATTTTGTGTGTAACAAAGCTGAAATTTAAGCAGACAAACTATATAAGCAGCACTTGGCACTTGGGAGGATCCGGAATAAATGAAACTTCACGCCTTGTTTATATATGGGGTTTGCTTTAGTACTGTGTATTCCACGTAGCAAAAGTGATCGGGCTTTGCTGTTAGGCAGAGAATGTCTATAGTCATTGTTTTGTTAATTCTGATTCTGGTTGGGAATAAAGTCTCTCTGGTATCTATAATAACAACAACAGCTGAATGGCCATATTTGTTACATACTTGGAAAGTCGGCTTAGCAACATTCTTCCTCCTCCAGAATTTCTTCCACCTCTACCACGGCTACCTCTGCAATTACCACCTCTATTGTTTCCATTATTCTGAAACTTATTGTGAGAATTATTATTGTTTTGACTTCCATTGTTCCCAGCATTACCACTATTTCTAGATTGCACATAGTTTGCCGCTAAATTCTGATTCAAATCAAAACTCATTGTGCTATTCAACCTTTCAGTTTTGCTATCATGTGCAAGCAAAAGTGAAAACACATCTTGCAAATCAAAATCATCCCTCTTTGATGTAACAACTGGGACAACTGAATCATATTCTACTCCTACTCCATTTAATATGTGCATAATGAGATCATGATTGGAAACAAGATATCCAACAATATTTAGATCATCTGGTACACTTGTAGTTTTATGAAAATAACTCATCTGTCATTTCTAAGTACTCTGTAGTTGTAATCGAAAGTTCATTATTTTGACTGGGAAGCTTGCAATTTCTCAAGAGCACTCTAAACTTCATACGATGTATCATATTTTGACATATTACTTACCATCCTAACAAAGTTTGATCCAATTTGTTCTGTAAAAGAAAATCTAGATTTTCAACAATTCAATTGCGTAATAATTGCTTTTAGTTTAGGTCAAGAGCCATCGATAAAGTCGAGCAAATCATTAGCTCTTAAAGGTGGAAGAACTTGAGTTTTCCAAACCCTAAAATTCAATATTTCCAATTTGATTGGAGTCACAAAACTTTACAGAGTTGTTATGAAGTTTTTGGTGATGTTGGCTATTGAGAAGAACTGATTGGAGTTAGTTTGATGATGTATCAATTTGTCCATAGCTCTGACAACAAGACTAAAAGTGAGAATTTAGCCGAAAAAGTGATAGAAAATGTTGTGTGGGATTTTTCTCTCAAGCTCGGAGAATTATGAGGTTGTAGCTTGACCCAAGACCAACCCGACTCTACCAATTGTCCGACCCAGCATAAGCTCGTCGAGTTATAGTTTGACCTAGCACAAGCTAGTCGCGACCAATCCTTATAGTTGTTCAACTAATTCACAGATAACTTCAGATCCCGAATATCTCAGAAATGATTAGATCGACATCAATTTTTGCGCAATCACAACGCTCAATCGCGAAAATATCGGAGTTGCATTTCAAACTTAATTGTAATCCCTTTATTTTTGCTCTTTCCTTTATACAAAATCTGTATATAAACCCCCTCCAACGATGAGGAAGAGGTTAGCAAATTATTCTAGGATTATCATTGTAAGCTCTCATAGCAAATACAAAAAAAGTGGACGTATGCTCAAGAGTTCAACTCGTCGAACCACTTTAAAAATCTCATTGTCATTTACTTTACTGCATTTATTTTTCATTCATTGCTGGTTACCCGTAATCACGCACACATCAGTTCTGATCCTGTCAAGGTCAATCAGATCACTCAGGTCAATCAGATCACTCTAGTTTGTGTTTTCTTGCATCAATAGAAAATAGAGAGAAAGTTCTTCTCTGTAACTCTATAATTTTTTATTAATGAAAAACGTGTGAATACATTTCTTTATATACAATAAGAAGTTGTTGCATGACAACCTATCAACATGACATTAATAACTGACTTTGACTCATACAGTGCCATGTCGTCAAGCTTACTAATTAGCAGGCTAAGCTAAAGCTTGCTTACTCTAACAATGTTGAACCCATCTCCATTGCCACCAAGAACTTCTTCTTTGATCTTATCATTGACGATGACCACCATGGTTAGGCCTTGCAGCAGTCACGACGACCATGGTTGCAACTTACTATTTTTTTTCTTTTTAACATACTCTGTTGAAGAAGATATGATCGATGGAAAAAGACATACATGCCATTTGATCGTTATTCTTAACGTTTGAAATGAAAAATCAGGTGAAACGTTGATGGTTTTTGAAACTAAGGGTATCAACTTGTATTTTTGCTAAACCTAGAGTGGAAAAATGTCATTCAACCAAAGATCAAGTGGGCTGTGCATGCATTAGCAGTACTCCTATGGGGTTAATTACTATTTCGTTTCTCTCAAATACTTTTCTATTTTATATTTTTCATTCAAGTCCGTCCTAGAATCTTCATGGTATCAGAGCTTTAAGACAAACGTCAATGGCTTAATTGAATCTTGCATCTTCTAATATTTCTTCAAAGTCAGAAATGGAGCAAGCTGGATGTGCCAACGCAAACAATTTAGCAATGCATGCAACCCTTCCCGTAATTTCAGTAAAGCTTGTGGAAAGAAATTACAGTCACTGGAAATCTCAAATTTTTCCAGCTCTAGCATCTCATGAGCTTGACGGTTTCATTACAGGTGAGAAAATCTGTCCACCTATGTTTCAAGTTAGAAAATCTACTGAATCTGAGGAATTATTAAAAGAACCAAACCCTAAATTCTTCAATTGGAAAAAGACAGATCAGTTCTTAGTAAGCTGGCTTTTATCATCAATTTCTGAATCCATGTTTAGACACGTTGCTAAGTGTACTAGCTCTTATGAAATATGGAATACTTTGGAGCTACATTTTAAATCCTATTCTAAGGCTAGGACTCTGTATCTTAGAAACATGTTACAAACAACAAAGAAAGGTGACTTGAGTATCAATGAGTATGTGCTTAAGATGAAAGAATTAGGGGATGAATTAGTTGATAATGGTGTTAATCTTAGTGATGAGGAGCTTTTGTTGTATATTCTGGACGGTCTTGGACCAGAGTATGATACAGTAGTGGCAAGCCTAACTTATAATAGTAGCACTGCTAGTATTCAAGAGGCTCAGTTCATGTTTCACAAGCATGAAATGAGGTTAGAACGACAACATTATGCTATGGCAACCCTTCATGAGCATTTTAACTCAGCTCTTTTTGCATCAAAACAAGGAAATGGCAACTCATCTGCTACTTATCCACTAAATAGTGCACCTATTCACAATGTAACAGTACAAAATCCTCCAGGTTCTGCTCTCAACTATGGCTATCAGAATAGCATGAACTCTGGTATTCCTACTCCTGGTTTTATTCATGCTGCAGTTGGTAATGTTGGCAATGTTGATCTTGAGAACAATAACAACCAAGGAACAACTTTTAACAGACCTGGTTATCTACATAATAATCAGCCCTTTACCTCTGGAGGTTTTCAATTTAGCAACAACATGGTTAGAGGCAGAGGTAGAGGCTGGGGTTACTTTAAACCAAGGTTGATTTGCCAAGTGTGTGGCAAACCAGGACACTCAGCCATACAATGCTATCATAGATTTGATCAAGAGTATCAGGGCTTTGCTCCCTACAATCCTCAAACATAGGTCAATGCTAATGTCTACACTTCACAAGCTCCTTCCTCAAATACTCCAGCTGAAGGATCTGGAGATCCTGTTCAGGCCTTATTTGCTAACCATTTCACACCATACAATACTAATACCTTGGTTTCAACCAATTGCCTTGGAGGATTTCATGACTACTCAGTTCCTGCGATGCCCAAGGCTTCCTCTGGTCCTGGTTTTCAACACAATTCTGGATCTGGTTTTCAGCACAATTCTCCTGCAAATCCTTATAGTATTCATATGTCAACAACTATGGATACTGCCCCTCTTACATCACCAACATCCTATCAAACCACTGCTACACCTCAAACTCTTCAAGATAAGGCTTGGTATATGGATTCTGGTGCCTCAAGCCATATGACAGCTGATGGTTCAAATTTGATGCTCAAATCTATCCATGGAGGAGACTCTAAAGTGCAGGTTGGTAATGGGGAATCTGTTCCAATTACTCACCCAGGTATGATGTTAATACATTCATATGATGCAAATAGATTGATTCATTTTAAGGATGTGTTGTGTGTGCCCAAAATTGCGAAAAATCTACTTAGTATTTCTCAAATTACTAAGGATAATGGTGTGATTGTGGAGTTTCACTCTGATTGTTGTTTGGTAAAGGAAAAACACAGTAGAGCTATCCTACTCAAGGCAGAATCAAGAATGGACTGTATCAACTTGAGTTCACGCAAGCTGGTGGTTCATCCTTGGATACTTCCTCCTGCTTACCTACTGCATTATTGTCATCCACTTCTTCAGTCAATAAAACTGCAACTGTTGATTCTCCTAGTGTTCATCATGTTCCTAGAACTGTAAATAAGACTAGTAATGCAGATATGTTCATGTTATGGCATGCAAGACTAGGTCATGCAAATGTGAAGACACTTCATATTGTTTTGAATAAGATGAATGTAAAACAATCCTTGGCTGGAAATAAAGATTTTTTTTGTGAAGCATGTCAATATGGTAAATTGCAGCAATGTACATTTCCTATTTCAGATTCTCGGGCCAAAGTTCCTTTAGAGATAGTGTATTCATATTTGTGGGGACCAGCTCCAGTTAATTCTAAAGAGGGATTCAGATATTATATCATTTTTGTGGATGATTTCAGTAGGTTTACCTAGATATATCCACTGAAACTTAACTCTGAAGCATATTCTACATTTGTACAATTCCATTGTTTTGTAGAGAAGCAACTAGGATATCAATTGAAGTGTTTGCAAACTGATTGGGGAGGAGAGTATAGGACTTTTACTAGTTATCTACAGCAGCATGTGATTATGTTTAGGCATTCATGTCCCTATTTACACCAACAAAATGGGCGAGTTGAGAGAAAGCATAGGTGCATTACAGAGTTTGGTTTGTCCCTTCTAGCACATGTAGGAATGCCTTTAAAATATTGGTGGGCAGCTTTTAGCACAGCAACCTACATTCTCAATAGATTACCTACCTCAGTCCTTAATTACTTATCACCTTATTTCACCCTGTTTCACAAGGAACCTGTTTACTCAGAGTTGCAAGTTTTCGGATGCAGTTGTTATCCTTATCTAAGACCTTATCACAAACATAAGCTCACCTATCACACTGAAAAGTGTGCTTTTCTTGGTTACAGTCTGTCTCATAAGGGATATCTCTGCCTTGCTTCTACTGGGAGAGTGTATATTGTGAAACAAGTTAAGTTCAATGAGGTGGATTTCCCTTTTAAAACTGATACTGCTTTCTCTACAGCTCCTACTCTTGGTTCACTAACCACTTCTACCGTTAGTGGTTCTGCTGTGCCTTGGTTTATACCAACAACATCTGTTAGTGAAAAATTACATGCTGAATCTATTAAGTCTGCTCCAACACAGCCAACACAACCTGATGCTACAACTCAACTGTTACATCCTGACATATTGAAGCCTCACCAACTATTCCTATGATTGAATTGGACTCTAAGTCATCTACTGAATCTGTTAAGTCTGCTTCAACACAACCAACACAATCTGATGCTCCAACTCAGCTGTCACAACCTGAAATATCCCAACCTTCACCACCTATTCTCATGACTGAACTGAATCCTCCAAGACCTGTTGGTTTATGTGAGAATTCACCTGCTGATACTATCTCTTTAGCTGAGTTCAACTCCTCTAAATCTACCAGTCAACTTTAATCTTCTGGTAACCTGTCTCCTATATCCAATACTCAATATCAGTCTCACAATAGTATTCCTGATACTGAATTGGAGGTGGTTCTACCTAATAGCTATACTCATCCCATGGTAACCCGATCCAAAACTGGTCATTCTAAACCAAATCCTAAGTACATTGCCTATCAAGTTGTTGTTACAAGTTCTAATATACTTTCAGAACCCAAGACTGTCACAGAGGCTTTACTAAGTCCAGAATGGAAGCATGCTATGGACAATGAATATCAGGCTTTGTTAAGGAACAATACTTGGGAATTTGTTCCTTATGAAGAAGGCATGAATATGGTAGGATGCAAGTGGGTTTTCAAAACCAAACTAAATTCAGATGGAACCTTGCAAAAGTACAAAGCAAGGTTGGTTGCTAAGGGCTTCAACAGACCCCAGGAGTGGATTATTTTGACACATTTTCACCAGTGGTAAAGGCAACCACAATCAGGGTTATGCTATCATTGGCAGTGCATCATAATTGGCCCATTCAACAGTTGGACGTCAACAATGCTTTTCTGAATGGAGACCTAACAGAGAAGGTATTCATGTTACCTCCTGAAGGATACTCTAGTGGTGCAGGGAATAAACACAACTCACAGCAGGTTTGTAGGCTAAATAAAGCCTTGTATGGGCTTAAACAAACTCCTAGAGCTTGGTTTGATAAATTAAAAGTTGCATTGGTTGATTGGGGTTTTGAAAATTCAGTTTCAGATGTTAGTTTATTTTTTATAAGAAGGATTATGTTCTCATGTACCTACTAGTATATGTAGATGATATTCTTGTAACAGGAAATGATACTCAGCTTATCTCAACTCTAGTTGCTGACTTGGATAAAAAGTTTGCTCTAGAAGCTCTAGGGGAAGTGCAATATTTTCTAGGATTTGAAGTTAAAAGGAATGCAGATGGGTTGCTCCTAACTCAAACCAAATATGCACAAGACCTTCTCACAAAAGTTGGAATGGCAGAATCCAAACCTTGCTCTACTCCTATGGCTACTGGTCTTAGACTTGGAAAAGAAGATAGTAATCTATTTGATTAGCCTACTCTATATAGGAGCATCATTGGTGGCCTGCAATACCTAACTCTGTCCAGACCAGATTTAGCTTTTGCAGTAAATAAACTTAGCCAATTCCTACAGCAGCCTACTGAAGCCCATTGGACAGCTTGCAAAAGGATCCTAAGATATGTAAAAGGCACTCTACACCATGGCATTCTTTTTACTAAAACACAACCCTTTAAGTTAGAAGCTTTTGCTTATGCCGATTGGGCTGGGATGAAACTGACAGGAGATCAACCAGTGGCTACAGTGTTTTCCTAGGTGGTAATATGGTTCAGTGGTCCTCTCGGAAACAAAAAGTAGTTGTATTGTCATCCACAGAGGCTGAAAATAGGTCACTTAGTCAGGCTGCTACGGAGTTGGTCTGGATTCAACATTTATTCTCAGAGTTGCTCATATTAGTCACACTCCAATCATTTGGTGTGACAACATGAGTGTTGGAGCACTCTCTTCCAACCCTGTCTTTCATGCCCGCACAAAGCACATAGAAATAGATGTTCATTTTGTTAGAGATTTGGTGACTAGGAAGCTGTTAAATGTTCAGTACATTGCCTCTGAATATCAAATTGCTGATCTGTTAACAAAAGCTCTTCCTAACACTAGGTTTATCATGCTGCGAGACAAGCTTACTGTAACATCTGAACTTCTTGCTGATGAAACTGTTAAGTGTGCTAGTAATAATCAACATGAGTAATGGATGAATGTGTCCTGGTTCTGATTGGTGGAAAATTCATATGTTGAAATGTTGGTAGACTAAAATGTGATGAGTTGATGAGTTGTTGGTCTGAAATGTGTTGAATTGTTGGTTTTTTGGTGCTGGAAAATTTTTCTGCTGGAGAATGTGTAGAAAATGTTGGTAGCCTGAAATGTGATGAGTTGTTGGTTTGCAATGTGTTGAGTTGGTGATTTAATTCTACTGGAAAATGGGTTGAGATGTTGGTAGTCTAAAGTATGATAAGTTGGGATTTGAAATGTGTTGAGTAGTTAGTTGGATTTTGCTGGAAAATGAGTTGAGATGTTGGTAGTCTGAAGTATGATGAGTTGGGATCTGAAGTGTGTTGAGTAGTTGGCCTGACTGTGCTGGAAAAATTCATGCAAGTATGCAGAATAAGAAGCAAATATGCAGATTTGAAGAAATTGCAAGAAGTTGCAAATATGTAGAGTAAAAGTAGAAGTAATTGACTGTTGCAGAGTTGTATTTTGACTCTCAATTCTGATGGTTAAAAGTTCAGTTTGAATTTATTTTACTGGTTAAATTACCAAACTGGTGAAAATGCAGAATAAACAAAATAGGTGACTATTAAAGGCTGCTGCAAAGTAAGGCTGAACCTGGTAGTAGAATAAAGCTAAAGAATGTCTAGTTTACGGGGGAATGTTGATATAAGTGAGAATGATGGTGTCAGGTAGTGTTGTTCAAGTACTGTATCAATATCAAGTATTTTGGTTTAAGGGAGAACATTGAGTATAGAAGTGAGTGAGAAGGGTGTTTATGTAAAAGATCAAAGCTCAAGGACTGTTTTGTAAAAGTTTAATACTTGACTATCATACCGTGACGTTTTTGGTTCGTCTTGTAGCTGCTATATAAGTGCAGCATTCTTTTATCTGAACTGTTAGTCAATTAATAAATAGTTTTTCTGGTTTCTTAATTCTTTAGCTCTGTATTTCGTTTCTCTCAAATACTTTTCTGTTTTATATTTTTCATTCAAGTCCATCCTAGAATCTTCAATTATGAATATTAATGGTATTAAAAAAAGATATGATACTAAACATAGGGGACTTATCCAACCCCTGTTCAGAAACTAAACACGATTTTGGATTTTCTGTGTCTTTGTCTTTGTCTTTGTCTTTGCGTGAGCATATCTTCTGATATGAATTTGCAATGGCTAGCAATTCGATGAAGTTCTCCACACCATCAATATTGCGTACTCGTTTCAAAGTATGATGATAAAACATGTATGAAATGAATCGTAATGCATTAGACTTTCACAGGTCCCCGAGCTTGTACCTCGACATCATTCACTATTTTCTTATAAACTTTTTCATGTAGTGCTAGCTAGAGGATATTTTTACAAACACAATCTTAACCATTCAAGCTTAACTAATGCAAGTACATTACATTAATATGAGTCTTAATCATCGGCTGCATTAACCTAAAACTATCACATAAACATTTTAAAAGACAACAGTTTCACCAACTACTTTCAGCACAACAGTTTTTCAAACTTGGCGCCAAAAAGTTACATATTCACCCAACTAACTTTTCTTCATTTTCCAGCAAAATATCACTAACTTTAACACTTCTTCTAAATGGTTCAAACTTAAAGGACAATTCACATTCATTCTCTCTCTTTTGGTAGAGCTCATGGACCAATCTCGGATACTCATATCTATATGGAAATGTGTATGAAACAAAATGCAGTGGATTGAAACTTTAAGTCCACTAATAGATAAATTATCACGATCGGGTTGCTCTCATCCTTTTTAGTAGAATTCTATTAATAAGGTACGAAAATCCAAGAGAAAATAAAATTTCATTATCATTCAACTGTTATAAGAAGACAATATAAAGAGTTAAGGATTGAGTATGAAAGACAAGTGTGAACTACTGAATGAAAAAGAGAGAGCTTGAGAAAGATAGAGAATTTTTATCATAATACCATGTGTGTGACTGTGAGTGGAATTGAAGAAAGTGTAGACAGGTGACTGAGTTAAATCAAGTCTGCAGTACGTGGCCGACTATTTCATCAATTTCTCACGTATACTAGCATTATTGTTCACGCTTGGGGACAATAGCGATTCTAGCCCAAATAGATTCATTCCTAGTGCTTATAGTTACATGGGTTTTGCTTCAAAATGTGTTACACCTCACTCTCTTGATGCTTGAAGGTCCTAACCTTTGAGGAGTTTGAACGCCATATTCTAAGGTTTCAATCATGCAGATATTTTGAAAAACAAATTACAGTTGGAAACGCAACACACTCATAAATTCGGAATTTTATATTTCTTCCTTGCTGGGACCGGACCAATTTAATTCAATTACTGATCTAGTATGAAAATGTGTATCAAATGAAGTTAACGCCTTGCTTGCTCTATTAATTAACCTCAGGACGCGGAGTTTTACAGAATTGTAGTAACCGGAATCAGTGTTGGTGTGAAAAACTTATCGGTTAAAAGTTGGGATTGAATGAAGTCGGGTGCGATAATGGACTCAGGAACAACATTTACAACATGGCCATTACTCTGGTTAAAGCACAGATGTGGAAATATAACAATTTAACCCCATTTAGCGATGATGATGAACATATTTGTTATGATTTAAGCAAAGTTGATAATGTTATAATACCAAAGCTTTCAATCTACTTCAAAAGCGGGTTTGATATGGCTCTTAATACTAATCATTAATTTCATGGTTGATCCCTCAGCCTTGCAGGCTAACCATCACGAAGTAGAAGGGCCATATCCTAAGGTTTCGATCATGGCTATCACTCTTTGTGCTGCAATAATTTCGTACCCACTAAAGATATTTCGTTTTTATTTTTTATTTTTTCCTCCTCTTCTCTGATGAAAAAGAAAAAGTTTTGTTAGTTTTGTTTGGACCTTTTCTATCTTTATTAGTACCCATTTAAATAATTATGTTAGGGGAAGGAGAAAAGAAAGAAATGTGGTGGAACACTCAAGTCTATCCTGAAACCAAGGGAATAATTTTGTCTCTCATTGATTTTATTGGATTATTGAATTACTACGTATACAAACTTCTCGTACAAATTCACTTATAAAAATTGATATATTTTAATGTGATTAGATGCTGTTAACTTAGGGATAAACTTAATAAATTAGACGAAATGATGTGTCAAACATACGAAGTTATCACATTAATTTATAAGAAATAGTTTGTATAATTACTTTATACATGTAGCATTAGTCTAATAAAGAATGTTTTGGTTGCAATGATATGAGCTTTGTTTGATTTTATGTTAAATTTTTTTAATTTTTTAATTTTTTTAATTTTTTTTTTCTATTGATTGCCACTAAGGAAGGTGGGGAACAGTTTGTGGGCATTTGCAGTGGCTAGACATTACTCATGAAGTTCTCGTATTTGTAGCTAATTTCCTTTTATCATGCTCGTAGCTAGCCCTTCTACTGAAACCATTATTTTTTAAGTGGACAAAAGATCTTAATTCTAACATACAATCCTTCAGGTGACAAGACAATGTCATCATCACTTTCTCCATTAATTAATGGATCAAAACTAAATAAACGCACTTGATGTTGAATGAAATAGAGACAACAACAAAACCAAAATAACAGTAAAACAAATCACAAACAGTAAACAGAGAGAAAATAACACGCGTGATTTACCTTGGTTCATCCAATATGGGATACGTCCAACACAGTCAATATTATTGCAATATTTCCTCACCTCTTTTTTTTACAATAAATGAATTGCCCTATGATTACTATCACACTCATAACAAAAGAAAATTATATTTATATACTAGGTTTAAAGTGACAAAACCTAGTTTTATAAGGATTCTTATTCTTAAGCCCAAACCCAATAAGGAATTAATGACTTAAAAAAATCCTACAGCGGATATACATGAAAAAGGCCCAAACTGTCAGCAGGACACCCAAATGTGTCTGTGTAACCCATTAATACTAAAGTAGTTGACAACTCCAATAGAGGTGACACAATATGAAATGTGTATGAACTCGATGTAGGGTGGACTTAAGGACCTGAAACTTCTGGCTACATTTATACATAGTGATCACTATCAAATGATATGCTGCTATCGATGTTAAATTGGCTTATTTTCATGTGAAATAATCTTTTAATAGAAAAAATAATTAATTAGCTTCAACACATACACTAATCAAATAATATTAAGTTAGCTAATTATGTTAAGGATGTTGTTAATGTGTAAATGCAATCATTTTTTTTTTCTTTAGACATTATTCTACACTCTCTTACTCATCTCAAATCGTGATCGGACTTCTCTAATTTTTGTTTCAAAAATTTTCATAGGTATAATATATGTCGTTGCCTAATTCTTTGGAGTCTAGGATTCTCAGTAAATCACATTTTATTATATATGTAGCCATGTAGGTGTATTGGTTACAGTATTCTGTTGGTTTTAGAGTGATTTTAGTTTGAGGGGAAATATTGTGATATTGTTTCAGAGGAGATATTGGTTACAATATTCTATTGGTTTCAGAGTGATTTTAGTTTGAGGGGAAATATTGTGATATTGTTTCAGAGGGTGTATTGGTTACAGTATTCTGTTGGTTTTAGAGTGATTTTAGTTTGAGGGGAAATATTGTGATATAAAGCTTAGGTGCCAGACTCTAAAAGAGTCTCTGTTTTGCAGTTTTTTTTTTGCAGCAGACTCTAAAAGAGTCTCTGTTTTGCAGTTAGTTCTATGCTTTAGTGCAGTTTCTGTTTTGCTTAGTGTTGTAGAAACCTGGGGTGTAACTGTAAGAATGTAAAAGATGGCTTGGGTTATTTTGTAAACTCTGAAGAGTTATGTAAGCGGTGCGTTTTAGCGACCATCAGCAGTATAAGTGTGTTGCTTGCAGTTTCAAACAATTCAATAAACACTTTACCAAAAAGTAAAGTTTGTTACAACAACTTTTCTCTTCAACTCTTTTTTGCATTTTTCTTTCATTTCTTTAAGATCTTTTCTGAAAATCTACATGGTATCAGAGCCTCAGACACACGTCAATGGCAAATCTGAATCCTGAGTTTTTCAATAACAGCTCTAAAGCAGATATGGAGTAGTTTGGAAATGCAAGCGCACAAACCCAAGCAGCTCAACCTTCACTTCCTACGCCGACTGTGAAATTGACTGATAGAAACTACAATTACTGACGTTCGCAAGTCCTACCAACGCTGATATCTCATGAATTGGATGGTTTTGTAACCGGTGAGAATCCTTGTCCTTCAATCTTTAAATTTGAGAAATCAAAAGAAAGTGAAGATTTGATTAAGAAGCAAACCCTAAGTATCATATGTGGAAACGAACTAACCAATTCTTGGTGAGTTGGTTGATTTCTTCTATTTCTGAGTCAATGTTTAGACATGTAGGAAAATGCCACCGTGCATATGAAATTTGGAACACTTTGGAATTACATTTTCAATCCTTTTCAAAGGCAAGAACTTTATATTTGAGAAACTTGTTACAGACAACTAAAAAGGAGTCACAGAGTATAAATGAATATGTTTTGAGGATGAAGGAATCAGGGGATGAACTAATTGCAAGTGGAGTGAATATTGATAATGAAGAATTACTTCTATATATATTGGATGGTCTTGGACCAGAATATGATGTTGTTGTTGCAAATCTTTAGTCAAATAGTAGCCATGCTACACTCCAAGAAGCCCAGTTCCTTTTACATAAACATGAAATGCGTTTAGAAAGACAACATGGTGCAATGATGAATTTTCATGAGCATTTATCCTTTGCTTTAATGGCTTCATGACATAAACCACTTGAAGTAGCTCCAAGTCTAAATTTGAGTTCATCTGGAATACTTTTACACTATTCCTCTAGTGGTGTTCAATCAACTATAGCTTATCCTAGTGTTGTACCTCAGCATGTAATGCCTCAGCAAATTCAAACCAATATTGGTGAGCCTCCAGTTCTCTCTCAGTATAGTGCGAGAAATCAGATGTCAGGAGCTTTCACTGTTGAACAAAACATATTCCCTTATAATCCTACCTCACAATTTGTTCCTGGGAGTGTTCCTTTCTTTAACAAAGGAAGAGGATGAGGTAGAGGCTATTTTAAGCCAAGATTGGTGTGTCAAGTGTGTGGAAAAACAGGGCATTCAGCATTGCAATGCTATCATCGTTTCGATCATGATTATCAAGGTTTCATAGCAACTAATTCTAATTACGAGCACACAAGTCACAATCCTTCTGGTTCCTCTTTCACTCTAAAGCCAAATAAACCTGTTCAAGCTCTATTTGCTTCCAACTCTATGTTGCCGAAGAGTGTTCATCACTCAGTTGTTGGATATCATGATTACTCAGCATATAGCTGTCCCTCGTTGACTCAACAATATCCTAGTCAAATGTTTGGTCATCGTGGTATTCCATCAGCTTTACAGATTACTGGCCCTGTGCACTCCACATCACACTTATCTTCATATCATCATTCTGCTAATAACATACCATGTGGTTCAGCTATCCACATTGACCATTCTGGTTTCTCATCTCAACAAGCCTTTGCAAATGGTAGCTCATCTTCAGGAACTATTGGACAATCTATTGCTACCCCTCAAACCATTAATGATCAATCATGGTACATGGATTCAGGGGCTTCCAATCACATGACCGTTGACCCCTCAAACATGGTGGTAAAATCCAACTATCCAGGCACCTCTAAGGTACAAGTTGGTAATGAAGACTCATTGCCTATCACACACACAAGTATGATGTTCCTGTCCTCATTTGATTCCTATACGATTGTGAAACTTCATAATATATTATGTGTTCCTAAGATAGCTAAAAATCTGCTGAGTATTTCACAAATTACCAAAGATAATAATGTAATTGTTAAATTCCATGCTGAATATTGTTTGGTAAAGGATAAGCGCAGTCAAGCCGTGTTACTACAAGGTCTAGTTAAAGATGGCCTATATCAGTTAGTTGTTCTAGCAGAAACTTTCCAGAAATCTTTTCAATCTCCTGATGCCTCCACTAAAATAAAGTCTGCAGTTCCAGCCTTAGTAATAAAGACTGCAGCTCCAGATTTAATCATAGCAGAACCTTGTTCGGTTCAAGATGTTTCCAAGGTTTTTACTAGTGTAACTCATGATGTTCCTAATTGTAATAAGACATCCGTAGTTCTTGATTCTACCCTGTTATGGCATGCCAGGTTAGGGCATCCAAGTGCTAAGACACTTTACTCTGTTTTAAAGAAACTGAATGTAAAAGTTCCTGATGACAGTAATAAAAACTTCTTTTGTGAAGCCTGCAAGTTTGGCAAACTAAAGCAGTGCCATTTTCCTAGTTCCACCTTAAGAGCAAAAGTTCCATTAGAACTCATTTATTCTGATCTCTAGGGACCAGCTCCCATGTTGTCCAGTGAAGGATATAGGTATTATATAATTTTTGTGGATGACTACAGCCGATACACATGGATTTACCCTTTGAAACTTAAGTCAGAAGCTTATAATGTATTTACTCAATTCCATGTCTTTGTTGAAAATCAACTTGGGACTAAAATCAAGTGTCTTCAAAGTGATTGGGGTGGGGAATTTCGACCTTTTTCTCAGTATTTGCAGCAACATGGAATTTAGTTTCGGCATCCCTATCCTTATCTCCACCAGCAAAATGGGAGAGTTGAGAGGAAACACAGATCAATTGTTTAATTTGGTCTATCTCTCTTAGCCCATGCTTCCATGCCTCTTAAATTCTGGTGGTCTGCTTTTGCCACATCAACTTTTTTGCTAAATAGGCTACCTTCAGCAGTAATTGATGGTGCTTCACCTTATCAACTCATATTTCAACATGAACCTTCCCTTACTGATCTTAAAGTCTATGGTTGCAGTTGCTATCCGTTTCTTCGGCCTTATCAACAACACAAGAAGTGTGTATTTTTGGAGTATAGCCTTAATCACAAGGGCTACAAATGTATGACTTCCTTTGGGTGCATTTACATAGTCAGACAAGTTAAACTCAATGAGACTGATTTTCCCTTTAAATCTGGATTTCACAATCAGGATTGTCCAACCTTTGTTTCAAGTGACATCTCCACTGCTCCAATTGGTTCAATCTGGTCCTTACCAAAGGCTGTAGATGATGCTAGTCATATTTTACTAAATCAAATTGATTTAACTTCTTCCACTAATATTGTTGTAGGCTCTCCAAAAGTTAAGTCTGATGTCCCTTTAGCAAGACTAATAAGTGAAAATACTGTGGTTGCAGGCTCTCCAGAAGTCAGGTCTGATGTCCCTTCAGTAAGAGTAATAAGTGAAAATACTGTTGTTGTAGGCTCTCCAGAAGTCAGGTCTGATGTCCCTTCAGTAAGAGTAATAAGTGAAAATACTGTGGTTGCAGGCTCTCCAGAAGTCAGGTCTGATGATTCTTTGGCAAGAGTAATAAGTGACAATACTACCTCTCTAAATATACAGTTAGAGGTTTTTCTACCCTTTCCAGCACCTTCAGCTTCTAGACCAGTGAACAATGACACTAATGTCCATAATATGGTTACAAGATCCAAGTCTACAGCAACTCAAGCTTTACTCTCTACACATACAACTTCACAACAGTTAAATACTGTAAAAAATGCTACTGCTCTGACTAGTTCAACACATTCCACCTCTCTCACAGCCACTGCTGCTCCTAATTTGGCTACACAATTACAGTCAACATCAACTTTGCTTTTTAATCATACCATTCTAAAGGAACCAAAATATGTTAAAGAAGCCTTGGAGATCCCATAATGGAGACAGGCTATGGAAGCTGAGTATCTAGCTCTAATAAGGAATCATACTTGGGAAATGGTACCCTTTGAGGATGGAATGCATGTTGTAGGCAGCAAATGGGTCTTTAAAACGAAGTTGAACTCTGATGGATCTTTACATAAATATAAGGCCCAATTAGTGGCCAAGGGGTTCCAACAAACTTCCGGTCTTGACTACTTCGATACGTTTTCTCCAGTAGTAAAGGCAGCAACCATTCGCATTATGTTCTCTTTGGTTGGTTATTATGATTGGGAGATCCAACAAATTGATATTAATAATGCGTTTCTCAATGGTGAGTTGGCAGAGAAGGTTTTCATGATGCCGCCTATCAGATTTTCTGATTCCTCTCAATCACAACAAGTTTGTCGTCTTCATAAGGCTTTATATGGCTTAAAACAAGCCCCAAGGGCCTAGTTTGATAAGTTGAAAGGTGCCTTACTGACCTGGGGTTTTGTTAACTCTACCTCTGATGTAAGTTTGTTCTACTGCAAAAAGGACTCTCATGTGATTTATTTGTTAGTTTATGTGGATGATATATTGATAACAGGGAATAATTCTCACCTGATTGATCAAGTGGTGAAGGATCTTAATAATCAGTTTGCTCTCAAGACAATGGGGGCTATGCATTACTTCATTTGTTTTGAGGTTCAAAGAAATCATTCTGGTTTACTGCTTACTCATAGTAAATATGCCCAGGAACTATTAGAAAAAGCCCGAATGGAAGATTCTAAGCCATGTATCACGCCAATGGCCACAGATTCCAAACTTGTGAGAGATGTTGGAAATTTGTTTGATAATCCTACACTGTTTCGAAGTATAATTGGCAGTCTTCAGTACTTAACTCTATCCCGACCAGATTTGGCTTTTACGGTTAATAAATTAAGCCAATTTTTACAAAATCCAACTGAAGCTCACTGGACTGCTTGTAAGAGGGTATGACAATATATAAAACGTACTCTAAATTATGGCCTTGTCTTTAAGAGAAACAAAGAGTTTAATATTGAAGCATATGCCGATGCGGATTGGGCGAGTGATGTGAATGATAGGAGATCCACAAGTGGCTATGTTGTGTTTCTTGCGGGTAATCTAGTTCAGTGGAGTTCCCGGAAACAGAAAGTTGTCTCACTTTCTTCCACTGAAGCTGAATAGAGGGCTTTAAGCCAAGCAGCCGCTGAAGTTGTATGGACTCAACATCTTTTCAAAGAACTTGGGATTGAGGTTAAAAATGTACCAATCATCTGGTGTGATAACATGAGTGCTGGTGCACTCTTAGCGAATCATGTTTTTCACGCAAGAACTAACACATCGAAATCAATGTTCATTACGTGAGAGAATTAGTAGCTCGAAAACAGCTGAATGTGCAGTATGTAGCTTTGGAATTTCAAAAAGCTGATGTTTTAACCAAATCTCTTCATGGTAATCTTTTTGGTATGTTGCGAACTCAACTGAATGTTGTTTGTGATCTGCCAAAGTAATCCCATTGAAGTGATGAAGTGTAGATGCTTGAGATTACTGAATGTTGTTTGTGATCTGCCAGAGTAATCCCATTGAAGTGATGAAGTGTAGATGGTGTAGATGCTTGAGATTTTTTTAAAAATGTTGTTTGTGAGTTGTCAGAGTAATGCTATTGCAGTGATGAAGTGTAAATGTTTGAGATGATTTGTTGAGTATTGTTATTACAGCAGTGGCTTTAGTTTGAGGGGAAATATTGTGATATTATTTCAGAGGAGATATTGGTCACAACCTTCTATTGGTTTCAGAGTGATTTTAGTTTGAGGGGAAATATTGTGATATTGTTTCAGNATAAGGAAAGAATTAAGAGTTATTCATACGGGGACAGACAGATAGAGAGTTTTACTTACTGAGCATTATTTTGTGCTCACCCCGTTATTTTCCTTTGTGGATGCAGGTTCTAGGTGATGTTGCGGTCGGAGGGGCGTCGGCAAGCAATGAGGAATAGCTACACTGTTTCCCCTGTTTTGTCTTTTAAAATACATTTTTGTAAATAGTACTCTTTATGTATAAAAGACACATGAATTGTAATGAAAAGAAAAACTTTGGGCCCAACTTTTCTATTGTTATTATGCATGCATTGTACAGTTTTCAGTAGATGTTACAAACTACAAATGGAAGTGGTGTATGCTTTTTATAGTATATGTACATTAGTATTTTAATATAAATTTTCTTAAAATAAAACATTATATGTATTAGAAAAAGAAAGATATGACAATAGAGAAAATATTTAAATATAAATTTGAGACTTAATTACATCAGAAGGTACCGAGTTATCACTTTTTTCTATTAAAGGTATTGAACTTTTTTTTTTTTTTCCTGTTGAAGGTACCAAATTATCATTTATTTTGATTGAAGATACCGAACTTTAAGTTTTTTCTATTGAAGATACTAAACTTTCATATTTTTTCTTAAAGATAATTTAAAGGGTTAAGTTAAGCGCAATTTTTTTTCAATTAAGATTTATAACACAATCAATACAAAAACTAAAATAAGTGATTCTATTGATTAATTTATGACTGTTATTAATGTAGTATCAATTGAAGGTATAAAGATGTTGAATTAACCCCTTTAAGCATTAACTGAATGATAGACTTAAAGCTTAAGCCAAGTGAGTTGCATACTTCTCTAGTTCTAGTTTGGTATTGGTGTGAAATATAGTTAAACTTCGATAAATTAATATTCTTGGGACCATAAAAATTTATAATTAATCGATATATTATTTAATCGTATAAATTATTAATTTATCGAGGCATTTTTTATTTTCCTTTTCCAAAACATTAAACTTAATGCATGTACATATTATGTATAATTAATATAGTATAGGGAATAATGGTTAGAAATAACATCATTAGCCTTGCTTTTAACTAAGAGTTAATGCGGTATAGGGAATAACTTAAAGGCCTTCTAATTGAGTCATGTATATATATGATTTTGATGTATAAGAAGATTATTAATTTATATATCAAGTGGTACCTATATGTTTGCTTTTTAAAATTATATTATAAATTTAGCGAATTATTAATTTACTGTATTGGTCTTAAGTCAAGATACAAAAAATATTATTTAATCGAGGGTTATTAATTTATCGAGTATTAACTTGTCGATGTTTAATTATATTTATATATAACAGTTTCATCCTATTACCATGATGATGTGGTGAGACTTTTCGATTAAAATTAATATATTATCACAAATGTGAATGCAGGCTGCTTTTAATTGGACGATATCATCACATTATAATGATGATTTGGTGAAATCATCTCACAAGGATGGCCATATCCGTGAGTTATTAACTTATTATAGGTGTTTAAGTGCTCTAGCATGAGCAAAAAATTTATGGAGGTAGTTATAAACTTATAATAAAAGCGTCCTTAAACTCTTTTTTTTAATTATTTTGAACTCCAATATTTAAGGCTGACGAGGAAGCTTTTCTGCCTTGGTATCTTGAGGAGGATGAGTATCTTTGTAGCAAAGATGAAAGCACCTGCAGATTTTGCTGCTGCTACATGAACCCCAAACTGTTATTTTCTGGTAAAAACGAATGCAAAATTGGTAATGTTATGCCTAAAAAATCACACTGATGTTAGCTCAACAAGTTTCTAAAAGACAAAGTGTACTAGCTAGCAAGTCCATACCACCTCAAAGATATTTTATGCCAACCCTATCTCATTTTAAGATAAGGACGAATGAGAGCTCTCCATGTGTCAAGGCAACTTGCAAAAGCACTCATTACATTGATCTCAAAGGTGTATAAATAGGCACATCTCTTCACAAAAAGAGGGGGCTGGGCATATGAGAGCTAGACATAAATGAGAGCTTCAACCATTATTTTTTCTCTGTAAACAAAATATTTCTTCATCTTTCTATACCTTACAAGCAATATCATAGACATAACCAAAGAATAATAAGATAACAGTGGATGTAAGATTTGCTTTAAGCATCCGAACCACTATAAAAACCTCTCTTGTCAATCCTTTATTTATTTTTCTACAAACATATATCATCTCAGCTTCTCATAAATCATTCACATGTAATTTCTAAGACTCTCTTAGCACTTTGCACGTGCGAGTCGTTGGTGTCAAAATCAAGCATCAACAGGTAACATTCTGGTTGCTTGCATGGAGAAGGTGAACCTATTGCATTCTCAATCTTGCATATGTGCCACCACTTGTAGCTTTCACCTATTAAAATCAAGAGAAACTTCTCATTTACCCATTGCTTTTCAAGATAAACTTACAACTTGAATATGGGTTCTAAATTCTAATACCTATGAGAAGAGAGTTAACATTTTACGCGTTTCTTGTAAAGTAATCATTTGACTTAAAATTTTAATCTAAATCAAGTGAGATGTAGATATATAGATGTATCTCACATCTAACGTGGATATAGAGAAGACTGACTTTTTAGCTCTAATAAATATTTACCTTGATGGAAGGAGATAAAGAAGATGAAGAGGACTAAAACTGCTGCAAAGGACTTCATCTTTGGTTGAAATGGAACAAATCTTATGGTAGTGGAACAAAGAGGAAGACAAAACAGTCTTCTGTAGTTACAAGGGGGTTTAAAGACTTATTTTATTAACAATTACTAACTAAATGAAGCAATTGAGGAAATATATGAAGTTAGAGAAAGAAAATCTACAGACAAAACTTGCTAATTTGATGCATTAATAAGGCTATATATACACATATTTTGCCTAAAAAAGTTTTGTATATTTGAGAGAAGTAACTGCAATGTAAGTTATGTGTTGTTAACTAGAATGGCATTAAGTTCATGACCTATCTACTTGTAATGTAAGTAACTAGATATTTCATGGTTTTTGGCCTGTTTGCATTACCCAATGCTTACCAGTTCTGCCATGTTGATGGTTCTAGGGCGGAGAATGCAAAGGAAAGAAAAAGAGTAACAAAACTTATGTGCAAAAAGTCTAATTCTTTCATCCAAACTGGACAATATATACAGCAGCATAACAACTATCCACTGGTATAACAACTACAGCAGACATGTACAAATTTGAATTTAAATTTTAACAACCAATAATCCATACTCAAAATACATCATATTACTGACTTAATTATACTTAAGCCATTCAACTACAATACACCAAAGAGATGTAGCCATGCATGTTAGACCAACTTCAGCAAACTAACTTCAACATGTTCCAAAAAGTTCCAACTTAAACCTATAATGTTGATGCATTTCTAGCAAGATATCTCTGTATCAACACTCCTCCTTGATACCTTTGTTGGAAACACCAAGTTTGAGTCTAGGTTCTTCAAACTTGGCTTTAGGCAATGCTTTAGTCATAATGTCTGCAGTTTGGTCTTCACTCTGGCAGTGAATTAAAGTAACTTCTCCATTGTATTCAACTTCCCTTACAACATGAAACTTTATCTTAATGTGCTTGGTCTTGCTGTGAATAACTGGATTTTTGGCCATGGCAATAGTAGACTAGTTGTCACACAAAATTGGAGTTAGACTTCCTTGATTCTGCTTCAAATATGCCAAGACTTTCCTAAGCCAAATAGCTTGGTTCACAACTGCTGCTGCAGAAATATATTCTGCCTCTGCTGTGGACTATGCCACAGTATCCTGCTTCTTTGATAGCCAGCTAATTGCACCAGAGTTGATGTATAACACATAACCTGAGGTGTTTTTCATGTCATCAAGTGATCCTCTCCAATCAATATCAGTATAGCCCAGCAAGACCAGATTTTTAGACCTTCTGAACCAAATGTCAAGCCTGGAGGTCCCTTTCACGTATCTTAACACTCTCTTGGTTGCCCTGTAATGCAATTCACTTGGACAACTCATGAAACTAGAGAGATAACTTGCAGCAAACATAAGGTCTTGTCATATGGCTATTAGGTACAACGGGCATTCAACTAGACTTCTAAACAGTCCCTCATCCGCTCTCTTTTCACCACCATTCTTACTCTGCTTCAAATTAGGAACCAATGGACTGTCTGCAAGTTTGGAATTTTCCATGCCAAACTTTATAAGTACCTCATTTTCATACCTTTCTTGGCACACAAAAATCCCATTGTTGGACTAAACAATCTCCATACCAAGAAAGTATGTCATCTCCCCCAAATCTATCATCTCAAATTCAAATTGCATGGACTTCTTAAACTGACTCAACTGATCTGCATTGTTCCCTGTAATCAGCAGATCATCCATGTACAAAGATATCACAATCAATTCACCTTAGCTTCGTTAACATAAAGTGTATGCTCATTAGGACTTCTAACATATCCTAAGCTGCTTAGGTGACCATTTATGCAGCTGTACCAGGTCTAGGTGCCTGCTTTAGGCCATACAAGGCCTTATTCAGCAAATACACTTTGTCTTCTTCACCCTTCACTTGATAACCTTCAAGTTGTACTACAAAGATTTCCTCACTCAAGTAGCCATTTAGAAATGCTGACTTAACATCAAGTTGGAAGATTTTCCAACCAAATTAGGTTGCCATAGCAAGGAGTAATCTGATAGTGTCATGTCTTGCCACCGGAGCAAATGTGTCAAAGTAGTCCACCCCTTACTGTTGTGCAAAGCGTTTAGCCACAAGTATTGCCTTGTGTTTATAGATTGAACCATCAGGATTAATCTTTAGCTTGTAAATCCATTTTACTTGGATTATTTTCCTATTTCAAGGTCTATCAACAAGCCTCCAGGTATTATTTTTCTCTATCATAGATATCTCCTCCTGCATTGCATTCCTCCAAGCTTCTGACTCAATAGCTTCTGCGTAATTTTTTGGTTCAAGCATTGCGACATTACACCTTGCATATACATCAGCCAAGGTTCTAGTCCTTCTAATCGAAGGCTCTTCATCCTCTTCAGCTTCAGCTTCTTCAATCAAATTCTCAGTTGCCTGCTACAGCTTGCAGTCAATATCAATATTATTATTCTCCCAATTCCACACTACATTTTCATCTACTTTTACATCCCTTGTTATCACAATTTTCTTTGACTCAGGGATGTATACTCTGTACCCTTTGGATTGGCTGCTAAGGCCTATGAATATACCAACCTCATCTTTATCATCAAGCTTTGTTCTTTTCCCTGTTGGAATCATAATATAGCATACACTCCCAAATACCTTCAAGTGGCTCACTGCTAGTTTAATTCCATTCCAGGCCTCAACTGGAGTTTAGCCCTTGACTACCTTAGTTGGCAATCTGTTCAAGAGATAGACTCCTGTATTGACAGCCTCAACCCAGAACCTTTTAGGAAGCTGCTTCTCTACCATCATACACCTTGCCATTTCCATGATGGTTCTATTTCTTCTTTCACTGACCCCATTCTGTTGTGGGCTGTAACATGTAGTGAACTGGTGCCTAATTCCAGCCTCTTGATAGATTGAACATAATTTTTTTGATGTATATTATGTTCCATTATCACTTCTTATAGATTTAATCATTGTTCCAGCTTGATTCTCCACCAGCAGTTTGAACTTTCTGAATACAGTAGGTACTTAAATTTTCTACTTCAAGAAGTATACCTATGTCATATGCGTGAAGTCATCTATGAAGAGCACAAAATACCTGTTCCCACTCATGGATTCAGTCTGCATAAGGCCACAAACATCAGTATGGATCAGCTGGAGTTTTGTTGTTGCTCTCCAGGTCTGATCCGAGGGAAAGGTTGGCCTACTTAACTTACCAAGTTGGCAAGCACTATAGAGGCTTCTCTTCTCTTCAATCTTAGGTAGGTCTAGGACCATATTTTTGTTCTTTAACTCTTTGAGGCCATTGTAGTGAAAGTGGCCAAGTCTCTTGTGCTAGATTTTAGACTCTTCCAGCCTAGATGATAAGGCTAAGTTGCTGGAATTTTTCCACTCAACCGGGAAGCTTTTTCCCTACATTTTTACACACATTAATTCATTTCCTTCAGGGTCTACTATGATGCATGCCTGGTTTTGAAAATGTACAAAGTAACCTTTCTCTAACATTTGCCTAACACTTAACAAGTTTTGACTAATCTTAGGCACATACAAGACATGAGGAATAATTTTGGTACCTGGCAAAGTTTGGACAACCACATCTCCTATGTCTTTGACCTCCACAAAATCACCATTTCCTATTTTAACTCTGGAATAATATGAGTTGTCCAGGTTGATGAAACTTTGCAGGTCTGCAGCCATATGGTTGGTGTAGCCATTGTCAATTAGCCAAGCTTCATTGCTAGTTTGTGCTATGTAACAGGAGGCCACAAAGAGTTGTTTAGCCTCCTGGCATTGGTGCTGATCTTCTCCAACCGGAGCTTGCTGTGTTCGCTAGCTTCCCTTGTTCCTGTAAACCTTCTCTATGTGTCCAAATTGTTTGCAGCCTTTGCATTGTATCCCTGGTCTATACCAGCACCTCCTTTCCGAATGTCCCTTCTTTTTGCAGTGAGTACAAGCAGGATACTCCTTCACTCCTCCTGATTTCTCCCATTGATTGCTACTCCTTTCTTTCCCTTTTTTATCCCTAGCATACCTCATATTTTGTCCTTCTTAGGCTTGCCTTTTTGGTTTGCTACCATTGCTCCCTCACTTGTGTCTTCTTGCCTCAAGAGTCTTCTTTGTTCTTGAACTTGGAGAGCATGAACAAGTTCAGTCAAAGTGATGTGAGTCATGTCCTTAGAGTCCTCAAGGGAAGAGATTTTAGACTCAAATCTCTCCAGCAAGCTCACCAAGACCTTTTCCACCACTCTTCTATCTGTCAACTCCACTCCCAACAGCCTTATTTTGTTGACAACACTTATAAATCTGTCAACATAATCCTTGACTTTCTATGATTCCTGCATCCTCTACATCTCAAATTCTCTCCTTAGATTAAGCACCTACATGTTCCTTATTGTGGTGTTGCCCATGTACTCTTCTCTTAGCTTGTCCCATGCTTCCTTTAGAGTCTCATATGCCATGATCCTTATGAATACAAGGTCAGTCACTGCTACATGAATGTGAGAGAGAGCTCTTGGTGCCTTGGTTGTTTCTTCCTCATGCAGTCTCATTTGATTCAAGGTAGGATTTTGTCCTAATGGGAGGTGGCTGCTTGTTTTCTTCCACATACTGCCACAGCCCTTGACCCTGGAGGAAGGCCTTCATCCTAATAGCTAATATGTGGTAATGTTCCCCATTAAACACCGATGGTGCCATCAAAGTAGATTGAGTTGCCATGTCTCAGTTTTTGTGTCTGTCGTAGAAAGAAAGTGAGTGGATGCAGGTTGATTTTAGCTGAATATGGAAGGTGAGTTGTGGTTGATGGTTGGATGCAATAAGTTTCAGATTTTTGTGGGTGGCTTTGATACCATTTGATGGTTCTAGGCCGGAGAATACAAAGGAAAGAAAAAGAGTAACAAAACTTATGTGCAAAAAGTCTAATTCTTTCATTCAAACTGGACAATATATACAGCAGCATAACAACTATCCACTATTACAACAACTATAGCAGACATATACAAATTTGAATTTAAATTTTAACAACCAATAATCCATACTCAAAATACATCATATTACTGACTTAATTACACTTAAGCCATTCAACTACAATGCACCAAAAAGATGCAGCAATGCATGTTAGACCAACTGCAGCAAACTAACTTCAACATGCTCCAAAAAGTTCCAATTGAAACCTATAGTGTTGATGCATTTCTAGCAAGGTATCACTGTATCAACACATGTCAATATTGTTAGTTACAATTTTTTTGCATAAGCTGTGTTCATGTTGAACCTCATTTCTTTCCACTGAAACATGGACTTCTGACTGTATTAAATGTGATAAAGGAGAAATTATTCTTCCCAAAGATTTTGGTAAAACCAATAAACCAACCATGTGGCCCTTGCATGTCAAGCGTCCATGGACAAAGAGTACAATTTTACAATCTGGGGTTCACTCTTATTTAAATACAAGAAGAAAAATGATAAAATAAAGATAATGAAAATCCTTATTTGTAAATAGAAATAATATTGTGGCTAGAATGCTAGTTAGTTCTGAAATGCCATTTATTACCGTACAAAAGAAATTATTCAGCATAATGCAAATTCTGATATGCATGATTGAGGAGCGAGGACAATATCAAAAATTACACAGGTCAAATTAATATTTGTCCAGATGGTAAGTAGGAATACCCACAAGTTTATTTGTTCTATACATTGCAAGAACAAACTCCTCAGTCATGTCTAATTCACTTGGCAACATCCCATTTGGAAGCTCCTAATCAAAGCAATGCACAAGTTGTGCTAGCACTAGCTTTAATACTATGAGTCCCAATTACATTCCAGGGTAGATTCTTCGGCCAGAGCCGAATGAGAAAGCTGAAAGTGGCGGCCACGAAGAACGAAATCATTCCCAACAAACCTTTTAGGGAAAAAAATTCTTAGGATCAGTCAGGATCTCTTCCGATTGTCCATACATTTACAAAAAACGTGTGAATTTTTCCGTATGTGATAGCCATCTACAATGGAATCTTTCGTGGATTCATAAGGGATTAGAGGTGATACAAGATGGAGCGTCAAGGTTTCTCACAACCATGTCTAAGTATTACAGGTTCTCCAAATCTGATTCTTCAACCATCCTGTCTAGTCCCATGATAAGAGTATAGTTTATATATTTTTATTCCTTCCATATTATGATTTTTGTTATGTTTTATGCCTAGTTGAGTTGATTAGAGTTTTTTTTTTTTTTTTTTTTTGTAAGTTTGACATATTTGGATAGATTTTATGAAATAATTGATAAAAGATTAGGAAGTTCCAGATTTTTTGTTATTCTGACCAGTGCTGCGTTTTTCAGTTTTTCATGGAGTCAGATTTCTCGATTGCAAAAGTGTTCTTTAGAAACAGTAAAGTAGACAAATCAAACTTTCCAAGAAGGTATTACGGGTGCGAATCTGAGTTTGTTTGAGATATCATTAGTTGTTGTAAAACCGGACCTGGAATCCTATTCATGGAAGGATTTCTTGGCTGAGTATTGAGTCTTCAAATGGGCCTAACTGGAGCTTTAGATATCGAAAGCAAGTGATTCAATAGCCCAAATTCATATACACATGCAGGACTACAACTTTTATGAAGTGACCAAGCCCAGAAAAGTTCTTTTACATTGTGAGACTCCTAGTGCAAGCTGGATTACGGGTTCTGTTTTCCATATCTGATAAGGATTGACAGTTTTGGGAGTCTATCTTTTAGGAAAGGTCTACGAAAGTAATTTTTGTTTTTCCTAGGATAGAATTGAGGAAAAAAAACATGTTATTTATTCATGAGTTGTTAGGTTAAACAGGGGAGAACGGCAGTAGAGTTTTTTCGAAGTTTTTTACCTTCTACATCAAGATGTGCGACTGATCTTTCTTCTTTAGTTTAAGGGGATTTTGAAGCCTGAATTCATGTCATTGGTGTAACTTAACTTTAGTAACATTGCTCTTAATCTCGTTCTTATTGGAATTGTTTATGTTATTCTGTTTTAATTGTTTATGATTTTGTTTGGGTGATTTAGTAATGACCTGCTAAATTGTTTAATCAGAATTTCATCTGTTAGAATTAGAAATTGTGATACGTAATCGTCCTCTTTCTATTAAGTAAGTAACACATAATGATAGATGATTATGGACAAGTTTTCAATCTGTTACCTTGAATAACATAACCTAAGTTAAATAATCTGATCTTGTGTGATTGTTGATTGGATTGATCTATTTTCCTAACTCTTAAGGCTGCCATTGAATTAAACTTAGAGAGCTTATTCTAGGTTGTTCAAGGGTTAGGATCTAATTGAAGAGCTTAATTCAGTAGTGACAATTAAGGGAAAATTTGGGTAACAGAGCTTGTTGTTTCCTAGTGTCAATAATTCCATAATAACGAGATAGAATAATGTTACAATTAGTTCATATCCAATGCATGTTTAGGTAGATCCTGAACCGAGGACTAGTTGTTTTTAATCTAATATTTTCTACCATTGGAGATTTATTTGTTTCACTTTAGATTGCATTGTCTACAACCCCTTTCTTTATTTTGTTGTCATGTTTACTGTTTAGGATTTTATTTTATTTTACTATTGTTTTCGTTGTGGTTAGTGGTTAGAACATAGGATTTAATCGAATCATTCCCTGTGGGATCGACCCTTGCTTATCCTATATGCCATTCAGTAGTTAGGTTAGGAAGGTTATTAATTTGGAGCATTTGGCACGCTACCATATTTTGGCGCCATTGCCGGGGAATGTTCTTTGTCGATTTTTTTTATGTTCTATGTTCTTTTGTTATTTCATTTAATCAATGTTTAGTTTAGTTGTGTTTTTCATTCTGTTCAATTATTCAATTGTGTGTTTTTTTTTTTAAGATTCTTGAAAAAAAAAAAAAGAAAAAAAAAATTGAGCAGTAGTCCTGTTCATGAATAGTATACTATTCATAAGACAAATTTTGGTTGAATTAGGAGCGTTACGAGTACCTGTTTCAAAGTAAATGAAATTCTGAGCAAGACTAGAAACGTTCTAGCCCCACCCTCTCATCGTAAAATTCGATCATTTAATAGTGATTTTGGCCAATTTTAGTTTTTATCAAGAGAATTGTTTTTTATTATTATTAGTTTTTAGTTATTTAGGCTTAATTTGGTAATTTTAGTGGTTTATGACTCGATCCAATTCTATAGGAGAGTTGGAATTTGATCCAGAAATCGAATGCAGTTTACGAAAGTTACGAAAAGAGGCACGTCAAGCAAGTTCTTCATCTCCTAGTCTCAATATAGCCTTTGGTTCAACATCCCACAGTTCATCCAGTGATCCAGGTTCAAAAAAAGACGAAGAGATGGCCGCCGCTAGCAAAACATTAAAGGAGCTGGCTGCCCCTAATTTTAATCAACAGCCTTTGTGTATTCAGTACCCTACTTTAGATGTTGCTTTTGAACTGAAGTCTGGTCTAATTCACTTGTTGCCTACATTTCGTGGTTGTGCAAGTGAAGATCCAAATAAACATCTAAAAGAGTTCCACGTTGTCTGTTCAAGCATGAAACCGACAGGGGTGACAGAGGAGTAGATTAAGTTGCGAGCTTTTCCTTTTTCATTGGAGGATGATGCAAAGGATTGGCTCTATTATCTACCATCGGAGACAGTCACAACATGGAATGAGATGAAAAGGCTGTTTTTAGAAAGATATTTCCCAGCATCCAGAGCTGCCACTATCAGGAAGGAGATATGTGGTATAAGGCAATATAATGGAGAGACATTGTATGACTATTGGGAGCGATTCAAGAAGCTATTTGCAAGCTGTCCTCACCACCAGATAAGTGATCAATTGTTAATTCAATATCTCTATGAAGGATTGCTGCCTATGGAAAGAAACATGATAGATGTAGCAAGTGGAGGTGCGTTGGTGGATAACACTCCTGAAGCTGCCAAACAATTAATCTCAAACATGGCTGCCAACTCCCAACAGTTTGGTACAAGACACGATGCACAACCCAAAAGGGTAAATGAGGTAATTACATCTTCCATTGAACAATAATTATCTGATCTTACCTTTCTTGTTAGACAATTGGCTGTAGGGAATGCACAACAGGTAAAAGCTTATAGGATATGTTCCACAATGGGACACCAAACAAACATATGCCCAACACTTCAAGAGGAAGGGGCTAAGCAGGTCAATACAGTAGGAAACTTTCCTAGACCACTGAGGCAGTATGATCCTTACTCCAACATGTACAATCCAGGTTGGAGGGATCAATCGAATTTCAATTATGGAGGAAATAGACAAGTAGGAGTTGGACAAAATTTCTTCCAGAATAGACAACAACAAGGTTTTCAACCAAAGCAACCGGCCTCACAAAATTCGAACTCATCCCTAGAAGATATGGTTAAGTTCCTTACTTTGAATACCAAATAGTTTCAACAAGATAAAAGATCTAGTATTCAATGTCTGTAGAATCAGATGGGTCAAATGGCAACTACTATAAGTCGTTTAGAAGCTCAAGTTGGAGGGAATTTGCCTTCTCAAACAGTGGTGAATCCAAAGGAAAATGTGAATGCAGTGACGCTAAGAAGTGGCAAGAAAGTGGAAGAACCAAAGTTGAACATTCCAAGTGTAGCAAAGGAAGCAGAAATTGAAGATGAAATTGAGAAAGAAGAGGCTACAACTGAATCAAATGTAATTCCTAACCCTTCAATTCAACTTCAGTCTAATACTTCACCTTTTCCTAGCAGATTCGCAAAGTTAAAGGAAGAAGAGAAAAAGAAATTTTGGAGACGTTTCGCAAGGTTGAAGTGAATATACCTCTGTTGGATGCAATTAAGCAAATGCCAAGTATGCAAAATTTCTTAAGGAGCTATGCACCAATAAGCGGAAGTTAAACGGTGATGAGAAGATAATAATGGGAGAAAATGTGTCAGCAGTTTTCCAAAGAAAACTTCCTCCCAAGTGCAAGGATCTAGGTATGTTTACAATTCCTTGTAAGTTAGGTAACACCAGAATTGAGAGAGCTATGCTAGATTTAGGAGCTTCAATTACTGTTATGCCACGATCTATTTATGTTTCATTAAATCTAGGTCTTGTGAAAGATACTGGTGTTATTATCCAATTGGTTGATCGCACTAATGCATACCCTGAAGGGGTAGTTGAAGATGTTCTTGTGCAGGTCAATGAGTTAGTGTTTCCTGCTGATTTTTACATTCTGGATATGGATGATTCTTCTTCTCCTGACCCTGCACCCATCTTACTGGGAAGACCATTCCTAAATGTAGCTCGGACAAAAATCGATGTTCATGACGGTACCCTTATGATGGAATTTGATGGTGAAGTAATTCGTTTTAATATTTTTGATGCCATGAAATATCCAACTGATGTTCAGTCTATTTTTGAGATTGATGTTATTGATTCTTTTGATTCCATAGCACAAGAGATGTTTGAGCTAAATAATGCAGATGAGTTAGAGGTTTTCCTTACCAAACATGTGGAATCAGAGGAGAAATGAGAGATAGAGCTCAGTGAAGAATTGAAGGAGACAGTGGCGGCTTTACATTCTTTAAAATTGATTCCAGAAAGGTATGGAGTTTCTTTTATAAAGCTGCCTGATTCTCACCAGAAATTATTGCCTTCTGTTTTTCATGTTAGAGTAGATGCCCTAGAGCCAATCAATTATTGTAGAATTGACTCTTTGTAATAATGTTCATTAATCAATAAAAGGCATTTTATTCTATATTGCGTAAATCATTAGTACTGCAATATGTATTGATATATGTCCTTAGAATGGTAGAACCATGATGAGGGTATCTAGTGTTTCAAATCTTGATAGTGAGAACCCTATGAGCACATATGGTGGCCATTCTAGAAACGTCCATACCCCCAGTATTATTCTTAAGTAAGGGCATAGATATTATTGTAAGGCTATCATAGTGTTGAATGACCCTGTCGAAAGGTAGTGACTGATCTCACTTGTCAAGGTTGTTTGGTGACAACCTGGTGCAATACATGGGTGTTTGGTGTAGGCTAATACACAGCAACAAGTTCACTGGACTGACCTAATAGAGGATTTCATATGGATGGTAACCCAGTGTCTATGGAACAAATCCTCTAACAAATGGTGGTGCATGTGATCCTTAGACTTGAGATCACCGAAGCGCCTTGTGCACCGATTGGTGTAGTTTGACATTAGCGTAATGCAATTCTTTTCAGAGCTGTCAATACGGTGGTAATTTGCTGCATCAAGGAGTGTATCAAGACTATGGTAAATAGACATAGGATTCATCACTCCTGGGTATGGGAGAAAGTTATCTCATGGCACAATTAAATATATGGCAACGACATTAAAACTGTGGTCACAATGGGATTGAGTTGTTGTTCTATCTAGTTTATAATACAGGTCATTGGTTCAGAAACTGAATACATAATATCGAGAGTAACCGAAGGTTGACACTATTTCTATGCCTTTGTCTCGTCGAGATAACGGATGATAAAAGGATCGAATTGTACGATAACTATATCGTTGACAGGTAGCTACTTTGCTGAATTCGAATCTATCGAGTGGCCATGATGCCTTGCTAGAGGCCAATCTTGGTCTGTGTATTAGTGAGACGATTAATTGGTGTTAATCGCGATACTGTACACAACCGGTATGATGAGGAGCCTGTGGTTCACACACATAGAAGATAATTTAAGACTCGAGAAGTAAGAAGGGCATTTTCGTCTTTTTAGGCGAAAGGGTATTTTGATAATTTCACAGTGCAATTAAATTTGCTGAGGTAGTAGCCTTTATTTAATTTGTTGGAAAAATTAAATAAGTGAAATTACAATTAAATATGTGTTAGCATATATTTAAATATATTATCATTATTGTTAAATGTTAATATATATATTAAATATATATTAATTGATTTTTAATTAAGATAATGATGAAATAAAATAAATATCTAATTGGGAGTGTTTGGAAACATGGGGTGTTTGGGTTGGAGCCCAAGCCTATTCCATATGGGAATAGGGCAATTAAATTTTACTATAAAAGAAAAAGGTTTCTTTGAAAAAGAAGGAAATTCATTTTATTCATTCATTACTTTTTCATTTGAGTGAAAAACTCTCCAGCCCCTTAACACTATCCCATGCCAGATTTTAGTTTTGCTAAGAATCAAAGTTTTCTTTGATTTTTGCTTCTTGTTTCTTAAGGCTAAGGAAGATCTAGCAAATCCCTCCTTAGTTCCTTGCGATTGTCTTTGTGTGCACTACGTCGGTTCGATCCTACACTTGGGTCGGTAGCTAAATATATTCAGAGACAACTTGGAGGAGCCTCCAAACGTGCGTATGGTTTCTTAAACTCTAGATTAATTTTCTGCAGATTCTTGTTTTTGCATAAACTGTAATTTCTATGCCCTGATTTTGGGTTCTATGGAACGATCTGAGTTGTTATTAATTTTTGTTTTCCACTGCCTCAATGGATCGTTTCCTAACATTGCAAGCTCCTACACTAGAGTTAAAGCCATTACCGAGCCATTTGAAGTATGTGTACTTGGGAGAAAATGAGACATTGCCGATAATTGTGTCAAAGAAGTTAACACCCAATCAAGAAGAGAAACTGGTTCGAATGTTGCTGGAACACAAGGAAGCAATTGGTTGGACCATAGCTGACATTAAGGGGATTAGTCCTTCCATATGCATGCATCGGAATTTGCTTGAAAAAGGTGCCAAACTGACATGGGAAGTGCAATGTAGATTAAATACCCCAATGATGGATATGGTGAAAAAAGAAATCTTAAAGCTTTTAGATGCTAGGGTAATTTATCCGATATTAGACAGTAAGTGGGTAAGTCCAGTGCAAGTGGTCCCCAAGAAATCTGGTGTTATAGTGGTGAAAAATCAAGACAATGAGGTGGTCCCTACACATGTTTAGATAGGTTGGCGTGTGTGCATTGATTACTGGAAGTTGAACTCAACAACTCGAAAAGATCATTTTCCACTTCCCTTTATTGATCAAATGCTTGAGAGGTTAGCTGGTCATCTTTATTACTATTTTCTTGATGGATTTTCAGGGTATAACCAGTTTTTCAGAGTGCTGGAGGATCAAGAGAAGACGACATTCACATGTCCATTTGGTACTTTCGCCTATCGCCAAATGCCATTTGGTCTCTGCAATGCTCCAGCCACATTTCAGCAATGTATGGTAAATATCTTTTCAGAATATGTCGAGTCAATTATAGAGGTTTTTATGGATGATTTTAGTGTCTATGGTGATTCGTTTGATCAGTGCTTACATAACCTTACACTAATTCTAGATAGATGCATGGAAACTAACCTTGTACTTAACTGGGAAAAATGTCATTTTATGGTAGAGCAAGGTATAGTTTTGGGGCATATTGTTTCATCCAAGGGAATAGAGGTTGATAAGTCTAAGATAGATTTGGTTACTGCTTTACCTTACCCCGCCAGTGTGCGGGAAGTTCAATCTTTTCTTGGCCATGCAGGTTTCTATCAGAGATTTATCAAGGACTTTTCAAAAATCGCATTGCCCCTATGCAGATTGTTACAAAAAGATGTGGATTTTCAGTTTGATGAGCAGTGCAAGGAGGCATTTGACAAGTTGAAAACATTGTTGACAACAGCACCGATGATACAACCACCTAATTGGGATTTACCTTTCGAAATTATGCATGATGCGAGCAACTATGCGTTAGGTGCTGTCTTGGGTCAAAGAGTTGGCAGAGCTTGTCACGTCATTTATTATGCATCCAAGACCTTGAATGGCGCCCAGCTAAATTATTCTATGACTGAAAAAGAACTTTTATCTGTTGTTTTTGCTTTAGAAAAATTTCGGTCATATTTGTTGGGTGCTAAAGTCATTGTTTTTTCTGATCATGCAACTCTTAGGTACTTGCTCACAAAAAAGGAAGCAAAACCAAGGCTAATTAGATGGATTCTTCTACTCCAGGAATTTGATTTGGAGATTAAAGATTAAAAGGGAGCAAAGAATGTTGTAGCAGATTACCTTAGCCGTTTGGTTTGTGACAATGATGAGCTTTCTTTGCGAGAAACATTTCCGGATGAGCAATTGTTTTCCATTGCAATGGTGTCACCATGGTATGCAGATATTGTAAATTTTTTAGTTACTAACGTGTTGCCAAAGGATTTGACTAGAGCTCAAAAGGATAAGATCAAGAGTGATGCTAAGTATTATGCTTGGGACGATCCATATCTGTGGAAGCATTGTGCTGACCAAGTGATAAGAAGGTGCGTACCTGAACATGAATTTATTCCTATTCTAACTTTCTGTCATACCTATGCATGTGGAGGACATTTTGGACCACAAAGGACAGCTCGTATGGTATTGGAATGCAGTTTTTATTGGCCATCATTGTTCAAGGATGCCTACATTTCTCGTAGAGATCAAATGCCAAAATCTCTTATATTAATTATTGAAATTTTTGATGTATGGGGCATTGATTTATGTGTCCATTTCCTATTTCCTTTGGTAATGTTTATATTATTTTAGCTGTTGATTATGTTTCCAAATGGGTGGAGACAAAAGCCACTAGAACTGACACTTCAAAGGTTGTTGCAGATTTTGTTAAAACTAACATTTTTATCAGGTTTGGGATACCAAGGGCCATAATCAGTGATAAGGGAACTCATTTTTGCAAAAAGACAATGGAGGCATTGCTTAAGAAATACCATGTCACACACAAGGTCTCCCCATCATACCACCCACAAACCAATGGCCAAGCTGAGGTGTCAAATAGAGAGATCAAGTCAATTTTGGAAAAGACAGTGAACCCAAACAGGAAGGACTGGTCTTTGAGATTAGATAATGCATTATGGGCATACAAAACAACATATAAGACACCGATTGGCATGTCCCCATACAGATTAGTGTTCGGTAAGCCATGTCATCTTCTAGTAGAATTAAAGCACAAGGCCTATTGGACAATCAAGCATTGTAATATGGAAATGAAGGAAGCTGGTGATATCAGGAATTTGCAATTGCAAGAACTTGAGGAGTTGAGGAATGACGCCTACGAGAGTTCAAACATCTACAAAGCAAAGACTAAGGCCTTTCATGATAGGTTGATCTACAAGAAGAATTTTTCTGTTGGACAGAGTGTCCTTTTTCATTCAAGGCTGAAGTTATTTCCACGTAAGTTACGTTCTCGTTGGGTGGGACCTTTTATTGTGACTAATGTTTTTCATCATGGTGCAGTAGAAATCCAAAGTTTGAAAACAAACAAGGTGTTTAAGGTCAATGGACATAGGCTTAAGCCTTACTATGAAGGGTTCCAAGTTTGCAATATTGAGGAGCTGCGATTGGAGGAATCGATACCTGAGTAGTGAAGACGATGCAGAGAGTCGGGCTAACAACTTTAACTAGAGGCGCTGCTTAGGAGGCAACCCAAGAATTCAGATTTGATTTTCTTTTCCTTTGAATTTAGTTTTTTTTTATTTTGCCATATTTTTTTTTGTTTTATTTGTTTTATTGCCTGGTCTACACTTGGGGTTTTACATTGGGGACATGTAAGTTTTAAGTGTGGGGGAGAGTCAGGCTTTAGGTGTATGTTAGTTTTTTTTTTTTTTTTTTTTTTTTTTTTTTTTTTTTTTTTTAACTTAAAAAAAAAAAAAGGAATTTGTTTTAAGAAGGTTTATGCTTTAAGTAGTCCTTGAACGTCTAGTGAGCATGGAATAGTAACTTGACTTTGTTATTGAGCATATTCTTTGACTTAGGATGTTAGCAATATTTCATAAAATAGAGTTAATCATAGTTGAATCTTTGTAGTTTTGAAACAATATGTCTTGATAAGTTGAGCGAACTTGGTGCTGAAGCATGATTGAGGAGTGTATAACAACCCTTAAAAAAAAGAAAAAGAAAAAAGAAAAATTGTTTCTCTTAAGCTAGTCCTAAATTTGGGTTTAAGTAAATAGGAATTAAAAAAAAAAAAAAAAGGTATGTGATGGGTCGAGATGGAGCGTAAAACACACTCACTCATGAACACAACCCTGAAATGAGATGGAGCATAAAATGCACTCATTTTTTTCAAAATAGAAAAATATAAAAAAATATCCCTAGTTTGCTACCCAGTTTGTAGTAGTAAAGAGAAACAGTTGAGGAAAAAGTTGAGAGGTGAGTTGTGCATGAATTGGTTGTGATTAGTTCCCTTGTTCACATTGACTGATTGAGAGTAATTGTGGAAAATGATGAAGAGAGATGAATGTCCTTAACTCTACTTTATTTTATTTTGTTGCTTCCTAAGTCAGGAATGAATATGCATGGATTAAATATTGTTGCTTATGCATCATGATGGTGTTCTTGATATGACTTGAGTGTAGTTTTTTTAGTGTTTGAATTAGTTTGCCCGAGGACGTGCAAAAGCTAAGTGTGGGGGAATTTAATTTATATATTTTTATTTCTTCCATATTATGTTTTTTGTTATGTTTTATGCCTAGTTGAGTTGATTAGAGTTTATTTTGTAAGTTTGGCATATTTGGATAGATTTTATGAAATAATTGAGAAAAGATTAGGAAATTCCAGATTTTTTGTTATTCTGACCAGTGCTGCATTTTTCAGGTTTTTCATGAAGTCAGATATCTCGATTGCAAAAGTGTTCTTCAGAAAAAGTAAAGTAGACAAATCAAGCTTTCCAGGAAGGTATTATGGGCGAGAATCCGAGTTTTTTTGGGACATCATTAGTTGTTGCAAAACCGGACCTGGATCCTATTCGCGGAAGGATTTCCTGGCTGACTATTGAGTCTTTGAATGGGCCTAACTGGAGCTTCAGACATTGAAAGCAGGTGATTCAAAAGCCTAAATTCATCTACACATCCGGCAATACAACTTTTATGAAGTGAACAAGCCCAGAAAAGTTCTTTTACATTGTGAGAATCTTGGTGCAAGCTGGATTACGGGTTCTGTTTTCCATATTTGATAAGGATTGACAGTTTTTGGAGTCTATCTTTTAGGGAAGGTCTAGGAAAGTAATTTCCGTTTTTCCTGGGCAGAGAACACAAATCTTTTCTGACAAGTTCAGCATCATTATAGATTTTACCCAAAGCAAAGCATTCATTCGTGATATCACATAACCTACCATGAAAATCAGTGATAGACTCATCATCATGCATAAAAAGATTTTCATAATTAGTAATCAATCTCCTAAGTCTGGTCTTTTTGACAGTGTTAGTTCCTTCATTCTTAACTTGGAGTCTATCCCATGCATCTTTAGTTATTTCACAGTTGGCTATGTTTTTTATTTGGCCAATACTGATAGCATTACAGAGTGCATGAAAAGATTTAGAGTTGAAATTAGATTCTTCTAACTCAGCTTTAGTCCATTGATCAAGGGGCTTTCCCCTATTACTACCTTCTGCACCTACAACTTGTGGTTCTTTCCTACCAATGACACAAGCTTTCCAAGCCCTTTCATCAATAGATTTTAAGAAGGCTTTCATCCTAGGTCTCAAAAAAGGAAAAACTAGTTCCCTCCAACAATGGTGGTCTATAAGTAGATCCACCTTCCGCAAAGAAACTAATAATGATAGAACAAAAAATATGGTCACACAAAAAGAGGTGATCACACAGAGCAAAAAACGAGCTGATCTCTTTAACCAGACACAAGAAAGGATCAATTGAAATAATTTTTCAAAACCTACTCTGCTACCAAATGTAAGTTTTAAAGGGGTAACCAAGTGATTGAAACTTATGTGGAATGGGTTGCTTGTTCAATTTAGTGCAAATGAGTTGAGAATAACTGAATTAAATCATACATAAAACCAAGTAAAGAACACTCTTATTTTTACATGGTTCGACATCAAGCTTACATCCATGGGACCACGTCTAGAGGAAGCAAATTCACTATGAAAAACTTATGAGTTCAAATACAAAGCAAGATAACCAAAGTTGCAAAATCACTCCCTATTTTCTACATGACAATTCTATCTTCTTTGGTTCAACTTTAAGCCACCATAGCAAGCTTCACACACGAGACCACTAGGTTGCACTTGAGCTTCTTTCAAGTTTCAACAATATAGGATCAACTTTGGGACAGCAGCTTGCACAATCCAAGCATCAACATGGACTCAAGTTCCAAAGTCATCACACAAGAACAAGTGAAGAGCGTAATTTTAAGCCTACCAAAGCATAATAAGAAACCTTAACCAAAACAAGAACCTCAGAGAATATTCAGAGAGGCAAAACAATGTAATCAAGTTTCTCATAAAACAAAACACAACGGGAGAATATAAAGTGATCAACATGTTAAAGGTTGGGGGACAAAAAAGTTAAACATTAACTTTTTTTTTTTTTTTTTTTTAAATTTTTTTTGGGACCATAGACAAAAGAAATATTTTTTTTTCTTACACAACGAATAAACATGAGACAAGTGTAAAGAATAAGACAGAAAATCAATCAAGGAATAATTCTGTCCAAAAGTGAAAACAAATACGTGAAGTGTGATTTGACGAAAAAATCTGCCAAAAACGTTGTCAACACACATAGGTAAAAGTGCTCACACTTGTGAAGGTGGTTACATTTAGAAGTGTTTGCACAATGGATCATAAGATGACAAAAACACTAACACTTACAAAGAGCATGGCTTTGACTTGCTCTTGCTTGATTTTGTCCTTAGTTTCTTGTAATCCCATGAAACTCAGCATTATACCAACAAAGTCTTTGGTTATATTTTCATCCTTGGATTGAACATGCTTATCAATAATCTTTTCAAAGAAGTCGTCAAACACCTTGGCAACTACTTTCGTGCGCTTTGTCAGTCCCTGTAGATCAAGTGAAGCAATTTGAGGAATGTAATCATTCAAGTTACTAATGTCTGCCAATTTTACGGCCTCTTGAAACATAGTGTTGAATCCTCTCTCATTGAAATCTACATCTGCATATTTCTTCCCAAACACCATTCTACAAGTTAGGTCTACACTGAGAGATGTGACTTTGGCACTTAGATCAACAGTAACATCGGTACCAACAGCCTCTTTTATGTGCTTAATCAAGAGATCAAGCTCTTCTTTTCTAATATCTTGGTTCAAACTAATCTTATTTTTGCTTAGAAGTTCCAGCATGCAAATCTTGTGCATGGTTCGCCAATAAGATCCATATGGAGAAAAGGCAAGGTTCTTTTGACCATAAGCCATGTGCTTTAAAGTATCAATAGGAGGCCTGCTGGCAAAAATTAGGTCATGAGTTTTCAGGAACTGTTCAGCAATGTGAGGTGATGAGACAACAATAGTCGGAATCAAGCCCAAACGTAAGAACATGATGGAGCCATATTTTTTGGTAAGCTAATGAAAATCTCTGGGAGGAAACTTCCCCATCAAATGAAGGCTTCCCAAAATTGGGAACCCTCTTGGACCTAGAGGAAACCTTTTACTCCTTGTACTTCTAGCCCATTTCAATTATTGTAGAAAGAAGAAAAGAGTAAAGACTACTACTAAGGTCCATGTTAAAGACATAATTATAATGCAATGTTTTTCCTATAAATTCTACAGCGTCAAAAGGAAGAGCTGCTGCAGATAGTGAACTCAATGGTTAGCTATGTATAGAATGTGATCGTTGGTTAACTCATTATAATAAACATTATAAGATAAGTTTAGACATATTTTAATACAAAATACTATCTACTTTAATTTTTCCCTTTCTAGTAATTCTTAGGTCTAGACATAATCAAATTTTTAACATACAGATTAAAGGGGGGTAATTAATCACTAGCTTTGATTTTTTGTTAAGAGTAAATGACATATTTCCACCCAAGTTTTAGTGAAATGCCAAGTTAGACACCCTTGATTGTATTTATTCCAGATTCTCACCTTAAACTAACACCGTTAGTGTTGTAGGTGGTCGAAAACAGTGAATGAGGTCGGCAAGTGAAGATATCAGTTTTGTAGAGGAGGTTGTAAGGAGTTCAACGGTGGTCTTGAAAGTGATTTTGGACTTCGGAATTGGCAAAAAAAAAAAAGGCAAAAATCGTTGGTTTGGATGCTGCTAACATGGACCACTTTTTACGAACATGAGCCATTCTTAAGCCAAAGAAAGTGCAAGAGCACTTTAGCGTGCTAACATGCATGGCACTATAGTGTAAAGTTGGGAATTTGTTAAGCCAACATGCGTTGCGCTATAGTGAAATATTGAAAATCTATTAAAATCTGGAATAAATACAACATTATTTGAAAGGTGAAAATCTGGAATAAATACAACCAGAGTATTAACATTTCGCTAAACCTAGGGTGGGAATATGTGGGTTGCTCTTCCATTAATTTTGCTTAGTTTTCTATTTTGGTTAGACTGTACTTGTGTTAGTCTTCCTAGATTTGGTCTCACTGAAGTTTCTATATATGTATATTAAATTAGTTACAATTTATAATAATGTTATTATAATATATCTTGTCATAGATCTCAAGATGTTGGTGGAGAGATTTAGTATAATATATCTTGCTCGATTTGAATTTGAGATTTTGACAGATAAATATTTAATATTTTCCCTCCACTACTCAAAGTAAACAAACACAATATCAGAATAATCAATAGGGAGAATGACATTTTCGCACCCAGGTTTGGCCAAACGACATTTTTCCACACTTTTAAGTTTCAAAACGATACTTTTTCTAGCCATCAACTTTTAAAACGACACTTTCTTACCCAATGTTTTTGTACTTATAATTTAGTGTAAGTTTATATATAGATAATAAAATGACATAATTATCATCAAACTATTTTTTGAATTTACTATTATATCCTTCTTCAATTAAACTTGACAAATGGATTTTAATATAAGTGGGAAAGTGTCGTTTTGAAAAAACGCCGAAAGGCAAACCTTGGGTGGGAAAATGTCATTCTCCCTAATCAACAATGTTATAGTGTCAGGCACACCTTTTTTTCATCTATGATGCTACGGACAACGATTTTTTGCACCGAGTTTTTGTACCAGAGGACGTGGCATCCAGTCAGACGTGGTCACGTTAGAGATAAAACACACTTCCGTAAATGAATGACCGTCCAACAATTATGGATGCCCGTCTATAGTTAATGGATGGCTGTTCATCACGAATGGATGACTGCCCACCAATGGGGACAAATTGCTATATCAAAATAACAATGGACTGTCGTCCACATTGAATGGATGGGAGTCCATTTCCTATAGATAAGCGTCCTCGAATAGACACCTGTTCATAATTTAAATTATAAAAAAAAAAAAAATGACGCCTATCCACATTATATGGATAGGCGTCCATTTTCAATGAGAACATAACTTGTCAAATTATTTATTTAAAATGAGTGGGTAACTTGAATGCTCCTACTATGCCCACTACACTTAAAAAAAATGCTTAGAAAATAAACATAGTGTTGTGACTCCCAAACAATGGACACCCATCCAAAGCCAAGCCTTTTTGTCCATAATCAACTAGCATTGAAGGTGGGGCATAAAATGTGCTCCTGCTATGCCCAGTACACTTAAAAAAAAAAAAAAAAAAGCTTAGAAAATAAAACTCCCAAAAAGTGGACACCCATCTAGAGTCAAAGGTTTGGCCTTCCATTAAAAATTATAGATGGTGAATTCGTGATGGATGCCCGTCCATATTATATGGACGAGCGTCCATTATTTTATTTCTAAAATTTTATGGACAGGCATCCATATGAGGTGGATGCCTGTCCATGGCAGATGGATTCCCATCCAAATAATATGGACGGGAGTCCATTGTCATTTTCATGGACATTTGTCCATTTGTGATGAACGGTCGTTCATCAAATATGGACGGACATCCATTGTAATGCCCACATAGAGGTACATAATTTAATTTATGTTCATATACCCTTAGTTGATTTTTTACCATAGTTATTTTGAGAAAATTTGAAGAAAATGCCTTAAACTTGCATTAAGGGAAAAATAGACTTTTCACTCAAAATTAGTTGAAAAATATGGGGAGTGAAAATAGGTAGAATTTCATGGAGAATGCAATAAAAGTGAGCATTATGGTAATTGACTGAGGGACATAGATGAAATTTTAAAGAAAGTGCAAGGGCAAAATGGGAAAGTATACATATTAATATGAGATATTAAGAGTTCAAGCAAAAAGACCATATCATTCTCAACTCCCTCTCACACCACTTCACTCTCAATTTCTCTCATCTCTTCATCAAATTTCCAAGGGATTTTAGAGGGCTTTTGGTTGGATTTTGGTAGAGATTTGATCCTAAGCACCCAAAGGTAAGAATTCTTGCATAGATGTGGATTAATTTTTAAAGTGTTGAATTCTTATAGTGTTTATGCTTAGGGTTTTAGAGAAAGAACAAGTCTACCAAAGAAAGAGAGATTCTAGTGGAATTACTCAAGCACAATGTAAGTAAATCCCACCCAAGTTATGATTTGAGAAATCAAATGTGCAAAGATTTTACATATATGTATATGCTTATGATTTTAAGAATTGTTGCTGAAATTGATGAATTATTGATGAGTTTGATGATTATTGATGAATAGAATTTAGCCATGAGAAGTGGTTTTGGTTGTATGATGATTAATTGAAGTTTGGTTGAAATTAGAAAGAGTTGAGTAGAATTTTTTGGAGTGTATTGTTATGTGCAAGTTTGGAAATTGTTTAAGGGAGTTTTATTCCAAATATTGGTGGCTTGAGAAAGAGATAGAATTGTAATCAAATTAGAGTTTGATTATGCATGCAATATGTTTGATGAAATGTCCAAGAGAAGTGTATGCATGAGTTTTACTCATTTATGAATTGATATGAGTTTGTAGATGGTAAAGAGAAACTTATTTTTATGCTACATGGCATCCTTGCATTTAAACATTTGCATTTAGAAAGAATTATAAGCATGAAACCATCTACATGCATACATCTTCATAAGAGCGTGAAAAAGAACTAAAATATATTAAAGAGAAAATAGAAAGAAATGAGAATATTAAAGATATTCAAATCTGAAATTTTAGTTAAAGAAGTGTAAAAAGATAAAAAGAAGAGAAGGTTGTTGCGATGGGGAGCCCGTGAGTGACATAGTCCCACATGCACACCGCCTTTAGTGAGCAGCCTCAGAATTTAGAAAGAAAAATTGTACAGTCTATTAGAAGTGCGTGTGGATGAGGACTGTACCCAGAATTAGAGAATTCAATCACATGCCCAAGGCTCCAAATCCATGCCTCAATCAAGTCCGATCGGCAAGAAAAGAAAGAATAGAAAAAAAGAATAGAATGAAAGAAAAGAAAGAATAGAAAGAAAAAATAGAAAGAAAGAATGAGAAAGCTTGAGCAAGCAAGAAAAGAAACAGGATAAGAAATAGAAAAGAATAGAGAAAATGCATTTCTTTGCATTAGTGCATGTGCATCTCATCCATGCATGTTACTGTGGTTTCCATCATGGTTAGAGAGAAAGAAAGAACCAGAAAGAAAGAAAGAACAAAGAGAAAGAAAGAACAGAAAGAAAGAAAGAATAGAGAGAATTAGAAAGAAAGGAAAAACAGTGAGAATTAGAAACAAAGAAAGAACAAAGAGAGAATGAAGAAGAGAAAGAATAGAGTGAGGAAAGAACCAAAGAGAAAGTCACGTGGATGGAAGAGTAGAGGATTACTTACTGAGCATTTTGTGCTCACCCCGTTATTTTTCCACGTTTTGCAAGAAATAGGTGAGAAGCAGTTGGATGGATGTCAAGAAGTAGAGAGAAATGGCACTATTGTCCACCACTGCAAAAGTTTTTGTTTATGCTATTTTTGTATTATGTAAAGAATTATATGTTAAGTAAAGAAAAATTTGGGCCCATCTACTTTTCATATAATAAATATGTGGGGTTTCTTAGTATATATTTTTTTTAAGTATACTAGTAGAAAAGAATCTATTACATTTTTGGTATCAGAGCAAAGATTTTGGGATTTGACAGTGTGCCACTCTCACCACTTTGACATTCCATAGTCGATTGTTGTAAGTTAAATCTTTCCTTACTTATAGTAGTAAATGCATTCTTTGAGTAACTTCAAGTGTGGGTGTCTTGCAGATGAAACATAGAACTTGGGCAAGTAGTAGAAAGACAATGAGTGCGGGGGAACCTTCCAACCCGCCAGAACCTACTCCCCCTGCCCTTGATGAAGCCAGAATTCGGGGTATTGTACAACAAGTCTTAGTAGAAAGCCAGGGGAGAGTTGAACCAGAAAGAATTGAAACCTCCGTTAAGTACCGTCCACTAGGGAAGAAAGAGAAAGGTCGGTACCTCTGACAGTTCAGAATCGTATCGAGCCTATATATGGGCTCCCAAGCCAACATCATCTGTCGGAGTTTAAAGGTACAATGGACCCTTTAGTGGCAGAAGAATGGTTTACGTCCATGAAGCGTATGGCGACACTGTTTTCCATGATAGACTGGGAGAAGATCTGGTATGTTAGTTTTCTTTTCCAGGGTAACGCTTGGATTTGGTGGGAATTAAAGGAAGATACCCATGATGTAGATGTGATGACCTAGGGAGAGTTCAGAAAGGTGTTTGAGGCCGAATACAAAACAGTTGACCGGGTTCATAAGAAGATCCAAGAGTTTATTAATCTGAGGCAAGGGTCAAGTACAGTGAAAGAATATTCAGTGAAATTTAACTCCCTTGCACGGTTTGCCCCTGATATAGTAAATACCCCGGAGTTAAGAAAAGACAAGTTTGTTCATGGGCTGAAGCCAGATAGCCGTGATGTAATGGCAGAAGCTGAGCCCCCTCAAACTTATAGTGAAGCGTTAGAGCGGGATTTAAGGGCAGAGATATTTGTAACTAAGCTCACCCCAGTCGGTACATCAATAGTGGGACCAAGTGAACCATCTCCCACTCCACAGAGAGAAAGAATTGATCTTGCAAGAAATCGGAAAGTGAGGAATAACAAGAAGTTTTAGCCTAAGAAGAATAGAAAAGATTGGCAAAGTAAACAACCAAGAACAGTGGAGTTTCCCCCATGTCCTAAGTGTGGGAAGACTCATCCATGGGAGAGTCTGTAGTGATCCATGGAAGAGAGTTAGCAGTTGATTTTATAATATTTGATATGCTGATTTTGATGTGATCTTAGACATGGATTTCCTAAGGAGGTATGGAGTAGAGATTGGTTGTCGGAAGAAGAAAGCAAGATTTAATCTTGATAATGGAGATAAGTTTAGTTTTGGCGAGGGCCATCAGCTAAATATGTTAATCAGTAGTATGAAGGCTAGAAAGATGTTAAGAAAATGGTGTTTTGGGTATATAGCCCATGTGGTGCAAAGTAGTGATGTCCTACCACCAGAGATGCAGTGTGCCAGTAGTCCAGGAATTTCTAGATGTATTTTCGGAAGATTTACCAGGTTGCCTCCAAAAAGAAAAGTAGAGTTCAGTATTGAATTGGCACCAGGGACTGCACCGATTTCTAAAGCCCCTTACCAAATGACCCCAGCTGAGCTTTAGGAATTGAAGAACCAACTCCAAGAGCTCCTAGATAAATGTTTTATCCAACCAAGTCATTCTCCCTGGGAAGCTCCCATTTTGTTTGCAAAGAAGAAAGATGAGTCATTACGGATGTGTATAGATTACAGAGAGTTGAATAAAGTGACAGTGAAGAATAAGTACCCGCTACTTCGTATAGATGATTTATTTGATCAGTTGAAAAGAGCTACAGTGTTCTCGAAGATTGATTTGAGGTTGGGTTATCATCAAGTAAGAGTGGCAGAACAAGATATAGCTAAGACTGCTTTCCGGACAAGATATGGGCATTATGAGTTTGTAGTGATGCCATTTGGGTTAACTAATACCCCAGCAGTCTTTATGAAATTAATGAATCGGGTGTTTCATGATTGTTTAGATCAATTCATAGTGGTCTTTATTGATGACATCTTGGTTTATTCTAAGTCAAAAGAAGAGCATGAGGAACACTTAAGATTTGTACTACAGTGATTGAGAGAAAAGAAGCTGTATGCCAAGTTTTCTAAGTGTGAGTTTTGGCTTGATCGGGTGATATTTCTAGGCCATACTGTTTCTAAAAGGGATATCAGTGGATCATAGCAAAGTGAAGGCAATCCTTGAATGGCAAAGGCCGAAGACAGTGAAAGAAATCAGAAGTTTCTTAGGACTAGCAGGCTACTATCGACAGTTTATAGCAGGGTTTGTCTAGTTGGCTAAGCTGTTGATAGCTCTTACCAAACAGAGAACTCATTTTATATGATTAGATGCCTGTGAAGAGAGTTTTCAAAAGTTGAAGAAAAGATTAATGATTACTCCCGTTTTAGTATTATCACAAGCAGGTGTGGATTATGATATTTATACAGATGCCTTATTGCAAGGACTTGGTGTTGTATTGATGCAGTTAGGTAGTTAGGTAGGGTGATAGCTAATGTTTCTCAGTAATTAAAAGAGTACGAGACAAGATACCCTACGCATGATTTAGAGTTGGCAGTTGTGGTCTTTGCATTAAAGATTTGGAGGCATTACCTTTATGGTGCCAAGAGTAATATCTACACCGACCATAAGAGCTTGAAGTATTTCTTTACTCAGAAGGAGCTGAATATGAGACAGAGGAGATGGTTAGAGTTGGTTAAAGATTATGAATGTGAGATTATACCAGGAAGGATTGCTAGGTTAGAGATTTGGTCTACTTTACTAGAAGAGATCAGAGAGAAACAAGTTGTTGATGAGTGGTGTCAGAAAGTAATTCAACAAGTGCATAAGGGCAAGATACCAAAGTTCCAGTTGTTATATGGTGTCCTCCGTTTCAGGAATAGGTTATGTATTCCTCAAAATGATGAGTTGAAAAAGAGAATTCTTACGGAGGCTTAGGACACACCATACACTGCTCATCCTAGAGCAACTAAGATGTATCAAGACTTAAAGAAAGGCTATTGGTGGACAGGTATGAAGAAGGATATTAGAGATTTTGTAGCTAAGTGCCTGGTTTGTCAACAAGTGAAAGCAGAACACCAAAGGCTATCAGGGTTGCTTCAACCGTTTAGTATTCTTAAATGGAAATGGGAGAGTATTTCGATGGATTTTATTACAAGTCTCCCTAGAGTACAGAAATGGTTTAATGCTATATGGGTGATAGTAGACAGATTGACCAAGTCAGCCCATTTTCTTCCAGTAAAGGAGAGCACTATTTTCGATCAATTGGCCTAGATTTACATTAAAGAGATAGTGAGACTGCATGAAGTACCCAAGACTATATTATCAGATAGAATTCCAGATTTGTTTTAGCTTTTTGGACTAGTTTATAGAGGAACTGGGGTACCAGATTGGCTTTAAGTACCGCCTACCATCCTCAAACAGATGGCCAGATAGAGATAATGAATAAGATACTTAAGGGTATGTTGAGGACTTGTTGCATGGATTACAGAATGTCCTGGCATGACATATTACCCTTGGTGGAGTTTGCTTATAATAATAGATATCATCCTACAATTAAGATGGCTCCTTACGAGGCCTTGTATGGTAGATGTTGTAGATCTCCACTACATTGGGATGAGATAGGCGAGAAAGATGAGTTGAATACCACTCTTGGGCTAGAACTAACTTAGAAAATGATAGAAGATGTCAAGTTAATCAGAAGTAGAATGAAGCAAGGGCAAGACAGGCAGAAAACTTTGCAGACTTAAAGAGGAAAGATGTTGAATTCGAAGTGATAAAGTGTTTCTAAGAGTTGCCCCTTACAAACGGATGATGCGTTTCGATAGCAAGGGAAAGTTAGCACCGAGATACATTGGTCCATTTGAAGTATTATAGCGAGTGGGAAAGGTAGCCTATATGTTGGCTCTACCACCCAGCATGGGTAGAGTACACAATGTATTTCATGTCTCGATGCTTCAAAAATATGTAAGTGATGCCTCCCATATATTAAGTGTAGAAGATGTGGACTTAGAAGAAAATCTTGTGTATAAGGAGCGTCCAGTTCAGATATTGGACAGAAAGATTAAAGAGCTCCGAAACAAGAGTATCCCTTTAGTGAAAGTCCTTTGGAGAAATCATAAAGTTGAAGAAGCTACATCGGAGGTGGAGCAAGACATGCAAAACTGTTACCTGGAGTTGTTTGTTTGAATTTNGCCTGTGAAAAGAGTTTTCAAAAGTTGAAGAAAAGATTAATGACTACTCCCGTTTTAGTATTATCACAAGAAGGTGTGGATTATGATATTTATACAGATGCCTTATTGCAAGGACTTGGTGTTGTATTGATGCAGTTAGGTAGTTAGGTAGGGTGATAGCTAATGCTTCTCAGTAATTAAAAGAGTACGAGACAAGATACCCTACGCATGATTTAGAGTTGGCAGTTGTGGTCTTTGCATTAAAGATTTGGAGGCATTACCTTTATGGTGCCAAGAGTAATACCTACACCGACCATAAGAGCTTGAAGTATTTCTTTACTCAGAGGGAGCTAAATATGAGACAGAGGAGATGGTTAGAGCTGGTTAAAGATTATGAATGTGAGATTATACCAGGAAGGATTGCTAGGTTAGAGATTCGGTCTACTTTACTAGAAGAGATCAAAGAGAAACAAGTTGTTGATGAGTGGTGTCAGAAAGTAATTCAACAAGTGCATAAGGGCAAGATACCAGAGTTCCAGTTGTTAGATGGTGTCCTCTGTTTCAGGAATAGGTTATGTATTCCTCAAGATGATGAGTTGAAGAAGAGAATTCTTACGGAGGCTCATGACACACCATACACTGCTCATCCTGGAGCAACTAAGATGTATCAAGACTTAAAGAAAGGCTATTGGTGGCCAGGTATGAAGAAGGATATTGGAGATTTTGTAGCTAAGTGTCTGGTTTGTCAACAAGTGAAAGCAGAACATCAAAGGCTATCAGGGTTGCTTCAACCGTTTAGTATTCCTGAATGGAAATGGGAGAGTATTTCGATGGATTTTATTACAAGTCTCCCTAGAGTACAGAAATGGTTTAATGCTATATGGGTGATAGTAGACAGATTGACCAAGTCAGCCTATTTTCTTCCAGTAAAGGAGAGCACTATTTCCGATCAATTGGCCTAGATTTACATTAAAGAGATAGTGAGACTGCATGAAGTACCCAAGACAATAGTATCAGATAGAATTCCAGATTTGTTTTAGCTTTTTGGACTAGTTTACAAAGGAACTTGGGTACCAGATTGGCTTTAAGTACCGCCTACCATCCTCAAACAGATGGCCAGATAGAGATAATGAATAAGATACTTGAGGGTATGTTGAGGACTTGTTGCATGGACTACAAAATGTCCTGGCATGACATATTACCCTTGGTGGAGTTTGCTTATAATAATAGATATTAGCCTACAATTAAGATGGCTCCTTACGAGGCCTTGTATGGTAGATGTTGTAGATCTCCACTACATTGTGATGAGATAGACGAGAAAGATGAGTTGAATACCACTCTTGGACTAGAACTAACTTAGAAAATGATAGAAGATGTCAAGTTAATCAAAAGTAGAATGAAGCAAGGGCAAGACAGGCAGAAAACTTGGCAGACTTAAAGAGGAAAGATGTTGAATTCGAAGTGATAAAGTGTTTCTAAGAGTTGCCCCTTACAAACAGATGATGCGTTTCGATAGCAAGGGAAAGTTAGCACCGAGATACAGTGGTCCATTTGAAGTATTATAGCGAGTGGGAAAGGTAGCCTATAGGTTGGCTCTACCACCCAGCATGGGTAGAGTACACAATGTATTTCATGTCTCGATGCTTGAAAAATATGTAAGTGATGCCTCCCATATATTAAGTGTAGAAGATGTGGACTTAGAAGAAAATCTTGTGTATAAGGAGCATCCAGTTCAGATATTGGACAGAAAGATTAAAGAGCTTCGAAACAAGAGTATCCCTTTAGTGAAAGTCCTCTGGAGAAATCATAAGTTGAAGAAGCTACATCGGAGGTGGAGCAACACATGCAAAACTGTTACCCGGAGTTGTTTGTTTCAATTTTGGGGATGAAATTCTTGTAAGAGGGGGAGAATTGTAACGCCCACATGGAGGTACGTAATTTAATTTATGTTCTTATACCCCTAGTTGATTTTTTGCTATAGTTATTTTGAGAAAATGTGAAGAAAATGCCTTAAACTTGCATTAAGGGTAAAATGGTATTTTCACTCAAAATTAGTTGAAAAAGTGGAGAGTGAAAAGAGGTAGAATTTCATGGAGAATGCAATAAAAGTGAAAGCATTATGGTAATTAATTAAGGGACATAGATGGAATTTTAAAGAAAGTGCAAGGGCAAAATGGGAAAGTATGCATATTAATATGAGATATTAAGAGTTCAAGCAAAAAGACCATATCATTCTCTACTCCCTCCCACGCCACTTCACTCTCAATTTCTCTCATCTCTTCATCAAATTTCCAAGGGATTTTAGAGGGTTTTAGTTGGATTTTGGTAGAGATTTGATCCTAAGCACCCAAAGGTAAGAATTCTTGCAATAGATGTGGATTAATTTTTAAAGTGTTGAATTCTTATAGTGTTTATGCTTAGGGTTTTAGAGAAAGAACAAGTCTATCAAAGAAAGAGAGATTCTTGTGGAATTACTCAAGCACAAGGTAAGTAAATCCCACCCAAGTTATGATTTGAGAAATCAAATGTGTAGAGATTTTACATATATGTATATGCTTATGATTTTGAGAATTGTTGATGAAATTGATGAATTATTGATGAGTTTGATGATTGTTGATGAATAGAATTTAGCCATGAGAAGTGGTTTTGGTTGTATGATGATAAATTAAAGTTTGGTTGAAATTAGAAAGAGTTGAGTAGAATTTTTTGGAGTGTATTGTTATGTACAGGTTCTGTAATTGTTTAAGGGAGTTTTATTCCAAATATTGGTGGCTTGAGAAAGAGATAGAATTGTAATCAAATTAGAGTTTGATTATGCATGCAATATGTTTGATGAAATATCCAAGAGAAGTGTATGCATGAGTTTTATTCATTTATGAATTGATATGAGTTTGTAGATGGTAGAGAGAAACTTATTTTTATGCTACATGGCATCCTTGCATTTAGAAAGAATTATAAGCATGAAACCATCTACATGCATACAGCTTCATAAGAGCATGAAAAAGCACTAAAATATGTTAAAGAGAGAATAGAAAGAAATAAGAATATTAAAGATATTCAAATCTGAAATTTTAGTTAAAGAAGTGTAAAAAGATAAAAAGAAGAGAAGGTTTTTGCTATGGGGAGCTCGTGAGTGACATAGTCCCACATGTACTCCACCTTTAGTGAGCGGCCTCAGAATTCAGAAAGAAAAATTGTAGAGTCTTTTAGAAGTGCGTGTGGATGAGGACTGTACCCATAATTAGAGAATTCACTCACATGGCCAAGGCTCTAAATCCATGCCTCAACCGAGTCCAATTGGCAAGAAAAGAAAGAATAGAAAGAAAGAATGTGAAAGAATGAGAAAGCTTAAGCAAGCTAGAAACTAAAAGAAAAGAAAAGAAGAGCTTGAGCAAGCAAGAAAAGAAACAATAAGAAATAGAAAAGAAGAGAGAAAATGCATTTCTTTGCATTAGTGCATGTGCATCTCATTCATGCATGTTACCATGTTCCCATCATGGTTAGAGAGAGAGAAAGAAAGAAAGAAAGAAAGAAAGAACAGAGAGAATTAGAAAGAAAGGGAAAAATAGTGAGAACTAGAAACAGAGAAAGAACAAAGAGAGAATGAAGAAGAGAAAGAATAGAGTAAGGAAAGAGCCAAAGAGAATGTCACGGAGATGGAAGAGTAGAGGATTTACTTACTGAACATTTTGTGATCACCCTTTTATTTTTCCATGTTTTGTAGGAAATAGGTGAGAAGCAGTCAGATGGATGTCGAGAAGTGGAGAGAAATGGCACTACTGTCCACCATTGTAAAACTTTTTGTTTATGCTATTTTTGTATTATGTAAAGAATTATATGTTAAGTAAAGAAAAATTTGGGCCCATCTACTTTCATATAATCAATATGTGGGGTTTCTTAGTATATTTTTTTTAAGTATACTAGTAGAAAAGAAGCTATTACATCAATAATTGTTGGACGGTCGTTCATTCACAAAAGACGAGTATTATCTATAATGTGGCTGCATCTAATTAGATGCCACGTACGTCGGTTTAGTGCAAATTATCGATATCCGTAGTATTATTCTTTTTTCATTGATGAACAATTAATGATAAATACTTTTCTAGAATGTCGTGTAAATTGAGTGGACCTAACATGCCCCCTTAAACTATTTGTGAAATAGTTTTTTTTAATTGTCATATGCATAGAAAATAACTTTACCCATTAAACTTTTTTTTTTAAACTCTTTTTAATACAGTTTTGAACGACTAGTTGAAGCGCGTATAAACTGACTCGAACACCCTCTAATATCAAAAACAAAAAAAATATCTTTGACCACAAGCTGCTTTAGTAAATTCTTACCTTTCTTCTTAGGAATTAGTTGTGTGATTAAACTTTAACAGCTAAATATTTTGTCTTTTAACTACTTAAAGTTGACACAACCAATAATGTTATGGAGTCAAGCACATGTTCATTTCATTTGATGAATAATAATACGTAATAAACAAATATAATTGAAATTATATTTATGGCAGTTTGTGGTTGAGAAATATTAATTTATAGGAATGCTTTTCTAGAATGTTGCGTAAAGTGGAGTGGCCCCCTTGAGATTTGAAAATTCAATAAAAACCCGTCATACAATTAATTCTCTTAAGTTTCTTTCTTAACCTATTTAGAATATTATGGATTCTTAACTTTTAATTATTTATTCTAAATTAAAATACATGTTTTTTTGTTTTTTTTATTTCATTAAATTTCAATCAACTTATATGTATATTTTTAGAAAAATTCTAAAAATTTTATTTCATAAAAAATAAAGTCAACGAGCTTCAATATAACTCTCCATAACCATGATTAGTTTTTCATTATACATCTGAAATTTTCATTTTTTAGTATAAGAATTCTGGTATGATATTTTTATAGTATTTATAAAGAAATAATTGCTTTTATATAACGTTTTAAAAATATTAAATATTTTATAACGCTTCCTCTCCCTTCAATTATGTACATATAAGAGTTTAAAGTGTGAAAAATATGTAATCAATTTATGGTGATGAAAGACTTCAAAGTTGTAATTGAACTGTGATTAATATTTTTTATTTATAAAAATCTTTTTATGATTTAAGTTTTTCATCTGATAAGTAAAGCTTCGAGGTATCCTCACACCAAAAGGTTATTAAAGGCATAAGATTAACAAATAACTCTAACATAACCAATCGTATTGGTAATATATGTCCGAATTTTGTTCGTTAGCGTTTTCTAATGGTAATAAATTATTGATTACCACCAGTAAACGAGGTAATGACATTTAAAAGAATATTGACATTAACAAAAGTGTTTAAAAATATATGGTGATCTTATTGGTGATAATAATTAAATTAATTTAAAAATTAAAGTTATAAATATTCTATATTTTATTCCTAAATTGCCATTCTCTCATATTTTTCTTTCTAAATTTCTTTGTTAACGCTATCATTCCTATTTTTTCTCCTAAGTTTAATTTCAGTCGCCATTTTCGTTCTTGATAAAATTGCTTATACTCTAGTATTTTTATTCAATTAAAGTTCAACTTCCATGAGAATTAATATCAATTATCATGGGATGATTGTTATTTAAAACTTATTATTGGGACTTAGAAAGAAATTTTGTGGGGCTTAAATTACAACACTCTTAGTTTTATTATGGAGATGTTTGATTTGATTTTTTTTTTTTTTTTTTTTTAAATCTTAAAGGGGTTCTTGACCCCCCTAAGGTTTAATTGAATAACAAAGTTTCCATGAAATTTCAGAATAACAAAAACTCCACTATTGTTAATTAATTGTTAGTGTATCATTAGAGTTTATAACATGATTTGTGAATGAATATTTACTTAATTTGCCCCTCTACCATTTATTTTAACACAAAAAAAATTAACAATAGGAAAAATCATGTTATTTCTCTGACTACTTGGGGATTATTGTTATTAATTATACCGAAGGGCGATTATGTTATTAACCCTAAATATTACAACTATATATATTAATCATTAAGATACTTATTGAATTTTTAGAAAAATAAAAAATAAAAAAAACCAATTTTTTAACTTTCTTTCTGATTTCTGTATTTTAATAAAAAAAAAACACGTTCCGAGTGTTTATATAAATTTGTACTGTTGCCTACCTAGTTGCAATTTGCTTATTAATTACCTTCTATTTGTTGATAAAAATATTTGCACCTAAATGATCTAGAAATTAATCAAAATGGTTTAAAAAACTTAAAAATTGATGATTGTTTGTTTATACAATTTAGGTAGGTTTTAATTATGATAAGTTTTCATTCTGGGTAGGTTGTATTTATTATGGGTGGTTTTTGTGGTTTTTATTGAAATAATAAAAAAAAAGGGGGTTCATTTGAGATTTTTTAGATTATAAATGTTTAAGTCAACCTTAATTGCCACGTCAAAATGTCCAGTTAGCACACCCAAATTGTCATGTCATTGATTTTTGATGAAAAAAATGTCATGTTATCAATATTTAACGTCGTAGGAAAAAAATATGAAGTTTGATACCTTCAATAGGAAAAACTTAAAGTTCGGTACCTTCAATGTAAATAATTGATAGTTTAGTATCTTTAACAGGAAAAAAAATAGTTTCGTCCTTCAATAGGAAAAAAGTGATAGTTCGGTGCCTTCTGATGTAATTAAACCCTTTTTTTTTTAAAAAAAAAAAACTACCGATTTTACCAAAAAAAAAAAAAAATGTACAAACTAGGGAAGTAACCCTATCCCCAATAGTCCAAAAATGAAAAATTAAATCTTTAGAATACTCTGAGACATTCATGAACATTACAACAACTGCAAGATTAAAACACTTACAACACCCATGTAAATAAGTTGTGTAGTGGCTACAAACTGGGATTCTATATTGTCCCCGATTCTTTACACTAAGGCATGGACATATTACTTTATGGCTTCCAAATGATAAAATGGATGAGTAAAATTTCAAAATCTGGATTCACACTATTTCAAAACAAAAGCAAAAAAGATAAAATAAACATAGAGTAGATCTTTTTATTTGCATATAAAAGTTATACAGTGGCTTGAATTCTAGTTCTGAAAATGCCTCTTAATAATACAAATAAAATTATTCAGTAGCATGCAAGTTCTGATGTGCATGACTGAAGACAATTTCAGAAATTACACAGGCCATATCAATATTTGTGAAGTCGATAAGTAGGAATAGCCACAAGATGATTTGCTCTAGGAGTTACAAGACCAAATTCCTCAGTCATGTCCAATTCACTTGGCAACATCCCATTTGGAAGCTCCCACTCAAAGCAATGCAGAACTTGTGCTACCACTAGTTTCATCAAGGTGAGTGCCAATTTCATTCCAAGGCAGCTTCTGCGGCAAGAACCAAATGGGAGAAGCTGAAAGTGGTGGCCGCGAAGTTCAATATTACTCCCAATAAACCTTTATGGCAAAAACTTTTCAGGCTCAGTCCATGCTTCAGGGTCTCTTCCAATTGCCCATGCATTTATAAAAATGCGCGACTTTTTCAATATGTGAAAGCCGTTTACTATGTAATCTTCCAGGGATTCATAAGGGATTAATAAAGGTCCTACAGGATGGAGTCTCAAGGTTTCTTTCACAACCATGTCTAAGTATTCCAGGTTCATCAAATCTGATTCTTCTACCATCCTATCTAGTCCCAAGACATTTTCCAACTCTTTTTGTACTTTCTCCATAATCTCAGGTTGTTTAAAAAGTTCTGAAAGTATCCACTCAATGGCTGCTGCTGAACTATCCTCTACAGCTACAAGCACGTCCTGATCATATTCATTTCAAGAAGAAGAAAATAATCTTTAATAAAAATTCAAAAACATATAAAATTAATTGGAAACTAAAGAAATTTTAGTACTTCAAATTTAACAAATGGATTCCAAGTCTAACAATTCTCAGATTGCTTACCAAGAGCATGGCCTTGACGTGCTCTCGCTCAATCTTGTATTCGGTTTCTTCTGATCCCAAGAAGCTCAACATGACATCAACAAAGTCCTTTGTTATGTTTTCATCCTTGGAATCAACATGCTCATTAATAACCCTTTCCAAGAAGTCATCAAACGCCTTGGAAACCGCCTTCATTCGCTTGGTTAGCCCCTGTAGATCAAGTGAAGCAATTTGAGGAATGTAATCACCCAAGCTAGGAATGGTCGCCAATTTTGTACCCTCGTGAATCGGAGTGTTGAATCCTCTCTCATCAAGCTCGAGATCTGCATATTTCTTCCCAAACACCATTCTACAAGTCAGATCTGAACTGAGAGATGAGACCTTGTCACTTAGATCAACCGCAACACCGGCAGCAGCAACCTCTTTTATGTGCTTAATCAAGAGATGAAGCTCTTCTTTTTTCATGGCCCTGAAAGAACTAATCTTAGCACTGCTAAGAAGTTCCAGGGTGCAAATCTTGCGCATGGGTCGTCAATAAGATCCATAAGGCGAAAAGGACTAGTTCTTTTGCTTTTAACCTTTGTGTTTTGCAGCTTCAACAGGAGGCCTGCTGGCAAAAACAAGGTCTTGAGTTTTCAGGAACTACTCAGCAGCATGAGGTTATGAAACTACAATATTAGGAATCGAGCCTAAACATAAGAACATGATGGAGCCATATTTTTTGGCAAGTTTATGAAATTCTTTGTGAGGAAACTTTCCCAACAAATGAAAGCTTCCAAAAATTGGGAACCCTCTCGAACCTGGAGGTAGTCTCTTAGTTTTTGAGTCTTTTTTCCAAAGAAACGCTTGGAGGAAGAAGACAAGAGCTACAAGTGCAAGTGAATTCCATGTCCAAGACATGATGGTGAGATTGTTTTGGTCACTTCTAGTTGTGAAGACAATTTAACAAATACTCCTTGAAGGGGAGGAACTGGTACTACACAAATATTTATCCTTAACTTTGACAACGCAAGGAAAGGACAGAGATACTGAGTGAATATTTAGGAAAAATAGAGGAAAGACAAAATCAATAATAAAGATCATTGAGGATTGATTAGTATTAATTCAATGAAAGAGAACGAAAAAGTCTATGGAAAAAATATATTGTTAAGTAAATGATACTTACCGTTCTGTAACTTTTGTATGATTGTATCAATGTCACTCTCTGAACAATCTTCATAGTTCAACTCTTGTAACTTTGGCATGCTTAAGCCTCCTCCAAAAAAGTCTTGATCTTAGAGCATTCACGCTCATGCAAAGTAGTAGTTCATGAACGACTTCCTCGGGTTCCTTGATGTACCTTTCGTCCAGTGAAGACATCTTCGCCTTGAGCTCTTCTTCAATCTTGCTGATACTCAAGTGTGTGATTGTGTGTATGTGAGAGAGTATCATATCAATACAAACTGGGATGAGGATTCAGTACTTGTCTGCCCAAACCAAGCATTTTGTAGCGTCATTTTAATTTACCTACAAAATGGTAATATTAATTAATAATTATTTAAATTAATAATAAAAATGAATATTCAGTTTGACTGTTTGGTTGAGTGCAGAGAGTAAAAGTGGAATGCAAATTGAATAATAATTATGTTTAATGATACATCATCTAAGACTAACAAGAAGCCATACTTCTTGTGAAGCTTCACAAGTTCAACCATTGGTGCAATGTCTCCATCCATATTGAAAAGGCTATAGAAAGAAGAGAATTAAGCACATCATTAGACAATATGACAGAAGTTAAAAAATAAGGATTTTTTGCAGTAAAAACATTAAAAAAATAAATAAATAACAGAACAGATAAACATAGTAAGATCAACAATATTTCAAACATATGGTATATTTCCAAAACACCTAGCAAATATTCCCAAAAGACTAACTGTGAACCACAGAGCAGTAAGGTTTCATAGACAAGATGCAACATATCCAAGGTATAATAGATTCATAAATGGTGTCAGCCATGTATCCAAAGTATACAATCTCATTAGAAGATTTAACTCAATATGAAATTACAGCATGAAAAATTGAAATAAAAATAAAAAATAAAAATGAAGATGCCGGTCCAAATAGACTCTGCATCACACAGAGCAAGATTCGCAATTACCAGGCTTGTTACTTCCACCTTCAAACTAAGAAAACCCTAAGTCAAGGCAAGGAACTTAATGGAGTTATTTTAACTCAACTCATGCTTAAACCTTGTGGCAGCTTGAGTCTCACACCTTAATATTTTGGAGATCCAAATGTTCATCTTACAATTTTCTACAAGATCACTAAATAAGCTAAAGTCCAATATACCATCCCTCAAAGTTTCCTTTAGCTCTCCCTAAAAATGGTCCTACAAATATCTAAAACATATTTTTAAGCAATCTAGTAGTTGGATTAAATGGGCGACCCTTTGAAATTAATTATGTCTATCCCAACAATAAATCTTACTGCTTATTAGTTGCCAAATATATGGAGAAGAAGTAAAAGTAAAGGAAAAAAGAAAAAAAAAAGAATGATATCTTAGAACAAGCATCAGACTCTGAATATTTGTGACCAATAACTATATCTATTTCTTAAGTTATCTAACCAAAGGGAAGACAAAAGCTATAGTATTAAAAGAAGGAATTAAAAAAAAGATGACTACCTGTCAGTCACAACAACTTTTTTCTTCATTGTGCAACTTGATCTGTCATAACACAAATCCATTACAGTGACAAGAAAAATGGAAATAACAGATGGAACAAAAACTAATACATGGAATACTTTAAGAGAGAAGTGAAATGCTTACAACAGTGCCTTGGGATGGGACATGTCACAGTGTTTATAGGTAAAAGTTTCTGCACTTTTTTGTTCTCTCAGCAAGACGAATACCATCAATTATAGACGCATGGTTTAGTGCATCAGAAAATATGGCAATTTTTTCATTTTTCAAAGGTTTATCACCAATAGAGCCAAAAGTGAGGCAATGCTTCCAATTGCTACCATCACAGCCATATTGGCTGCAAATCCTGTAGGACAGAGAAGACAATCCTAGAGCATAAATTGGGACAAGAATGCGTCAATTTTCAGACTATTGTAGTAAACATCGTAGCAGCGAAATGAAAACTAGTATTAACGATTGAAATCGGAATTAGCAAAATTAATCAGAATTAAAAAATAAAAGAGAGAGACATAAGAAAGATGAACGTATAGATGAAGGGGGGGAGGGAGAGGAAAAGAAGAAGGCTGAAATTTCCCCAGACGAGGTCGTTGATGGGAGAGTAGAGAACGGAGACGGAGGAGACCAAAGTGGTGAACACCCCCTGGGAATACCACATCTAGGTGACAGGATTCACCCGATCGATGAACACTTGAACCGAACTCGCCCATCCTTTTGGGCACAGGGACGCGAGAACCAATCTGAGTAATCAACCCTTTTTTTACAAAAATATGCCTCCTACACTATACGACTTTTTGGCTTTCTCTTTCACTTGAATTTCCAAGGGGAATCACCGTTTTACAACTACCTTTCGCCTAACATGATCACAAACGAAGACAGAGAATTGCGTAGATAGGAGGAGGAGACGAAGCAACCCATTTGTCCTAATCGGAACGATTGAAGAAAGAGAAAGGTGGCCCCTTTCGCCTAGGGGACATCGTTGGAGAACAATGTCGGGGATAGGGTGAGAACCTTCCCTTCCGTTGGTAACGCCTTTACTCGATACAGAATAATGGTTTTCAGGAAGGGCAGCTATGGGAAAAATTTTAGGATTTGAACTATAGGGTTGGAAAAAAATTCTTTAGTTTTTTGGGAAGTGAGGTGGCACATAAGTGACGTGGTCATTACACATACTTTTTGGTCATTAATTTTTTTAGCATTATTTTTGGGGATTATAGGGTTAGGAAAAAAATTATGTATCTTAGAAAGAATATATACTTTTTGGTCATTCCACAAATAATGCTAATATTAAAAATCTAAATTACCAAACACATAACAATATATAGCTTCTGAAACCCAGGACAATTTCAAAAATTAAATTTACCAAACACATTTCTAATTATTTTTAAAGTTTGGTATAAACTTGTTAAACTTATATCTACAATAATCCCAAACTAGCCCTTAAAATGATATATTTTACTCATTAAAATATATGTATAATCATAAAATGTAATTTAGTATATATTTAATAAATATTACAAAATATACTAAAATAATTTATCTTAATTAAAATTTATTAAATCAAATAGTTAAAAAAAAATAAGAAGAAAATAGGGTTGGCCAACAACCAACTGTTAGAATTCGACAATAAACTGTCAAAATCAAGCCACCGCTGCCAAGACATGTCGGTGTCACAGCTAGTCCTATAACGACCAGCATGAGCTGATCTATCGGAATTTGGTGGTTTCACCGGATTTTGTCAAGTCATTTGGCCACAGAAGGTGACAGAATGTTTTGCAGCCTTTTGTGGGCAAATAGCTTGTTGTAATCTTTTTATAAATCATATTATTTCATAATCATCTTCAAGCTTGGTCAGTTTTAAAAGTTGTTTACCAAATACTTTTATTGTTGTAGCTTAAAACTTAATTGATTATTTTCAAGCTACAACAATCTCTAACACACTCTTACTTTTCTCAACTTAATTACAATTTTATCATCTTTAAAAATTACTAAATAGGATAGAATTTTTTTTATATATATAATTTGTAGCTAAATATTATAATTATTTGCAATGGAACAAATAATTTATATCAAGAATTTATAATTTATTGCTTTGATTAAAATTAAGTTTAACAAATATTGCTATAATTAACAAATTTAATAATAATTACAAATTTATAGCAACATTTTTATATTAAATAGATAAAATGACGTCATAAGAAAAAATCTAATATAAAAAATAAAACATTAATAATGTCATTTTCAACCAAGTAATTGTCTACTGTTACAATCAGCAACAAACCTGCAAAATTACAAGACATCATCAGTTGAAAACAATCATATTTCAGAATCAAAATAAGTGACCACGATTCATAATTCTTCAGCATTCTACATACCGTGATGGTGCTAACATGCATAGTATAAGAAGTGCAACTTGCATTGCCACTTACCTCACCACTTGCATTGGTAAACTGATTTTGTTACAACCGTTGCCAACTTGATTCTGCAACTGTAAACTGATTCTGTTACAACCATTGCCAAGCCAACTTGATTCTGCAATTGGATTCTAATTCAATTACAACTGTTGCCAAGCCAACTTGATTCTGCAATTGGATTTTGTTACAGCCATTGCCAAGCTAACTCTGCAACTTGATTATGTTATTTTGCAACTTGATTCAGTTACATTTTATAACTGGTATAAAAAGAAGACTGCACGAGCAGTGTATTGTAGCCTTTTACCAGATTTTAAGAAACACTTCTTTAGCAAGTCTTCCTTGCTCTGTTTTTCTGTCAAAATTCATTTTTTTCTCTTGAAAGTTTTGCGACTTTCCTTTCTCGATTCTAGGACTTCTTCATGGTATCAGAGCTATTCAGTTGGCATTGACATGGATAATTTTGAAGACTTATCCAACTCCAAAAGGAAGATCAAAATGACAGATATGGAGAAATTAGTTCATAGCAATGATCAGCTGAAGAACATCAGCTTTCCAAGTTCCTTACCTAATGTTGCTGTCAAGTTAGGAGAAAAGAACCACAACTACTGGAGGTCTCAAGTACTACTTGCTCTTACATCATTTCAGCTTGAAGGTTTTATTAATGGTGAACGTCCCTGTCCTAAGCCTTTTATCTTAAGCAAAGATGATGAAACAGGAGATCTAGTGAGAAAAACTAATCCTGACTATTTTTCATGGAAAAGAATTTATCAATTCCTTATGAGCTAGTTATATTCTTCAATCTCTGAATCAATGTTTGGATATGTTGCAAAATGCTCAAGTTCCTTTGAAATTTGGAAAACTTTAGAGAATCACTTTATTACCGAATCAAAGGCTAGAACAATGCGTCTTAGGAACTTGTTGGTGAATACAAAGAAAGAGTCCTTAAGTATCAATGAATTTGTGCAAAAAATGAAAGGTTGTGTTGATTCTCTCTCTACAAGTGGAATGATATTAACCACTGAAGAATTGATAGCCTATATTCTAGATGGCTTAGGCTCTGAGTATGACGCTGTATCAGTACACCTATCAGCTAGAGGAGATGATATTACCCTCCAAGAGGCACAATTCTTACTCCACAAACATGAAATTCGACTAGAGAGATACAACAGTGCACACAACCTATACCATGATAACTCAGCCTTAATAGCACAAAAACAATCCTCGATTCATCCTTATCATGTTGTCAATACAGGACACTTACCATACATCAATACCATTCAACATTCTGCACCTATAATAACACCAATACCAGTACCACACACTTCTTTACCACAATATCCTATACACTACAATTCACCACTAGCGCTAGCCTCAGACTTCAGCAACTCAAACAACACCTTCTTACCTCACAATGCCTTAATGGTGCAAGATACAAGAAGGATAAATCCAAATTCTGGACGAGGGAGAGGTAGAAACTTTTTCAAGCCAAAAATCTTCTGTTAGGTATGTGGAAAACCTGGTCACATAGTTGTACAATGTTATCATAGGCTTGACTTGTCCTATAATGGTCCCTAAAACCAAAACCAGCCTCAACAGTCTCAATATGACCAAACCACCCAACAACAATCTTTTTCACCTAATCAAACTGAATTTTTAGAACAAGCAAATCAAGTGTATTATCTGCAAAAAGATCATGGCTCTACAAATCAATCAAAAGAAGCTCTTACACCACAGTCTAATCTACCACAACTACAACAACAAATTTCTCAGCATGCAGGTCCAATGTCCTACTTTGCTCAGCCAATTTCAGTAACAGATCCTCAATGGTACCTTGATTCCAGAGCCACCAGTCACATAAGCTCAAACTCTTAATCTCTGGAGACTGTTACACCTTACGGTGGTCTAGAAAAACTGCAGGTTGGAAATGGTCAGTGTCTCACTATCACCTATACTAGTAATCTTCACCTTTTTACATCATTATCTTCACATAAACTACAAGTTAATAATGTGCTAGTTGTACCACAAATTACAAAGAATTTAATCAGCATATTAAAACTCACTCAAGATAATGCAATTAGTGTTGAGTTTCTTGCTGACTTGTGTATTATAAAGGACAAGGAAACGCAAACAATTATGTTGGAAGGGAGACTTAGCAATGGATTATATTAGCTATCTTCACCTATTACTTTGTCTTAAAGTTTCCATGAAAGATCATCAGTGCTTGGTTCTGATAAGTTTGCTTCAAGAATAAAGTCTCTCGCTGACATAGAAGTTGTCTCCACAGATGACAATCTGAGACTTCAAAATTTACATTTTTCAAATGTAGCTACTACTATCAATAAGCATAATTCAGTTGTATGGCATATAAGACTTGGCCACCCTCACTATAAGACTTTTCAAGTTGTTTTACATTATGCATTAAATAAAAAATTTATTGTTTCAGAATCAATGTTGCACAATTGTTCAGCTTGTAAATTTGGAAAGTTGCACCAGCAACCTTTCTCTCAATCAGTAGCAGTTAGCACAAAGCCATTGGAGTTGATCTTTGTTGACCTGTGGGGTCCATCACCAGTAGTTTCAAAGGAAGGATATAGATAATACATTGCTTTTCTTGATGATTTCAGCCAATATTCTTGGATATATCCACTGAAGCAAAAACAACTTGAAACTCAATTGAAATGTGTTCAAACTGATTTTTTTTTTGGGGGGGTGGGTGGGGAGGGGAGTGGTGGGTTTCGATGTTTTCTACCTTACCTAAATTCTTATGGTATCAAGTTCAGGCATCCATGCCCCTATGTCCACCAACAAAATGGAAAAATTGAGAGGAAGCACCGGCACATTACAGAAATTGGCCTTACCTTACTAGCGCAATCCTTAATGCATTTTCAATTCTGGTGGCATGCCTTTCATATAGTAGTTTATCTGATAAACAGGTTACCAACTCCAATCCTTCAATCCTTATCCCCTTTTGAGAAGTTGCTTCACAAAGCTCCTGATTATACCCTGCTAAAGGTCTTTGGCTGTAGGTGTTTTCCCTACCTAAGGCCATACAATTCTCATAAAATGGATTACCATACCAAACCCTGCATCTTTATTACTTTTGTACTTTGTATGATTGTATCTGTCCACTCTCTGAACAATCTTCATAGTTCAACTCTTGTAACTTTGGCATGCTTAAGCCTCCTCCAAAAAGTCTTCATCTGGAGCATTCACGCGCATGTAAAGTAGTATGTTCATGACACTTCCTCGGTTCCTTGATGTACCTTTCGTCCATTGAACATCTTCGCCTTGAGCTCTTCTTCAATCTTGCATTACTCAATGGTGATTGTGTGTATGTGAGAGAGTATCATATCATACAAACTGGGATGAGGATTAGTACTTTCTGCCCAAACCAAGCATTTTGTAGCGTCATTTAATTTACCTACAAAATGGTAATATTAATTAATTTATTTAAATAATAATAAAAAGGAATATTCATTTTGACTGTTTGGTTGAGTGCAGAAAGTAAAAGTGGATGCAAATTGAATAATATTATGTTTAATGATACATCATCTAAGACTAACAGAAGCCATACTTCTTGTGAAGCTTCACAAGTTCAACCATTGGTGCAATGTCTCCATCCATATTAAAGGCTATGAAAGAAGAAGAATTAGCACATCATTAGACAATATGAAGAAGTTAAAAAATAGGATTTTTTGCAGTAAAAACATTAAAAAAATAAATAAATACGGAACAGATAACATAGTAAGATCACAATATTCAAACATATGGTATATTTCCAAAACACCTAGCAAATTTCCAAAAGACTAACTGTGAACCACAGAGCAGTAAGGTTTCATAGACAAGATGCAAATATCCAAGGTATAACAGATTCATAAATGTTGCAGCCATGTATCCAAAGTATACAATCTCATTAGAAAGTAACTCAATATAAATTACAGCATGAAAATTGAAATAAAATGAAGATGCTGGTCCAAATAGACTCTGCATCACACAGAGCAGATTCGCATTACCAGCTTGTTACTTCCACCTTCAAACTAAGAAAACCCTAAGTCAAGGCAAGGAACTTAATGGAGTTATTTTAGCTCAACTCATGCTTAAACCTTGTGGCAGCTTGAGTCTCACACCTTAATATTTGAGCAATTTTCTTACAAGATCACTAAATAAGCTAAAGTCCAATATACCATCCCTCAAAGTTTCCTTAGCTCTCCCTAAAAATGGTCCTACAAATTCTAAAACATATTTTTAAGCAATCTAGTAGTTGTGATTAAATGGGTGACCCTTTGAAATTAATTATGTCTATCCCAACAATAAATCTTACTGCTTTTAGTTGCCAAATATATGGAGAAGAAGTAAAAAGAAAAAAAAAAAAAAAAAGAATGATATCTTAGAACAAGCATCAGACTCTAATATTGTGACCAATAACTTATCTATTTCTTAAGTTATCTAACCAAAGGGAAGACAAAAGCTATAGTATTAAAAGAAGGAATTAAAAAAGATGACTACCTTCAGTCACAACAACTTTTTTCTTCTTTGTGCAACTTGATCTGTCATAACACAAATCCATTACAGTGACAAGAAAAATGGAAAACAGATGAACAAAAACTAATACATGGAATACTTTAAGAGAGAAGTGAAATGCTTACACAGTGCCTGGGATGGGACATGTCACAGTGTGTATAGGTAAAGTTTCTGCACTTTTTTGTTCTCTCAGCAAGACGAATACCATCAATTATAGACGCATGGTTTAGTGCATCGAAAATATGGCATTTTTTTTCATTTTTCAAAGGTTTATCACCATAGAGCCAAGGAGAGGCAATGCTTCCAATTGCTACCATCACAGCCATATTGGCTGCAAATCCTATAGGACAGAGAAGACAATCCTAGAGCATAAATTGGACAAAATGCGTCAATTTTCAGACTATTGTAGTAAACATCGTAGCAGCGAAATGAAAACCGATTGAAATCAGAATTAAAAATAAAGGAGAAGCATAAGAAAATGAACGTATAGATGAAGGGGGGAGGAGAGGAAAAGAAGAAGGCTGAAATTTCCCAGACGAGGTCGTTGATGGAAGTAGGGAACGGAGACGAGGAGACCAAAGTGGTGAACACCCTTGGAAACCACATCTAGGTGACAGGATTCACCCGATCGATGAACACTTGAACCGAACTCGCCCATCCTTTTGGGCACAGGGACGCGAGAACCAATCTGAGTAATCACCCTTTTTTCAAAAAAATATGCCTCCTACACTATAGACTTTTTGGCTTTCTCTTTCACTTGATTTCCAAGGGGAATCACCGTTGTTTACAACTACCTTTCGCCTAACATGATCACACGAAGACAGAGAATTGCGTAGATAGGAAGGAGACGAAGCAACCCTTTGTCCTAATCGAACGATTGAGAAAGAGAAAGGTGGCCCCTTTCCCTAGGGGACATCGTTGAGAACAATGTCGGGGATAGGTGAGACTTCCCTTCCTTGTTAACCTTTACTCGTACGAATAATGGTTTTAGGAAGGGCAGCTATGGGAAAATTTTTAGATTTGAACTATAGGGTGGAAAAAATTCTTTATTTTGGGAAGTGAGGTGGCACATAGTGACGTGGTCTTACACATACTTTTTGGTCATTAATTTTTTTAGCATTATTTTTGGGGATTATAGGGTTAGGAAAAAAATTATGTATCTTAGAAAGAATATATACTTTTTGGTCATTCCACAATAATGCTAATATTAAAAATCTAATTTACCAAACACATACTATATAGCTTCTGAAACCCAAGGACAATTTCAAAAATTAATTTACCAAACACATTTCTATTATTTTTAAAGTTTGGTATAAACTATGTTAACTTATATCTACAATAATCCCAAACTAGCCCTTAAAATGATATATTTTACTCATTAAAATATATGTATAATCATAAATATATTTTAGTATATATTAATAATATTACAAAATATACTAAAATATTTATCTTAATTAAATTTATTAAATCAAATAGTTAAAAAAAAATAAAGAAAATAGGGTTGGCCACAACCAACTGTTAGAATTCGCCAATAAACTGTCAAATCAAGCCACCGCTGCCAAGACATGTCGGTGTCACAGCTATTCCTATAACGACCAGCATGAGTGATCTATCGGAATTTGGTGGTTTCACCGGATTTTGTCAGGTCTTTGGCCACAAAGGTGACAGAATGTTTTGCAGCCTTTTGTGGGCAAATAGGTTGTTGTAATCTTTTATAAATCATATTATTTCATAATCATCTTCAAGCTTGTCAGTTTAAAAGTTGTTTACCAATACTTTTATTGTTGTAGCTTAAAACTTAATTGATTATTTTCAAGCTACAACAATCTCTAACACACTCTACTTTTCTCAACTTAATTACAATTTTATCATCTTTAAAATTACTAAATAGGATAGAATTTTTTTTTATATATAATTTGTAGCTAAATATTATAATTATTTGCAATGGAACAATAATTTATATCAAGATTTATAATTTATTGCTTTGATTAAATTAAGTTTAACAAATATTGCTATATTAACAATTATTATAATTACAAATTTATAGCAACATTTTTAATTAAATAATAAATGACGTCATAAGAAAAAATCTAATATAAAAAATAAAACATTAATAAGTCATTTTCAACACTAATTGTCTACTGTTCAATCAGCAACAAACCCAAAATTACAAGACATCTCAGTTGAAACAATCATATTTCAGAATCAAAATAGTGACCACGATTCATAATTCTTCAGCATTCTACATACCGTGATGGTGCTAACATGCATAGTATAAGAAGTGCAACTTGCATTGCCACTTACCTCACCACTTGCATTGGAAACTGATTTTGTTACAACCGTTCCAACTTGATTCTGCAACTGTAAACTGATTCTGTTACAACCATTGCCAAGCCACTTGATTCTGCAATTGGATTCTATTCAATTACAACCGTTGCCAAGCCAACTTGATTCTGCAATTGGATTTTGTTACAGCCATTGCCAGCTAATCTGCAACTTGATTATGTTATTTTGCAACTTGATTCAGTTACATTTTATAACTGGTATAAAAGAAGACTGCACGAGCAGTGTATTGTAGCCTTTTACCAGATTTAAAACACTTCTTAGCAAGTTTTCCTTGCTCTGTTTTTCTGTCAAATTCATTTTTTTCTCTTGAAAGTTTTGCGACTTTCCTTTCTCGATTCTAGGACTTCTTCATGGTATCAGAGCTATTCAGTTGTGTTGACATGGATAATTTTGAAGACTTATCCAACTCCAAAGAAGATCAAAATGACAGATATGGAGAAATTAGTTCATAGCAATGATCAGCTGAAGAACATCAGCTTTCCAAGTTCCTTACCTAATGTTGCTGTCAAGTTAGGAGAAAAGAACCACACAAATATTTATCCTTAACTTTGACAACGCAAGGAAAGGACAGAGATACTGAGTGAATATTTAGGAAAAATAGAGGAGTATCTTTATAGCAAGATAAAAGCACCTACAAATTTTTACTACTTCGCGAAAACAAATAGTGTTTATTTTATTATTTTGTTTTTTGTTTTTCAACCACTTGGAGTAAAAATTTAGCAATAAAACTATACTTACAACTTTTTTATACAACCCTAATGTGGTAGCTCATAATTGGTCAGCTCACATTTAGGCAAATCGGATCCACTGCAAGTTGACCAATCATAAACCACCACATTAAGGTTGTATGAAAAAATTGTAAGTGTAGTGCTTCTCATGGGAATCTTTCCCATAACTCTAAACAATCTGTAATTAAAAAACAACACATTAATAGAAAGAGAAAAAATTGTAGAGAATGCTATTTTCAAACTCTAAATTGATCATAATTTATCAATTAATCAAGAAAATGAGGAATTTCCTCAACAACTACTTCAATATATGCTTTAAAAACACGTATAAATTAACTTTAATGAAACATAAATTTTAATATTATAGGGTGCGTTTGGTTCCCTGTTTTTATCCATATTCTCAATCCTATTCTCCAAATAATGTTTGGCACATTATTCCAGAAATATTACCCTATTTTTTTAATTACTTTTAGACCCCATAAGGTTATTAATTTCATTAAATACCCCCTGAAAAAAAGTTTAAAAATTAACAAAAATACTCTCGTGACCCATACTTGTCAGATTCCGGCAACCACTGTCGGTGGTAACCAGAATCTGCCACAACGATAAATTACCAACCGGAACTGGCCGGTAATTCACCGATCTGGCAGTCAGCGATGGCCAAAGAAATGGCCGTCATTGACGGTCAACGACGGCCAAATCTTGGCCATCATTGACGGTCAACGACGGCCAAATCTTGGCCATCGTTGACCGAAAACGACGTCCATATCTTTGGCCGTCGCTGACGGCCAAAGATGGCCATCATTTTAGCCTTTTTCGGCCATCGTGACCACAGCAGGCCATAGATCTGGCCTTTTCCGGCCAGATTCGTGGTGGATCTGGCCGGAAAAGGCCATAACGATGCGTTACGGGACAGATCCGACCGGTCTGTGTCGTAACGAAATTTTCCAGCCAGATTCCTGCGGTGGTGGCCGGAATCTAGCACTACAGGTGGTGGGGGTGTTTTTGTCATTTTATATATTAGGGTCTTTAATTAAATTAGTAAACCTAAGGGCTTTTTCATAAATTTTTAAAGTTTACCTCGTAATACTCCCCTGTCCAACAACCGAATACTATCCCCAAAATCCTATCCAAAATGATAAACCAAACGCACCCATAGTTTCTCTATGTATACTTGATAGTGTATAATTGATTCACTTAGAGAATTTTAACTAAAGCCAAAATCAATAATAAAGATCATTGAGGATTGACTAGTATTAATTCAATGAAAGAGAACGAAAAAGTCTATGGAAAAAATATATTGTTAAGTAAATGATACTTACCGTTTTGGAACTTTGTTATTGATTGTATCAATGTCACTCTCTGAACAATCTTCATAGTTCAACTCTTGTAACTTTGGCATGCTTAAGCCTCCTCCAAAAAAGTCTATCTTAGAGCATTCACGCGCATGAAAGTAGTAGTTCATGAACGACTTCCTCGTCCTTGATGTACCTTTCTCCAGTGAAGACATCTTCGCCTTGAGCTCTTCTTCAATCTTGCATACTCAAGTTGTGATTGTGTGTATGTGAGGAGAGTATCAATCAATACAAACTGGGATGAGGATTAGTACTTTCTTGCCCAAACCAAGCATTTGTAGCGTCATTTTAATTACCTACAAAATGGTAATATAATTAATAATTATTTAAATTAATAATAAAATGAATATTCAGTTTGATGTTTGGTGAGTGCAGAAGTAAAAGTGGGAATGCAAATTGAATAATAATTATGTTAATGATACTCATCTAAGACTAACAAGAGCCATACTTCTTGTGAAGCTTCACAAAGTTCAACCATTGGTGCAATGTCTCCTCCATATTAAAAGGCTATAGAAAGAAGAGAATTAAGCACATCTATTAGACAATATGAAGAAGTTAAAAAATAAGGATTTTTTGCAGTAAAACATTAAAAAAATAAAATAAATAACAGAACAGATAAACATAGTAGATCAACAATATTCAAACATATGGTATATTACAAAACACCTAGCAAATATTTCCAAAAGACTAACTGTGAACCACAGAGCAGTAAGGTTTCATAGACAAGATGCAAATATCCAAGGTATAACAGATTCATAAATGGTGTCAGCCATGTATCCAAAGTATACAATCTCATTAGAAGATTTAACTCAATATGAAATTACAGCATGAAAAATTGAAATAAAAATGAAGATGCGGTCCAAATAGATCTGCATCACACAGAGCAAGATTCGCAATTACCAGGCTTGTTACTTCCACCTCAAACTAAGAAAACCCTAAGTCAAGGCAAGGAACTTAATGGAGTTTTTCTCAACTCATGTTAACCTTGTGGCAGCTTGAGTCACACCTTAATATTGACAATTTTCTTAACAGATCACTAAATAAGCTAAAGTCCATATACCATCCTCAAAGTTTCCTTTAGCTCTCCTAAAAATGGTCCTACAAATATCTAAAACATATTTTTAAGCAATCAGTAGTTGGATTAAATGGGCGGACCCTTTGAAATTATTATGTCTATCCCAACAATAAATCTTATGCTTATTAGTTGCCAAATATATGGAGAAGAGAAGTAAAAGTAAAGGAAAAAAAAAAAAAAAAAAAAAGAAAGATATCTTAGAACAGCATCAGACTCTGAATATTGTGACCAAAAACATATTCTATTTCTTAAGTTATCTAAACAAAGGGAAGACAAAAGCAGTATTAAAAAGAAGGAATAAAAAAAGATGATACCTGTCAGTCACAACAACTTTTTCTTCTTTGTGCAACTTGATCTGTCATAACACAAATCCATTACAGTGACAAGAAAATGGAAAATAACAGATGGAACAAAAACTAATACATGGAATACTTTAAGAGAGAAGTGAAAGCTTACAACAGTGCCTTGGATGGGACATGTCACAGTGTTATGGTAAAAGTTTCTGCACTTTTTTGTTCTCTCAGCAAGACGAATACCATCAATATAGACGCATGGTTTGTGCATCAGAAAAATGGCAATTTTTTCATTTTTCAAAGGTTATCACAAATAGAGCCAAAAGTGAGGCAATGCTTCCAATTGCTACCATCACAGCCATATTGGCTGCAAATCCTAGGACAGAGAAGACAATCCTAGAGCATAAATTGGACAGAATGCGTCAATTTTCAGACTATTGTAGTAAACATCGTAGCAGCGAAAATGAAAACGATTGAAATCAAGAATTAAAAATAAAAGAGAGAGACATAAGAAAGATGAACGTATAGATGAAGGGGGGGAGGGAGAGGGAAAAAGAAGAAGGCTGAAATTTCCCAGACGAGGTCGTTGATGGGAGAGTAGGGACGGGACGGAGGAGACCAAAGTGGTGAACACCCTGGGAATACCACATCTAGGTGACAGGATTCAACCGATCGATGAACACTTGAACGAACTCGCCCATCCTTTTGGGCACAGGGACGCGAGAACCAATCTGAGTAATCAACCCTTTTTTCACAAAATATGCCTCCTACACATTGACTTTTGGCTTTCTCTTTCACTGAATTTCCAAGGGGAATCACCGTTTCACGTTTACAACTACCTTGCCTAACATGATCACAAAGAGACGAGAATTGCGTAGATAAGGAGGAGACGAAGCAACCATTTGTCCTAATCGAACGATTAGAAGAAAGAGAAGGTGGCCCCTTTCGCCTAGGGGACATCGTTGGAGAACAATGTCGGGGATAGGGTGAGAACTTCCCTTCCGTTGGTACACCTTTACCGATACCGAATAAGGTTTTTAGGAAGGGCTATGGGAAAATTTTAGGATTTGAACTATAGGGTTGGAAAAAAAATTCTTTATTTTTGGGAAGTGAGGTGGCACATAAGTGACGTGGTCATTACACATACTTTTGGTCATTAATTTTTTTAGCATTATTTTTGGGGATTATAGGGTTAGGAAAAAAAAAATTATGTATCTTAGAAGAAATATACTTTTGGTCATTCCACAAATAATGCTAATATTAAAAATCTAATTACCAAACACTAAAAATATATAGCTTCTGAAACCCAGCAATTTCAAAAATTAAATTTACCAACACATTCTGATTATTTTAAAGTTTGTATAAACTGTTAAACTATATCTACAATAATCCCAAACTAGCCCTTAAATGATATATTTAATCATTATATATGTATAATCATAAATATATTTTAGTATATATTAATAAATATTACAAAATATACTAAATAATTTATCTTAATTAAAATTTATTAAATCAAATAGTTAAAAAAAATAAGAAGAAAATAGGGTTGGCCAGCAACCATGTTAGAATTCGACAATAAACTGTCAAAATCAAGCCACCGTGCCAAGACATGTCGGTGTCACAGCTAGTCCTATAACGACCAGCATGAGATGATTATCGGAATTTGGTGGTTTCACCGGATTTTGTCAGGCATTTGGCCACAGAAGGTGACAGAATGTTTTGCAGCCTTTGTGGGCAAATAGGTTGTGTAATCCTTTATAAATCATATTATTTCATAATCATCTTCAAATGTCAGTTTAAAAGTGTGTTTACCAAATACTTTTATTGTTGTAGCTTAAAACTTAATTGATTATTTTAAGCTACAACAATATTCTAACCACACTCTTACTTTTCTCAACTTAATTACAATTTATCATCTTTAAAATTACTAAATAGGATAGAATTTTTTTTTTATATATAATTTGTAGCTAAATATTATAATATTTGCAATGGAACAAATAATTTATATCAAGGATTTATAATTTATGCTTTGATTAAATAAGTTAAAAAAATATGCTTTAATACAAATTTAATTATAATTACAAATTTATAGCAACATTTTTATATTAAATAATAAATGAAGTCATAAGAAAAAATCTAATATAAAAATAAAACATAATAAAGTCATTTTCAACAAGTAATTGTCTACTGTTACAATCAGCAACAAACCTGCAAAATTACAAGACATCTCAGTTGAAAACAATCATATTTCAGAATCAAAATAGTGACCACGATTCATAATTCTTCAGATTCTACATACCGTGATGGTGCTAACATGCATAGTATAAGAAGTGGCAAACTTGCATTGCACTTACCTCACCACTTGCATTGGTAAACTGATTTGTTAACACGTTTCCAACTTGATTCTGCAACGTAGAACTGATTCTGTTACAACCATTGCCAAGCCAACTTGATTCTGCAATGGATTCTATCATTACAACCGTTGCCAAGCCAACTTGATTCTGCAATTGGATTTTGTTACAGCCATTGCAAGAACTCTGCAACTTGATTATGTTATTTGCAACTTGATTCAGTTACATTTATAACGGTATAAAAAGAGAACTGCGCCGAGTGTATTGTAGCCTTTACAGATTTTAAAAAACACTTCTTGCAAGTTTTCCTTGCTCTGTTTTTCTGTCAAAATTCATTTTTTTGAAAGTTTGCGACTTTCCTTTCTCGATTCTAGGACTTCTTCATGGTATCAGGCTATTGTTGCTGTTGACATGGATAATTTGAGACATTATCCAACTCCTAAAGCAAGATCAAGACAGAATGGAGAAAATTAGTTCATGCAATGATCAACTGAAGAACATCAGCTTTCCAAGTTCCTTACCTAATGTTGCTGTCAAGTTAGGAGAAAAGAACCACAACTACTGGAGGTCTCAAGTACTACTTGCTCTTACATCATTTCAGCTTGAAGGTTTTATTAATGGTGAACGTCCCTGTCCTAAGCCTTTTATCTTAAGCAAAGATGATGAAACAGGAGACCTAGTGAGAAAAACTAATCCTGACTATTTTTCATGGAAAAGAATTTATCAATTCCTTATGAGCTGGTTATATTCTTCAATCTCTGAATCAATGTTTGGATATGTTGCAAAATGCTTAAGTTCCTTTGAAATTTGGAAAACTTTAGAGAATCACTTTATTACCGAATCAAAGGCTAGAACAATGCATCTTAGGAACTTGTTGGTGAATACAAAGAAAGAGTCCTTAAGTATCAATGAATTTGTGCATAAAATGAAAGGTTGTGTTGATTCTCTCTCTGCAAGTGGAATGATCTTAACCACTGAAGAATTGACAGCTTATATTCTAGATGGCTTAGGCTCTAAGTATGACGCTGTATCAGTACACCTATCAGCTAGAGGAGATGATATTACCCTCCAAGAGGCACAATTCTTACTCCACAAACATGAAATTCAACTAGAGAGATACAACAGTGCGCACAACCTATACCATGATAACTCAGTCTTAATAGCACAAAAACAATCCTCGATTCATCCTTATCATGTTGTCAATACAGGACACTTACCATACATCAATACCATTCAACATTCTACACCTATAATAACACCAATACCAGCACCACACACTTCTTCACCACAATATCCTATACACTACAATTCACCACCAGCACTAGCCTCAGACTTCAGCAACTCAAACAACACCTTCTTACCTCACAATGCCTTAATGGTGCAAGATACAAGAAGGATAAATCCAAATTCTGGACAAGGGAGAGGTAGAAACTTTTTCAAGCCAAAAATCTTCTGTTAGGTATGTGGAAAACCTGGTCACATAGTTGTACAATGTTATCATAGGCTTGACTTGTCCTATAATGGTCCCCAAAACCAAAACCATCCTCAACAGTCTCAATATCACCAAACCACCCAACAACAATCTTTTTCACCTAATCAAACTGAATTTTTAGAACAAGCAAATCAAGTGTATTATTTGCAAAAAGATCACGGCTCTACAAATCAATCAAAAGAAGCTCTTACACCACAGCCTAATCTACCACAACTACAACAACAAATTTCTCAGCATGCAGGTCCAATGTCCTACTTTGCTCAGCCAATTTCAGTAACAAATCCTCAATGGTACCTTGATTCCAGAGCCACCAGTCACATAAGCTCAAACTCTCAATCTCTGGAGACTGTTACACCTTACGGTGGTCTAGAAAAACTACAGGTTGGAAATGGTCAGTGTCTCACTATCACCTATACTAGTAATCTTCACCTTTTTACATCATTATCTTCACATAAACTACTAGTTAATAATGTGCTAGTTGTACCACAAATTACAAAGAATTTAATCAGCATATCAAAACTCACTCAAGATAATGCAGTTAGTGTTGAGTTTCTTACTGACTTGTGTATTATAAAGGACAAGGAAACACAAACAATTATGTTGGAAGGGAGACTTAGCATGGATTATATTAGCTATCTTCACCTATTACTTTGTCTCAAAGTTTCCATGAAAGATCATCAGTGCTTGGTTCTGATAAGTTTGTTTCAAGAATAAAGTCTCTCGCTGACATAGAAGTTGTCTGCACAGATGACAATCTAAGACTTCAAAATTTACATTTTTCAAATGTAGCTACTGCTATCAATAAGCATGATTCAGTTGTATGGCATATAAGACTTGGCCACCCTCACTATAAGACTTTTCAAGTTGTTTTACATTATGCATTAAATAAAAAATTTCTTGTTTTAGAATCAATGTTGCACAATTGTTCAGCCTGTAAATTTGGAAAGTTGCATCAGCAACCTTTCTCTCAATCAGCAGCTGTTAGCACAAAGCCATTGGAGTTGATCTTTGTTGACTAGTGGGGTCCATCACTAGTAGTTTCAAAGGAAGGATATAGATATTACATTGCTTTTCTTGATGATTTCAGCCAATATTCTTGGATATATCCACTGAAGCAAATTTTTTTTTTTTGGGGGGGCGGGTGGTGGGTTTCGATGTTTTCTACCTTACCTAAATTCTCATGGCATCAAGTTCAGGCATCCATGTCCCTATGTCCACCAACAAAATAGAAAAATTGAGAGGAAGCACCGGCACATTACAGAAATTGGCCTTACCTTACTGGCGCAATCCTTAATGCCTTTTCAATTCTGGTGGCATGCCTTTCATACAGTAGTTTATCTGATAAACAAGTTACCAACTCCAATCCTTCAATCCTTATCCCCTTTTGAGAAGTTGCTTCACAAAGCTCCTGATTATACCCTGCTAAAGGTCTTTGGCTGTAGGTGTTTTCCCTACCTAAGGCCATACAATTCTCATAAAATGGATTACCATACCAAACCCTGCATCTTTATTGGATATAGCATTTCTCACAAGGGCTACTTATGTCTAAGTGAAACAAGACGAGTCTACATCTCCAGGCATGTCAACTTTGATGAAACAAACTTTCCATCAAGGATGTGCAACGTGTTATTTTAGCATCTCAACAATAACCAACTGAGTCCGTAGGGTATCCCTCTAACTGGCAGCTTCCGTGTGCACTACCAACTGATTTTTCACATAAATCAACAGTTCCACTCACAGTTACCATTGATGTCAATTCACTAAGATTAGCAACTAAACCTTTAGAGGACAATTTGACAGCATCTTCTTCCTCAACTCAATCTCAAAGTCAGACTTCTAATGAAAAGGTTACTAAAAATGTTGAAATATCAGCAGAGTATCAGCCTTTAGGACTGTACCAGGTTATGGATAATAAAACATCCTCATCAATTCCTACAATTCACCTAGAAGTTCAACTCTCTTTATCTCAAAATTCATCAACCTTACAGCACTTGAACACCAATATACACCCTATGATAACTAGATCCCAAAGCAAAACAAATGCTCTAGTTGTCGAGACATCTTTTGCAAAACCAGTCCATGAACCTTAAAATGTACATGTAGCCTTGAGTTCTCCAAAATGGTTTTCAGTTATGAAACAAGAATATGATGCTCTGCAGAACAATAACACCTGGACTTAGTTCCTTATGAAAGTCAAATGACCTTGGTGGATAATAAATGAGTGTTTTGTATCAAGTATAACATGGATGGCAGTGTTTCCAAGTATAAAGCACGGTTGGTGGCTAAGGGGTTTCAGCAAACTCATGGAATCAACTACTTTGAAACCTTTGCTCTAGTAGTCAAGCCATGTACCATCAGAATTATCCTTACCTTGGCTATTCAATTCAATTGGAAAATTAAACAAATTGACATCAACAACGCCTTCTTAAATGGTGATCTTGCTGAAGTTGTTTACATGACAGAACTAGCTAGGTTTATTGATACAAACAAGCCTGCTTATATATGTAAATTGAACAAGGCCTTGTATGGCCTTAAGCAAGCCCCTCATGCCTGGTTTGAGAAGCTCAGAGGAGTGCTATTGGAAAAAGGATTTTCAGAATTCTTCATCAGACAGCAGCTTGTTCATTCATCATTCCTCTACAAAGGTTGTTTATTTACTAGTATATGTGGATGACATATTAATTACAGGTAATAACTCTATTTATATTCAGCAGCTAGTTGACGAATTACATAACACTTTTGCCTTGAAATATTTAGGAGAGTTAAGTTACTTCCTTGGCTTTGAAGTAGTGAGAACTAATGTTGGTATTCACCTTAATCAATCCAAGTATGCTGCTGACCTACTAAAAAAGGTTAGAATGTTTGATGTCAATGCTAGTTCAACACCTATAGCGACAAATACTAAGTTGATTAAAGATGATGGTGTCTTATTTGACAATCCAACCCTATATAGAAGTGTTATTGGTAGTCTGCAATATTTGACTATGACACGACTAGATTTGGCTTTTGTTGTTAATAGATTAAGTCAATTCCTTCAAAGTCCATCTATGTCTCATTGGGTTGCCTGTAAAAGAGTCCTTCGTTACATCAAAGGTACTCTTGATGTTGGTATTAAGTTTCAGCCTTCTCAAAATCTAGTGTTAGAAGGCTTTGCTGATGCAGATTGGGCCAATGATCTTAATGATAGGAAGTCAACCAGTAGCTTCTCTATTTGTCTTTTTGGCAACCTCATTAGCTGGGTATCTTGCAAACAAAAGGTGGTAGCCTTAAGTTCTACAGAAGCTGAATACAGATCACTTACTCAAGCCTCTACTAAACTTGTTTGGGTTCAGCAATTGTTAGATGAATTGAAGATTTTTGTTCGTAATCAATCAGTCTTGTGGTGTGACAATAAGAGTGCAAATGCCTTGGCTGCAAACCCTGTGCTTCATGCTCAAACTAGTTACATCCGAGACTTGGTTCTCTCAAAAAGGTTAGTTGTCCAGTACATTGCCAGTGAGTTTTAGATTGCGGACAAACTTATAAAACCTCTACCTATCACACACTTTCAAATATTGTGTGGTAAACTGTGTTGATCTCTCTTACTAGTTTTAGGGAGGACACAAAGTCCATTATCAATTGTCCTATGAGTTTTAGGGAGGACATTCTATCCCCTATTCCTCCTTGTAACCAACTAACTTCTTCGAGCATTCACTCAAGTCAAAGCTAAACTTGTTTACACACCTTTGCTTTCAAACTTTCACAGCTTATTGCTGCTTAGTTCGAGGGAGGATGTTACAGTGACAAAGGTATGTGCATGTACTACATGTGCTTCATCAGTTGTATATTTTAGAATATGAATTTCTGTTGCTGATTATACAAGCTCTTGCAAATATATTGCATCAGCTTGAGGGATGATGTCATAATCAGTAGTAAACCTGCAAAATTATAAGACACCGTCAGTTGAAAATAATCATATTTCAGAATCAAAATGAGTGACCACGATTCATAAATTCTTCAACAGTCTACATACCGTGATGGTGCTGACATGCATAGTATAAGAAGTGCAATTTTCATTGCCACTTACCTCACCACTTGCGTTGGTAAACTGATTCTATTACAACCGTTGCCAAGCCAACTTGATTCTGCAACTGGATTTTGTTACAGCCGTTGCCAAGTTAACTCTACAACTTGATTCTGTTATTCTGCAACTTGATTCAGTTACATTTTATAACTTGTATAAAAAGAAGACTGCACGAGCAGTGTATTGTAACCTTTTACCAGATTTTAATAAACACTTCTTCAGCAAGTTTTCCTTGCTTTGTTTTTCTGTAAAAATTCATTTTTTTCTCTGGAAAGTTTTGCGACTTTCCTTTCTCGATTCTAGGACTTCTTCATCTACTCATAAAATCCTTCATCCTAGTAATTTAAAATGTTATCAACTAAATTTTTTTTACGAAATATGAATGCTTCAATGTCATTACTACCAGCCTCAATTTAAATAGGTATTAAATAAGTTGTTGATGTTCCAGTTGTTGCTATTGCCATCTCTGGTAGCTGACATTTGTGACTCCACCATTCTTAATCTCTTCTTCTTACTTTATTTTGTTTACAATAGTCTTGTACCACTGTATAAAAATTTTTATGAAAGTATTAAACCAAACACATAAACAATGAAAAAGTTTTAAGAAGGTAATTATGTAGTATTTTATATGATTTAATTTGTATCATATCTCCTATAATTTTAACTGTATTTTATATGATTTAATTTTTTTTTTCTATTTTCTTGCATTTTCAATATATAATTAACAATAAACAAATACCGTCATACTCAAATATTAATAATATTATTAACGCTATTATCATCATCATCTAGAACATATATACAAGTCTATATATACAAATATGTAACATTGCCAATGTTTATAATATCTTATATCTCATACCTAAAATCATCTATATTTCATAAAGTGTTAATTTTAAATCACCATAGAAAAGACAAAAACCTCATAGATCCTCTAAAATAAAATTTTATTTGACAAAAGCTCGCACTTTTAGCTCATTGAAGAGTTCTTTTAAGTTAGCTTGGTTGAAGGTTCCAATTTACTGTTGACTTTAACGGTGTGACTAACACATTGTTTGACTATAACTATTCAATTCATAAGTAATAAAAATATAATTACTTACGAGATAAATTAGAATATCTATAGCTACATACTATAAGGATTGTAGCAAATTAATTTTCACAGTCTTTATTTGCTATAATCCTTATAATTTATAGCTAATACACACATACTAGATATATATTTAAACAATTAGCTAATAATGACACTAAAATATTGTTACTACCATGAAAATAAAATTTGTATAGCTAGATACCTTAATTAGCTACAAATTTCAATATTTTATAGCTAATGCACAAATAATGGCTATATAGTTAAACTCGTAGCTAATAATGATACTATATGACATGTAAATAAAATGTTTATAGCTGAATACATTAATTAGCTACAATGTTTTACCATAGCTAATACATTGTAGCTAAATGACTAGTTATTGCCACAAAGTTAAAGTAAGAGATGAATATTAGCTTCAAGGGAGGAGATCTTATCACTAAAATTATTTCAATTAGTTATAAATATTGACTTTTGTAGCTGTAAATATGTATTTGCTATAATTTTCCTTTCTGTGGCTAATTTTCGTAGCTATATGTGTATATTGTTGTAGCGACCTCGAATAGATGCCCATCCATAATTTAAATTATTAAAAAAAAAAAAATTGACGCCCATCCATATTATGTGGATAGGCGTCCACTTTCAATGAGGACAGAACTTGTCAAATTATTTATTTAAAATGAGTGGGTAACTTGAATGCTCCTACTATGCCCACTACATTTAAAAAAAAAAAAATGCTTAGAAAATAAACATATTGCTATGACTCCCAAATAATGGACGCCCATCCAAAGTCAAGCTTTTTGTCCATAATCAACCAGCATTGAAGGTGAGGCATCAAATGTGCTCCTGCTATGCCCAGTACACTTAAAAAAAAATGCTTAGAAAATAAAACTCCCCAAAAGTGGACACCTGTCTAGAGTCAAAGGTTTGGCATTCCATTGAAAATTATAGATGGTGAATTGGTGATGGACGCCCGTCCATATTATATGGACGGGCGTCCATTATTTTATTTCTAAAATTTTATGGACGGGCGTCCATATGAGGTGGATGCCCGTCCATAGTAGATGGATTCCCGTCCAAATAATATAAATGGGAGTCCATTGTTATTTTCATGGACATTTGTCCATTTGTGATGAACGGTCATTCATCAAATATGGACGGGCGTCCATAATTGTTAGACGATCGTTCATTCACAAAAGACGAGTGTTGTCTCTAACGTGGGTACGTCTAATTGGATGCCACATACGTCGCTTTAGTGCAAATTATCGGTGTCCGTAACATTATACTTTTTTCATTGATGAACAATCAATGATAAATACTTTTCTAGAATGTCGTGTATATTGAGTGGACCTAACATGCCCCCCTTAAACTATTCGTGAAATAGTTATTTTTAATTGTCATATGCATAGAAAATAATTTTACCCATTAAACTTTTTTTTTTTAACTCTTTTTAATAGGATCTTGAAAGACTAGTTGAAGCGCGTATAAACTGACCCGAACACCCTCTAATATGAAAAACAAAAAAAATATCTTTGACCACAAGCTGCTTTAGTAAAATTCTTAACTTTCTTCTTAGGAATTAGTTGTGTGATTAGCACTTTGACAGCTAAATATTTTGTCTTTTAACTACTTAAAGTTGACGCAACCAATAATGTTGTGGAGTCGAAGCAGATGTTCATTTCATTTGATGAATAATAATACGTAATAAACAAATGTAATTGAAATTATATTTATGGCAGTTTGTGGTTGAGAAATATTAATTTATAGGAATGCTTTTCTAGAATGTTGCGTAAAGTGGAATGGCCCTCTTGAGATTTGAAAATTCAATAAAAACCCGTCATACAATTAATTCTCTTAAGTTTCTTTTTTACTTGGTAGAATATCATGGATTCTTAACTTTTATATTTATTCTAATTAAATATATGTTATTTTTTTTTTTTATTTCATTAAATTTCTATCAACTTATATGTATATTTTTAGAAAAATTCTAAAAATTTTATATTCATAAAAAATAAGTCAATGAGCTTTATAAACTCTCCAATCATGATTAGTTTTTCATTATACTTTGAAATTTTATTTTGTATAAGAATTATAGTATGATATTTTTATAGTATTTATAAGAAATAATTGCTTTTATATACGTTTTAAAATATTAAATTTTTATAATGCTCTCTCTCCCTTCAATTATACATATAAGAGTTCAAAGTGTGAATAATATGAATCAATTATGGTGATGAAAGAACTTCAAGTTGAACTAATGTGATTAATGTTTTTTATTATAAAGATCTTTTTATGATTTAAGTTTTTCATATGTAAGTAAAGCTTCGAGTATCTCACACCAAAAGTTATTAAAAGCATAGATTAAAAAATAACTCTACATAACCAATCGTATTGTAATATATATCCAAATTTTGTTTGTTAGCGTTTGTACGGTAATAATATTGATTACCACCGGTAAAGAGGTAATAACATTTAAGAAGTATTGACATTAACAAAAGTTTTAAAAATATATGATACTTATTGGTGATAATAATTAAATTAATTTAAAATTAAAGTATAAATATCTATATTTTATTCCTAAATTGCCATTCTCTCATATTTCTTTCTAAATTTCTTTGTTAATGCTATCATTCCTATTTTTCTCTAAGTTTAATTAGTCGCCATTTTGTTCTTGATAAAATTGCTTTCTTATACTCTAGTATTTTATTCAATTAAGTTCAACTTCCATGAGAATTAATATCAATATATAGGATGAATGTATTTTAAAACTTATTATTGGGACTTAAGAGAAATTTTGTGGGGCTTAATTACACACATTTAGTTTTATATAGAGATGTTGATTTGATTTTTTTTTTTTTTTAAATCTTAAAGGGGTTTTCTTGACCCCCTAAGGTTTAATCAATAAAAAGTTCCCATGAATTTCAGAATAACAAAAAATCCACTATGATTAATTATTGTTAGTGTATCGTTAGAGTTTATAACTGATTTGTGAAGAATATTACTTAATTTGCCCTCTCTCATTTGTTTTAACACAAAAAAATTAACAATAGAAAAAATCATGTTATTCTCAACTGCTTGGGATTATTTATTAATTATACCAAAGGGGATTGTTATTAACTTAAATATTATATATTAATATATAAAGATACTTATTGAATTTTAGGGAAAAAAGTTAATAAAAAAAATCCATTTTTTTACTTTCTTTCAGCTTTCTGTATTTTAATTAAAAAAACATGTTCAAATGTTATATAAATTTGTACTTTGCTACCTAGTTGCATTTGCTTATTAATTACTCATTATTGTTGATAAAAATATTTGCACCTAAATGATTAAAAATTAATCAAATTGGTTGTAGCAATCTATTATGATATAGAGAAAGTTAGTGAAATTAATTAAATTGGTTTAGAGGTAAAAACTTAAAAATTGATGATTGTTTGTTTATACAAATTAGGTGGGTTTTAATTATGATAAGTTTTCATTCGGGTAGGTTTTATTTATTCTGTGGTTTTTATTGAAATAGTAAAAAAATGGGTTCATTTGAGATTTTTTAGATTATAAATATTTAAGTCAACCTTAATTGCCGTCAAATGTCTAGTTACACACCAAAATGTCATGTCAGATTTTTTATGAAAATGTCATATCTCAATATTTAACGCTATAAGAAAAAATAGAAAGTTTGGTACACTACAAGAAAATGTCTTTCGGCATCTAGCAAAATTAGACGCAAAAAGTAAAATTTGAGATCTAAATTCTTTCGTGTCTAAATTTCGTAGTCGCCATGTAATTGCAAAATCGCTGTAGCAGAAAGTATGGGCGTCTAAATTTTTGGTTAGTTGCGAAATTTTTTTTTGGCGACTAGCAAATTAGTCGCTAATTGCTGGTAAAATAGGCCCCGCTTAGACGCTAATTGTTCAAGAGTAATTGGTAAAATGGTATCGCGATTAATCAATAGTTGCAAAATGTACCTTTTAGTATCTAATAATTGCCGTGAATGCCACAAAAATAAAAATTAGACGTTGAAGGTGTAAGGGTAACTTCATAAAAAAAATTCGCAATATTTTATTAGTAGACGAATGTATCTTTTGGTGACCAAATTTGATGGTAATTCTAATACTTTAGACGCTAAATGTGAATGCAAAATGTTTTCCACGACTATTTTATTAGTGGCTGAATGTATTTTGATGACCAAAATGATAGTTAATTCTAAAATTTTAGACAAAATGTGAAATCCTAAAGGTTTTCGCAATATTTTATTAGTGGCGAATGTATTTTTGGTGACCAAAATTTGATGGTTAACTCTTATAATTTTAGACGCTAAATGTAGAATTCAATTATGATAAATTACTGTTGCAACTAAAACATTAGTTGTAGATGTGTTTTTTTAAGAAATAATTAATGGCAAAAACATTTGTATAATCTAGTTTATACATTCAACATCAACAAATAATCCATCACAATATAAAAATATGAACACTAACATCAAATATCATATTCATACATATATATTTTATATATAGTTCATACATGGACCAATAAAAATTCAAAATGCACTATCAAGGTGCATAACCAAAAAAAAAAAAAAAAAGTATGCACCCACATTTTCATCACTAGCTATCTATCTGTGCATAACTAACAAAAAAAATGTCCATCCATATACACCATCTAACAGATATTTGCAAACATCTTAAAAAGATGGTCCTACCTTCATGTCAAAATATATACTACCATACAACAAAAAACTAACCATCAATATCTAGAGCATCTCAAGTGTCACCAGTTGAGGTTTTTGAAATAGTTGTAGCTAGCGAGGACGAGTCTTCATAGTTAAAGATGGCGATAGCTGCCGATGTTGGCTTTATTAGATTGTTGTAGTTCAAGGGCTAACGTTAGTTGCTTCACATCATCCAACAAGACAATTGTTGTGTTCAAGGCTTTTATTTTTTGTTTTTGTTGATTAACTAAGACGAGCTACTCCTCCAACTGTTTATTTTATTTCTAGTTGTTGCAACTATGCACCTTAACTTGCTCTTACTGCAGTATCATGAGCAGTGTGTGAAAATGCAAAATTTTGATTAAATCCAAAAGCTTTACCCAGAAACCTTCACATATTCTACTTCTGTTTTTCACTTTCCCCTGCTTGTATTCATCTGCCGCTCTATCATTTTTTCCTACCATCAATTCAATGCATAATCCATAAGTCACAAAGAAACTAAATAATTACACATAAATTATAATTAATAAGTCAATGCATAATCAATAAGTCAAATAACCATGAATAAATGCTCGAAACCAATCGGTTGGAGCCATCACGTTAATAATATAAGAAGATAACCAAGAAATTACCTATTGTAATGCAGAAGAAAACGACTAAAAATTATGTCGAACTTTTACATTGAGAATAGTTGACAAATGGCTTATATTGACATGAAAAAGCTTGATACTATTTACCGTGGAAGAAACACCCTTACTTTCAAGGTTAAATCTCCTGATTACTTTTCCACATTTTGTACAACTGGATGATTTTAGCATTTAAAGAAATAAGCAGAGAGAAGAAAGAACATTTACCAGCTTGTCAGCTGCATGGAAGAGAAGCTCCTCTTAGGTGCTGTGCAGGATCACCATCTGGAAACTTCTCCATGAAACTCTCAACATTTGAAACCACTTCTGATTGGTCAGATACTGATATAAGCCATCGGATGAGAGGATCAAAAATTAATCTCCTGGCAAAGTCTATGGTGATGAAGAGAAGGTGCTCAGGATATGTATGGAGCAGTTCCAATATACTCATTTCGAAACATTTCACTAATGAATCGTTCAACTTGGGCCGCACCAAGATGCCATGATATCATTGAGCAAGTTTTTAAAACACACCATTGGATAAAACAATACACTGGGAACTTCATCAATTGAAAAAATGAACATAAGTGTAATGCTCAAGTGTGGTTTGGTAAGAGCAAGAATGCGCAATAAGTGAAGCATTAGCAAATCAGTAATGACATTCTTGTTGTTTGTAGATCAAGGACACATATATTGAAACATTAAAAAATAAGTACAGTAATGATATTCGGTTGGCTCACATGACACAACCTACAACAGAAATGATATTTTTATGCACTATAAAGGTGACCTGCAACTTGAATCATTTCCAATGCTATATACACACATTTCCTATCACAACATTTTAAAAGATATCCAAAATAACAAAATTTTAATTTATACATTGCATTATCGTAAAAGCCAATGGTCTTGTCCATATACCGTAGTGATGAATACTATTCATGAGGATATAATTTATGAACATAGCAAGCAATGAGCACTATAACAAAGATATATGCACCATGATGTACAAATCACCAAACAGAAATAATCATCAACCCGAATTACTTTTTATCAGAAATCCTTGCAGCAAAATAGGATTAAAGGATATACGACAAACTTTTCAGAAATCCAGCTCCAAATGCTCTGGTGACCTTAAGGCGACCTTTCACTATATCATTGACAATACATTGGCTACCATCCGGGGTTCATTCTTACTTATGATTCTGCAAATTGGTGCAAACCACAGTTCTTAGGAAATCTACATTACTTCGATAACAAGATCATACAGTTAGTTTAAGGGTAAGAAACCATACTGGCGGTGAAGGGCCAGGGGGACGGCCAAGGAAAAGAAGAAGGCAGTAGATTGATGAAAATATACATGCAAGTGCAATGACACATTTGGATCGGACATTATCATCTTAATATGAAGCAATCAATCCATTAAAGTTGAAACTTCATGGAAAAACCAAATGTTATCAATGAATTTCATTTGTCACCAAGTGAGCATAACTACTCTGCAATAAGCACAGGCCGACTCAATATTGAGAAAAAGTCCACGCTAACCATTTTGGTTCAATATCATGTGTACATAGGGTCTGCAAACACTAGACTTTGGAAGCACATCAGCGTGTGCGTCAGAGAAGGCAAGGAATAAGAAAAAAAAATGGGAAGTTTATAACAGCATTCATCCTGTTCCAGTATACATACAACTGCTCAGGCTTCCCAATGAAAAAGAAACAGGGAACAGATGACAGAACTCCACTACAAACAAAAAAGAGAAAAGAAAGATGCAATTTTGATTAATCTAATCTAGAAAGGTGGACCATACAGTCAAATTTCAATATTTTTCAATTGAAGAGTAGAAAGACAATAAATGATTAAAAAAAACACGACAAGAACTTGACTCCTCCAGTAAGAATAGAGTTGAAGCTTATGTTACTGCTGTCATTTCGTTTGCCTAACACTAAAAATAGTAATAAAAACGAAAGGGTTTTATTTATTTATCTTTTTTAAAGAAAAAATAATCACCCAAAACTTGAATCCAAAAAATCATCCAAAGCTGCAACGAAAGGCACATCAAACCATTTAAGGGCAACAAGCAACGCTAAAAACTAAGAACTTAAAAAAATAAAAAATTACCGCACCCACAAAGCTTGTTCTTTATAAACAACAATGAAGCATTATAAATAAATAAATTTTCAAAGTGGAAAATAAAATAATCACTGGCTCAATGATAATCAAATTGCTATGAAATAATCACAGGACAAATAAATTACATGCAAAACTATACCCAGCCCACCCCAAATCATGGAAAAACGTCTAAGTGACAAAAAATGAAATTGAACAATCTACTGCAAATTAAAAATCATGACAGACAAATTCTAAAAGCAGAAGCAGGATTCTGATAACAAAATACAGTTTCTTTACAATAGTTACTGAATTATAGAAATATGTCATTGAAAACAATAATAAGAAAAATAAAGGGAATGAAATAGAAATTAACCTTGAAGCTTTTGTCTTAAGATCAGAAGGCAACAATGGATGCTGAGGATACTCTCCGCCAAATACTACAAGCAAGGCCAATTGTATAAAAATCCTCCATACAACAAAAGAGACACCAAGTAATATAAAATTAAAGAGTATCAAATAACTGACCAGTGAAATAGCAAAAGAATCAGAAAGAACAACATCTCCATCTACCAAAACCAGCACATAACAAGAGGATTGAGCTTTCTAAACTCTACCAAAAAAAAAAAAAAAAAAAAAAAAAAAAATCAATTATCAAACAAATCAAAGTCAAACCCGCGTCCATTTGGCCATCTGTATTGTAATTATCCTCAAAAACCAAAAACAAAGACTCACCAGGACTGTTTTGCTCTTCCTTCACCAAGTTCACAGCTTATATTCATAATCTAACCCTGCAATCAAATACTCAAATACCCAGAACAAAGTTTCAAATATTTTTCAATTGAAGAGTAGAAAGACAATAAATTGATTAAAAAAACACGAAAAGAACTTGAACTCCTCCAGTAAGAATAGAGTTGAAGTCATTGTTACTGCCGTCATTCCGCTTGCCTAACACCTTAAAACTAGTAATAAAAACAAAGGGTTTCTATTTATTTATCTTTTTTAAAGAACAATAATCACCCAAACTTGAATCCAAAAAATCATCCAAGCTGCAACAAAGCCATCAAACTCATTTTAATGGCAACTAGAAACGCTAAAAACTAAGAACTTAAAAAAAAAAAAAAAAATTACCACACCACAAAGCTTGTTCTTTTATAACAACAATGAAAGCATTATAAATAAAATTAAAAAGTGGAAAACAAATACCTGGCGACAAACATACAGCAAATATCATCACTCTTTTTCGAACAGTAATGGCCACCTTCATTACTCATCATCCACCACATTCTATCAATAGTTTCCACCAATCTGAAGATTCATTGTTCCACACAGATTAGCTTCACAATGACCGAAATGCCCTAACTCTCCCTTCACAAACGCTTTCTTCTCTTCAACGGCCCAGATTGATTAATCCATTAACCTTTTGCCCTAATCGCAAAGACAAGAAGATTGAGAAGGACAGACCAATTAGACAAGTCCCAACAACAGAAGATTGAGAAGAAAAGAGCAATTAGAAGATTGATTGAAAAGATTTGGAAGATAATTGATTGTTGCAACGAGAAACCTCTGCAATTCAGTGGAAGAGCGACAAGAAAGATTTTGGGCGAAAGAGAGGAAATGTTCTCGTTTTGGGCAGAAGAACAAGGCTCCGTTTGGTTCACATATTGATTTCCCTAAAAAAGTCAACTTTTTTCACCTCTTTAAAATATAATTCTAAATTATTTAATTCATTTAAACCCCCTAAATTTGTTAATTACTATAAAAAAACCCCTAAAAAAATTTTAAAACTTGATAAAAACACCTAGCAACCGAAATTTACTAGATTCGACCACCACCCACTGCCGGAATCTGGTATAATGACGCACTACTGGTTGAATCTGACCGATAATACGTCGATTTAGCCTTTTCAGCCAGATCCATGTTGGATCTGGCCGAAAAAGACCAAATCTACGGCCAAAGATCTTATCGTCAATAGCTCTGGCTGTTGTTAATGACCAAATACGACCAAATATGGCCTTCAATGGCCAGATCTAACCGCAGATCTGGCAGGAAAAGGTCATATCGGCGCACCAGCTGGCAAGATCGAGTTAGTCATACACCGAAACGGCAACTCCGGCCACTCTTCGGCGGTGGTGGCCAGCTATCCGTATTTATAAGTAGATTGGGTATTTTGTTAATTTGAATATTTTAGGGGTATTTATGTTAATTTTAAAATTCACATCGTAATACCCACCCAATTTAACTTTTCAAAAGATTATTATAAAAACTACCAATAATAAACCAACGAGCCTGAGTTTTTGGGCGCCGCAATTTTGGGTAGAAGAAATGGGTTATTCTAATAGTTTATAACCTAGCTTGTTAATGAAAAAATGGGTGGGAGAATTTGCCTTGGTGAAAATTTTGAGGTGGGAAAATTTGTTTTATTTTATTATTTCTTTTCCATTTTTAGAACCGGGTTTGAGGTTTTGATTTTCTTCAATTTTAGATTTATAATCTTTTCGATTTAAATTGCTTTTTTTATTTTAACGAAAAAATGTTTACTTTTTAATTTTTTTTAATAAAATCGAAAATTCGGTTTTCTCTATTTCTATGGACCAAAAGCAAATCGATTTCCCCGATAACTAGAAAACCACTTTGGTTCCTAGTTTGGTTTGGTTTCTACATTAAATAAGTTCATAAAGGAGATAAGTCAACTCAAACAAGAAAGAGGAAAAAGCCACAGTAAAAGAGAAGAGTAAACCGACTTTAGTATCAAATGAAACATTACAGTAACAAGAAGGCAATGGAAAAATAATGCAAAAACAAAAACACACTTTCAGAAAAACTTATCCCAGATATACCAATTCACAAGTTATCAAACAAAAAATCAAGTATTTGAAATCAACGCACATCATTTAGGAAATTTGGGGAAATAGGTAGGGATTTGCGTGGAGAAGAGATTTGGAATTTGGGGAAATTTACCTAAATAGTTGGACGAATGCTGACTCGCTGTCTAGCTCATAGAGAGAGATTTCTCTTCTTGTTGCTTCTGGGTTCTTGTGAATGGTTTGAGGTTGGTTCTAAGGCTGGTCTGGAACCCTTCCCTTCAATAGGAGCTTCAGTTTAAGTAGTCGATGGTATCGAAACTGAAATTGTAGGATCTATTGTAGACGTAGGAGCTTGTCTCGTCCGCTACTCTCTCTCTTATGATCGATGTTGGTTATAATTTGCTTTTTTACATTATATAGGCTCGCTCTAGTTTGCTATTCTTGTGATTTCGAATGCTAGCTGGTGGGGGATTTGCGTGGAGAAGACAAGAGCCAAGTAAGGTAATGAGATTGGGAATTTGGGGAAATAGCTAGGGATTTGCGTGGAGAAGAGATTGAGAATTTGGGGAAAGGTTGCTTTATATAGGTTAGGGTTTTTTGTAAATAACTTTAAAAAGTAAGGCTTTTAATTAGTTGTTTAATTTTTAAATATAATTATATTTTGCAAACAAATCAATTTGTAACTAAATATTTAGTTAGGAAAACATTAGTCATAGTTGCTTATAATTGAAGTCTGCCGGGTACACGCTAATTTGGGGGGAACATGAATTTTTCAACTAAAATTGGCAACTAAACCGAATTGAGTTGCTGTATATAATTTTTTGCAGCTATTGTTAATATGAACACAAACATTGGTTGCTAAAAATACCTTGGGACCCTTGTAATTATTGTCCAAATATGGGATATTTTGGTAATTTCATTTTTCTGTAACTAATCATAATAGTTACTAATAAATTCATAATTATTCGCAACTAATTTAGCTACTATGGGATAGTCGCAAAAAATTGTTTTTCGTAACCAAAATGTAGATGCAAAATATAATATTTTAGATGCAACTTGTCAAATTATGGAGGAAAAAATCGCTCGCTAAAAATTGCAACTAAATTTATTAATCACTAAAGCAACATGTTCTGCGACTAATAAAATAGTCGCAGAACAGTAACTTTAGATGTCAAAAGTTGGAACATGTGGACCCCGAAATTTTAATCCTCTTTGGCTGACTAATCACAATTTAATTGGTAAATGTAGCTTTTCTGCAACTAATTCTGGTTAGTTGCTAAAAAATTGGTTGCAAAATGTAGTTTTTCTTGTAGTGGTACCGTCAATAGAAAAAACTTAAAGTTCGGTACATTTAATATAAATAATTGATAGTTTAGTATCTTTAATAGGAAAAAAAAAAAATAGTGTGATACCTTTAATAGGAAAAAAGTGATAGTTCGATACCTTCTAATGTAATGAAGCATTTTTTTTTTTAAAACTACTGATTTTACCAAAAAAAAAAAAAAAAATACAAATTGTACGAACTAGAGAAGTAACCCTATCCCTGATAGTCCAAAAATGATATCTTTAGAATATTCTGGATCATTCATGAACATTACAACAACTACAAGATTAAAACATTTACAAGTTAGTGTAGTGTAGTGGCTACAAACTGGGATTCTACATTGTCTCCCTTTCTTTACACTAAAGCATGGACAATTTACTTAATGGCTTCCAAATGATAAAATGGATGAGTAAATTTTCAAAATCTGGATTCACACTATTTCAAAACAAAAGCAAAAATGATAAAACAAACATAAAGTAGATCTTTTTATTTGCGTATAAAAGTTATACAGTGGCTTGAATTCTAGTTTTGAAAATGCCTCTTATTAATACAAATAAAATTATTCAGTAGCATGCAAGTTCTGATGTGCATGATTGAAGACAATTTCAGAAATTACACAGGCCATATCAGTATTTGTGAAGTCGATAAGTAGGAATAGCCACAAGATGATTTGCTCTAGGAGTTACAAGACCAAATTCCTCAGTCATGTCCAATTCACTTGGCAACATCCCATTTGGAAGCTCCCAGTCAAAGCAATGCAGAAGTTGTGCTACCACAAGTTTCATAAATGTGAGTGCCAATTGCATTCCAGGGCAGCTTCTGCGGCCAGAACCAAATGGGAGAAGCTGGAAGTGGTGGCCACGAAGATCAATATTACTCCCAATAAACCTTTTCGGGAAAAACTTTTCAGGAACAGTCCATGGTTCAGGGTCTCTTCCGATTGCCTATGCATTTACAAAAATGTGCGAATTTTTTGATATGTGAAAGCTGTTTACTGTGCAATCTTTCAGTGATTCATGAGGGATTAATAGAGGTCCTACAGGATGGAGTCTCAAGGTTTTTTTCACTACCATGTCTGAGGATTCCAAGTTCATCAAATCTGATTCTTCTACCATCCTGTCTAGTCCCAAGACATTTTCCAACTCTTTTTGTACTTTCTCCATAATCTCATGATGTTTGAAAAGTTCTAAAAGTATCCACTCAATAGCTGCAGCTGAACTGTCCTCCGTAGCTACAAGCATGTCCTGATCATATATATTCATTTCAAGAAGAAGAAAATAATCTTTAATAGAAATTCAAAAACATATAAAAGTAATTGGAAACTAAAGAAATTTTAGTACTTTAAATTTAACAAATGGATTCCAAGTCTAACAATTCTCGGATTGCTTACCAAGAGCATGGCCTTGACGTGCTGTCGCTCAATCTTGTATTCGGTTTCTTCTGATCCCAAGAAGCTCAACATGACATCAACAAAGTCCTTACTCCTTTGTTCTATTTTCATCCTTGGAATCAACATGCTCATTAATAACCCTTTCCAAGAAGTCATCAAACACCTTGGAAACCGCCTTCATTCGCTTGGTCAACCCCTGCAGATCAAGTGAAGCAATTTGAGAATGTAATCACCCAAGTTAGGAATGGCCACCAATTTTGTACCCTCGTGAATCAGAGTGTTGAATCCTCTCTCATCAAGCTCGACATCCGCATATTTCGTCCCAAACACCATTCTACAAGTCAGATCTGAACTGAGAGATGAGACCTTGTCACTTAACTGCAACACCGGCAACAGCAGCCTCTTTTATGTGCTCAATCAAGAGATCAAGCTCTTCTTTTCATATGGCCCTGAAAGAACTATTCTTAGCACTGGTAAGAAATTGCAGCGTACAAATCTTGTGCATGGCTTGCCAATAAGATCCATAAGATGAAGAGGACAAGCCACTACAAGAAAAACTACATTCTGCAAAGAATTTTTTGACAACCGACCAGAATTAGTTACATAAAGGCTACATTCACCAACTAAATTACTATTGGTCGGGCAAAGATGATTAAAATTTTGGGGTTCACATGTTCTAACTTTTGGCATCTAAAGTAAATTTTCTACGACTATTTTGCTAGTTACAAAACAGGTTGCTTTAGTGATTAATAAATTTAATTGTCATTTTTAGTGGGTGGTTTTTCCCTTCATAATTTGACAATTTACATCTAAAATATTATATTTTGCATACATTTTTTGTTACAGAAAACAATTTTTTGCAACTAACCCTTTGTAACTAAATTAGTTGTCAATAATTAGGAATTTATTAGTAACTATTATGATTAGTTATAAAATAATGAAATTACCAAAATATCCCATATTTGGACAATAATCACCAGGGGCCCAAGATATTTTTAGCAACAAATGTTTGTGTTCATATTAACAATAGTTGCAAAAAGTTATATACAGCAATTAAATTTGGTTTAGTTGTCAATTTAAGTTGAAAAATTCATGTTCCCCCAAATTATTTGTTCCTGCCAGACCTAAAATATAGACAACTAAGACTAATTCTTTTGTGACTAAATATTTAGTTCCAAATTTACTTGTTTGCCAAATATAATTACATTTAAAAATTAAACAACTAAATAAAAGCATTACTTTTTTAAGTTATTTACAAAAAACCTAACCTATGTAAAGCAAGCCTTTTTTTCCCAATCCCTAATCTCTTCTCCACGCATCTTCATTGGAAACCCTAGCTATTTCTCCAAATTTCCCAAATGCAGAAACTTACCTCATCTCTTCTTGACGCATCTTCATCTTAATCCGTATTTCCCGAATTTCCCAAATGCAGAACCTCACCTCATCTCTTCTCCATGCATCTTCATCTTTCAATTGATCTTCTTGGCTTCCTTTATTCATCCAATATGAGGCAGTCCCTTTCCTCCTGTAAGTATATATTTTGGTTCTTTGGTTCTCTCACATGATAACATTGAATCTGATTTCAAATATTGAGAAACTGATGTATTTTCATGTATTGACATTGCATTTTGACATAATAATTAGTTCTCAATGATACTTGAATTTTGTTTGATAACTTGTGAATTGGTGCCATTATTATAGGCATCATTGCTTTGTTGACTCAAAGGTTTTATTGGCATCTTAGACTTTAATTTCCTTGTTATGGATTTGGGATTCTCTGCAAGACTTAACCCAAAACTGAGAAAAAACACTTCATTTCGTATTTTGGCCACTGCCTCCTGTCAAAACACAAAACCCAGCCCTCTCCTTTCTGTTCTATTCCTCTTTATTAGGGTTTCTGCTTGTTAAAAAGAGAAGCCTTGGGAAAAGTGGCACTGTTGTTTTCAACAAATGGCTTTCTCTTCTTTCCTTAGATCTACGCCCACCATTTCTCTTTCACGCGCCACCGACTTCTCTTCTTCCTCCTCCGATCGTCTCAAGGTCCGATCGCCATCCTCTGTTTTTGCCTTGGTTTTTTAGAAGCTCGTTTGGTTGTTGTTGACTGAACTGAGCTTGGAATCTCAGTTGCTTCTTTTATTTATTTGGGTGCTTATGGAATTAAAAATAGAAGTTTATTACATTTAATATATTTGGAAATATATTTATATATTAAGCTTATCTGAGTTTAGGTAACTGGCTTCTCTGTAACATTACCAGTACGGACAACATTGTACGGCCAGTTTGTTTCATAACAGTTCTGTTTTCAATTTCAGTAATGTCACCGGAAAGTGTTCGAATAATTTTCTTTCTCTTTTTAAATCGTGTTATTTTGTTTTAAGTATTGATTTTGGATGATCTTTTTTATTTATTTGTTTATTTTTTAAAATTTAAGAAGCTGTTTTAAAAGTTTGCTTCTGCATTCTAATAACATATTTATATAATGCAATTTTCACAGGGTTCGTGTGTTGGGTTTAATCTCAACACTTCAAGCATTTTTGGTTCTTTGGTCGCGAGCGGGTCTTCTTCTTTACAGTTGAGTGACCTAGTAATTAATATTCGGTGATGCATTTGTTTGTTTCGTTCTTGTTTTGTTGTTAATAGTGGGACTCTTTTGTGTTAAATTATGCGGGAGATATGTTGCCAAGAGTATTCAACCCATCAAAGCCACTGCTACAGAGTTGCCACCCACAGTTCAAAGTAAGAATAAAAGGATTTCATTTAGTGATTCATAAGTTGGAAACTAGTTTAATAGTGTGCTGATCTGTTTTGTTTTGTTAAAAACTCGGAGTAGTGGGAGCACAAAGATTGGAATCAATGGTATGTTTTACTCTGATTGGAACTATGCTTTGTTTTGCTTATTTTGACTTTGAAGGGATTAGCCTTGCGAAAGTAGCTGAAGAGTTGTGTTCATCTCTAACTAAATATTACAAGGAGCTACAAAAGGTTTAGGAGCTTAGTTTTTTATGTGTTTTAACAGATGGTATTTGAGTTCTTATGGCGTATTTGTTAGACTGATAATTTGTTATGCTGTAATGAAGAGTTCATTAGTTGCTCATCTCTCTAGCGTTTTAAATACTGGAAATCTCAATATTTACGATTGCATATATTCTTATTCATTTCAGACAAAGGCTTTTTACTTAAGAATTGTGATATGATAACTCACTTTTTGCTAAACTTTTGCAGGTTTTGGTCGCATTGGAAAACTAGTTTTGAGAGTAGCAACCTCCAGGGATGATATTGACATGGTAGCAGTAAATGATCCTTTTGTTGATGCCAAGTACATGGTAAGGATGCACAATTAGTTGCGCTTTGTCGCACTTTTATTTGTTAAGTTCTCTTTGGTTGGTGGATGTTTAACCATTAAATAATGATTCATATAGTTATTTTATGTGCAATTTTTTATTGAAAGTTTCTGTGGTAATATAAGTGTGTTTGGTTGAGTCTTCTTTTGCTTCGTGATTATGTTTGGTAGTATAAAATTTTTCTTCCCTGATAAATGTTTGCTCATCTTTCAAGTCAAATATTTACCATGGTAATGATTTGTTAGACTTCTTCAAATTATGGAAAGGAGTTGTTGTTGCTCATTTTTTTTTTTCTCTTCTCATGTAGGCTTACATGTTTAAGTATGATTCCACTCATGGAGTTTTTAAGGGAACCCTCAAGGTTGTGGATGAATCCACTTTGCAAATAAATGGGAAGTAGATTAAATTTTTCTGCAAAAGGTAGGGCCTCAGAGATCAAATTAAGATTTATATACTAGTGTGGTTTTATTGCAAACATAAGTAATTGATTCTACTTAAGGTCTAACATTTAACTCTCCACCTAGGGACCCGGCTGAGATCCCTTGGGGCGATTATGGGGCTGAGGATATTGTTGAATCTTCTGGGGTCTTCACAGGTCTTCACAACAATTGACAAGGCTTCAGCTCACATAAAGGTTAGTTCTGAGTTTTTTGACACTATTTTTTTTAGTTCATTGCTATCTTTTTACCTCATACATTTATGTAGAAATTTATGATGTTGGTTAACTAAAATTACACTGCAAACACTGGTAAAGTTATGATATTGGTAAACTTGTGTAGAAATTTAATTTAGGTAGGCTGAATTTGAAGGGATTGAATTTGATGAGGTGACAATGGCAAGAGTTGAAACTGAGGGACAATAGTGTGGTGAAGGAAGGGATTGTACCATTTGAGAGATTTCTATGTTTAAGGTGTTTGAAGGATCAATATCTAAGATTGAAATTGTTGTTGGTTGTCCTCGAGATAAACTGTTATGAGAAAGTGTTTGGTTGAAATTGGTGAGTTGGTGCTGACTATTGTAATGTTATTAGATTGACTCTAAGAAGTAGTTGCTACAATTTGATCTTTAGATGTTGATTTTGTAGTAGGGTAAGTCGTATGTAACTTGAAATCAGTAACAGTGGAAGGATTTTTTGGAGTCAGTGGTGAAGGAACAGCATGCTGAACAACGTTGAATGGTAAAGATGAAGTTGTATGCAATGTATTAGATGAACAATCAAAAGTACAGAAATTGGGACCAGAATCAGACCTTGAATTGAAACCAAGATTATTGGCAAAAGGAAATTCATGTTCATTAAACTTAGACACTAGGTGAGATGACTATTTTGCCATCAGATTTCAAACATTTATAGCCTTTATGAACAAGGATGTATTCTAACAAAACACATTTGGCTGAATGAAAGTAGAAATTTAACTTAGTTTAAAATTTTAAACTAGGGAATTGAACTTTAGATTGATAATCTGTGAGATACTTGCTTTTCTACTCCATCAATTTGATTTTGGTTTGGTGCTGCAGTACGTTCTGTGAACTTTGAGGAGTAGTCTTTTTTTTTTGTTGCTATTTCATAAGTTTTTGTCGCATATTGTATACCCCAGAATAATTATAATTTATTTGTAATTATTTAGTTTCTTGCTTGACTTATTGAATATGCATTGAATTGATGGTAGGAAAAAATGATACATTCGTGCAACAATGCTTGAAGGAGCAGAAGCAGAGTTAAGACGCATAGTGCAACAACAAGAAAATAAGATTAAACAGTTGGAGGAGTAGCTCATCTTATTTGATAAAAAAAAACAGAAAATAAAAATGCTTGAAGAACAACATTTTCAAATGTTGGAGATGCTGAAACAAAAAACAATTATTTTGTTGATGTTGAATATATAATATTAAAAAATAATGCTCTTAAATGTTAACCAATTAACTATTAAATTATTAGTTGTAGAAATAATACAGTAGCAAAGACTGATAAATAATATCTTAATAAAATAATTAGTTTCCAAAACTCATATACGATCGGTTACTATATTATTTAGATGCAAAAAATTGATTTTAATGACTAAACATTAGTTACAAAATGTAAGAAACCAAATTAGGTATATACATTTCCCCACTAAAAACGAAATACTTTTACCACTAATTATTTTTTCACAAAAAAACACATTCTGTAACTAATTTTTTAGTAGCGAAAAGAAATTCATCATATTTGGATTTTACATTCAACATTTAAAATTATTAGAACTAATCACTAAATTTTTGTCATTAAAAGATATATTCGTCCACTAATAAAATAGTCACAAAATTTTTTTATGAAATTATCCTTACACCTTTAGCGTCTAGTTTTTGTGGCATTCGCGACAAATTATTAGTCACTAAAAGGCATATTTTGTAACTAATTGATTAGTCGTGATATAATTTTACCAAATTACTCTTACATATTTAGCGTCTAAGTGGGGGACTATTTCAATTAGTAATTAGCGACTAATTTTATAGTCGCCAAAAAAATTTTCCGCATCTAACCAACTTTTTAATGCCCATACTTTCTGCGATAGAGATTTTGCAATTACGTGACGACTACAAAATTTAGACGCACAAGACATTTAGCGTCTAAATTTTACTATCAGTGCCTAATTTTGCTAGACGCGGAAAGCCATTTTTCTTGTAGTTTGCCCATAAGCTGTGTGTTTTGCAGCTTCAACAGGAGGCCTGCTGGCAAAAACAAGGTCTCGAGTTTTTAGGAACTGCTCAACAGCGTGAGTGATGAAACAACAATAGTAGGAATCGAGCCTGAACGTAAGAACATGATGGAGCCATATTTTTTGGCAAGTTCAATAAAATCTTTATGAGGAAACTTTCCCAACGAATGAAGGCTTCCAAAAATTGGGAACCCTCTCGGACCTGGAGGTAGTCTCTTAGTTTTTGAGTCTTTTTTCCAGAGAAATGCTTGGAGGAAGAAGACAAGAGCTACAAGTGCAAGTGAAGTCCATGTCCAAGACATGATGGTGAGATTGTTTTGGTCACTTCTAGTTGTGAAGACAATATAACAAATACTCCTTTAAGAGGAGGAACTGTTACCAAACAAATATTTATCCTTAACTCTGAGAGAATATTTAGGAAAAACGGAGGAGTATCTTTATAGCAAGATAAAAGCACCTGCAAATTTTTACTACTTAGCGGAACCTAAACAATGTTTATTTTATTATTTTGTTTTTGTTTTTCAACCACCTGAAGTAGAAATTTAGCAATAAAACTACACTTACAATTTTTTCATAAAACCTTTTTATACAATCATGATGTGATAGTTGGTGATTGTTTCAGCTAGCATTAGACAAATGGGACTGACGCCATATTTCTCGATCTCTCCTAATTCACGCCATTTCTCTCAATCTCTCTTAATTTCACGCCATCTCTCTGAGACTCTCACAAAGCCATCTCTCTCACGCTCATTTGGCCAAGACCCTGTCAAGATCCTCACCAAGCAATCTCTTCTTCAAGTCCTCACAATACATCAACACCACTGTTTCCATATACACATCCACGTCATCGCACTCGCTTATCTCTACTGTATGCAAAATCTCTCTGTTTTCTTTATCTTTTCTCGCCAATTTGTCGGCAAAAAACCTGCTATTTTCAGCCAAAATTTTCTTGTGCACATCCATTCACACTCTAAACCCATCTTTACCAACCACTGTGAGCCTTACATCACCTGGTCCCAGCTTAACATAACTCAAACCATTACCAGGGGCGGGCCTTTAGGATTTTTAAAGTTTGATAAAAGTCTAAAGATTCTTGCGCTCGAATAGATGTTTGTCCATAATTTAAATTATAAAAAAAAAAAAAATTGACACCTGTCCATATTATATGGGTAGGCGTCCATTTTCAATGAGAACAAAACTTGTCAATTATTTATTTAAAATGAGTGGGTAACTTGAATGCTCCTACTATGCCCACTACACTTTAAAAAAATGCTTAGAAAATAAACATATTGCTATGACTCCCAAACAATGGACGCCCATCCAAAGGCAAGCCTTTTTGTCCATAATCAACCAACATTGAAGATGGGGCATCAAATGTGCTCCTGCTATGCCCAGTACACTTTAAAAAAAAAATGCTTAGAAAATAAAACTCCCAAAAAGTGAACACCCGTCTAGAGTCAAAGGCTTGGCCTTCCATTAAAAATTATAGATGGTGAATTGGTGATGGACACGTTTTCCATTATTTTATTTTAAAAATTTTATGGACAGGAGTCTATTGTTATTTTCATAGACGTTTGTCAATTTGTGATGAACAGTCGTTCATCAAATATGGACGGACATCTATAATTATTGGACGACCGTTCATTCACAAAAGACGAGTATTGTCTCTAACGTGGTTACATCTAATTGGATGTCACGTACGTCGGTTCAGTATAAATTATCGGTGTCTATAACATTATTCTTTTTTCATTGATGAACAATCAATGATAAATACTTTTCTAGAATGTCGTGTAAATTGAGTGGACCTAACATGCCCCCCTTAAACTATTCGTGAAATAGTTATTTTTAATTGTCATATGCATAAAAAATAATTTTACCCAATAAACTTTTTTTTTTAACTCTTTTTAATAGGGTCTTGAAAGACTAGTTGAAGCGCATATAAACTGACCCTGACACCCTCTAATATCAAAAACGAAAAAATATCTTTGACCACAAGCTGCACATGCCCCCCTTAAACTATTCGTGGAATAGTTATTTTTAATTGTCATATGCATAAAAAATAATTTTATCCAATAAACTTTTTTTTTTAACTCTTTTTAATAGGGTCTTGAAAGACTAGTTGAAGCGCATATAAACTGACCCAAACACCTTTTAATATCAAAAATGAAAAATATCTTTGACCACAAGCTGCTTTATTAAAATTCTTACTTTTCTTCTTAGGAATTAGTTGTGTGATTAACACTTTGACAGCTAAATATTTTGTCTTTTAACTACTTAAAGTTGACACAACCAATAATGTTATGGAGTCAAGCACATGTTTATTTCATTTGATGAATAATAATACGTAATAAACAAATATAATTGAAATTATATTTATGGCAGTTTGTGGTTGAGAAATATTAATTTATGGAATGCTCTTCTAGAATGTTGCGTAAAATAAATGGCCCCCCTGAGATTTAAAAATTCAATAAAAACCCTTGCTACAATTAATTCTCTTAAGTTTCTTTCTTAACCTTTTTAGAATATTATGGATTCTTAACTTTTAATTATTTAATCTAAATTAAAATACATTTTTTTTTTATTTCATTAAATTTCTATCAACTTATATGTATATTTTTAGAAAAATTCTAAAAATTTTATATTTCATAAAAAATAAAGTCAATGAGCTTCAATATAACTCTCTATAACCATGATTAGTTTTTCATTATACATTTGAAATTTTCATTTTTTAGTATAAGAATTCTAGTATGATATTTTATAGTATTTATAAAGAAATAATTGGTTTTATATAACGTTTTAAAAATATTAAATTTTTTATAATGCTTCCTCTCCCTTCAATTATGTACATATAAGAGTTCAAAGTGTGAATAATATGTAATCAATTTATGGTGATGAAAGACTTCAAAGTTGTAACTAAAGTGTGATTAATGTTTTTTATTTATAAAGATCTTTTTATGATTTAAGTTTTTCATCTGATAAGTAAAGCTTTGAGATATCCTCACACCAAAAGCTTTATTAAAAGCATAAGATTAAAAAATTAACTATAACATAACCAATCTTATTGGTAATATATATCCGAATTTTGTTTGTTAGCATTTGCTAATGGTAATAAATTATTGATTACCACCGGTAAACGAGTTAATAACATTTAAAAGAATATTGACATTAACAAAAGTGTTTAAAAATATATGATGATCTTATTGGTGATAATAATTAAATTAATTTAAAAATTAAAGTTATAAATATTCCATATTTCATTCCTCAATTGCCATTCTCTTATATTTTTCTTTCTAAATTTCTTTGATAACTCTATCATTCCTATTTTTTCTCCTATGCTTAATTTCAGTTGCCATTTTCGTTCTTGATAAAATTGCTTTCTTAAACTCTAGTATTTTTATTCAATTAGAGTTCAACTTCCATGAGAACTAATATCAATTATCATGGGATGAATGTTATTTAAAACTTATTACTGGGACTTGGAAAGAAATTTAGTGGGGCTTAAATTACAATACTCTTAGTTTTATTATGGAGATGTTTGATTTGTTGTGTGTGATTTTTCCACCAAGCTCAGGCTACCATGAGGATATAGCTCGACCCCGGAACAATCCGACTCCACCAGTTGTCCAACCCAGCTCAAGCTCATCAACACATAGCTTAACCCAGCATAAGCTAATCGTGAACAACCCGAATGATCATTTAATCAATTCCCAGATATTGCAAGAATGACCAAATCAACATCAATCTCTGCGCGATCATAACGCCCAATCGCGAGAATATCATAATTGCAATTCAGATCAATTGTAATCCCTTTATTTTCGTTATTTCCTTTGTACAAACCTTGTATATAAACCCCAACAAATGATGAAAAAGGGGTTACAACTTGGACACATAATTCTCATTGTAAGCTCTCCCAACAAATACAAAAAACAGTGGATGTAAGCTCAAAAGTTTGTCTCGCCGAACCACTTTAAAAAACCACATTATCATTTATTTTATTGCACTTAATATTTATCTATTGCTAGTTACTTGTAATCACGCGTACATACATTCTAGTTCCATCAAGGTCGATCAGAATTCTCTGGTTGGTGCAGATTTATATATCAACATTTTGGCACTAGAATGAGAGCCTCCTACAACATCACAGTAATTCCTACGAACAATCACGATAATCTGCCCAATCTAAGCCCATAATGGTGCACACCAGATCAAAGACTACTACCAAAATCCTTGAGAATGTGGAAATCACCCATCAGGAGGTACAACAGGACACCGCCTGGCACCGACCACCCGTGCTACCAACTCAACCTGTTGCGAATAACCAGGGGATAGGAACGTCGAAACCTGAAAACGGCTAGCTAGTGGAAATGATTAGAATGATGGTTGCATAGGTGGTGCAACAAAACATGGCAGAGCTGAGGAATCAGCAACCACCTGCCCAGAATCTTAACCAGCCATGCTTCACCAGTGCCACCCTAACAGGTATGAATTCTATAAGCGGCCAGTCTGGTTTATCGGCACTAAGAGGTGGCTAATACCCCTGACATCGCAAGCTACACTCCGCTCATGAGCTCGAGTCCCGAGGGTAAACTAACACCAGGAGGTGGCTAGGGAAATAACCACTAGGGGAGAGTGAAGACAATGGTCATCCCCGAGACGTTCGACGATATCCCCAGCGTCAACGTTCCAATATTAAGTCATGTCTAAGACAAGATCGATCCTCATCAACTCGCGAGAGGAGCCATGTGTACCAACCTGGCAATGACCGACGTTCTGGTTATAACAGATGTCGCAAGTAACGAATCGACGAGCATGATAACACTTATCAGCCTAGCCATCATGACTCAAATTTGCACATCAATGCGCACAATAAAGTAGCTTTGCAAGCTACAGATTTGAGAGATCATTTGCTCAAAGTGAGGCTAAACAGAGCCAACCAAGGCAACCATAACGAAGACTTAGATCATGTATAGAGAATACTCGACAATCTGAAAGCCCGCCAGAATGGCATGACCGAGGAAATAGTAAGTTCCCCATTTACCTAAGAAGTTCACTAGAACCCATTTCCGTAAGGTTCAGGGTGCTAGAAAGTAAGTTCGACAAGAGAGGGGACTCAAGAGACCACCTCGATAATTTCAACAACCTGATAGATCTGCAATAGGCCTCCGATTTGGCGAAGTACAGGTGCTTCGCAGTTATACTAGTAGGGGATGCCAAGAGGTGGTATAAGTCTCACTGTATTTGCAACAATTTCAAGCGAGGAGACAATTCACAATGCCGTTTAGCTACTTGAGCAACATTCATTAGAAAAGAGACAAAACATTAACCTTGTACTTGACAAGGTTCCAAAAGAAGCAGGCAAGGTTGCATATGCACTTGAGGAGTCCATCCAAACTTTACTGATTATAAGGACTATACCAAACATGAAGCTATGGAAAGAGCTCCAAAGTGAAGATCATGTAAGCCTGACCAAGTTCTACTAGACAGCCGCAAAACTCCAATGGGTAGAAAGCTCGCGGGAAGCATTGCTACAAGTTCAGAGTGGTAGGCCCCGGACAAGTGATGAGATCACCCATTGGATAAGCGCGGGGACTAGGACCACAATAACAGGGATCGTAACAAGTTTTAGAAAAGACAAAAAAAAAAAAAAAAAAAAAAAGATAACTAATACGCAGAATACAGCCCCCTCATTTAACACATCACTTATATCTATGAAGTCTCCTATGAGATGAAGAGATTGCTCACTCTAAAAAGAATGAGGGGGCTCCAAGCAAAAGAGATCGACAAAAGTATTGTTGATACGATCAAGATGTCAGGCACAACACAAACGAGTGCCGAGCTTTGAAGGGTCTCATTGAAAACCTAATAAGAAGGGGCCACTTAAAGGAATTCGTTAAGACGACACCAGCTTGTGAAAATCCAAGCAAGCAAAACACCAGATCTTGAACCAAGTCCAAAACCAAGCCCAAAATCAGGTCTAGTAAGCCTTACCAAAGCCAACAACGAGGTATGGGTTGGCATGATCCATAGAGGGGCCCGATACAGCAAGAAGCTCAAGGCGTGCTCATGAACAATATGCTCGTGAGGCAAGGACAGACTTGGTTCCTCGGATAATAAGTTGTGAATAGAAGTTGCCCAAACGGCCTAGACAAGAGAGCGAGGTAGTAGGGTTCATGATCAAGGAATATGAAGAATCCCTTCGCCACAATCATGACATGATTGTAATCATAACTAGAATCAATAATGCCTAAGTACAAAAGGTAATGGTCGACAATGGGAGCGCAATGAACATCATTTTCCTGGGAGCTTTCCGAGGAATAAGGTTCACATAAAGGGATTTGAGGGTGTGCCCTTTGCCGTCTATGGATTTACCAAGGATAGCCTAGTTCCTAAGGGGACGATTGACCTCCCTGTGACTTTGGGGATGGAGCCCAAGATTAGGTCGGTGATGACCAAATTTTTAGTGGTAAACTGCCCTAGCTCATACAATGTTATCCTCGGAAGGCCGATCATGGATGACTTGACACAGTCACATCGGTCCACTACCAGGCAATGAGGTTTCTGACTCCCGAGGGGTCGCAATGATAAGGAGCTTCAAAAAAGAACTCGAGAATGTTACAATAGGGCCATATACATGGCACAAAAGTGGTCACTCTTGAGAACAATGGTTATAGCAGAATCCAAGCCAAACTCCAGACCATTTGAGGATACAATAAATCCTTGCATCTATATAGAAGAACCAACAGCAGGGCCGATAGAAGAGTTATGAGAAATAAGTGTCAGTGAGAAAGATCCAACTCACATACTAAAGCTCGATAACAGTCTGAACGGAGAAATAGTTGATAATTTGGTAGGGTTCCTGTAGAAAAACCTTAACATGTTTGCATGGGTGCATGCGGATATGGTGGGGATCAACCCCGAGGTAATGTGCCACAAGTTGAATCTTGACCCTGAGGCTCAGCCCATAAGACAAAAGAAAAGATCTATGGACGGAGTGCGCTCACAAGTGCTCAAAGATGAAGTTGACAAACTCTTGAAAATTAACTTCATAGATAAGTCAAATACCTGGATTGGCTCGCCAACCCGGTCCTAGTCAAAAAGTCAAACAACAAGCGGGTGGACTTGCATCGACTTCACAAATCTGAACAAAGCCTGTCCTAAAGACAACTTTCCACTACCACGGATCGACCAACTAGTAGATGCGACGGCTGAAAATGCTCTACTTAACTTTATGGATATGTACTCAGGATATAATCAAATCTCGATGTACCAACCCAATGAAGAGCATACCGCCTTTATTGCTTACCGTGGAATTTATTGTTATAGGGTTATGTTGTTTGGACTCAAGAATGCTGGGGCGACCTACCAGCGCTTGGTGAACAAGATGTTCGCCAACCAAATCGGCAAGATTATGGAGGTGTACATCGACAACATGCTTGTCAAGTCAAAGGTCGTAGAAAGCCACATTGAGCATTTGGGGGAAATGTTTCACATCCTTAGAAAATATCAAATGAAGCTCAACCCCTTAAAGTGTGCTTTTGGGGTAAGCTCAAGGAAATTCTTGGGTTTCCTCATGAAACAACGGAGTGTAGAAGCCAACCTAGTGAAGATTCAAGCTCTGCTCAATATGAAAAGCCCAACCAGCGTAAAACAGGTACAAAGCTTGATAGGGCATGTGGCTGCACTTAACAAATTTGTTTCTTGAGCCACAAACAGATGCTTACCACTTTTTGAGACCCTGAAAGGAAAGAAAGGTTTCAAGTGGATAGAGTAGTGTGAGAGAGCCTTCCAAGAGCTGAAGAAAAATCTAGGACAACCGCCTTTGTTGTCAAAGCCCATCTAGGGTGAGTCATTGTTATTGTACTTATCGATATCAAAGTCTACTGTCAATGCGATGGTAGAATGCGAGGAAAGAGAAGTGCAATGGCCAGTATACTATGTAAGCAAAAGATTGCTCAACATGGAAATGAGGTACCCTGAGATGGGGAAGCTTGTCCTCACCTTGTCATTGTTACTAGGAAGCTGCGATCTTATTTCCAAGCACACTCCATTCACGTGCTGACCAACTTCCTTTTGAAAAAGATAATGCAAAAGCTCGAGGCATCAGGTAGTTTAATCCAGTGGAAAATAGAGATGAGTCAGCACGACATCAAGTATATCTCGAGGACAGCGATCAAAGGTCAAGCCTTGGCAGATTTCATATCTGAATTTTCCTATCAGCCAGAAGATGTGTCAAGCCTGACAGGGGCAAGCACCTCAGGAGAAATCGAGCAACAAAAGTAAAAGCTCGACGACTTATAGCAATGGACTTTATATGTAGATGGCTCCTCGAATGAGAAAAGAGCAAGAGCGGGGCTCTTGCCCGAAAGTTTAAAGGAAACCTGATCAGAGCTACGGTAAGATTTGGGTTCGTCGTTTCCAACAATAAGGTTAAGTATGAAGCACTGCTCTTAGGGGTTAGCCTCGCCAAGGAAATAGGGGCAGAATCCATTAAGGTTTACAGTGACTCACAACCCATGGTCCACCAAATTACCGAGAGTAACAAGTGAAGGAAGATAGGATGTCATTCTACCTACAGCTAGTTGAAGTCGAGCTCAAGTAGTTCAGGTCTTTCACAATTCTCCAGATCCTAAGGGACAAGAACATGCAAGCGGACGTATTAGCCCACTTAGCCTTTACAATGAACCAAGAGAAGGTTGATTCTATGCCAATTAAGTTCTTCCCAAAACCAAGCATCTCCGCTTTATAAGTGTCAATCTTAACAACAAGTTAGAGATATAGTTGGATGAATTCGGTCATTGCCTACCTGAGGGATGGTACACTACCAGAAGAGAGAACTAAAACTAGAACACTCCACACAAAGGCAGCCCGGTACACACTTATCAATGATAAATTGTACAAGCATTGGTTCAACGTATCGCTACTATGGTGTATCGATCATGAAGACGCATACTATGTTCTAAGGGAGATCCATGAAGGGATTTGTGGAAATCGTGCAAGTGGCAAGTCCCTAGCTTACAAAGTACTTTGCTAGGGGTATTGTTGGCCGACGGTTTTCGATGATGTGGTGGACTATATGCGTAGATGTGATAGGTGTCAGAGGTTTGTAGATATTATGTGAGCTCCACCTCAAGAATTGACTACTTTGACAAGCCTTTGGCCATTCGTGATTTTGGGTATTGACTTGATTGGACCCTTGCCTCAAGGAAAAGGGAGTGTTAAGTTCGCAGTGGTCTATGTTGATTTTTACCAAGTGGGCAGAGGCTAAACTCTTGGCTACCATCACATCGAACAAGTTGAAAGATTTTGTCTACCAAAGTATTATTTGTCGATTTGGAGTCCCCCACACTATAATAACCGACAACGGGAAGCAGTTTGATAATGAAGACTTTAGATCTTTTTGCGAAAAACTCGGCATCAAGAAGTGCTTCGTTGCTGTTTACTAGCCTCAAGCTTCTTTTTAATGGTGTGCTTGATGACCTTATTTACGACCTCCACTTGCGAACTACGCATGACTTGGAGCAAAATTCGGGTTCCAAAGTCCGATTAGGATGAGTTAAATGACTCTACAGGAATGAAACAATTATTGCTCGAAAGAGAAACGTTGAAAAATGTTCTTTCATTCACTAAAAGTTTAATTCATTAACTAAAAACGTATCCCAGGATCAAGTAGTGACGACCTCTTTTAGCTCCTCAATCTTAAGCTTGAGTCGCTCGGCCTCAACTTCAGCATTTTGCCGACCTATCATTTCCTAGGTAAGGTCAAGTGAAGTCTACTTGAATTTGGCCTCCCAGCTTGCTCCTACTTTCTAGGCCAAGGAAAGATTATAGTTTAGCTTGTTGTTGGCTCCTTGCTGCTGAGCCAAACTCTAGTTGGCATTTGCTACCTTAGCTTCAGCCTTACCTTGAGCAACCTCACTCGCCTTAAGTTTATCAAGGAATTCCCTTTCTTTGAACCCAAAGGGTGCAACTTCCTCCTTAAGGTGTTCAAGCTTGGCTTGCTTAGCTTCTCTCTCTTTCTCCGTAACCACGGCCCTGGCCAAGGCATCCTCTTTTACAATCTCTGGCAGTATCCATCCCTTGTAAGTTCCCTCCAAGGTTTGGCCACATTCTTCATATAGGAGTCAGCACGCTATGGCAACCTGAAAGCGAAAAGGTGAGAAGCGAGCAAGAAACAAGAGTAAAATTCAAAAAAAGGAAGCGAGCTACCAGTACCTTAGCCACGTAGCTGCAGGTTAAGGTCAATATCTAGGAGGCAACTAAGTCCTTAACAGCCACAAATGTTTGCCGGGTGACACAATCCCTGGCCACCGTAGCCCTAACACCAATATGGTCGGGGAGTTGGTTGATATCAGCCTTGGTCACTTTGCCCATCTCCCTATCCTTTGGCTTGGACGAACCAGGTCTACTCCCCCCTGGAGTAGTTGCTGCACCCATAGGAGCGGGCTTTTTCTTGGCCGTGCTTTTTTTAAGGTCGCCAGCATACATGGCAAACTCTTTGCTCGAGCCCCCATAAGGCTCAATCACCTTCTTCGTCTCTAAGCCATCGTGTTGCTTGGGTGCTTTACCTTTTCTCAAGCCCACAATTGGCTTGGACATCTTCTTCATTGGCCCCTTAAAAGGCCTAGTGGTGCTTTTCTCACCAACCGCCTTATAAGCGATCACGAATTTCTTCACGCTTGGACCCTCTACAAGCTCGCCTCTGGCACGCTTCGTGCCTGTAACATCCGCAGCTGTTTTGTCGTCGGAGCAACCAATACCTTCTAAGCAGCCACTGACACCGCTGTTTTCTTCTTAAGGTGTAAAACCCCTCCCTAGCCAGGTATTTCCTAAGTATCCATTGGCCATTGAGAACCTAGAAAACGCACGCCTAGGAAAGAAGTTTATTTTAAAATCCTATTTAAAGAATAAACTTGTAGTTTATAAACATATTTATATATATGTTTATTAATTTAATTTCTAAACTATAATAAGTTCATTGTATAAGTCAAAAAAATATAGTTTCCTTTCTTGGAGTAAATTATGAAATCCATAGTAATACTTACTAGAACATACACACTTTCACAAAATTTACTAGCAATTTGATTTCCTTTATTAACACAAACATATATACTCCATTTTAACATGGACATATTTACTACATTATGAGATATATACATAATTACTACACTAAATACTAGCAAAACCATTCAAAAGTCATAATTAAAACATCCCCTCATGCTCATAGCGTCCCTTGGAATCCTCTCCCAGCTTCATGCCTTAAACTTTACCTGCAAAACATTTTAAAATATTTCGTGGGTGAGCGCTAATCGCTCAGTAAGGAATATGGCCATTTATAGACTATTAAGGTTCATTATACAAGTATATTACTTAGGACCTTACCTACCTACAAAACATGACCTTCATTCCTTGACATAACAAGTTCATAAAATATATCATACACTTTGGACTTTTCTCATAAACATAAGTCATAACATAACCATACATAATATAACATAGAACATATATGACTTATGAAATATTCATTTACATGGCATGCTTATTTGTTTTGTCTTATACTTGACGGTGTCATTAGTCTTTGTTATCCGATCGGATTCATTTAAACCATTACCTTGTTCTTGGTCGTCACCTCAAAGGACTCATGGTTTCCATAATAATTCTATTCCTCTGATCTTGGTTTATACCTCAAGAGACTCATGGAATTCATTCATTAACATTTTATAAAATTTTCATAAGACAACTAAATAAGCTATATGCATTACCATTATGAATGCAAACATATGGACTAACATCTCCCATGCTCAATCATACTATATTCTCCTACTAAACTTCTTAACTTAATTCATTCAATTTCTCATACAATGCAAGGAATTTCGGTAGTAAGATTATTCAGGGGTTTATTAGAATTAGAAACAAATGGGAATTTTCATTAAGAAGTTGGATGCCATATAGTTCGTCACTTTTCAAGCAATTTTTACCTTATCTTCCAATTAGAATTGGTTCTTGGATAAAACATAAAATTTTAGGTCTGTCTCTAAAATTTTTAACACTTCAAGAATCAACTCAATCGGACTTCCATAACTTCAGTTATGACTGATTCAGTGAAGCATGTACAGTATAAGTCTTAAAAAGCCAAATCCGAATTCTATTCATTTTAACCATGTCACCTTCATTTGCACATCCATATCATTTTCCATTTTATTTTTTGTATAAAAGGCCATAAAAACCTCCCTTTTTACAGAAACAAAAAGTGCCAAAACATCATCAAACTACAAATCTTTTAATTGGCATAATCATCCTCCATATGCACACATACACCAATCAACACACCCATTTAAACAATCCATAATCAAAACATAGCATTACACTCATACTAACATAAATAAATGTAAGTTTCATAAACCCTAGGTATTATCAATTGTAGTCATAAGGGAGATTTTTCCTTACCTTAGTATTCAAAGCACAAAGGCACTCCTCCTTGGCTCCAAAGGTTCACCCTTTCTACCTTACACACATAACCACTTATGAATTTCTCTTTTAACTAAAAGATCAAAACAACTAGGGTTTCAAAACTCACCTTTCACCCTGAAATTGAAGTTCTTTAAGTGTGGATGGTGATCTCCTTTGAAAACCAACTTGAAATCCTATGAAAATTTGAGAATAAAATGCTTGAATTAGTGGCTTTTATGGTGGATTTGAGAGATGAAGAAGAAGATGATGCACTTGGGGTGTAAAAGGCCGACTCCTCTCTCTTAAAACCTTGTAAATATTTATTCCATTGTTACTCTAATGTGACTGGTCAATAAAAGTTAGATATAAGGGTCATTTGGCATAAATTTTTCATATAAGGGCGTTTTGGTCATTTCTACCCCAACATAAAGATTATCACTCATTTAATGCCATTTGACTTCTTTAAAACACTTAAAAATTAAGCAATCCCATTAGGTAAATGACTAAGTTACCCTTGGTGAACTTTTATGGACACTTAAATCATATGGATTTGTATGAAAAGACCATTATACCCTTGGTTACCGTTTACGCCATTTAACCTTATCAATCAACTTTATGACCAGTCTACCCTCATTTCTCTTCAATGACACCACCCCTTACACTTTATAATGGCCACATCTCGAAATACATGTAAATTGACCATTTTACCCTTTCATTCAAAAAAGAAAATTACTTGAAAAGGTAAATTTCATATCTTAGGCATCGGAATAATAACACGGGGTTTACATAAGACTTTTGGGTTTTTTACTCTACATTTCTGCAAGGAAAAGGGGAAATGAGTTAGCCATCAATTTGCACAGGAAATTAAACGTGAGCAAGCAATAACTTACCTTTTTCCAAAAGCGCTAAAAATCTGGCCTCATCCTTGCAAAAGTCGTACACCTTTAGGTGAAGAAGCGTAAGAAACTCGTGGACTTTGTGCAAATTGTCAGGAAGATCATTGAAACGTGACAACCTTTACATGCTCGCCACTAGGAGATAGTTCTACTTGACGTTAACTGTAATAGAAAGTAATTCAGTTAGATAATGAAGCAAAGCTCGAAACTTGTCCTTGCCTACGTAGGCGACCAAAGCCTTACTCGCTTCCAGAGAGAAGACACTACTCGTCCCCGCTTCGTAGAAGAAGAATTGGGAATCCCAATGTGGGACCTTCTTCAGGACATTGACCAACCCATTGAAACGTATTTTCCTCGCCTTGGAAAGGTAGTACGTCTTGCCCTTTTTTGAGCTTGTACAAGTGGACAAACTCTTTGACGAATGATTTGCCTAGCTCAGCGATCATGTACGCAATGTATACCCCGGTAATGATCAAATAAGAATTGGCTGTCAGTTGGAGAGGAACGATGTTGAATCGCTTCAACACTTTATCGATGAAAGGGTGCAGGGGAATGGATACCCTGCACCTGAGGAAAGTCTCGGAAATTGCCACCCATCCGACTGGAGGATTCTTTTGAGCGTGTTCTCCTGGGGCCATCAGATTGAGCTGCGGTGCATAGGTTGCCCTAATGCATTCAAGATCCCTAGGGTGATTGAGGATTGTGGCTCTTTTCGTACCCTGTGAGTTGAGGATAGTGAGGAATGAGCTAGTTGGATCGAAGCACGATCAGACAAGCCCACGATGTCAGGGTCCAAGCTTCTAGCAACAAACTCTTCGGATATCTCGGGGGACACATCCCCTAGTACTGCCAAGTCAACTAGTGAATCGAACATTCAATCTATTGTGCGATTGCTAGACAAGGACACAGTTGTAACTTAACTCTAGGTACCTAAAAAAAGAAGCAAACATGTGTTAGAGCTTGAACAACTCGGCGACCATTCCACATTTGCTTCCATCTTAGGCACCTAAAATAGCTCACGCAACACAACGAAGTCGTGCGACCTACCCAGGACACCAGTACACCATGATTAAACCCCTTTAAAACCCGAGACCGCAAAAAATGCACCTCAAAAACCCTACTAAAATCTTAAAACATCCAATGTGGCCACTACAGCAGCCACCCTTTAGCACAAAAGTCAGAAAAATGAGTAAAAAGGAGAAAGAAGTCTTACCAGAACAAAGAAGAGTGTTGAGAATTCGTAAGAAAGACCATCATGACGACGTAAGAGCAACGACAAAAAAAAGCAAAACGGTGGAAGAACTTTCAAAGTGGTTGCTCTGAATATTCGCCACCTTTTACAATGATTTTACATGGAAGATGAAATGGCAGAGTTCAATCTTGACCATCGACTCACAACTTATCCTAGCCCTTTGTTCATTGAGCGATCTCAACCCTTGGACATGGCCACATGTCGACCATCCACAAAGGTATGAAGAACCATAAAAAATGATAACTTTGATTGCATAACGCCTTAACTTCGTGTGTGAACAGTTGTTGTCACCTACACGAAAGAAACGATCAAGTCATGGCAGCAGAAAACAAAAATTATTTACTACATGGATCGTTCCTTGGAGCCAATATTAGGGCACAAATTTATAGTTTATACATTAAATAAGAATCTACGAAAAATTCAGTCTAGAGTTAAGAAATCATACGCACGTTTGGAGGCTCCTCCAATTTGTCTCTAAACAGATTTCGCTACCGACCCAAGAGTAGGATCGAACCAATGTAGTCTACACGAAGACAACCCCAAGGAAATAAAGAGGGATTTGCTAGATCCTCTTTAGCCTTAAGAACCAAGATGAAATCAAAATAGATTTGATTCAAGCAAAAAGGCAATCTGGCGTGGGAGAAAGGAAAAAAGGGCTAGAATATTTTTACTCTCAATGATTGAATGAATTCCATTTATTAATTCACAAAGTGTTGCACTTATATAGGGCACACTTTGTCCTATTCCATCATGGAATAGGCTTGGGCACCAACCCAAACACCCACTGTATCCAAACAGCCCCTTTTAGATATTTTAATTTTAATCATCATTATCTCAATTAAATTAAATTAATATTATATATTAACATTTAACAATAATGATAATTTATTTAAATATATGCGAACACATATTTAAAAGTAATCTCACTTATTTAATTTTAATATCAAATTAAATAAAGGTTACGATCTCAGCAAATTTAATTACACTGTGAGATTGCCAAAATACCCTTTTTGCCTAAAAGGACGAAAACACCCTTCTTACAAACTGGTTCTTAAATTATCTTCTATGTGTGTGACTCATAGGCTCCTTATCATACCGGTAGTGTGTAGTATCGCAATTAACTTTAATTAATCATCTCACTACACACAGATCAAGATTGGCCCCTAACAAGGCATCATGGCCACCCGATAGATTCGGATTCAGAGAAGCAGCTACCTGTTAACGATATGGTTACCGTACAATTCAATCACTTCATCATCTGTTATCTCAACGAGACCGAAGCATAGAAATAGTGTCAACCTCAGTTACTCTCGATATGTATCTATTCAATTACTGGACCAATGAGTTGAATAGTAATCTGGATAAAGCAACAACTCAATCCCATTATGGCCACAATTTTAGTGTCATTGCCATTTACTGAATTGCGCCGTGAGATAACCTCCCTCATACCCGGGAGTGATGAATCCTCTATCGATCTATCATAGTCTTAATACACTCCTTGATGCAGCCAATCACTACCGTATTGATAGCTCTGAATAGAACTGCGTTGGGCTAGTGTCAAACTACACCAATCGGTGCACAAGGCGCTCCGGTGATCTCAAATCTAAGGATCACATGCACCACCATTCGTTAGAGTATTTATTCCATAGACACTGGGGTTACCATCCATATGGAATGTTCTGGTGGGTCAGTCCAGTAAACTTGCCTACAGCAAGCACTCATGTGTTGCACCAAGTTGTCATTAAACAACCTTGACAAGTGAGATCAGTCACTGCCTTTTGATAAGGTCATTCAACACTATGATAGCCTTACCGTATTGTCTGTGCCCTCACTTCAAAACAATACTAGGGCTACGAACGTTTCTAGAATAACCACCATATGTGCTCATAGGGTTCTCACTATCAAGATTTGAAATACTTGATACCCTCGTCACGATTCTACCATTCTAAGGACATATATCAATACATACAATGATGATTTTCGCGATATAGAATAAAATACCTTTTTATTAATCAATGAACATTATTACAAAATGTCAATTCTACAATAATTGATTGGCTCTAGGGCACCCACTCTAACAAACGTAACTAACAAAGGCTGCCATATTTAATGTGAAACGACCACACAAAAATTACTTTATACCCTGACTTTTTATATTCTAAGTTTTGACAGATGGCACAGGTAATAATGTCCAAGTGTGAAGAACATCAATGAAATGTAAAGTCAACCGTGGAAGTCCAATCAAGCATGCACTCAAAGACTCACTGTTGAAGCCAAGCTTGGCGTTAGATCAAGCGATAGTCTTCGAAGCCCGAAACGAGCATCGAACACTAGAGGGCAGATGTTGTGTGTGGTTTTTCCGCCAAGCTTGGGCCAACACAAGAATATAGCTCGGCCCAAAATGATTTCGGCAACTATGATTAATCGACCTATCATAAGCTCATTGAGTCGTAGCTCAACCTAGCACAAGCTAGTCGCAGATAGTCCCAATAATTAATCAATCAATCCCCAGATTACTTCAGATCCTAGATATCGCGAGAATGACTGGATCAACAGTTATCTTTGCACAAACATAGTGCTCAATCGCAATGATATCAGAATTGTGGTTCAAATCATTTGTAATCCCCTTAATTTCGCTCTTTCCTTTATGTAAATCTTGTATATAAACCCCCCTAAAACGATGAGGAGGGGGATAAAAATTCTTGATTAAAACTACATTGTAAGCTCTCACAGCATATACACAAAACACAGTGGACGTAGGCAGTTAACTTCGCCTAACCACTTTAAAAGTTCTCTTTGTCATTTACTTTCTGGCATTATCATTTACTCATCACTGATTACCCATAATCACGCACACATCAATTCCAATCCTGACAAGGTCGATCGAATCTTGCTGGTTGGTGCAGATTTCTATATCAAAAATTCTCATAGAAGTTGAAGTGATTGGAATAAAGATATTGTGTAAAAGAAATTAGAGAGGAAATAACATGTACGAGGAAAAGCCAATTCATTTTTATAAAAAGGAAGAACGTCAACTGAAATCTAACTAGAAGAAAATTAAGGATGAGGAAGAGCCAATTCAATTGTATGAAAAGGAAGAATAGCAACTGAAATCTAACCGGAGAAAAAATAGGGATGATGGAGTTAACAAAAAGATTTAAGAAGAAAAATATTAAAAAGGGGTAATTATGGAAAAGAAATATGAAGTATTTAATTTAAAATGATTTTAACTATTATTAAAGCTTAGAAAGAGATGTAGTGGTGGGGCTTCAATAAGCCTACTCAAACAAAGTAAAAGGTAAAGGAAAAGGAAAAGAAAAAGAAAGCAAATTGGCTTTTCCTAGAAGTGCAGCCCTTACTCCTACAAATTAAGTGAATAAAATAAAAAAAGGGAGTAGATAAAATGGAGAAAATGGAAGAAATGAATTTTTCTTGGTTTAACGACCTCACAATCCAATTTTGACGAAATTTCAATATGTTGCTGATAGTGATCGAAGCTTCACATTTAACCGTTTGGATCGCTTCTTTTATTTTGCTTTGATGAGGACTCACACTTATAAAATAAAACATAAATTATTTTTATGAAATTAATTCTTGTAACTCAAGTTATACTTAAAGACAAATTAGCTTGATATTAATTATTATTTAAGTCATAATTATTATTATTATTATTATTATTATTATTATTATTATTATTATTTTTGGTATTATACTATTATAAAAGGGAAATTATATGTAACCAATAGACATCACATAATTAGAAAGTTTAAATACCAATCTTAAATCACTTGCATCATAAACCATTTTGAAATCAATTTCCAAAAAAATATAAATTATGAAACAAATATAGTATCAATAGCTTGTAAATAAAATTCCCTATTTTTTTTAAAATAGAATTAAAAAAAAAATTAATTTAACAATAAATTTCATTCATGGACTTTAAATATATATAATATATATTTATTTATTTATGAAAAAATATCATAATAAAGTAAATTAATTTTCCAGATTTATAAAAAGAGATTTATTTTTTAAAATAAATTTAAAACTACTCTTTTAATAAAATTAAAGAAGATAAATTAAAATTTTCTATTAATATACATTTTATTTCTCCTAAACCTAATTGATTATACTATAGCCATTTATTATTACAATTCTTCTTAATACAATTGCTTAATTTTATCAACTCTATTGATTTAAAAAAAAAAAAAATTAAGTACCCTTTATCTAAATGTTTATATATATATATATATACTTTTATGGGGATTTTTAATAATTTTAAGAGATTATTTGGTAATTAAACTTATTTCTTAATACAAGTTTAAAATACTTTTATGTTCTATTTTTTTTTTTTTTTTTAAATAATTGTATTTGAGTGAAGAACATTGTTGATTGTATGCTCTTAATATTCTTTAGAGAAGAACTTTTGTTGTAACTCATTCTTTAATAGTGGAAGTTTATGTGTGCATGGTTTATGGTCACCTTGTTTTTCCTTTCTTCTTATAAGGTTTTTCACGTTAAAAAATTCGGTGTCTTGATTTGGTTATGGCTGCCTTAATTTATTTGCTTATTTGATTGGTGATTTGATTTGCTTTCATTTAATTTTGATTGTATGAGATTGAGTTTGTGGCTTTTTCCCAACAACTCCAAAGGAATACAGCCAGCACAGAAGAAAATGAAATTCCTGTCTAATTCATTATGCGAGAACTCATTTCTAGTCGCAGGAAAAATTGATCGACCGACATACAAATTCATTTAGTTAAACTTTTTATAATAAAAAAAACCTAGGATTCCTGATTTTATTTATATATCCAGGATTTATTAATATCATACAACCTGAATTCTCCACAGGAAGTTAAAGATCAATATTTTATCCAGAGGCCCCAAGCAACATTATCATTTGTTGAGGCGATAAGTAGGAATAGCCAAGAGATGTTTGGCTCTAGGAGCTACAAGACCGAACTCCTCAGTCATGTCCAATTCACTTGGCAACATCCCATTAGGAAGCTCCCAATCAAAGCAATGCACAAGTTGTGCCAACACTATCCTCACCAAAGTGAGTCCCAATTGCATTCCAGGGCAGCTTCTGCGGCCAGAACCAAATGGAAGAAGCTGAAAGTCACGGCCACGAAGATCGATTTTACTCCCAACAAACCTTTCTGGGAAAAACTTCTCAGCATCAGTCCAAGCTTCAGGATCTCTTCCAATTGCCCATACGTTTATAAAAATGCGTGATTTTTTTGGTATGTGGAAGCCGTTTACCGTGCAATCTTCCACGGATTCATGAGGGAGTAACAAAGGAGCTACAGGATGGAGCCTCAAGGTTTCTTTCAAAACCATGTCCAAGTATTCCAGGTTTTCCAAATCTGATTCTTCAACCATCCTGCCTAGTCCCACATCATTTTCCAATTCTTTCTGTAGTTTATTCATTGTTTCAGGATGCTTCATGAGTTCTGAAAGTGCCCACTCGACGGTGGTCGCTGAAGTGTCCACTGCAGCTACAAGCATATCCTGATCATATCCATGGGAAAAAAGAGAATTTTTAGATTTAGAAATACACTGAGATGAACTGAATTTCAAGAACACAAAATCAAACAAAAATTACAAAGATTATGGCTTTGATACGCTCTCGATCAATTTTGTATTCGGTTTCTTCTGATCCCAAGAAGGTCAACATGACATCAACAAAGTCCTTGGTTCTTTTTTCATCCTTGGATTGAACATGCTCATCAATAATCTTTTCAAAAAAGGCATCAAAAACCTTGGAAACCGCCTTCATTCGCTTGGTCAACCCCTGGAGATCAAGTGAAGCAATTTGAGGAATGAAATCACCCAAGTTAGGAGTGGCTATTGAAACCATAGCCTCTTGCATCATTGCTTTGAATCCCCTCTCATCAAACTCCTCATCTGCATATTTCTTCCCAAACACCATTCTACAAGTCATGTCTGCATTAAGAGACGAAACCTTGGAACTTAAATCAACAGCAACACCAGCAGCAACACCCGCTTTTATCGATTCTATCAAGAGATTGAGCTCCTCTTTTCTCATACCTTGGAAAGAATTGATCTTAACACTACTAAGAAGTTCCAGGGTGCACATCTTGCGCACGGTGCGCCAATAAGATCCATACTGAGCTAAGATGAGGTTCTTTTGACCATAAGTAACATGCTTTGCAGTCAAAAGAAGAGGCCTGCTAGCAAAAACAAGATCATGAGTCTTAAGAAACTGCTCAGCTGCTTGAGGTGAAGATACGACAATTGTCGGAATAAAGCCTAAGCGTAGGAACATGATGGAGCCATATTTTTTGGAAAGTTGATGAAGATCTCTGTGAGGAAACTTCCCTAACAATTGAATGCATCCGAAAATGGGGAACCCTCTTGGACCAGGAGGTAATCTCTTATTTGTATTTCTAGCTATCCATTTTTTCAGGAAGAAAAAGAGTCCAGCAAGTGCAAGCACAAACCATGTCCAAGACATGATTAATTATGCCTGTATTTACGATACTGGCGAGCAGAGGACTAAAATAGAGAATAACAAGATAAACTCAAGTTTAAAAACAAACCAAGTGAATCTATTCACACTCATCTCTCAGTTTTATACACTCAAATCCTACTTGGGCTCTTGATTATTTTTTTTGCAAGAGCTCACCACAATCACACATTTCACATGTTTCATTGATTTTTCCTTCGACATTATTTCATCTTAGGTTGGAGATTATGTGGTCACTTGAAGAAATTGTAATGAAAATGAGAGTACTATTTGCAGAAATATTCATCTCGTAAGTTGTGTTCATGTTGTACCTCATTTCTTTTCACTTAAACATGCATGGACTGCTGACTTAGTGCGAGATAGCATGGCTAAGGACATTGGTGGGCATTGCGGCTTCCACGTAAAAGACTATATAAGAAGAATTTATTATTTTGAAGTTCTTTTTTTTTTTAAGTATTTTCTATCTCTTCTAAAATATCTTTAGTTTGTTTTCTTATAAAATATATGTCATTAGTTTTAATAACAAGGGTATTACAGTAAATGTCATACAACAGTTAATATTAACAGAATTAGGTGATAAGTGGCCTTTTAATTAAGTTAAACGTGTTCTTTTTATAGTTTTTAGTAAAAGTGGTCCTAAATTGATAATTCCATGAAAACTGCACACACTTACGATTGAATTTTTTTTTTTTTTTTTTTTTTTTTGGTGGGTTTTAGTGACAGTCTGTAAAGACAGAGCTCTTGAAGCTACAAAGATATTAATTGAAATGTGACTTTATTGAGATGTGGAGAATAAGGGTAATTATCATTAGGGTGCAAACTTTTTAGGTCAGAGAGGACAAAAGTTACATATTCTTCAATTAAGGCACAGTAAACACTAACTTAGGGTTAGCTTTAACTTTATATAAGGGTAAACACGTAATTGAAAAAATTTAAATTTTTTTTTTTACAAAATAAATATAAAAAACAAATTTATCCAAATTAAAAATAAAAACAATATAAATTAAAAAACCTAAAGAATAGTTTATTCTTTTTTATAAAATAAATTTATCAAATTATCAAAATTAAAAATTAAACAAAAAAAAAGCTATCATTATATCCTCTAATTTTTTAAATTTTAATTTATTAAATTTTCAATGCATGTCTCTTTGTTTAAGGGAATGAACGTACCGCTCAAAATAAATGATTTTTATTTTTTTTTTTTCTGGGGGTTTTTTAGTAAACTATACAGTTATCATTGGGCCATGTTGTCTACTTCACTTGCTTCTAGATTAGTCTTTACAATGAATGCTGGCAGATGTTTTCTTCAAATCACACCTCATATTCGTTTTGTGTCGGGATAAAATTGATTCTTGACTTATGTTTTACACTTGATCCTTTTTATTTGCTGAATAAGAAAGGAGTATTAATACTGTGGTCCAAAAAAGTTTACTTTATGTCCCCATCTTTAACGTGTTAATCTTTATTTATGTTGTATTTTTATTGTTTGATAGAAAACCATATTATATTGTTCTACCTCTAAATATTCCGAAGGTTTGTTTTTGTTAAGGTTTCTTTATGCTTATAGGCTTTAAATGCGCTTCATCACTTACCCTTCTGTGAGATCTTAAATTGTTGTTTTTCTGTGAGGAGAGCTTGAGTGCAAGCTATTGTTCTGTCTTCATTGTTGAACTCTGGAGGAACTCTTCTTCAACATGACGATGGTATGCATGTGAAGCTGTTGTTGATGGCTTGAAGTTCAACCAAAGAATATTGAGTCGCTGTGTAGAAAATATGGAGGTGTTTTACTGTGGTTATTTGCTTTGTATTTGAAATCATAATATTTCATAACAAATTGCTTCCTCTTGACGTGATCCCATAGATGTAGGCTTGATGCCAAATCATGTAAAAATGACATGTTCTTTACTTATTTTTATGTATGTTTTAATTCAGTTATTCTCAACTCATTTGTATTAAATTGAACAAGTAAAATATTCACATAAGTTTTAATCACTTGGTAACCCCTTTAAAACTTACAACTTTTATCGGAGTTTTTATTATTTTAAGAGATTATTGATAATTAAACTTATTGATTAATACAAATTTAAAATATTTTCTGGTCGATTTTTTTTTACAAAAAAAAAATTGTTTTGAGTGTAGAACATTGTGACTGTATGTTTTAATATTTTCTTAGAGAAGAACTTCTGTTGTAACTCATACTGATACTGGAGTTTATGTGTGCATGGTTATGGTCACCTTGTTTTTTTCCTTTTTCTATAAGGTTTTTCAAGTTAAAAAATTCAGTGTTGATTTGGTTAGGGTGCCTTAATATTTGCTTATTTGACTGGTGATTTGATTTGCTTTCGCTTAATTGAGTTTGCGGCTTTTCCCAACAACTCCAAACGAATACAGCCAGCACAGAAGAATATGAAATTTTGACTAATTATTATGCGAAAACTCGTTTCTAACCTGAATTCATTTCTTGATCAACCGACATACAAGTTCATTTATTTATATATCCAGGATATATAATATCATACAACCTGAATTCTCCACTGGTATTCTAAGTTAGAGATCAATATTTTATTCAGAGGCTCCAAGCAACATATCATTTCTTGAGGCGATTAGTAGGAATAGCTACAAGAGGCTTGGCTATTCTGTAGTTTGCTTCTTTCAGAGGCTAGCCGCATTATCATCAGTTAAGACGATAAGTAGGAATAGCCAAGAGATGTTTGGCCAGGAGTTACAAGACCGAACTCCTCAGTCATGTCCGATTCACTTGGCAACATCCCATTAGGAAGTCCCAGTCAAAGCAATGTACAAGTTGTGCCAACACTTCCTCACCAAAGTGAGTCCAATGCATTCAAGGCAGCTTCTGCGGCCAGAACCAAATGGAAGAAGCTGAAAGTCACGGCCACGAAGATCGATTTACTCCCAACAAACCTCAAGCTTAGGATCTGTTCCAATCGCCTATGCGTTATTAAGATGTGGATTTGTGGTATTTGGAAGCCGTTTACCGTGCAATCTTCCATGGATTCATGAGGTAGTAACAAAGAAGCCACAAGATGGAGCCTCAAGGTTTCTTTCACAACATATCCAAGTATTCCAGGTTTCCAAATCTGATTCTTCAATCATCTTGTCTAGTCCCACAACATTTTCCAATTCTTTCTGTAAAAAAAAAAAAAAAAAAAAAAAAAAAAAAAAAAAAAAAAAAAAAAAAAATGTACAAACTAGGGAAGTAACCCTGTTCCTAATAGTCCGAAGATGAAAAATAAAATCTGAACCATTCATGAACATTACAACAAATATAGATTAAAACATTACAACACCCACCTAAATAATAAAATTGTGAATAGCTACAAGGGATTCTACATTGTCCCGTAATTCGATAATGTGAATTATGACTTTCAAGATACTTCTTTGACAAAAATATCATTAAAATTCAGCTTATCTCGTCAATACAATAACATGAATATTTGAACCTGAAATCTTTAGTTTTGAAATCATGACCTAAAAGTTAATCGGCATGTCACGATTCAACAAATATAAAAGCTTAATAACATCAACTAAAACAGTATCCAATACCATCAGTTCTACCGTGTCATTATTAGTAGTAATTTTTTCCAGAGTTGTGTTCGTGTTGCACCCCAATTCTTACACTAAAACATGGACAGTTGACTTTATGGCTTTCCAAATGATAAATTAAAGTAGTAAAATTTCAAAACTGGATTCACTCTATTTCAAACAAAAGCAAAAATGGTAAAATAACAAAAAGTAGATATTTTTATTTGCATATAAAAGTTATACAGTGACTTGAATTCTAGTTCTGAAATGCCTCTATTAATATTCAAAAAAATTATTCAGTAGAATGCAAGTTCTGATGTGCACGACTGAAGACTATTTCAGAAATTACACAGGCCATGTCAATATTTGTGAAGGCGATAAGTAGGAATAGCAACAAGATGATTTGCTCTAGGAGTGACAAGACTAAATTCCTCAGTCATGTCCAATTCACTTGGCAACATCCCATTTGGAAGCTCCCAATCAAAGAATGCACAAGTTGTGCTACCACTAGTTCATCAATGTGAGTGCCAATTGCATTCCAGGGCAGCTTCTGCGGCCGGAACCAAATGGGAGAAGCTGAAAGTGATGGGCGCCGAAGATCAATATTACTCCCAATAAACCTTCCCGGGAAAAACTTTTCGGATCAGTCCATGCTTCAGGGTCCCTCCGATCGCCCAACATTACAAAAATGCGCGATTTTTTCGATATGTGAAAGCCGTTTACTGTGCAATCTTCCAGGGATTCATGAGGGATCAATAGAGGTCCTACAGGATGGAGTCTTAAGGTTTCTTTCACAACCATGTCTAAGTATTCCAAGTTCATCAAATCTGATTCTTCTACCATCCTTTCTAGTCCCAAGACATTTTCCAACTCTTTTTGTACTTCTCCACAATCTCAGGATGTTTTAAAGTTCTGAAAGTATCCACTCAATAGTGCAGCTGAACATATCTGCAGCTACAAGCATGTCCTGATCATATTCATTTCAAGAAGAAAATAATCTTTAATAGAAATAAAAACAAAATAATTGGAAACTAAAGAAATTTTAGTAATTCAAATTTAAAAATGGATTCCAAGTCTAACAATTCTCAGATGTTACCAAGAGCATGGCCTTGACGTGCTCGCTCAATCTTGTATTCGGTTTCTTCTGATCCCATGAAGCTCAACATGACATCAACAAAGTCCTTGTTCTATTTTATCCTGGAATCAAAATGCTTATCATCGCCCTTCCAAGAAGCCATCAAACACCTTGGCAATCGCCTTTGCTCGCTTTGTCAGCCCCGTAGATCAAGTGAAGCAATTTGAGGAATGTAATCACCCAAGTTAGGAATGGCCGCCAATTTTGTACCCTCTTAATCAGAGTGTTGAACCCTCTCACCAAGCTCGACATCCGCATATTTCTTCCAAACACCATTCTACAAGTCAGTCTGAACTGAGAGATGAGACCTTGTCACTTAGATCAACCGCAACACTGGAGCAGCAGCCTCTTTATGTGCTCAATCAAGAGATCAAGTCTTCTTTTCTCGGCCTGAAAGAACTAATCTTAGCACTGCTAAGAAGTTCTAGGGTGCAAATCTTGCGCATGGTTGGCCAATAAGATCCATAAGGAGAAAAGGAGACGTTCTTTTGCCCATAAGCTACGTGTTTTAAAGCTTCAAGAGAAGGCCTGCTGACAAAAACAAGGTCATGAGTTTTCAGGAACTGCTCAGCAGCGTAAGGTGATGAAACCACAATAGGAGGAATCGAGCCTAAACGTAAGAACATGATGGAGCATATTTTTGGCAAGTTTATGAAAATCTTTGTGAGGAAACTTCCCCAACAAATGAAGGCTCCGAAATTGGGAACCCTCTCGGACCTGGAGGTGTCTCTTACTGTTTGAATTTTTTTTCCAGAGAATGCTTGAAGGGAAGACAAGAACTACAACTGCAAGTGAAGTCCATGTCCAAGACATGATTATGGTAGGATTGTTTGCTTACTTTGGTAGTGAAGACAGTTTATCAAATACTCTTTGAAGAGGAGGAACTGGTACCACACAATGTTTATACATAATTTTGACTATTCACATATGATTATGCTTTCAGGGATCTTTGTAATGCAACTACTCTAAGTGATTGAGTTTTTTAAATGTATTTTATACATGCCTCCTGATTTTTGTTTTTTTTTATTTAAAAACCTTATAAGAAAGGTGGATGATGAAAAAAATAAAAAAAACACATAAAATATTCACATATTTAAGAAAAAGTCTTAGGTACGTATTTCTAGATCCTATCAATTACTAAAAGCATTACAAATCATAACTTGAGGTATGCCTATGTATCTATTATCAATAATGTTTATTTACTCACAATTGTGGGTAAATATAAAACATAGTACCCGTACTATCATATGATACATGTACTATACTTTATATTTACTACGGTTAGTGAGATGGTTAGTAAGATCGTGAGTAAGCATACATTACTTATCTATTATCTTAATGAGTAATACTATTCGTATAAAAAATCTTACAAAAATTTATATGCAAACTGATATGCAGAAAATAAATGGAAGAGATTTCATTATTGTTATTTTTAATATGGTTACTAAGATTATATTCTGTGAATAGTATTTCAGCCACTTGATGGCGAAGGTGAAGAATCAAGTATAACAGGAAAAAGGCGGTTCAATGCAAGTTACAGTTGTACGAGTCTAGAAACATAATACAGCATGAGGCCGGGGTTTGGCTGGACGAAACTAACCAGGGATATAAATGATTTTAACCAAGGAATGGGCAATATTTCTGTGGGCCGTCCATCCCATGTGTGGGCTTGTACACAAATTAGGCTTTGTTATTTAAAATTTTCTAAACCCTATTAATATATAAAAGAACGGAAAAAGAAAATTTATTTCAAGTAACTGGTATTTCTTTTATTTTCTTAATTCTCAGAAGAGTTAAGTGATTGGAATAAAGAATTGTGTAAAAGATATTGGAGAGGAAATAACATGTATAAGGAAAAGCCAATTCAATTTTAAAAAAGGAAAAACGTTAGCTGAAATCTAACCGGAGGAAAATTAGAGATGAAGAGAGTCAATTCAATTATATGAAACGGAAAAATAGCGACTGAAATCTAACTAGCAAAAAATAGGGTGATTGAGTTAACAATAAATTTAGAATTAAAAAAACGGTAATTTTGATATGAGGAGAGCCAATATGTGTGAAAGCATGGTTTATGGTCACCTTGTTGCTTTTCCTTTCTTCTTATAAGGAAAGGATCTTGATTTTATTTATATATCCAGGATTTATTAATATATACAACCTGAATTCTCCACATGATTTTAAGTTAAAGATCAATATTTTATTCAAAGACAATAAACAACATTATGCCTGTATACAATACTGTGAGGCAAATGACTAAAATAGAGAATAACAACGAATAAACTCAAGTTTAAAAACAAACCCAAGTAATTCCAGTCACACTCATCTCTAACTTAACACTCAAATCTTACTTAGGCTCGTCTTTTTTTTTTTTTTTTTTTTTTTTTTTTTTTTTTGTTTTGCAGAGACACCACAATCACACGTTTCATTGATATTCCTATGACAATATTCATCTTAGGTTGGAGATTACGTGGTCACTTCAAGAAATTTCTAATGAAAATGAGGTACTATTTGTAGAAATATTCAACTCGTAAGTTGTTCATGTTGTAGCTCATTTCTTTTCACTAAACATCCATGGACTACTGAATTTAGTGAACATAGCCATGGCCAAGGACATTGGTGGGCATTGTGGCTTCCACGTAAAAGACTATTATGAAGAATTTATTATTTTTTTTGAAGTTCTTTTTTTTAGTATTTTCTATCTCTTTTAAAATATCTTAGTTTGTTTTCTTATAAAATATAGTCACTAAGCTTTAATAACAAGGGTATTCAGGAAATGGGATACAACAGTTAATATTAACAGAATTTAGGTGATAAGTGGCCTTTTAATTAAGTTATAACTTGTGGTCTTTTGATAGTTTTTAGTAAAAGTGGTCCTAAATTGATAATCTCCCAAGAAAAGTACACACACTTACAATTGATTAAATTTTTTTTTTTTTTTTTAAAAAAATTGTGGGTTATCAGTGACAGTCATGCAAAGACAGTAGCTCTTGAAGCTACAAAGTATTAATTAAAATTGTGACTTTAAGAGATATGGAGAATAAGGGGTATTATCAATTAGGGTGCAAACTTTTAGGCTTTTAGGGCAATAAACACTAACTTAGGGTTAGCTTTAACTTTATATAAGGGTAAAGACGTAATTGAAGAAATTTATTTATTTTTTTAACAAAATAAATATAAAAAACTAAAATTGATCAAATAAAAATTAAAAACAATATAAATTAAAAAAACCTAAAGAATAATTATTCTGTTTTATAAAATAAATTATATCCAATATACAAAATTAAAAATTAAAAACAACAAAAAACTAAAAAAAAAAAAAAAAAGAAGCTATTATTATATTCCTCTTATTTTAAATTTAAATTTATTTAATTCCAGCATGTCTCTTTGTTTATACAGTTGTCATTGGCCCTGTTGTCACATTCACTTGCTTCTAGAATATTTATCTATCCATCAGAGAAAGCTTAACCTACTGTACCAAGTTGCATCAGTACAAACTACAAGGAATGAATGGTCAGTGTATGACGTATCGTTCAAAATAAAGTCAGCAAAGCATATGATTCGGCCTCGGTCCAATCAAAATTTGTACATTCTTAATCAATCAAAATAAATTATACTTGTTTAATTATTATCTATTTAAAAAAAAAAAAAAGTGAATGGTTACAAGTAAAGACTAATAATATTATGTGGTCGGATATATCCCTTATCCATATTTCAAATGTAATCGGAAAAACAAGTTTTCCCTTTGTATTAATTGTAGAAATAAACACAATTGTATACTTTTGTAAATTGAATGGGCTCACTTTGGTCTTATACGGAGGCTATACATCCTTTATGTGGTTAACCTATTCATTTATTTTTTGTTTCTATTTTCATCACTTCTATTATGTCATGCAACGAATTAATTTGATTTTTGAATCAATCTTCACATGTATATCCTCTGTGAGATGCTTACTATTAATTCACCCACTTCGTTTAAAAACACCTCTATTAAGGGGTTTATCATATTTGTAAGGGGATATTCGGTATTTTAAGGAGAATTAAGGGGATGTTTGATATTTAAGGAGATTTTATAATTATAAGAGCATTTTTAGTACTTTCTAAACAAAGTGGATGAGGTGTTATTAAACAATTTATCCGGGAAAAACACATGGAGTGCCGCACTGCTGGTGACCACCTTGTTAGAAAATGAAATGTGCGGTGAATGTTAGCTTGCGTAAAAATTCACGTTTCTAATAAATAATAAAAAAGGTGGACATTCTCCGCAGGAATTCTAGGTCAAGCTCAATATTTATTCATTGGCCAGGAGATATTTTTATATGTTAAGACGATAACTAGGAATAGCCAAGAGATGTTTGGTCTTGGAGTCACAAGACTAAACTCCCACTCATGTCCAATTCACTCGGCATCATCCCATTTGGAAGCTCCCAATCAAAGCATGCACAAGTTGTGCTACCACTTGCCTCACCACAGTGAGTCCCAATTGCATCCAGGGCAGCTCTCGGCCAGCACCGAATGGGAGAAGCTGAAAGTCACGGCCACGAAGATCGATTCTATTCCCAACAAACCTTTCCGGGAAAAACTTCTCAGGATCAGTCCAAGCTTCAGGACTCTTCCAATTGCCCATAAGTTTATAAAATGGTGATTTTTTGGGTATGTGGAAGCCGTTTACCGTGCAATCTTCCACGGATTCATGAGGGAGTAACAAGGAATTACAGGATTGAGCCTCAAGGTTTCTTTAACACCATGCTTAAGTATTCCAGGTTATCCAAATCTGATTCTTCAACATCCTGTCAAGTCCCACAACATTTTCCAACTCTTTTGCACTTCTTCATAATTCAGGATGCTGATGAGTTCCGAAAGGTCCACTCAATTGTGTTCCTGAAGTGTCAGTTGCAGCACAAGCATATCCTGATCACATTCACATCAAGAAAAGAAGATAATTTTAAAATTGTGTGGTATAATCGGATATGAAGATTAGAAATATTTATAGAAATTCAGAACTAAAAGTAATTGGAAACAAAGAAAAGAAAATTTAGAACTTTAATTGGCAATAGATTTCACGTCTAACAATTATAGGATTGCTTACCACGAGTATGGCTTTAATGTGGTGTCGCCAATTTTGTGTGTCGGTTCTTCTGATCCCAAGAAGCTCAACATGACATCAACAAAGTCCTTTTTTTTTCATCCTGCATTGAACATGTCATCAATAATATTTTCTAAGAAGTCATCGAACACCTTGGAAACAGCCTTCATGCGCTTTGTCAGCCTCTGGAGATCAAGTGAAGCAATATGCGGAATGCAATCACTCAAGTTGGGCTTGCTGCCAATGTTGTGGTCTCTTTGATACACAGTTTCGAACCCTCCACCACCAAACTCTTCACATATATTTCTTCCAAACACCATTAGACAAGTCATGTATGCAGTGAGAGATGAGACTTGGCACTTAGATCGATATCATCTCTAGCAGCAGCAGCCTCTTTTATGTGCTCTATCAAGAGATCGAGTCTTGCTTTCTCATGGTCCTGAAAGCACTAATCCTAGAGTCGCTAAGAAGTTCCAGGGTGCAAATCTTGCGAACGGTTCGCCAATATGATCCATAGGGACTAAAAGAGAGATTCTTTTGCCCAAACATAGTACTTTAAAGCTTCGACAGGAGGCCGCTGGCAAAAACAAGGTCATGAGTCTTCAGAAACTGCTCAGCAGCGTGAGGTGATGAGACTAACAGTGGACTCAAGCCTAAACGTAAGAAGATGTAGAGCCATATTTTTTGGAAAGTTGATGAAAATCTTTGTGAGGAACTTCCCTAACAAATGAAGGCTTCCGAAATCGGGAACCCTCTTGGACCAGGAGGTAACCTATGACTCTTTGTACTTGATCTTCTCCATTTCAATGCTTGCGAGAAGAAGAAAAGAGCAAAAACTAGTGCCGCAAGTCCATGTCCAGGAACATATTATGCTGGCTGTAAGAATCCCAGGATCGAATGCAGAGAAAATCCAGAAATAACACTTCCCAGAGAAACAAACAGAGAAACTTGAGAGAAAAACAGAATTTTCCAGAACGGAAATTATTAACATCTGCTTACTTACAGACTGATTCTTGAACTGTTTTATACTAAAAATGAGTCACGTTGGAAATCCGTGTGACTCTTACAGATTAACAAACACCATGATTAAAAAGAAACACAAATTCACAGTATTTCAGCCGTTGATCTCTATCAGCTGATGAACTTCAGCCACATAAAAATGAGAACCAGCAACTTTGATTTGTAACGGCAGCGTTTCCTGAACTGTTAACAGAGTTGATAACTCCGTTTTTCATGTCAACATAATTAACAAACTCATGACCACCGTTAATCTAACCGTTGGATTCAAAAAGCTTTTCCGCAAAAACACAATTTCTTTAGCAGCTAAAAGGGAAAACAGAGTCGTCAGACGAGGTTGATCTTCCTCTCTGCTTCTGACTATAGACCAGGATTTGTACTTAATCGTCCCATAGTCAAAGTGTTCGTTAAACCTGGCAGACACCTGATATATATATATATATCTATATAATATATATATATATATATATATAATAAGAGTAAAGATATTGTGAAATATATGTTTTTTATATGTAAATTAGCACAAACAATTATCATACGGATGAGTTCTTGAACAAAACTTAGGTTTCTTGAGATTTAAAGCTTTTGCAAAAAGAACAGTAATGAAGCTTTAAAAAAATGCAAGGGTTTAAGTAGTTTAGTTCACAATATCAATTATGTGAACCTTCATCCATTTTTGTTAGTGAAAAATGTTGAAAAAGATTCTCACAACTCAAACGCAAAATTAAAGCAAGGAACAAAAAATAAAGTAAACCAAACACAAGAATTTTAAAATGGTTCGGCCCAATCAATTTAGCTTACGTCAACTATCCACTCAAACAATCCACTAAGTAAAAGTTTACAACTGTGCAATTTTTAGAAGAGAAAAATTGCAAACCCCTTACACTATCCCAAAAAGCCCAATTACACCCTTAATAATAGCCCACAATGACTATTCTTTTGGTGTTTATCTTACACTTTTTGAGATACTTTAAAACTCTAATTTACTAGTCTATTTAAAGGGAAGCGTCCCTTTGCAACTCTCACTCCCAAATAATATGGGATTCAAGGCACAATCCCAACAAAAAAAAAAAAAAAAACCTTAGCTTTATAACCCTGTACAGTGGCGGAGTGATGGAACATCAACTTTGGTCCCCATATATGTAACTTTTTCAATTTTCTAACCACTTTATTCATTGAGCATTACCAGGGTTGTAAACGAGTCGAACCGAGTCGAGTTTTCGACTTATCGAGCTCGAGCCTGTCGAGTCAGAGAAAAGGGACTCGAACTCAAACTCAATCGAGTTCAAGCTGACTCGACTTCATCTTTATCATATGCATCTTTATCTCCATCATCTTCATCTTCATCTTCATCTTTATCTTCATCTTCATCTTCATCTTCATCTTTATCTTTGTCTTCATCTCATTCTCATCTTCATCTTCATCTTCATCTTCATTTTTGTCTCCATCTCATCTTCATCTTGCAGAACATCACGATTTATGCTGCTTCCATCTCCATCTTCTTCATTTTCATTTTCATCTTCATCTTCATCTTCATCTTCATCTTCATCTTCGTCTTCTTCCTCGACACAACCTTATTTTGATTTTGATTTTGATTTTGATTATGAAAATTTGCAAGAACAAATTTAGGGGTTAGGGTTTGTCAATTTGGGAAATCTGATTTGGGGGTTTAATTTTGTGTTTTAGAACTAATTACATTGTGGGGTTAAATGTCGCTTTTACAAAATTTTTAAAACTAAAGTATAAAGATAACACTTCAGTCCCCATAGTTTATAAAACATAACAAATAGAACCCTGCTTAGCCGAGCCACATCAGGCTCGCGAGCCTACGAGCTGAGCCTCCCCATGTTCAAACTCGGCTTGTTTTAAATAGCGAGCTCGAACCGAGTTGACTCAGTTAATCACGAGGCAAGTCATAAACGAGCTTCAAACGAGCCGAGCCGACTCGCGAGCCACTCGGCTCGTCTGACAGCCCTAAGCATTACTTTCAGCTCTAACGAAAAAAAAAATGTTGGCTCTACTCTTGACCTTGCAGAACACCAAATGATAATCACAAGGAACAGTTATTGAACAAACCTTAAGTTTCTCGAGAAAGCTAAGCAAATAGAATATAATGAAAGCTTTGAGTGGTGGTTCACAATCATGTGAACTTACATCCCTTACTGGTGGTGAAAAAAAATTAAATTATAGTTTACCTCCTTTTACAGGGCACTACCTTAAACCTTCTGCTCTAGATAGTATGTGAAAATTGTCATTCACTTTCTTGTTAATGAATCACTTTCGTTAATGTTTCTAGTATAATTGGTTCATTGCACAAATGATCTGATTGGTTGTGTACGAACAAATTTCGTCCAAAAGAGGTTTCTACCCATTTTGGGTAGTTACCTACGTGAGTGATTGTATTCAATTAGAAAAAGTTTATACATGCTAAACAATAGTGGGAAAAGCTTCAAAGAACCTCTCTCTCTTGTGAAGGATTGATAACCTTTAGGCCATTAGGGTTAGTATATTAGAAAGTTTTGATTCAAGTCGCAAGAGAATCTACCATATTGTATAATTACTTTAGTTCTATGGCTTATAGAGTATTTCGTGCCTTGGGATTAGACAGGCCCAAATGGGCCTGGATACCTCAAAGACTAAAAAAAAAAAAAAAAAAAAAGTTTTTAAAAACCCTATAACACACCGAATTAAGTACGACTCTCTGTCTCCACATCTATTAATTACGAAGGAAAATCTACTAATAACACTAGCTTAATGAATATATAAGTCTATTTTTTTTCCCACAGAATATCTAATATTCATGAGAGAAGTAAAGAGATAAGTAGGAATAGCCCAAGGATGTTTGGCTCTATGCGTCAACAAGGACTAACTCCTTAGTCATGTCCAATTCACTCGGAGCTCATCCATTGGAAAGCAATGCACAGTTGTTGCTACCCCTTGCTGACCACAGTGCGTCCCAACTAGCGATCCAGGGCAGCCTTACGGTCAGAACGAATGGGTAGTAAACTGAAAGTCATGGCGCGAAGATCAATTCTACTTCCAACAAACTTTCTGGCAAAAAAACTTTCAGTATCAGTCAACTGTCAGCTCAGGATCTCTTCCAATTGCCCATTCATTTAAAAATGCGTGACTTTTTCGTAAGGAAATAACGAAGGAATTACAGGATGGAGCCTCAAGGTTTTTTAACAAACCATGTCTAAGTATTCCGGTTCTCCCAAATCTGATTCTTCAACCATCCTGTCTCTCCCAACATTTTACAACTCTTTTGCACTTCCTTCAAAATCGCAGGATCTGATAAGTTTGAAAGTGCCAGACTCAATAGCGTTTAGTCCGAACATGCGATCGTTTTTTAGATGCAATATTTTTGAATTGTCTATATTTTAGGGTGCCAAATACAATAATAAAAAATAGTGCAGCGACGCCACCTCCAAAAAATATCTGATCAATTTACATGCAGAAATATTCAAAGATTATCTTTAGATTTAGAAGCTAAACAAATCAAAATCAAATAATTACAATTATTTTCAGTTCGGTAGTTGGATTGGCTTAGATGAAAATACAAGCACTTGCTGTGGATTAATTTTGTCTTTTTTAAAAAAAAAATGTGGGTTCTTTGTGAGAGTCATGTAAAGACAAAGTTGAGACTTTGATTCCACTGTGAAAAAATTGAAAGTTCTTGAAGCTAAAAAGAAATTATTAAAATGAAATATGTAGAGTATATAATTATAATTAGAGATACAGAAGATTGTAATAACTGCAAAATAATTAAATAAATAAATTAAGATACGTGATTCTGGAATTTTGTGTGTTCTTGTGAGGTCATGATAAAGACAAGTATAGAGACCTTGGATTCCATTGTAACAAAAATGAAAGTTCTAAAGCTACAAAGAAATTAATAAATTGAAATATGTACAGTTATAAATTTATAATTACAGATACAGAAGATTGATAATACAGTAAATTAATTAAAAAATTAAATTAAGATTGTGATCTGGAATTTTGTGGGTTCTTGTGAGAGTCATGTACCAATAATAATAACTGTATTTACCATAAAAATTCGATAATCTTAGTACTAATATAATAACTAAATATATAAGAAATAATCTAAATATCACTCCATTTCTTAACATTTTAAGATTAGTTAATACATATTAATTTTGTTATAATTTACCCACTAATTAATAATTATTAATAATATATAGTAATATATTAATAAGATAATATAATGTTATTATAATATATTAGGAATTGATGTTATAAATAATATATCAATAATTAAGATAAATAATTATATAAGATAAGATAATAGCTTATATTAATACTATTTAAAAAAATGACAATTTAGTAAACAGCTTCCTCACAATTCTTTTATCTCCAAACAAATATAAATTATTATATTTATCATGTATTCCAATCACACAAACACAAAAGTATTTAATTAATATTCTATTTTTAAAATAATCTATTCTCTATGATAGACATTTGCAGATATTCAAAAATTGTTTGAACCAAACATCTCTATTATATTATATGGCAAGTAAAACTGAAGGGTAATTTAGAACTTTCAAAAACTAATGAAGAACATTGCGTTAAGAAAAGTACTGTCATTCATGGGAAAGAGTAATATTAGCATGCCCCTACCGTCTACAAACTTTCTGAGTTACTCACAGTGCTTAAATTAACATAAGTGCAGTTACACAAATTATCTTCAATAGGAATTGGATTCTTGCTAGTAGGCAAGACAATCAAGGTAATGGTGTCAATTACAATCCTAACCTGTTACATCATTAGAGTTATACTGATGATAATTAAAAAACAATTATATTTATCATTTGTTTATTATACACATCTTAGAGTTAACTTGTTCTATATTTGATTACAAATGTAATCTTTACACCAAAAAAATTCCAATATTTTAAGATCGTCAGTTAAAGCGGTCGTGTCATCAGGGACTAAATCACTAGCTTTCGTCATCAATCATCATAGAAACCCAATAGTTGATTTTTTGTCATCGATTCATCAACTTCTTAACGCTTTGAACACCGTCAAACTTCACTTATGGAATAAGCCTCTATTTTTTATTTTATTTTTGGAAAAATATGATACATATCGAATAAATGTATTATAGAAATGGATATGTCATATCTTGTACAGAATAATATAGTACAAGTTTCCAACCGAACGAGTATACAAATGATAGAAATTTTTTATATTCTCCCATACTTTCTCCTATATCAATTAAGGGCATACCGAAATATTCATGTGGACAGTAGAAACCATCAACCTTGTCTTAAAAAGCCTTTCGGAAACTGTGATCCTCTGTTTATTATGTTGTATCTAATAAGAGTCCAAATTTTTGAGGGTTATGACAATTCTTCTCAAGGTTGTTTATTCTTTTTTTTTTTTTTTTTTAGTATGTATTTAATTAAATTTAGTTTTTTTTTTTAGTTATGATAAAATTTAAAAATAATTGAACTATTCATAATTTATTTTAATTATAATTTATTACATAAATTGTGTGAAATATTAATATATTTAGATAAATAAAATAAAATAAAATTGAAGAAATAAAAAACTTAAAAGAATATATAATGATAAAGGAGGCTATGAAAGTAATCACATTGTTTAACTAATTTATTACTTTCTAAATCTCTTGGGTGTATTGTTACTTTCTCCAATCTTGAGGAGGAAATTGTTATAAACTCAATTTCATGAAACGTTAAATGACTTATATACATAATTTAGTAACCTAAATAATATAAACATTAATGTGAAGTCATATCTTCGTTTTTGTTGTTGTTATTATTATATTATTATTTTGTGACTAGGGTGTAAGGCAAGCTTAGCATACATCCTCGATAATTTCTTGATTTGAAGTTGAATTAGTAAAACCCTCCAGTAATCACCCTTATTAGTAATTGAGGAAATCAAACTCAAATCTCTTTAGTAAACACTCAGAGTCCATAGCATCTGTTAGGTTACTCTTTTAATTGCACAACTATGCATGAATCATAACAATTATCTCTAAGGTTTAGGCTAAAGTAACACTTTAGTCATGTAGAATTTGTAAAAACTTTGGTCCATGTCAGTGTTAGTGTCACTAGGCAACCTCAGTAGCCAAAATGTTACTAACAAAGATCAAAATGTTACTAAGAATTTTATAAAACAAAAATGTTACTTAAACCAACCTCAGGGACTGAAATTGTTTATTATGCCAACCACTAATTTAGCTACACCAGTTTTATGCTTATCTTATTATCTCTTTATAATGATTGGATGCTGTTTTAAATACAGTAGGACTATCCTAAGAGCAAGCATGCACTTAATGGAGGATTGTTCAACAAAAAAGCAATCCTTCGAAAATTTGGTGGGAAAAACATTTTTCAACAAACTCACGAGTCATAATATAAAATCAAAGTTAAAATTAAAGATAATTTAAAACAAATTTACTGGATGACATGGGAATCATAAAGAATTTCCGTATCAATTTGTATGGAACTAATGTTCATACGGGGATAATGTATCTTGCTCTCAGTACCGTTTGCTCCGGCATGTTAGACATGCATTAAATATAAGTAAACAATGTGTCACATCACGTAATGCTTTGAGCTGTGTTAGATTAACAAAGTTATATAATTTGTGAACTGAAGTCGGCATTGTTGTGGAAGATGAAGAATCAGTAATATCAAGCTGACATAATATTTGTTGTGTAAACGTTACATAATTAGCACTGAAAATAGATTCAGAATTGAGTTAAGTTGATTTAAACTTCTAATTCTACTCCTCTCCGAGGCTCTAGCCACATTAACATTTCTTAAGACGATAAGTAGGAATAGCCAAGCAGATGCTGGCTCTAGAGTCACAAAGACCAACTCTCACTCATGTCCAATTCACTCGGCAGCATCCCATTCGGAAGTATCCCAATCAAAGAAAGCACAAGTTGTGCTACACTTGCTCACCACGTGAGGCCAATCATTCCGGCAGCCCTCTGCGGGCGCACCGAAATGGGGAAGCTGAAAGTCGCGGCCACGAAGAATCGATTTTCCCAACAAACCTTTCGGAAAACTTTCTCAGGATCAGTCCAGGCTTCAGGATCTCTTCCAATTGCCCATACCGTTTATAAACAATGTTGATTTTTTGGGTAATGTGGTAGCCGTTTTACCGTGCAATCTTCCACGGATTCATGAGGGAAGAACAACTGGAATACAGGATGGAGCCTCGAGGCTCTTTTCACAACCAGGTCTAAGTATTTACAGTTTCTCCAAATCTATGATTCTTCTACCATCTGTCATCCCACAACATTTTCCAACTCTTTTGTACTTTCTTCATTATTCCAGGATTGCTTGATGAGTTCGAAACGTCCACCAATAGTGCTTCCTGAAGTGTCGTTCAGCTATAAAGCATATCCTGATCACTTTCCAATCAGAAAAAGAGGTTAGTTTAGATTAGTGTGGATATAATCGACATGAAGATTAGAAACATTAATAGGAAATAAAAAAGACATAAAAGTAATGGAAACAAAAGAAAATTTAGAACTTAATTTGCAATTAGATTTCACGGTCTAACAATTATAGGATGTTACCACGAGTATGGCTTTAATGTGGTGTGCCAATTTTGTATTCGGTTTCTTCTGATCCCAAGAAGCTCCAACATGAATCAACAAAGTCCTTTTTCTATTTGAATCCTTGATTGAACGTGCTATCAATAATTTTCATAAGAAGTCATCGAACACCTTGGAAACAGCCTGATGCGCTTGGTCAGCCCCTGGAGATAAGTGAAGCAATATGCGGAATATAATCAACTAAAGTTGGGCTTGGCTGCCAATGTGAGGCCCTCTTGATCACAGTTTCGAAACCTCCGACCACCAACATTTATCCATTAGTTCTTCCACAAAACACCATTAGGGGGAAAGTATGATGCAGTTGAGAGATGAGACCTTGGCCAATTTAATCGATCCAAATTCTCTAGCCAGCGAGCAGCTGTTTTATGGTACTCTATAAAAGACGAATTCTTGCTTTATCATGGTCCTGGAAAGCATCTAATTCCTGAGTCGCTAAGACAGTTCCACGGTGGAAATCTTGCGAAACGGTTAACAATATGATACATTTAGGGACTAAAAAGGGGATTTCTTTTGCCGAATACACTATGGTACGTTAAACGCTTCGACCGGAGGGCCTGCTGGCAAAGAACAAGGTCGAGTCTTCAGGAAACTGCTCAGGCAGCAGTGAGGTGAGCAGCACTACAACAGTTGGAACTGCAGCTCCAACGTAAGAAGATGAGGAGGAGCCAGTATTTTTTGGGAAAGTGATGAACACATCTTTGTGAGGAAAACTTCTCTAACAAGATGAAGCGTCCGAAAAAGCGGGAACCTCTCGGACCAGGAGGTAACCTATGACTCTGTGTAAGTTGACTTCTCCATTTCAATGCTTGGCAGGGGACAGCGAAAGAGAGCAAAAAACTAGTGCCAGCAAGATCCCATGTCCAGGACATATTATTTAGTGCAACGGGAACATAAACTCTAACGCTAGCTTATTGAATATAATAATACAAGTAGTTAAAGCATAAATAAATTGCCAAAATTAAATGCAAAAAATAGAAGAGAATACAGGAAAGGAAAGTTCATATTTTTTCTCTTTTTGGTGTGTTCCTGGGTATTAAACTACGTCCTCAGGGCGCTGCAAAAGAAATCCAACTATCTCCAAAAGACAAATATTACAACACTTTTGGGAAATACAACAAATACCCAAAACAGAAGGGGGAGATACAACAAAACTTGCAACCTTAAAGGGGTCCTTAAAGAAAGAACCTAAACAAATTCTTAAAGAGTATAATGGAAAATTACCAATCTTGGGATACCAATTAACATGATTAGGTCCTTATTATAGGCCAAAAAGTTTCCCACTTTTCAATCAATTCAATGTGGGAACAAACAACCTTTTCTGGCCCTATCCATATAAGTCCCTAAACCTTTCTCCATTATCATTCTCTCCAATGTGATTTGCCAAAAAGCCATTTTTGAACAAAATATCCCACTTGGGCGAATTAGCAAACCTTTATAGTTTGTATTCTTGTTGTCAAAATTGTGCAACACCTCCAAAAATGTGCCAAAAGACATAATCAAGCTCGCAGGATTGTTGATCAAGTCAAAACAGTGAGAACTGATCATGTCAACTTTTGTTAGACATCTGCGGATTCTCAGCAGCTCCCAATCTTCTGAATAAACTCTTACCTTCAAAAACTACATTTCACGCACAAATGGTAACGAAATCTATGCGTTGGTGCTGAAAGTGGAATACGGTTCTTTGCAAGTGATAGCACTACGGACTGTCAGAATTACGAAGTGAATCTTCTTCTGACTAATTTTCAATTCATCCAATAGCCTTGTAACCAAATAGTTCCTTCACAGCCTTGTGTAAACGCATGAGTTCTGCCTCTGTAGTAGACAAAGCAACAGGTAGACTTGCAAAGAAGATTCCAACTTATGGGCGCTCAGCAAGAGTAAATTACAATACCAGTAGGTTTGACCGAGCAATTGTTCCAAAATCACCCAGCAAATCAGAATCAACATAGGACCAATAGCAAAATTGGGGAAACTAAGATTTTCATTCTCCGTTTCTCACAAACCAACTACTATGTGTTACACGTACCTAAAATATACCGATAAAATCCACTCACAGCTGGACCAATGTCCTTACCATGGCATCGGCTATACTGCTACACAATTCCACTGCATGTGAAATGTCGAGCGAGTAAACACCATTGAATTACATCAAGTACCAAGCATTTGAATACGGAACTTTTGACATATACGCTCTTCTTATAGCAGTACTTGGAGATAATGAACGCACTAAGCTGTTATATGGGAGCAAGTGGATACAGTACAGGTTTGTACTTTCAGTTAATGCCAAAACGTTGTAAGACCTTCTGTAGATACGGCTTGTGTCAAACAAAACCTTGCCATTTCCTTCTAATCTCTAATTATTTCCATACCGACGATCTTCTTGGCTTCCCGCTAACCTTCATCTCAAAATTCTTGATTTAGTTGAGCCTTTAACTTCTAATTTCTTCTACCATTCTTTGAAGGCAATCAACATATCATCAAACATTAAGGGTAGATAATGGGATCATACTTTGTAGCCTTTGAAGAATATACACACAGTTGTCAAATTTGCTTCTTGGTGTAATTCCGACGACCCATCATAAAAGCTATCCAAAGCGCTGGTGTACCACTGCTCGGAGATATGTTCAAACCCTAAAGAGCGATCTTTGCAGTTTACCAAACCAATCTTTCCTCTCCCAACGTCTCATAGATCATTCTGGCTGAGTCAGCTATAGATTCCTTCCAAATACAGTGTAGAAAACGCGGTTTTCCATGAAGTTGAACAAGTTCACGATTACATGTGAACAATAACCAAAGGCCAACAAAATTTGAATGGAAGAATGCTTACAACTGCGCGAAAAATACCTCATTGAAATTATTCCTTCGGCTGGTAGGTTAGCCTTCTGGCCACCAAACCTTGCGATGTATCAGATGTCTTTACGAATTCGAAATCTTCTGTCTTGCATCTACCCAATTGCTGACCATTGCCTTCTATTCGTTGGTAATTGCAAGAAAACCTCCCAAGTTTTATTCTTATGGAGACGACTGCATCTCTTCTTTCATGGATTCTCCTCCACTTACCATTTTCGGAACTAGCTAGCTACTTCATTATAAAGTGGAGGAACTTTACCATCTTCAATTGGGGACGTGCAATAGGCCTGTACGATCAGCCAAACGAGAGGCCTTGTGAATTTCTCGTCTTGGCTACTAAAGCAATGGATTCTGTGTGAGGTTCTTGGGGAAGAATCCTATTTCTAATCCCAATTGAAACTCCTCTATCATAGGAGTCCCATTTCCAGGGGCGTAATGAGTGTTGCAAATCCACCTGATGCTGAGTATGCTCACACTGTTGCGGCAGTAAGAAAACCCTTAATCTGGCTCCTGTGTTTCGTTATAACATAGAGACTCATTCAAATGTTCACATCCCTACTCAACAAGTATTTTCTTCGAACTTGGACAGCCAAAGGACCGGTATACTTTCACACCTGAGGTATCCCCCATAATACTGCTTTCTTGACTATAGGATCTAACATTAGACTTTTTCACAGAAATACAGTGGAAACCAAAACATGTAAAGAGTATATCAGGAACAGGTTTTCCAGACCATCCTCAATCGGACGTCGGCCTTCAACTTGCAGTTGATGTAGAGATGATGAGTAGATGACAGCACTATATAACTGCCTCAGCCCAAACCTCTTTGCCAACAGGCAAATTGGACAAATACATCTGAACTTTCTCCAGTTAAGTTGATATGCGTTCTGCCACCCATTCTGCTGTGGTGTATTCTTACTGTAACAGTGACGCTACTATTCCTTCATACTTGGCAAACTTCCAAAAACGGATCACTACGATAATCCCCACCATATGCTGTACGTAGCTGTTGATCTTTCTGCCAGTCTGAGTCTCAAATATCTTTTTCCATTTAAGGAAAAACACCAAGTAGTTATTTTAGTTTTTATCACATACACCCAAAACTCTGTCGTGGAAAAATCATCTACAAAAGTGACAAAAGTGCCATACCTCACAAGATGTTGTTTTGGGTAGGTCCCAACATAAGATGAAAACATTTTTAATCCTAAAATACTCTTAGTATTATGGATTGCGGTGAACCGAAAATTTCACTCTGTCTGTTGTCCCAGAAACACATGGCTCACAGAAGTCCAAGCTTACAGGTCTTTGCACCTTTCAATAAGCCTTGATTCACCTAAACTAAGTAAGGCTTTCACCTGCATGCCCAAACGACATCTGCCACGGCTTGAGCATTTTGAATCTGCAATCCTTCTGCACGATGCAGCCTATCGTTTCAATACTGTACTGCCTTATAGTAATGACAAGTTGTTTCTCCTCGTGCCCTTCATTACCAAAAGAGTGCCTGAAGAGAAACTTTTAGAATTCCATCTCGCATATTCTCACTATGAAGCCTTTAGATTCCAAAGGCTCCAAAGAGAGTGAGATTCTTTTTCAACTATCGGTCTCCTTCTACTACCGAAACATCTCGTCAGAGTTCTCAGGAGCCATCATGGATTCTTCAACCAAATTGAACCTTATCCCAGTTGTTTTAAAGCATCATCATTGCCCATATAAACAACTCCACCATAAGTTCTTCAAAATAAAGGAAACCACTCCGTTGTGGGGAACACTATGACTAGGTACAACCTGAATCCATAATACTATTGATCCAGAGGTGGATGGTAGCTAACTAGACAGAAAATCAGACTCATGCCCTCAACGACTCACAACGTATGCATCAGAAGTACGTTGCCCCTTCTTTGTTGCAATCGGACAATCTTCTTCCAATGCCCTTTCTCACGACAAAAGGCACATGATCCCTATTGAGTTTCGCCTTTTGAACGAGATCTTCCGCTCTCTCCTATCTGACGACTCTGATTTTGACTCACCTCTTGTACAAGAGCTTCTGCTGATCATACTCTATCTCCTTTGATCTTCTTCCTGAATTGTCATGATGGCACGAGCAGAACAAAACTTGCAAAGACAATTTTTCTTCCATGAAGAGTGTATACATAAGATAGCCACAATCATCTGGAAGGATCCAACATTAACAAACTAGCCTATGCTCACTTTGAATGGTTTCATGACCAAATTTAGACCAATCAGCAATTAATCTTAAATGTGTCATGATGGCTACTGATAATTTGTACCTGGTCTCAACATGAAGACGAAAAGTCTTTTCATAAATAGAGACGATTCTCATTACTTTTCTTCATGTATTTGTTTTCCAGCGCCATACCATAACATTATTTGCAGACGTCTCTTTCATTGAATGGATTATTTCTGGCTCTCTACAAAGACATGAGCGAATCATCCCACAGCTATTACGTGTCAACCCCACCAGTCTTTCATAGAGATACTTCTAGTTTTTCCTCCTCCATAACGAATATCTAGATTTCCTGCTGATACAAGCTATCCATCTACATCACTTGCAAACAAGCCAAAATTATTTTGGGCCATCAAATTTTTCAACATCAAATTTTGATTTGAAACGTTATCACTATTATTGGGTGCCGGATGGTGGTGCAGCAAACGGTGCTGCCTCGAACGATGAATCGCCGAAAGGTGTGCCATTTAGCCGTTACAATGGCTTGGTAACAACAATTCCAATAACCAAGATCCAAAATTATTATATTCAAATGCTAAGCAACAACAAATTAAACATATAAGCCCTAGGTAGTGTCAGGAGTGTGAAAGATTAAATATACACCAGGAAAATCACAGGGAAACAAGGAGGGGTCACACATGGTCCCACTTAAAATCCAGTCTCCTAGTTTTGACTCGTCTTTTGGACAGAATTTCTAGACATGATATAGCCAACAAAAGTATCACTGTCCTAAACACTAGGCTTCTGATACCAAATTGTTATGACAACGGAAACATAAACTCATAACGCTAGATTATTGAATATAATAATACAGTAGTAAAGCATAAATAAATTTGCCCAAAAATTAAATGCACAAATAAAATACAGGAAAAATGAGCATTAACGAGGTTCGGTATCTTAAAAACTACGTCCTCGCGGTGCGCTGCAATTAAGAAAACCACTATTCTCAAAAATATTACCAATAAATTTGGGCAATACGAACAAATACCCAAAAACAAAGGGAGATACAAACAAAACTTGCAAAAACTAAAGGTCCTTAAGAAAGAAAGACACCTAAATCCAGAAAGAAGAGACTAATGGAATTACACTTGGGATACAAATTAACATTGATTAGGTCCCTTGATATTAGGCCAAAAAGTTTCCCACTTGTTCAATTATATCAATGTGTGGACCAAACAACCTTGTCTTGGCCTTTACCTAATAAGTCCCTGAAATTCTCTCCAATTATCATTTCTACCACCCAGTGATTTTGCTAAAGCCTTTTCAACAATTAGCTGGCGTAGATCCGAGGATCGAACTTGCGAGAAAATCCAGAAACAAAACACTCAAAAAGAAACTACTAGAGAAGAAGAAAAATAGAATGTTCTTGAATGAAATTTACTTACACTCTGCGTGACTACAGACTGATTCGTTGAATTGTTTTTATTACAAAAATGAGTCCAGGATTGGAAAATCCGCGCATGCACTCTTAAGATTACAAAACACCATTGATTTAAAAAGAACACATAATTGACAGTATATGCGCCGTTGATTCTTATCCAGCTTGATGAACATTAGGGCGAAATAAAAATGAGAAGCACCGCAACGTCGATTTGAACACGCAGCGTTTCCTTAATGTGAACAGATTGATAAAATCTGTTTTCATGCCAATATTTATGAACAAATTGTGGTCGACGTTTGCAACGTGTACGAAATACGTGCAAGTAATTGTGTATAAAATACGGATATTGAACCCAGAGAGAATTATCTATTAGCAATTACCAATTAAACTATACTATTACTATTTGATCATCCAAATTTTGCATCAAAGAAAACCTAATTAAATAAACAAGTTGAATTTGAAAGAAGAAAATGAAAAGAGAACAAGGATTAAAAAAACCTTTGGGTTATAAAACAAGTGCACTAGAATTAGGGCACCTAAGGACATTCACACAAACGTTATTCAAGTGTAGGATCTTTATACTAATTTAGATTAAGCTCTTCCGACAGGTAAAACGTCCATAAATTTTAATTAATTTTCTCTCATCGAACAATTATCCAAATTAACCCCTAAGTTACTAACCTGACATGTATCTGAATCGAGATTTACAGCAATGAGGATACATTACGCCTATTGGAGTTTACCAACAACCTCAAAGTCGCGGAGGTAACCTATCTCTAGCATCGCTCAACCTATGGTTTACTACCATAGAACCAAACTAAGTACACTCTCGATCTCAACTTAGTTCATGAGTCATCAATTCTTCGGGCCTTTAAGAATCAAACGCATAGAATAATAATAAAACTTTAGGAAGAATTATCAATAACAAATTAACAAGCAAAGATCATACAAATTAGAGAGAGAGTGGGCTACATCTTAGGCCCTAGAGATTAAAATTAGTCATAATAAACATGAAGAAACAATCATCGTTATTTAAAAACATTTCATCATGAGTTTACAAGAAAACGATAAGGAAAACTTCTCTATAGTGTGAACAAAGCTCCAGAATTTCTGTTACTTCTCTTCTCTCCAGATTTTCTACCTTTCTTCTCACCCAATAATCCCTAAAATAAGGCTAAAATGTTCTATTTAGATCCCACAAGGTTAGGGTGTGTTTTTCCTTAATTCTATTTGATTGGAAACCCTTACCAGTTATCCGCTAAAAAGGGATAACAAGTACGGATTCCGTGACTGTTGCAGCCGGAATAGTAGCTACTGGAAAAGTGTGGCGCGGCACAGTAGCTGCTGCTTTTTCCCGCATCATTCATGTTCTTCAAAGATCGTTGATTTGAATGGATAACAGTGGAAGTTTGTAAAACACCTCCTCTTTACTATTCTTCTTATAAACATACTATGTAAATTTAGAGATACGTAGTGTATAGAAAATAGTGGGCTCAAAATTTTGTCTTTACTCATAAAATAGAATTCTTACAAATACAAAAACTATTTATTTAAAAACGTTCTCATTAATACAAAATAATCATAGCTGGGGACAGTGTAACAACAAAAACTCTTCGCTCCTCAACGTCCATCCGACGCTGCTCCCTATTTCTGGCAACAAAAGAAGACGAACAAACGGGGTGAGCAAACAATCCTCAGTAAGTGAAAACTCTACTGAACCTGCTCCCCGCCAACTCAATCTTGTTCTTTTCTCACTCTATTTCTTCTATTTCTATTCTCACTGGTTTCCTCTTTCTTTCTACTATGTTATTCTCCTGTACTCTGTTCTGCTCTTTTTCTTTCTTTCTTAGTCTTTTCCCTTACTCTTATCACCATGGAAGGGAAAACTGGTCTCTTTATTCTCATCATGACTCACCATGAAGAGAAAAATCATGGTTCTCGCTGTATAAGCTATCAATGCAATTAATACAAAAGAACTGCTGTTTCTTCTTCTAACTCTCTATCTTATAGCGCTCAAAACTTCCGCATTCTTCTAATACTCTCTCTCTCTTTCTATCTCATTCTTTCTCAAGCTTCTCAACTTTTCTTTCTTAATTCTATTATTCTCCAATTCTCATTTCTGTTTCTGTTTCTAGAATTCTTTCTGTTAAATCATTTTGTAATCACGGCTCATCTTACTGGAGGCAGGACGGGGATCGCTCCCGCTCTACGTGACTTCTACTCATTCTAGCCGATCAGACTTGGTTATGCATGGATTCAGAACCCTGGCCAACGTGAGGGTATAATCTCTCTCTCGGGTACTCGGGTATAGCCCTCATCCGCATGCCTCTCACGGGCTACACCCACTCTCTATATCAATCATGCCGCTCTTCCATGCGGAGTACATGCGGGAAGAATCTACCCATTACTCACGGTTTCCCCATCTCACAAAACTAGTCTTGCTCATCTAATCTCTCTCTTATCTTTCTCATGTTTGCTCATCTCTTTCTCAAGCTAAGTTAATCATAATATAGCTTAACTATTAGCTTGTTCCATCTCTGTTCGTCTATTATGTCTTTCTCATTCGTTCTCATTGGAATGTCACGACATAATCTGACAGGAGGCCACAGCGGGGAGGCGCTACCACTCTAAGGACTCTGCCTCATGTCGCTACCCGATCGATTTAGTCATGCATGGATCGGAACCTTTGGCCATGTGAGTGTACCATCTCTCTCTTCTCTGAATGTCCGGCCCCATCTTACGCGCAGGCACGGAGGAACATCGGGTCCCTCTGCCGTGACGGTCCGGCCTCATCTGACCGGAGGCCACAGCTGGGAAGCACAAACAGCACCCACCTCGTGACTCTACTAGTCAACTCACAGGTTCCCACATAGCAAACTTACCCTATCTTCTTCTGTAGCACTTTCTCTCTTCTAGTGCTCAATCTCTCTTCTCTCTTTACTATCGGAGTGTTCTCATTCTCTGGAATCTTAAGAGTTGCTATTCTCAACATTCTCTACTTTTCTCACTCAAAAAAGATGACTCATAGTATTAGCTATACTCAAATTCTCTACTTGAAGTAATATCATAAAGTAGTATACTCAACATTCTCTATTCCTTTATCAAGCTATTCGCAATGCACAATTAATGCATATGGATGGTTCATACTAATTAATACACTTTTGAAATGCCAAATGCAAGATTTCCTCAAAACAGTCATTCTGCCACAAGTCACACTAAAAAGGCCATAAAAACTTTCGGTGATAAACCTCGGATTGCCTACAGTTTGATCTCGTTTTAAAGCGTAGAAATAGAAATAGGGCTATAAACCTTCTATGTTTGGTCTCAGCCCACTTTCGTCCGTAAGATGCCCAAAAATCAGCTTAGAAAGTCACGGCGGAGTGCGACAGGGCAGATTTCACTTAGGCATTTCATCAAACAACTCATATGCATATAAACACCTTCTCAACTACAACTCTCCTTCTCTTTTAACCATCCAAACTTGGAAGTAATTCCCTTCATGGGCGAAACCCTACCATAGAAAAACACTCCCACACAAAAATACTATCAATCTCCCCATCATCTCAAACTCATCACACCATAACACTTCCCATATAAAGGAAATATCCAACAAACATAACATAAATACTCTTCTCACAACCAATTCCTCAACAAATAGGACAACATCTCTAACTCAATTTTCAACAAGCATCATATATAATGCATAAATAAATCTCTACTTAAGAATTTAAACTTTAGCTTGAGTTGGAGTCACTACTCTCATTACTTTGAGTAGTCTCCACTAAAGCTCTCTATCTGTTGGACCATAGCTTTCCCTTATTTCCGAAGCATAAACTAGTAAGAACTTAACCCTTACAAGAATAAAACTCATCTCTAAAGTAGGGATGTTACTCTTCTTTGCTTAGATCACTTCTTGTCAAATTCCAACTTCAAAACTCTCAAATCTCTTGGAAAATTGAGTGAGGAATTTGAGTGGAGAAATTATGGGAGTAAAGAGGCAGTGGAAATGGGTGAAAAGAATGGGTTTAGAGAATTCAAACCCTTATTAGCTTCATATAATATCCAACTCTTTCCCATTTTGCCCTTACCTTTTCTTGAAATTCACCTTTATCTTGAACTCTTTACAAACTCACCCCCATTTTTCACTATTCTCCATGAAATCCTTACATTTTCCTCCCCACTTTTTCCTGCTAATTAGGTGTAGAATGGTCATTTTACCCCTATGAAGATTCCTAGGAAACTCAAGGAAATTTATGCCGTACTGTCGCCGTGGGAAGAACTTCCTGTCGCCCCGGCGAAACGTTCCAGAACCAACCGCAACCACAAAACCAAACGTCGACGCGGCGAAGCTTCTCCCGTGCCTTGGCGCAGAATGCAACTCCAAAAATCTGGCTAAGTCTTGTCGATTCCATGATAAAACACTCAGCCAAACCCAAAAACATAAACTCAACCAAAGGACACCAAACAACATGAAAAATATACAAACTCATTTAGGGGCAATCAGTAATCCTTAGGCCATCCTAAACCAATGGCTACGTATTTTCCCGTGGTGGTGCTTAAAAAGTTGGAAAAAGGTTGTAACATATGAAATGTAAGCCCTTTGAAAATATTTCCAACGGTCGTAAGAATTGTCTTAATCCGCGTTTACAGCTCAAGGATATTCTCAAAATACGGGGCATGCCGCAGCGAAAACGAATCTAGAATCTTCTCTTACTTCAATTCCATTAACATTCTTAATTCAACTCCGATTTCTGATCGTTGTGTTCCACTCGTCACGCTCCATTGCCAACATGATGTATTCTACGAGGATAACATTTTAAGCACTAGGTAAACTTGAAAACACTTAAAAACACCGGTGATCCAGGTAAAAGGCAATTATGAAAATATTAACGGCAACTTTACCAAATTAAAACCTTAATTCCACAAATTAATCACCACCCAAAAACACTAACGTAAATTGTATTGTCAAGCAGTCTTATCACAACCCCAACCAGCTTCTGTAGGTCCCTAGCAGCTAAGCGAGTAGAAACGAGCCTTAGCTTGAAAACACAAGCAAATAAAGTTCCATATCTAAAACATCAAATCACTTCGTTAGATTGTCACGGTTGCATTTAGCATATGCAACAAGCCTTTAAACCCTAGCGCTCCTAGTTGGACGGTATAGTCGAGTGAGGGTTTCCAGCGAGACCCACAAAAATCATTAACCTAACCCACCTGAGACTCAAAAGCGAAAGATCAAACATAACATTTAGGATTACTACAATAATCGTACTAAAAAATTGTGTCAATGTGAACAAACGAATAATTAACACATGCCAAAAATGCAAAGAATACAGTGAATTTCAAACTTACACTTTTGTTATGACTCTCTCATAATCATCACAAACCAGTCATCAAAACCCAGGATTTTATGCATAGCTCATAGGCCAAAGTACGCAAAAAAACAAATGTGCAATCAAACTCCATAGGCTCACTTTTCAAACACTTCCACTCAAATCAGAATCCAATCACTGACCTCAGATCTTGGTCATTTTTCAGGTTGTAACGTTTAGGCGGGTTCAGGTTTATGAAAAGAACGGAAATGAATTTTTAACAAAATGTAAGAGACTGTAATATTTTTCAAAAATGACATGAACCATCTCTTTCTTGCTTCAACTTCCATTCACCCTCTACCCTTCAACATGGATGAACTCTTTTTCCATCATTAACACAAATCCTCATGTAATGTTATCTATTTCAAGTCTTCTCCCCGTATTCTTCCTATTTTATCAGCACAATTCTCGGTTTTTTTTTTTGTTTTTTTTTGTTTTAAAGGAAGATAGTAACTACAAAACAACACGTCACCCACACCTTGCTTGTACTATCATCAGTTTTGTTTTCTTTTCACAACCCCAACGATTCTCATTGCCACAGGTATCAAGTGTGGCCAAAAATATATTCATTTTCTTATACACTTCTTTTCATGGGAGTTTTCTATAAGGTAACCCTATTAAAGTATTCATAATAAGATGGGTCGGAAAGTGTTTTAGGCTCATGTCAATGATATAATAGTAGGTTTACCCCACAAAAAAAAATCAGCTCAAGTGTATATATAGGTTTATCAAAAAGGGGGTTCTTGGACTAGGTTATAAAATAAATAGGTGCTTGAAAGGCCAATCGTTCACAAGCAAATTGCCTAAAATCATATCTAAGTAAGGCCGATTCTAGGATTTCGCCTCATAAGTGTTATCAAATGAGTAGGAGTTTATGCCCAATTTTACAAAACAAATTATTTACCATAAAAACACCACATAAAACGTCTCAATCGTTGATCGAATATTCAACCAATCAAACCATTCCAAGAGAGTCATAACTGGAATGCAATTGTCATCTACTATCATCTTCAATACGGAAAGTTATAAAGAAATCTCAATGTTACAAATCACATCAGGTCTCTCACTTGACTTATGATGAGCAACATACCTAAACAATTACCCAAAAGCTTGTAATAGAGTATTTCAATTTTGAAGTGCAAACAACATTTGACCATAAGAAACATATTCCCTACCCCCAACGGCGAGATGATCATTGTCTCAATGTCAACAGAAGAGAAACAATCACACTACCCTTCAGTGCGTAACAGTTATGTGGAGATAATTGTGAAGGCAGGCATATTGTTTGTTGTATCAATAGCATCGGAATTAATCCAAAAGAAAACAAACTATGTTGCCATGCTTGGGCCAATTGTAGTGCGATAACAGAAAATAAGGGGTGAAACAGAAACAACTAACTATCAAACCAAAGACAAAAGTTATCACAACTTAACACATTGAAACAAAAATATCGAAAAGTAATTCAAAACAAAAATCACAAAACTAATTAAAGAGGTTGGAGGTGCCTCCAAGAAGGGCTTTATTATGGCGTAGCTGACTTTTGTATCCTTCAATGGATCATTAGGAAAATCCAAGCCATTTTATCCTTCAATCCACCCAACCACATAAGGCTTCATCGTTGTCATTACCTCTCAAACAGGTCCTATAAGCATAGAGTGATAAAAGAATTTTTAGGTTGTGAGATAGGGTAGGTTTCTTCTAAGGTTTCTGCTACTTTGTCATAAGGATGTAATTCAAAAGCAAGAGTATACAATCAGATAGACATTTCTACGTTTTAAAAACAGTGAACTCAACTGTCGTCTCCACCCTTAAGATTAGTTTACCTTGGGGTACAATCTATTAAATCATACTAGTAGCTAGAAAGGCTCTAATATTAAAAGGTAGTGTTCCGGGATCTTCTGTCTATCAGAACTACAAAATCTACCGGAAAGTAAAATTGCTACCTTATTAGGACATCCTCCACCACTCCCCAGGATAGGTATGGATCTATCTGCAAATTGAAAGATGAATTGTGGTTAGCTTCACTCTCTAAACCAAGTTTCTAAAAATAGAAAATGGCATCAATTAATGCTAGACCTAAATCACATAAAGCTTATCAAAATACAAACTACAATTGGGCAAGGACGATGGTAAACTCCCTGGATGCTTGAGCTTTTGTGGTATTTCTTCAATAACAATGCTCTCACCTCTTCGTAAGAATCACCGTTCATGTTTCAAAGTCTCCTTTTTTTGGTGATAATCTCTCTCAGAAATTCGCGTACTTTCGGGCATTTGCTCCAACATGTCTACAAAAGGAATGTTCTAAATGTTAAAGGTTCAAACATGTCCATAAACTTACCGAATTGCTTATCCAATCTCTGTTTTTGCACTCTGTTGAGGATACGGAGGGGTCGGTGTCATCGTCGCGCCATAGACTGGTCACTTTCGTCCATTTTTATACTTCACGGTTGTTGCCTTTTTTCTTCTTCGGCTTGATTCCTTGAACTCACTATACCACTTCTCAACATGATAGCATTGAGTGCTACCTTTGGACTTTCCTCAATATCACTTGGTAATGTTCCTTGAACTCGTTCCATAAATATATTGTGAATTCTGCCCAATTTGAGTCTCAAGTTCCTATAGAGGGCTGATTTGATTTGAACCAGGCGTCAGGTCTTCTCAAAACCTCTGCTTGTCTCTTCAATAAAAATGGTACCACATTCTCTAATTAGATTTTGCTCTGATTCTGAAAACAAGAGGTTGTTAGTTGTGTTGCCTCCACGAGGAAGTTGGGTGTTTCCTCCATGCTAGATTGTTGTGTTGGAAAGGATTCCCTGCCCCCTTTGGAAATTATTGACGTACATTGGCTTGTAATCAGATGAGCCAAAGGGGGTTCCCTTCTTGGCAATCCCTCGAGAATGATTCCTGCACAAAGGTCACAATTAGGAGAGAAGTTCAATAAGCATTTAGCTTTAGGAGCAATCTCCCAATTGCTTGACTTGAAGGCGGAGAGTGAGCAACCAATACGTGTGTAACCCATCAACTTCATGCACTCCGCATGCTTTCCTATGAATCTCTATGGGTTCTCATATATTATGGTTCGCCATCACTCAATCAGATTGTTATGTCGCTCTGGTTTGTTTTTATGTTCAAGGCTCCCCCATTGCAGCATCAATCATAGCTTGAATGTTGGTAACAAACCCTGGTAGAGTTTAGACACGTTCTTATTTGACCATGAGTGAGTAAAACCATGGTGAGGGCAACCTCACGTAAGAGAGTCCTTTATACCTTCCCATGCTCAGACAATGACTCTGATCTATCTTTTTGGTTAAAAGTTTTGAATCCACTCCTCAGCTTGCAGACCTTGGAGGTGGAAAATATTAGTGAGAATGCTGCAGTCTAACTCATTCCAGGTTTGTGATGCTCTCAGATGGCAGAGAAATAACCAAGCTAGCTCTAGCTTATCTCCGACAGAGAGAATGGGAAACAGCCTTTAGCGCTATTGCGTATGGGATACTCCATTATGACTGAATGGTGCTCAAACTCCAGACAAATTTGTGATATGCAGGTTAGGATCCATAGAAGGTTAACCAGTGAAGGGACCGACTCCGAATCATTCCAATAATTGCTGGCTGAATCTCAAAAATATTCACTGACCAGTGGTCTCTCTGATGCTAGAATAACACCCCTAAATAGTAGGATAGAGTAGTCCTTCAATGCTCTCTCTAAACCACGCTGTTTTCCACCTATTGCATTTCCTCCTAAGGTATTCCTCATTCTCATTCTCTGATTTCCCATAATGGATTGGACAATTCTGTGTTAGCCATGATTTTTCAGATTCAGCTGCCTCTGTTCTTTCCTCCATGTGTTTAGTCAGTTCTCTCGATCTCAAAATTGTATTGGATTAGTACCACCTCATCTTGACGAAGTCTTCGAGGATCTAAAAACAAAAAACACATGACAAAAAACGTGAAACAAAACTAATAATAAAAAAAAAATAAAATTAAATTAAAAAATAGATTCAAAACCAGATCAAAACAAATCAAACTAGCAATTAAACTAGTCGTAATGATATTGAAAAAAAAAATTCCCCGGCAAAATGGGCCAAAAAACTTCGTTGTGCGAGTTTCGCAAGTGACGAAATCATGCAAGTAATAAAGTGGATAAAATACGGATATCAACCCAAAGGAATTACCTATTATTCATATTACCATTAAACTATCCATTTACTATTTGATCAATTCATAATTTTATCAAGGAAAACCTAAATTAAAAACAATTGAATTTAAGAAGAAAAATGAAAAGAGAACAAGTTAAAATTAAACCTTTGGGTAAAAAAAAGATGACTAGGACCATAGGGCATAGATTTCACACCCGACTTATTCAATGTATCAATCTTTATGCTAATTTATTAAGCTCTTCTACAGGTAAACTCCCTAAACATTTCAAATATTTGCTCGTCGACAATTTATCAAATTAACCCTAACTTACAACTCGAATTATCTTAATCAGATTAAGCAGCAATGGGGATCTACTGCTATGGAGCGTTACCAAACCTCCACAGTCGTGGAAACTATCTCTAGCGGTTCGCTCAACCTATGGTTTACTACTGTAGACCAACAAAGTCATCATCTTCTCGATCGCAACTTAGTCCATTAGTTCATTAAATCTTGGGCCCTAAGATATCAAAAGCTTAGGAATAATAGTAAACTTAGGAAGCATTCTCAATACAATATAAAATCACAATATCAATAATACATTAAGACGATTGGGCTACATCTTAGCCTAGAGAATAAAATTAGTTCATAATAAAATCTGAAGAAAACAATCATCTGTATTAAACCAGTCATATGAGTTTTTCAGAAAACAATAAGAAAACTCTCTATTGTGAACTCAAAGCTCCAGGAATTTCTTTATTCTCTTCTCATCCAGCATTTCTCCCTCTTCTTGCACCCAAGAATTCCGTAAATAATGCTAAAGAATCATTTGTATCCCACAAGGGTTAGGGTTATTTTGCAGTAATCTATTTGATTTGGAACCCTAACCCTCTTCTCTGCGACTTAAACGAATAACAAAGTAGTGACTTCGTGACTATGCACGTGGACTATGCTGTGACAAGTAGCTACTGGAAAAAAGGTGCCGCAGCACAAATAGCTAACTGCCATTTTCCGCATGATTCCACTGTTCTTCAAAGATCTGATTTGTGAACCGTAACGGTGGATATTGGAAAATTAAAACATAGTGAATGTAGCCCTTTGAATAATATTTCCAACGTCTAAGAATCGTCTTAGACGAGTGCTACAGCTCACAGATATCTCAAAATACCGAGGCAGGGCAATTGGACGTAAGTCTGAATCTTTTACATTTCAACCCTCAAACTCTTCAATTCAACTCCGATTCTTGATCCGTTTGTTTCCACCGTCACTCATTCCGTTGCCAACCTGATTTATTCATCGGCATAAAACATTTAAGGCTACTAGTAACTGAAAAACACTAAAACACCTTGATCCCGGTAAAAGGCAAGTTATAAAACTATTAAGTAACTTTACCAAGTTAAGCTAATTCCACAATTAATCCCCAAAACACTCAACTAACGTGTTATTTTCAAACTCTTACATAACCACCGTTTAATCTAAACCGTTGGATTCAAAATGCTTTCGCAACAACACAAATTCTTTACCGGCGAAGAAGGGAAAAACAGCGTCCCAGAGGAGTTTTGATCTTACCCACTCTGCTTCCATGCTTTGCTTTGGACTAGGAGTAAATCTATAACTCTTCGTATTTGGATCTTCTCCGTAGTTGCAGTGTGTTCGAAAAACGTCTGCCTAGACACCAGTTTTAATTATAATTATAAAAGCAAAGAATGTGCAATAGGTTATTATTGTGAATTAGCACCAAACAAATATCATGACAGAACAGTTCTGAACAAAACCTTAGGGTTCTTGAGAATAAAGCTTTTTGCAAAAAGAAAGTAATGAAAATCTTTAAAAAAAAATGCAAGGTTTAAGTAGTTAGTTCACAAATACAATTATGTGAACCTCATCCATTGTATTGGTGAAAAATGTGAAAAAGGATTCTTACAAACTCAAATGAAATTAAAGCAGCAACAAAAATAAAAGCAACCAACACAAGAATTTAAAGTGGTTAGTCACAATCAATTTAGCCTACGTCCTATACTCGAGGCAATCTCACTAAGCAAACCTTATAATATGCATTTTTAGGAGAGAAAAAATACAAATCCTTACACTATCCAAAAAGCTCAATTATCCCTAATACAGCTACAATACTAGTCTTTTGGTCTTACACTTTTTAAGATACATTAAAGTCCAATTACTAGTGTTATTTAAAGGGGGGGAGAGTCCCTTTGCAATCTTATTCCCAAGCAAGTAGTGGGATCTCATGGTACAATTCCCAACAATTCTCCATTGACGTGAATCCCAAACATGAATATTAGCATCTAAAAATTTACTCGATGATAGTCTTATTTTCTTTCACAGCAGGAACTGAACAACTTATTTCTTCATTCTTAAGACAACACTTCACAAGGCAAAAGTTATAAGTGTGTTTCATTCCTTTGCCTTGCAAAATCAGAACATCAACTTGTATACACTATCGCACCATCTCTTTGACCGATAAGCTAATCTACCCCAAACAAATAAAATTGATGATAAAATCTGGACATACTCACATGACAAAGCTTCTTGACAACACCATTGTGAAGCTTAGACGAAGGCTACCAATGCCTTCAATCTGTCACTTGTCCGTTATGTACCGACAAAATATTACACATAATTTACATCTACTTTCAAGTCAACGAAACAATCTTTATCATTTCAAACGGCTATGGATGCAGCCGAATCTAAAAACCACACACTTACAATCTTGAAAGTTTGAGTTTCGGTCCTTGATATGTATACGTAAAAATTCACGTTTATTATCAGCAACCAAGCATCATGCCGTCGAAGTCCTCATGATGTTGCACTCCCTTCAAAACAAGCCATATCCTCCTCTAGTGTCTTTGCAGTGTGGTTGGATATATATTCTTCCACAATAATAACACTCCTTATTACTGTAATCTTGGATTTTGATTTATCACTCCTCTCTGCTTCGAGCTCTTCGTCGATTAGAACCTTCTGTAACTAGAGATCTCTCTTCCTCAGTGATGAGTTTCTCTGATCCCGTAAACCTCCATTTACATGCAAATAAGGCAGACACATCATCTAGATTTTAAAGTGATGTACCTACCAACAAGTATTGAACAAAGGTCTATAATATTTAGGCACAAGATGACTACAAGTATCAATGCCTTTCGTATCCTTTAACTCATCAGAAAAGCCAACAATGAGATACTAGTATTAATTCATATTAAATGCTCTGGAGACTCGTACCTTCATCAATCTTCAGATGAATAGCAGATCCATCTTCAAACACACGTCTTGTTAGGCAACAATTTTGATGTATAATACCCTCCAATTTAGTCATAAACCCTTTGGTGTAGACTCATTCAGACGTTGACTTTATTCTGGAGCGCTAAAGCCAAATGATTAGTATGTGACAAAACTCTCCTTTGAATTCTATTCCATTCGTCTATCAGCATCTTACCTGCTTACCCTCTCTTCAAATGCTGATTAAGACCTTGTTGACAGTAACAAAGGTCTTGTATCGTACTTGCTAAACATAAATTAATTTTGCCCATTCAAATAAAGGAACACCTCAAATTTAGGACATACTTTAGAAAATTTGAGATGCTTGACATAGCCGATCTACTGTACTAGTGGTGGAAAATGAAAACCTACCCGGCCTTACCCGAACCGGACCCGCGAGGGGTTACTAAGTCTATTCGATGGGTCGGTCCTGACCAGCCCAACCAACAAAGGTTAGGTCGGGTTAAGGCCCGCAATTGTGGGGGATTGGCTGGCCCAACCCGGCCCGGCCAAACCTAACCCGCGGGTGTAGGCTGCTAGAGCTGAGCGGGGTAACCCCTTTTTGATTTTTTTTATTCTTAGTTTGTTTTTAATCAACGTTTCAAATGCATAATTACAATTTATAAATGAATAAAATGTAATGTTTTTGTTAACTTCTTTTCAAATATCCAATAATTCAATAAAATTAAATTTTTTTTTGGTAAACATTTCCAAGATTAATACAATAGAAATGTATAAATAAGAAAAATTAAATCTTCATTATCAAAAAAATAAAAATAAGAAATTAAAATAATTATTGTCTCTGTTAACCCATCACCAGAAGGAAAAAGCCCCAATGGGACTAAAACAATTGTAAAGAAAAACAGCGTGCATAATTGACAATTATATTACAAGTTAAATTTAACAACACAAACTATTTGGGGGTTGACTCATGACCTCCCTCACGTTCATCTATATTACAAATTAAATATGGTTCTATTAAAGTATAGTCGACACTGTATTGATCTTGATGGCGCCCCGTTCCCAATTCTCGAAGAATGTGGGACTTTCTAATCATTTGTGTGGAAAAGTTAGTCCTCCTTTCACCCTTTAAATTCTTCCACTTAGCACTAAAGTGTTGTTCGGATGAGATGGTGGAGACGGAAAACAAAACACATCCAAGGACAAGTCTTGATTAATACCGGAAAAAGACATTTAATTGTGTTTTTTAAATATTCAAGACATCAAAGTTGGCTCTTGTTGTGGATATGTTGGTAACATTTGGGAGTTCAATATTGTTGAAGCTCGTTACTTTGATGACTGCATGCGCAGAAAGTAGATTCGTGTTGCCATTGGTGCTTCTCAAAGAGGAGGCTGGCCCTATGCTTTCGGTTCAGGTTCCTCTTCGGCCTACTTAAATGCACTACAGGTGTAGAAAGTCTTCATTTGTTTCGTCTGATGCAATTCCTCTGTGTATCTTGTGCTTTGCCAGGTTCAATACTATTTTCTATGGAAATTACCTCTGCAAAGGATAATTTTTTACCTCTTCCTATTGATTGGACAAATGCTACAGTTTGCGTAAATTTTCAGTTAATGTCTCTAAACCAATTTCTAAACCTCTTGTTTAATTGTAGTATCTATTATGGCACCAAACAAGTAAAGAAAAAATAATGGGTTTAAAATAGGTTAAAAAAAAAAAAATTTCTTTGCCTATTATGGTTCTTTTAAAATTTCATTGCGTTTTTATTATTTTGTAATAAATAACTTCGGAAATTTTTATAATGTATATAGTACCAATGGACTACAGTAGGATAATGCACACCAGAAAGTTGTCTAACAGTGGATTGGTAAACAAATTTAAGAAAAGAATGAAATACTTTAGCTATTTGCCAATCATTTTCTTAAAAAAAAAGATACTGGAGGGACCTGCTATTAGGTTGCTATAAAAGAACTATTAAATAGCCATAAGGTACAACTATGAATCAAGCATTAAATAAGGACTATCATGCAACTCATACTGTTCTAATGCAAAAGTTCTAAGACTCATATGTTGATTTTATACAAGCATCTTGAAGTTCAGCATTTCTTTATTATTACCGTACATCCAAGCTAAACAATCTTAATTCTATCAGATATTTTCTTTAAGTTGTTTCATTACCACTTTTTCACAAATTAAATTAATAATAGAAATGCAACAACGTGGTGAAAAAACTCAAATTGTTATATAAAGGAATTACTTTGAAAAAAACTATAGCTTTACATTAGACTTCATTACTTAAAGTTAAACTTATCACTGGTTAGTAAACTAATACTATAATTTCCTAAAACTTCAACAAGTTTATTATAAATTTGTGACTACTATGATTCAGACCAATCCATAATCTAAATCCCAATAAGAAAATATTAATTTACATTCGTTATCAAAATAATGATCTATTCAACAAATATAACTTGTTTAGCTCTACCCACTCTAAATATCGCGAGCAGTTAGAGCACACTAATATGACAAGTGAGTATTGGTATTTTTTAATTCTAATTCGCATTTTCTTAAACATTTATTAAATCATTTCTCGTTGCAGTTTTGAATACCTTTTAATCCTGGAAAAAACTGGAATTTAATCAATCTTGTTCAGAAAGTTTATCTTCAGCATTAATAGATGATCAGTTCGCAGAATATATAAAGTTATATGGCCATATTACATAGAAGTTATACGCCAGTAGTACCATATTAGTATTTGAGTATTGATATTTCTCTATTTCCAGGTTGAGACAATATGTTTATTACAATGCCTTTTAGAGTCACTAGTATATTACCTGAATGTTTATAAAACATTTCACAATACGTGATCTTGCTTTTCTTCACGTGAACTCCAGTTTCTACCCTCGTAAAACTTATCGAAAGCGTCAAAGTCTGATGGTGTCTGTCGTGCTTTCGAACAGCCGTTGATGACCGCTTCACTCTGAGATGAAGTGGATCTGGAGGGGACGACTTCTAGAACCATGGGAGCTGTAGGTGTAGCAGCTATGGGGAAGGAATCGGGGCCATATTTTGAGTTGTATCGGATTCGAGACGGGAAAGCGGGGACTATTGCTCTTCCTGCATTCAGGTTAGTAAATTCAGCGGACTAAGACGGATAGTAGTTTCCTGCTCTGAAATTGAATAGAAGAGAAATATCTATCCATTGTAGTTGAAAAAAAAAAAAAGTGATGTAGAAGACATAAAAATTAAAGATGGAGAAACTGGAAATATGGAATTTGAAATTGCAAAAAACAAAAAAATTGAAAACTAGAGCTAATTGATAACAAGAGATTAAGGAGATAAGTGAGAGATTTCAATTAAGATGAGATTAGAGAGAATGAGAGAATTTGAGTGTGAGAAATATAGGAGTTTTAGGGACCAATTTATAGAAGAACATTTGGGGAAAAATAAAACTGACGAAAAAGGCCCTCCAATGCCATAAAAGGCATATTTCAAGGGTTAAAAGGGGAATTCAAAAATAACAAATATAAATTTAGTTTTTTTTTATTTTTTTCAGCCAACCCACTGCCGGGTTGAAAAATACCACCCGCGAGTATCCCTCGCGAGGTGGCACTGGCGTTTTTAGAAAGGAACAAAAATTGCAAACCCCCATAGGTTCACCGAGTTGCATATAGACCGGCCGCCGGAGGTTCATAAGGTCAGGTTCAACCGGGCCCGCCATTTGGCAAGGGTTTTTTCTGGGTTGAACCCTTTTTAAATGCGGGCCGGGTTAGGGTTTGGACATCTGACCTAACCGGCCCATTTTTTCCACCTCTAACTCTACATTTAACCTCCTCTCGAGCTTGCCTTTTGCAATACAGCGAACTGTGGGCCATTGATACCATTGTTGAAAAAGTCCCACAATCCAAACGCAACAATTAAAGCAAGTAACACAAAAATAAAGGCAAATCAAACACAGAAATTTTAAAGTGGTTGGCCACCAATCAATATAGGCTACATTCACTATCATCAAATGATCACACAAGCAAACAGCTTACAACTGTGCAATTTATTAGAAGAGAAAATTACCAAAACTCCTACACTATCCACAAAAGCTCAATTAACACCTTAATAATAGACCTACAATGACTATTCTGTTGGTTTGTCTAGGTACACTTTTGTTAAATTATATGTCACATTGATCATATTTAAGGGGAGAGCGCCTTTGCAAGCTCTCATCCAAGGAAATATGGGATTCAAGGACAATCCCAAACCCAAAAAAAAAAAAAAAAAAAAAAAAAAAAGACTTAGTTTACAACACTGTACAGTGGAGAGTGATTGAACATCAACTTTGGTCCCCATATATGTAAGTTTTCAATTTCTAACCACTTTACTTTATTGAGCATTACTTCAGCTCCAACAAATTTTTTTTTTTTTTTTTTTTTTTTTGGCCCTGCCCTGACCTTACAGAACACCAAAACAATAATCACGCGGACAGTTCTTGAACAAACCTTAAGTTTCCCGAGAAAGTTAAGCAAATAGAAATAATGAAAGCCTGAGTGTGGTTCACAATCATGTGAACCTACATCCCTTACTGGTGGGGAGAAAAATTAAATTATAATTTACTCTCTTTTACAGCCCTGCCTTACCTTTTGCTCTGAAGTATGTGAAACTTTCATTCACTTTCTTGTTAATGAATCACTTTCGTTAGATACATTTAATGGTCGTAGCAGCAAACGATTGATTTGTGTTGTAGCGAACAAAATTTCGTCCAAAGAGGTTTTCTTACCATTTTGAGCAGTTACCTTACAGTGAGGATGTATTCAATTAAGAAAAAGTTTATACATGCTGACAGTATTGGAAAAGCTTCAAAAGAACTTCTCTTTGTGGCCAGGATGACAAACCTTTTGCCATTAGGGTTAGTATACCCAGACGAGTCTTATGTTCAAGTTGCAAAGAGATACGTAACATATTTGTAAAATTTAGTCCATTAGGCTGTAGAGGTTTCGGGCCCTGAGGAGTAGGCAAACCCCAATGTGGGTGGATTACCTCAAATACTAAAAAAAAAAAAAAAAAAAAAAAAAAAAAAAAAAAAAAAAAAGGCTTCAGAACCCTAGAACACACCGAATTGAGTTACAACTCTCTTGTCCCACACAATAATTACAAAGGAAAATCTACAATAAACTAGCTTTGATGAATATATGTCTAACTTTTTCCCAGAATAATTTAATATTCATGAGAGAAGTAAAGAGTAAGTAGGAAGCCAAGAGTGATTGGTCCGGGTCAAAGACTAAACTCCTAGTATGTCCACACTGGGCATCATCCATTTGAAAGCTCCAATAAGCAATGCACAAGCTGTGCTACCCCTTGCCTGACCACAGTGCGCCCAAACTGCGACGGAGCTAGCCTCTGCGGTCAGAACGAATGGTATAGAAACTGAAAGTCATGGCTGGAAGATCAATTCTACTTCCAAACAAACCTTTCTGGCAAAAAAAAAACTCCTCAGTATCAGTCCAAGCTTCAGGATCCCTTCCAATTGCCCATACATTTATAAAATGCGTGACTTTTTCGTAAGGAACTAACAAAGGAATTAAAGGATGGAGCCTCAAGGTTTCTTTCACAACCATGTCTAAGTATTCCAAGGTTCTCCAAATCTGATTCTTCAACCATCCTGTCTAGTCCCACAAACACTTTGCAACTCTTTTGCAATTCCTTCAAAATGCAGGATGCTTGATAAGTTCCGAAAGTGCCGACTCAATAGCGCTGCTGAACTGTCACTTGCACCTAAAAAAACATATCTAATCAATTTACATGCAGAAATTTCAGGAAATTACTTTAGATTAGAAGCTAAACAAATCAAATCAAAAAATATAATTATTTTCAGTTCGGTAGTTGGATTTGCTTAGATGAAAATACAGCACTTGCTGTGGAATTAATTTTTTTTTTTTTTTTTTTTAAATCTGTGGGTTCTATTATGAGAGCCATGTAAAGACAAAGTAGAGACTTTGGATTCATTGTGAAAAGTTGAAAGTCTTGAACCTACAAAGAAATAATTAAAATGAAATAGTAGAGTTATATAATTATAATTAGAGATACAGAAGATTGATATAATAAACGCAAATTAATTAATAAATAAAATTAAGATAAGTGATTCTGGAATTTGATCGCCTCCAAGGGGGTATTGTAGAGAAAGAAAACATTTTTTTTTTTTTTAATAATATGTACCAAATCTGAAGACAGAACCCAGATGAATTATTCTCCTGTATTATTGTCTTCAGTTAGTAGCTTATTTCTTCTAATAATAATAATAATAATTACATTCCAATTCCAAATGGTTAGGTACGTTAGGTTAGATTTGACTGTTGAAAGTTATACAATTTAAAAACGTTTTTTATTTGATGACATGTATATATTAAAGACGCGTTTTTAACCCGAAGATTGTATTAAAATAAAGATGGTAATGCCACACGGGCCACACCCGCCAGGACAGCAAAGTTTCAATATGAAAATGACCAGTAAGAAAAAGAGACGATTTTTCAGAAAACAAATTACACACACTTGGAGAGTTTTGACTGCTATCTGAAAGTGAAAGTGGACAGTTCAAGTGGGAACTTGACTTGGTATTCAAAATCAACCTAAATTTCCAAGGCATGGGGCCTGACAAAACCACTAATGATAAATTAATTGGTGAAGAATAGACAAATAATAGTAATCAATAAATTTTTACAATTATCATGGATGGATGTTGGATGGTCAATAAAACTCTTAAAATATATTATTAAAAAAAATTTAAGTTAGATCCACATCGATCCTAATAGAAGAAAAAATTGGAGACTATCCGTTTTAACTTTAAAATATGAGAGGTTAATTGAAAGTAAACGCAAACTAATTAAAACTTTTACCATTACATTTTCATGAGATGGAAAGATTCGATGTGACCACTTAATGATAATTATCTAGTGAAGAATAGACCATAATAATAATCAATAAATTTTTACAATTACATGGATGGATGGTTGGGATGGTCAATTAAAACTCTTAAATATATTATTAAAAAAAATTAAGTTAGATCCACATCGATCCCTAATAGGGAAAATATTGAAGCTATCCGTTAACCAATATAAGAGGTTATTGGAAGCTTATCCGTATTTAACTTCAAAAATATTAAGAGGTTAATTGACAATACATGCAAATTAATTAAAACTTTTACCATTACATTTGTCAATGAGATGGAAAGATTTGATGTGTGACCATAAAGATAGATGTTATTCTCTTATCCAATAATGATGAAACGTAAATGTATTTTTTTTTAATGAATTGAAGATTCAAAAGTGTTGACTAGAAGTTTAGACGAAAAGCTTTTTTTTTTTTTTTTTGGTTGTTTGCCATTAAACTTCGTTTGGTGGTTAAAACTTGAAAGGAGTGAGGCTATATGTATAAGCTAATAATACAGTTGAAACAATATCCTTATGGTGCGTTTGGTTCAGAGAATATTGAATTATTGGAATGTAGATACTGGAAAGTTAGATTACCTTGAAAATTTTTGGAAATCTTTAAGAAAATGTGTTTAGTTAGTTGATAGGTATGTTATATAATAGTTGGTTGGGGAAAAAATAATTAGTGGGCATGTTATTAAATTAATGAATTTTCCTCTAATTAAATATATTATTATATTATTTTTTAATATTGAGTATTATTTAGATTATTACAAACCCTCTGCATTTAAAAACTTAGCAAAAACAACCCTATAAAAAGTTTGGAAAATCAACAAACGCCCCCTACCAACCCAACCACTGTCGACGCTGGCAACCACAGCCAGGCGTCGGCAGCCGGCAATCTAATAGAGCATGGAAAGGTAGGAAAGGCCTCGTGCGCCGTATGTACCCATTTTCAGCCATTCATCTGGCAATTAACGGCATCGATCTGGTCGTTGACAGCCAGATCTGGCACTATCTGGCTATTTTAGGCCAGATATATCTAGCCGAAAATGGCCATATCAGTGCACACAACATTTCGGCTTCTATGCGCATTCCGACAGCGGCGATGGCAGTGGTTGCCGCGGTGAGGGGAGGGTGGTTGCGGGGTGGTGGGCTGCAATTTGTTTTGAATTCAAAGGTAATTTGTCCAAAAAGTTAATTAATTGGGTGAAATAGTAAAGTCATATTAATGTAAATAAATTTAAAAATAAGGGCATTATGTCTAAAATATTTATTAGTTATGGGATATAATGTAACGAAAAAAAAGATTACCCTGGTAATCTTAGAATATATTACAACACAGTAACTACTATTGGTACTTGAAGATTCCGGAATATATATATTAACAACCAAATGTGATAATCAAGTAAGATAAGATGACATAACTCCAATAATTCACATTACCCCAACCAAACGCCCTCTTAGGGTCCGCTTGGGAGTTTCATGGTAGCGATATGAAGGTAAATTACCGTAACAGTTTTAAGGGTAAACCACGTATGGTTTTTAGGAGTTTTTTGTTAAGTGGTTTTAAAACACCATCCTGTGCTTGGAAGTTTATTTTCAGCGATTCTGACAGTTTTTTATAATGATAAATTATATATATGCCATAAAAAATCTAACTTCAACCGCACTTAGGAGTTTGTTTTTTCAATTGCAAGGTAAGGGTTCTTTATTTGTTTTCTACTTATAGTATTATAACAATCAATGTGATAAACTTTCATTATCTTTCTTCGCCATTCTTTTACAACATCTGCAATGATTAAAACATTATAGCTCCACTTCAAGAAAGCATTTAGAAATGAGATTTTAATAATTTTTTTTTAATGATTGCTTAAAATTATTTTATATTATTGGTGGAGACGCGCCATAATATGATAAAATTTTTGTGGGGATCTAATTGGATAGTTTTGTAGTGGGATAGGGTATTTGTGGAATAAAATTTTAAACCAACCAAAACACCGTGATTTTGGATGTTTTATAAACCCCTAGAAATACATTGCATTGGTTTTGGAGGGTTTTGGGTCAGTCAAAACTAGTGAATAAAAAATTGACAAATAATGATTTTAAAAACACTTCAAAACTAGTCTAATAAAACAAAAAACGAAAAAAAAAAAAAAAAACCCCAAACATATCTTTAGTTTGTCAACTTTTGTGACTAGGTCGGGACTCGACGTAAATGGGTTGAGTATAATTCGGCTGGGTTTAAATTTAACTCGGTTTAACTCGAGTAAACAAAACTCAATATCAAGTTTAAAAATAATGAATAAGGGTGTTCGGTCCGAGTAACCTGCATTTTTTGAAGGAATCGAAACCAACAGTTCCTTGAAATTTGGAACCGGAACCAAAACTGACGGTTCAGTTCCTAGGTACCAGAACGAAACCTATAACAACAGTTCCGGTTCCCGTTTAGGGCACCCGTAAAATTCATTACCCCCGAAAAGTTTTTAATGGTAAAAAAACACCTCAAAAACTTACACCTTGGCACTGTTAACAAAAATAAAATTAATCAATTATAAAATTCAAAATTCAAAATTCAAAATTACAAACTCCATTACTTTGTAAAGGTAGATTCTCAAAAGGTCAAACCAAATTACTTAAATGTTATGAAATATAAATATAAATGTATTCACATTACTTTTTATACAAAAGTTTTTATTAACCCCTACTCTTTAATTTTATTTAATTAGTCTCGGGTTCCGGTTCGGTTCCTAACTATAGGAATCGGAACCGCACAATAACGGTTCAGAAATTGAGAACGGAACCTACCTGTGGACGGTCGGTTTAAGGTAAGAAATGGAACCAAACTCGGGTACCCGTCAGTTCGGTTCAATCGGTTCTTTTGAACACATAATAATGAAGAGGTGATTGCAAATTGATTAGACATGCCGATAAAAAAAATAAAAATGAGTCCTAATCAAATCGAAAACGCAGATGTCAACTCAACATAATGCAAAAGTATAATAATGCAGAAGTAGGAACATATTTTGTTCCTCAAAACTACCCTAATAATAATAAAAAAAAAATTTGACTAATCTTCTCATATAATAATAATAATTGTAAATTATATAAGAAATAATCTAAATCACCCAATTCTTAAATATTTTAAGATTACTTATGATAAATTTTGTTACGATTTTCTCATTAATTAAGAAAATTATTAATAATATAATCATAGTAATATTATAATAAAATAATAATAATGTTGTTATAATATAATAGTAATTGATGTTATAATATAATAATATTATCAATAATTTAAAATTAAAATATATAAATAAGATAATAGATTAATTAATAATATTCAAAGACAATGAAATTTAGTAAACAACTTCCTTCATAATCTTTTTATTCTTCCAAACAAATATAATAATTATTATATACTAATTATTCCAATCTCACTAAAAGTATTTAAAACATATTTCTAATAATCTTTAAATAATCTATTTTTCCACTCATTATAACATTTGCAGATATTACAATTTTTTTGAACAAGACACCTCTATTATACTATAATGCACAAGTATAAATGAAGGTAATTTAGAAACTTCAAAACTAAGAATACAGACTTGCGTAAGAAAATATCCGTCATTCATGAGAAGAGAGTAATATTAGCATGCCCTACCATCCTACAAACTTTCCTGAGTTCCTCTACGGTGCTTAAAATTAACAATAAATGCAATTATACAATTATCTTCTATTGGAATTGGACTCTTTGCTAGTAGGCAAACAATCAAGTAATAGCAAATACAATCCTAACCCTGTTAAATCATTAGAGTATTACACTGATATATTAAAAAAACAGTAATATTTTATCGTTTATTATACACTATCTTAAGTTAACATGTTATATTTTGATACAAATGTATCTTTAAAAAAAATTCCAAATTTTAGGACCGTTACAGTTACTGTGGTCGTTCACCAGAGGACTTAATCACTAGCTTTCGTCATCAATATCATAGAAACTAAATAAGTTGATCTTTTGTCAATCGATTCATCAACTTCTTTAACCTTTCAACACTTGTCAACTTCACTTATGAGATAAGCCTCTATTTTCATTTTATTTTTGAAAAAAAATATGATACTATATCCAAATAAATGTTATTATAGGGATGGATATATCATATCATGTACGTTTAAAATGTAACAAGTTTCTATGGAACGAGTATACAAATTGATATGAATATTTTTTATTCTCCCATACTTCTCCTAACATCAATTAGGGCATACCGAAATATCATTAGACAGTAGAAGAAACCATCACAATTGGTTTAAAAAGCCTTTCTAGAATTTGTATCTCTTTTATTATGTTTGTATCATTAAGATTCACAAATTTTATGAGGGTTTATGACAATTTTTCCTCAAGGTTTGTTTATTCTTTTTTTTTTTTTTTTAGTGTGTAATTTAATTAATTTTTTTTTTTTTTAGTTATTGTATAAAATGAAAAATAATTGAACTTCATATATTATTTTATAGTAATTTATTACATAAATTGGTTAATAAATATTTATATTTACATAAATAAAATAAAATAAAAATTGAAGAAATAAAAAACTTAAAAGAATTATAATTAGATAAAGGAGTGCGTATGAAAGTAATCAATTGTTTTAATGACATTTATTACTTTTTAAATCTCTTGGGTGTATTTGTTACTTCGCTCCAATATGAGGAGGAAATTGTTATAAAACTCAAATTTATGATAATGTTAAATGAACTTAATAACATTAATTAGTAACCTAAATAATATAAACATTACTGTAAGTCATATCTTCTTGTTGTTATTAGTATTTTGTTGACCAGGGTGTACGGGCAAGCTTACATACACCCCGACTAATTCTTGAGACTTTGATGTTAATGATCAAGTAAAACCTCCTAAACCACCCTATTAGTAAACTGAGGATAATCGAAAAAGATTCTTGAGTAATACATCAAGAGTTCATATCGTCTTGTAGGTTAGCTCGTTTAATTGCACAATGATTGATGTTGAAACTCACCAAACCACGATAAAATCATAATTTCATCTCTAAGGTTTAGGCTAAGTAACACTTTAGTCATGGTAGAATTTGTAAAAACATTTGTCCATCAGTGTTAGTGTCACTAGGAAACCTCAAAACGTTACTAACCAAGATAAAAGTTATAAGAAAATTTATAAAACAAAAATGTTACTTAAACCAAACCTCAAGGATGAAATTGTGTATATGCCCAACCATCTAATTTAGCCACCAGTTTTATTTGCTTATCTATTTATATCTCTCCTTTATAATGATAGGATGTTGTTTAAATACAGTAGACTTTCCATTTAAGAGCAAGAGCACTTAATGGAGGATTGTGTTCAACAACAAAAGCAATCCTTCCGGAAATTTGGTGGGAAAAAACATTTTCAACAAATAACGAGTCAAATATAAAATCAGAGTTAAAATTAAAGATAATTTAACAAAATTACAAAGAGACATGGGAATCGTACAGAATTTTCCGTATCAATTGTATGAACTAATGGTTCATACGGGATAATGTATCTTGCTCTCAGACCGTATGTTCACGCTTGTTGACATGCATTAAATAGAAACTAAATACAATGTTGTCACATCACGTAATGCTTTGAGCTGTGTTAGATTAACAAAGGTTATATAATTTGTGAACTGAAGTCGGCCATTGTGGTGAAGATGAAGAATCAGTAGTATATCAAGCTGAAACATAAATATTGTTGTGTCAAACGTTACATAATTTAGCACATGAAAATAGATCAGAATTGAAGTTAAGTTGAGTTTAAACTCTAATTCACTCCTCTCCAGAGGCTCTAGCCACATTATCATTTCTTAAGACGATAAGTAGAATAGCCAAGAGATGCTTGGCTCTAGGAGTCACAAGACCAAACTCCTCACTCATGTAATTCACTCGGCAGCATCCCATTCGGAAGATCCCAATCAAAGCAATGCACAAGTTGTGCTACCACTTGCCTCACCACAGTGAGTGCCAATTGCATTCCAGCGCAGCCTCTGCGGCCAGCACCGAAGGGAGAAGCTGAAAGTCGCGGCCACGAAGATCGATTTTATTCCAACAAACCTTTCTGGGAAAACTTCTCAGGATCAGTCCAAGCTTCAGGATCTCTTCAATTGCCATACGTTTATAAAAATGCGTGATTTTTTGGTATGTGGAAGCCGTTTACCGTGCAATCTTCCACGGATTCATGAGGAAGTAACAAAGGAATACAGGATGGAGCCTCGAGGTCTCTTTCACAACCATGTCTAAGTATTCCAGTTTCCCCAAATCTGATTCTTCTACCACCTGTCAAGTCCCACAACATTTTCCAACTCTTTTTGCACTTTCTCATATCTCAGGATGCTTGATGAGTTCCGAAAGCGTCACCCAATAGTGCTTCCTGAAGTGTCAGTTCAGCTATAAGCATATCCTGATCACATTCACATCAAGAAAAAGAGGATAGTTTTAGATTGTGGGCATAATCGGACATGAAGATTAGAAACATTTAATAGGAAAAAAAAGAACAAAAAAGTAATTGGAAAACAAAAGAAAAATTTAGAACTTTAAATTGGCCCATTAGAATTCGAGTCTAACAATTATAGGATTGACTACACGAGTATGGCTTTAATGTGGTCTGCTCAATTTTGTATTCGGTTTCTTTCTGATCCCAAGAAGCTAACATGACATCAACAAAGTCCTTTTTTCTTTTCATCCTTGCATTGAACGTGCTCATACAATAATAATTTTCTAAGAAGTCATCGAACACTTGGAAACACTTCATGCGCTTTGTCGCCTGGAGATCAAGTGAAGCATATGCGGAATGTAATCACTCAAGTTGGGCTTGGCTGCAATGTTGAGGCCTCTTTGATCCACAGTTTCGAATCCTCCACCACCAAACTATTCTCCATATATTTCTTCCCAAACACCATTAGACAAGTCATGTATGCAGTGAGAGATGAGACCTTGGCACTTAGATCGATAGCATCTCTAGCAGCAGCAGCCTCTTTTATTACTCTATCAACAGACGAGGTCTTGCTTCATGGTCCTGAAAGCACTAATCCTAGAGTCGCTAAGAAGTTCCAGTGTGGAAATCTTGCGAACGGTTCGCCAATATGATCCATAGGGACTAAAAAGCGGATTCTTTTGCCCTAACACATGTACTTTAAGCTTCGACAGGAGGGCTGCTGGCAAAAACAAGGTCATGAGTCTTCAGAAACTGCTCAGCAGGTGAGGTGATGAGACTACACAGTTGGACTCAAGCCTAAAGTAAGAAGATGAGGAGCCTATTTTTTGGAAAGTTGATGAAAATCTTTGAGGAAATTCCCTAACAAATGAAGGCTTCCAAAAATCGGGAACCTCCTTGGACCAGGAGGTAAACCTATGACTCTTTGTACTTGATCTTCTCCATTTCAATGCTTGCAGGAAAGCCGAAAAGAGCAAAAACTAGTGCCAGCAAGATCCAGTCCAGACATAATTATGCTGGCTGTAAGAATCGAGGATCGAATGCAGAAAAATCCAGAAATAACACTTCCCGAGAAACTGAGAGAAAAATCTGAATTTTCCAGAACTGAAATTTTATAACATCTGCGGTACTTACAGACTGATTCTTGAATTGTTTTATACTAAAAATGAGGTCCACGTTGGAAATCCGTGTGACTCTTACAGATTAACAATCACCATTGATTAAAAAGAAACACAAATTGACAGTATTTCGGCCGTTGATCTCTTATCCAGCTTGATGAACTTCAGGCGAAATAAAAATGAGAAACCAAGCAACTTCGAAGTGATACGGCAGCGTTTCCTGAACTGTAACAGATTTGATAACTCTGTTTCATGTCAACATAATTTTAACAAACTCTGATAACCACCGTTAATCTAACCGTTGGATTCAAAAGCTTCCGCAAAAACACAAATCTTTACCAGCTGAAAGGGAAAAACAGAGTCCTTGAGGAGTTTTGATCTTCACTCTGCTTCCTGCTTCTGACTTTGGACTAGAGAAGTAATCTAAACTCTTCGTATTGATCTTCTCGTTAGTTGAAGTTTCGTAAACTGGCCTAGACACCTAGTTTTATATATATAATATAAAAGCAAAGATATGTGAAATATGTTTTTATGGTTGGAATTAGCACCAAAAAATTATCATGCAGAACAGTTCTTGAACAACCTTAGGTTTCTTGAGAATAAAGCTTTGCAAAAAAGAACAGTAATGAAAGCTTTAAAAAAAGCAAGGGTTTAGTAGTTTAGTTCACAATTATCAATTTATGTGAACCTTCATCCATTGTCATGGTGAAAAATGTTGAAAAAGATTCTTACAACCAAATGCAAAATAAAGCAAGCAACAAAAATAAAGCAAACCAAACACAGAATTTTAAAGTGGTTCAGTCCAATCATTAGCCTACGTCACTATCACTCAAGCAATCTACTAAGCAAAAGCTTACAACTATGCAATTTTTAGGAGAGAAAAATTATAACTCCTTACTATCCAAAAAGCTCAATTATACCCTAATAACAGCTCACAATTACTATTCTTTTGGTCTTACACTCTTAAGATACATTAAAAGTCCAATTCTACTAGTTATTTAAAGGGGAGAGTCCCTTGCAACTCTTATTCCCAAGCAATATGGGATTCAAGGCACAATCCCAACAATTTCTCCATTGACTTGAATCCCCAAACATCATATTAGCATCTAAAAATCTTACTCGCTTGACAGTTCTTTTCTTTCACAACAGAAACTTGAACAACTTATTTCTGATTTCTTAAGACACACACCTTCATCAAGCAAATATAGTTGCTTTTCATTCCTTTTGCCTTGCAAATCAGAACATCATCTTTAACACTCGCATCCATCTCTTTGACCAATGTAGGTATATCCATGATAAGCTAACTCACCCAAAACAATAAAATGTGACTACAACTTGGTACATACCTCACATGACAAAGCTTCTTGACAACACCATTGTGAAGCTTAAGACGAATGCTACCAATGCCTTCAATCTTCACTCTCTCGTATTACCGACAACAATATTCCATAATTTACATCTACTTTCAATCAAACAAAACAATCTTTATCATTTCAAACGTGCATGGATGCAGCCGATCTAAAACCCAACACTTTTCACTCTTTGAAGTTTGAGTTTCGTCTTGATATGCTACTAAAATTCACCTTCATATTCAGCAACCCAAGCATCATCCTTCGAATCCTTCATCTGTTGAGCCTCCTTCAAAACAAGCATATCCTCCCTAGTTTCTGCAGTGTGGTTGGTATATCATTTCTCTCCACAATATAAATCCTATTACTGTAATCTCTGATTTGATTATCACCTCTCTCTGAGTCCTTCGCAATTGAACTTCTGCAACTAGTAGATCTTCTCTAAGTGATGAGTTCTTGATCTCATAACCTCCATTCTCATGCAATAAGGCAGACACATCATCTAATTTAAAGTAGATCTACCTACAACAAAGTTTGAACTAAAGGTCTATAATATTTAGGCAAAGATGACTACAATATCAATGCCTTTTCTTCATCCTTTAGCTCATCAGAAATAGCCAACAATTGAGATACTAGCTTATTAAATTCATTTAATGATCATGGAGACTCGTACCCTTCATCCATCTTCAGAGAAACGATCCATCTTCAAATTCAATTAGTCAATGATTTTGATGATAAATACCCTCCAATTTAGTCCTAACCCTTTGGTGTAGACTAGTCAGCACGTTGTACTTTATCTTGGAGCTAAAGCCCATATGATTGTAGTGACAACTCTCCTTTGAATTCTATTTCATTCTCTATACAATCATCTTCTCTAGCTTACTCTCTTCTAATGCTTGATTAAGACTTATTGTACCAAAAGGTCTGTATCGTACTTTGCTATAACTCAAATTAATTTGCCATCAAATAAAGGAACCCAAATTTAGACATACCTTTAGAAAATTTTGATGCTTGACAGTCACATATCTACTCCTATAGTGGTGGAAAAGTAACCCGCCCGGCCCGGCCCGCAGCGGGGTACTCATTTCGGGGGCAGTCCTGACCCGCTGCCTACAAAGGCAGGCCGGGTTAGGCCCGCCAATTTTGGGGGATTGGCTAGCCCAACCGGCCCGCCAACCCTAACCCGGGGTTAGGTTGCGAGTCGGGCGGGTTAACCCCTTTTTTATTTTTATTTTTGATTTTGTTTGTTTAATTAACTTTTCAAATGAATAATTACACATTTATAAATGAATAAATGTAATTGTTTTTAGTTAACTTCTTTTCAAATATCAATAATCAATTAAATTAAATTTTTTTTTTTTTTTGTTAACATTTCAAATATTAATTCAATTTTAATACATTAAAATTGTAATATAAGAAAAATAAATTTATTCATTTATCAAAAAATAAAATAAGAAATTACAATAATTATTGCTCGTTTAAAAACCTCCCAAGAAAAACCCAATGGGACAAAAAATTGGTAAGGAAAAAGAGTGTAATAATTGACAATAATTTACAAATTACAATTTACAAAACAACTAATTTTGGGTTGACTAGGACCTCCCTCATATATACATCTATATTAAAAAATTGAAAGATTCTATTAAAGTTATCGTCACAACCTCGTATTGATCTTGATGGCACGACCGTTCCCAATCTCAAAGACATGTGTGGACTTCAATCATTTTTTGTGAAAGTTAGTCCTCCTTCATTTAAAATTCTTCCACTTGCACTAAATGTTTCTTCGGATGAGACGGTTGAGATGGAACAACAAAAACACCAAGGCAAGTCTTGATAGTACCGGAAAAATACATTTCTGGTTTTAATATTCCAAGAATCAATGGTTTTCTAATATTCCAAGACATCAAAGTTGGCTCTTTGTTGGGAGTTTGGTAACATTCGGGAGTTCCAAATATTGTTGAAGCTCATTACTCTATGACTGCATGGCAGACAGTAGATTCGTTGTTGCCGTTGGTGCTTCTGAAGAAGAGGTTGTGCTGTGCTTCGGGTTCGGTTCTCTTCAGCCTATTAAATGCACTCCAGGTATAAAGTCTTCATTTGGTTTCTTTGATGCAACTTACCTAGTATTTGTGTCTTTGCAGGTTCCCATACCTGTTTTCATATTGGAAATATACCTCTGCAAGACAATTTTTTATCTCATTTGATTGACAATGCTAAGTTTGTAAATTTTCAGTTAATATCTCTAAACCTTCTTGTTTAATTCTAGGATCAATATGGCACCTAAAAAATAAAGAAAATGAATGGGTTTAAAATATTTTTTAAAAAATTTCCATGCCTTTATTGGTTCTTTTAAAATTCATTATTTTTGTTTTTTGTAAATAACTTTGAAATTTTATAATTGTATGTATTACCAATGGACTGTAGGATAATAAACACCAGAAAGTTGTAAAGTGGATTGGTACAAAAATTTTAAGAAAAGAATGAAATACTTTAACTATTTGCCAATCATTTTCTACCAAATAATGAGGACCTTATTATTGCTACAAAATAACTAATTAAATTAGCATAAGGTAAACAGAATCAAGCATATAAATAAGATATTCCATCTAACAGGCATGTCTAATACAAAAGTTCTAGGGACATGTTTAATTTTATACAAGCATCTTGAAATTCAGCATTTCTTTATTACTACCAATAATCCAAGCTAAACAATCTCTAATTCTATCAATATTTCTTTAATTGTTTTCATACCACTTTTCACAATTAAATTAATAAAATAACATGCACAAGTTGGTGAAAAAACTTCAAATTGTTATATAAAGGATAATTACTTTGAAAAAAATCTACAGCTTTACTATTAGAACTTGCATTATCTAAAGTTAAACTTATCACTTTAGTAACATATCATAATCTCTAAAACTTCAACAATTTTAATAAATTTGTTGACCACTATGATCCACATCCATTAATCTAAATCCCAATAAAGATCTATTTATTTACATTCGTTTCAAAATAATGACTATTCACACAAATATAATCTTGTTTAGCTTTACCACTCCAAATATCGGCAGTTAGAGCCACACTAACATGGAGTATATTTTATTTTTTATTCTAATTTCATTTTCTTAAACAATTTTATTAATCATTTCTAGTTGCAGTTTTAGAATAACTTTTAAATCTTGGAAAAAAATGAATTTTTAATAAATCTTTCAAAATATTTATCTTCAGCCATATTAATGGTTGATCAGTTGCAGCAATATATAAAGCTAATTGTTCCCTATATTACATCAGAATTATAACGCCAAGTAGTACCCATATTACTTATTTGAGTTTGATTGGTTTCTCTATTTCCATGTTGAGCAATATGTTTTACCATGCCTTTTTAAAGTACTAGTACCATTACCTGAATCAACTTTTAAACATTTCCAAATACTTACATCTTGCTTTCTTCACTGGAACTCCATTTCTACCTCGTAAAACTTATCGAAATGTGTCCAAACGTCTGATGTGTGTCTGTCGTCGCTTTCGACAGCAGTTGATGAACCCACTTCAGCTTAAGATGAAGTTGGACGAGGACGACGATTACGAAGATGACTTCTAGAACCAACGGGAGTGTAGGTGTAGCAGCAGGGGAGGAAGGGGGCATATTTTGAGGTGTATCGGATTCTGAAACGAGAAAGCGGGACTATTTGAATCTCCTCTGCATTCATGTTAGTAAATTCAGCGGGACTAGGACTAGGATAGTAGTTTCCTTCCTCATTGAAATTGATAGAAGAGAATATCTATCCATTGTAGTTGAAAAAAAAAAATTGATGTAGAAGAAATAAAAAATTAAAGAAGGAGAATTTGAATATGGAAAATTGGAAATGTGATTGAAAATTGCAAAAACTAATAAAATTAAAATACGAACAAATTGATAACAAAGAGTTAAGAGAATAATTGAGAGATTTCAATAAAGATTAGAGATAGAGAGAATGAGAGATGAGAGAATTTGAGTTGGAGAAAATATGAAAGTTTAGGGCCAATTTATGGAAAAAATTGGGAAAATAAAATGACAAAAAAGATCTCTTCAACTGCTATAAAGCGGCTAATATTCAAGGGTAAAAGGGGAATTCAAAAAAACAAATAAAATTTAGTTTTTTTTTTAATTTTTTTCAGCCAAACCGCGGGTCAACTGGCGGGGTTGGCTGTCCTTCTTAGAAAGGACAAAAATTGTAACTCGCGGGTGTCGGGTTGCCATATAGCAACCCGGCCCGCCCGAGGGTTGCATGCAGGTCAGGTTCAACCGGCTCGCCATTTTGGCAGTCGGGTTGAACCCCTTTAATGCGAGCCGAGTTAGGGTTGACCCGCCTAACCGAGCCCATTTGTCCACCTTAACTCTTACATTAACACTCCTCTCGACCTTGCCTTTTCTAGATCATGAAACGTGGGCTCTAATACCATTGTTGAAAAAGATTCCCACAATCCAAACACAAATTAAAACAAGTAACAAAAATAAAGCAAATCAAAACAAGAATTTTAAAGTGGTTTGGCCCAATCAATATAGTCTACATTCACTATCCACTCAAATAATCCACTAAGCAAAAGTTTACAAATGCGAATTTTTAGAAGAGAAAATTTACAAACTCCTTACCATCCAAAAAGCTCAATTACACCTTTAATAACACCTACAATAACTATTCTTTTGGTGTCTATCTATTAACTTTTTGAGATATTTTAAAAGTCAAACTAATTCATTTATTAAAGGGGAGAGTCCCTTTGTCCCCATATATGTAACTTTTTCAATTTTCTAACCGCTTTACTCATGAGCATTAATTCAGCTCCAACGATTTTTTTTTTTTTTTTTTTTTTTTTGGCTCTGCTCCTGACCTTACAGAACACCAAACAATAATAACGAGGACAGTTCTTGAACAAACCTAAGTTTCTCGAGAGAAAGCTAAGCAAATAGAATATAATGGAAAGCCTTGTGTGGTGGTTCACAAATCATGTGAACCTACATCCCTTACTGGTGGTGAAGAAAAATTAAATTATAATTTACCTCCTTTTACAAACTGCCTTAACCTTTTGCTCTTAAGTATGTGAAACTTTCATTCACTTCTTGTTAATGATTCCAGTATAATGGTTCGTAGCAACAAACGATCGATTTTGTTGTAGCGAACAAAATTTCGTCCAAAGAGGTTTCTTACCCATTTTGAGAGTTACCTTACCATGAGTGATTGTATTCAATTAGAAAAAGTTTATACATGCTGACCAGTATTGGAAAAGCTTCAAAAGAACCTCTCTCTTGTGCCCGGATGACAAACCCTTTAGCCATTAGGGTTAGTTATACAGAGAGTCTTATGTTCAAGTTTCAAAAGAGATACGTAATATATTTGTACAAATATCTTAGTCCATTGGGCTTGTAGAGTGTTTCGTGGCCTGAGGAGTAGGCAAACCCCAATGTGGGTTGGATACTCTCAAATACCTAAAAAAAAAAAAGCTTCAGAACCCCAGAACACACCGAATTGAGTTACGACTCTCTTGTCCCACATCAATTAATTACAAGGAAAATCTACTAATAAAACTAGATTTGATGAATATATGTCTATTTTTTTCCCAAGAATAATTTAATATTCATGAGAGAAGTAAAGAGATAAGTAGGAAGCCAAGAGATGTTTGGCTCTAGCAATGCACAAGTTGTGCTACCCCTTGCCTGACCCAAGTGCGTCCCAGCTGCGATCCAGGGCAGCCTCTGCGGTCAGAAGAACCGAATGGTAGAAACTAAAAGTCATAGCCGCGAAGATCAATTCTACTTCCAAACAAACCTTTCTGGCAAAAAAAACTCCTCAGTATCAGTCCAAGCTTCAGGTCTCTTCCAATTGCCCACATTATAAAAATGCGTGACTTTTTCGTAAGGAGCTAACAAAGGAATTACAAGATGGAGCCTCAAGGTTTCTTTCACAACCATGTCTAAGTATTCCAGGTTCTCCAAATCTGATTCTTCAACCATCCTTTAGTATCCCACAGCACTTTCCAACTCTTTTGCAATTCCTTCAAAATCCAGGATGCTGATAAGTTCGAAAGTGCCGACTCAATAGCGCTTGCTGAACTGTCACTTGCACTAAAAACAACATCTGATCACATTTACATGCGAGAGATATTCAGAAGATTATCTTTAGATTTAGAAGCTAAACAAATCAAATTCAAATAAATATAATTATTTTTCAGTTCGGTAGTTGGATTTGCTTAGATGAAAATACAAGCACTTGCTGTGGGAATAATTTTTTTTTTTTTTTTTTTTTTTTTAAATTCTGTGGGTTTTATGAGAGCCATGTAAAGACAAAGTAGAGACTTTGGATTCCATTGTGAAAAAGTTGAAAGTTCTTGAACTACAAAGAATTAATTAAATTGAAATATGTAGAGTTATATAATTATAATTAGAGATACAGAAGATTGATATATAAATGCAATAATTAAATAATAAAAATTAAGATAAGTGATTCTGGAATTTGATCGCCATCCAAGGGGGTATTTAGATGAACAGAACATTTTTTTTTTTTTAAATAATATGTACCAAATCTGAAGACAGAACCCAGATGAATTATTCTCCTGTTATTTGTCTTCAGTTAGCAGCTTCCATTCTTTATGAAATATAATAATAATAATAATAATAATAATACACTTCCAATTCCAAATGGGTAGGTTACGTTAGGTTAGATTTCTGTTGAAAGTTATACAATTTAAAAACGTTTTATTTGATGACATTTATATATTAAAGACGCGTTTTTTAACCCGAAGATTGTATTAAATAAGATGAGTAATGCCACACGGGCCCACACCACCGAGCAGCAAAGTTTCAATATGAAATGACCAGTAAGAAAAGAGAGAACGATTTTTCAGAAAACAAATTACACACACTTGGAGAGTTTGACTGCTATCTGAAAGTGAAATTGGACTGTTTCAAGTGGAAACTTGATTGATAAAACCACTTAATGATAAATTAATCTGGTGAAGAATAGACAAATAATAGTAATCAATAAATTTTTACAATTAATGGATGGATGGTTGGATGGTCAATTAAAACTCTTAAATGTATTATTAAAAAAAATTAAGTTAGATTCACATCGATCCCTAATAAGAGAAAATATTGGAGACTTATCCGTATTTAACTTCAAAATATTGAGAGGTTAATTGAAGTACACACAAACTAATTAAAACTTTTTACCTTACATTATCAATGGATCGAAAGATTCGATGTGACCCATAAAGATAGATGGTATTCTCCTTATCCAATAATGATGAAACGTAAATGGTATATTTTTTTTTTTTTTTTTTTATGAATTTGATAGATGAAGTCAACAAAGTGTAGATCTAGAAGTTTAGGAATAAAAGCTTTTTTTTTTTTTTTTTTTTTTTTTTATTTGGTGTTTGCCATAAACTTCTTGTGGTGGTTAAAACTTGAAAGGATGAGGCTATATGTATAAGCTAAAATACAGTTGAAACAATACTCTTAGGGTGCGTTGGTTTAAGAATATTGAAAAATTTAGGATATTGGAAAGTTAGATTACCTTGAAAATTTTTGGAAATCTTTAGAAAAATGTGTTTGGTTAGTTGGTAGATATGTTATATTAATAAGTGTTGGTTAGGAGGAATTAAATTAGTTGGTATGTTATTTAAATTAATGAATTTCCTCTAATTAAATATTATTATATATTATTTTAATATTGATTATTACAACCCCCCTAAATTTAAAAATTAGCAAAAACAACCCTATAAAAAAATTGGAAAATCAATAAAGTACCCCCACCAACCAGCCATTGTCAGCGCTGGCAACCACCGCAAGCTATTGGCAGCCGGCAATCTAATAGCGCATGGAAGGCAGGAAATGGCCTCCGTGCACCGTATGACCATTTTCAAGCCAATCGATCTAGCCGTTGACAGCCAGATCTGTCACGATCTGGCCATTTCGGTCAGATATCTAGCCGAAAATAGCCATATCAGTGCACGGCAGCCATTTCGGCCTTCTATGCGCCATTCTGACGGCGGCGGCGGCTGGCGCGGCAGCGGTTGCCAGCGGTAGATGGGAGGGGGTGGTGGCTTGGATGGGCTGCAATTTGTTTTGAATTCATGGGTAATTTTGTCAAAAAAGTTAATTAATTGGGGTGAAATAGTAAAAGTCATATTCATGTAAATAAATTTAAAAATAAGGGCATTATTGTCCTAAAATTTATTAACAAGGGATATAATTGTAAAGAAAAAAAGATTATCCTGGTATCTTAGAGTATATTCCAACAGTAACTACTGTGGTATTTGAAGATTACTGGAATCTTATATACTTACAATCAAACGTGGTAATCAAGTAATATAAGATGACATAACTCACACATACATCCACATTACCCCAACCAAACGCCCTCTTAGGGTCCGCTTGGGAGTTTCATGGTAGCGATTATAAAGGTAAATTACCGTAACGGTTTTAAGGGTAAACCACGTAGTGGTTTTTATGGGTTTTTTTGTAACGGGTTTTAAAACCCATCCTATGTTTGGGAGTTTATTTCCAGCGATTCTAAAGTTTTTTATAATGATAAATTTATATATGCCCATAAAAATATATAACTTCAACCAGGACTTGGAGTTTTGTTTTTTCAATTGCAAGGTAAGGGTTCTTTATTTGTTTTCTACTTATTAGATTTTATAATTCAAATGTGATAAAGTCTCATTATCTTTCTTCGCCATTTTTACAGTATCTTGAATGATTAAAAATTGTAGCTCCACTTCTACGAGAAAGCATTTAGAAATGAGATTTTAATAATTTTTTTTTAATGATTGCTTAAAATTATTTTATATTTAATATGGTTGGAGACACGCATAATATGATTAAATTTTTTTTGATATAATTGGGATAGTTTGTAGTGGGATAGGGTATTTATGGTATAAAATTTTAAACCAGCCAAAACACCCTGATTTGGGATGTTTTATAAACCCCTAGAAATCATTGCATTGGTTTTGGAGGGTTTTTGAGTTAGTCAAAACTAGTGAATAAAAAATTTGACAAATAATGATTTTAAAACACCTCAAAACTAGTCAAATAAAAAAAAAAAAAAACTCCCAAACATATCTTTAGTATGTCAACTTTTATGACTAGGTCTGGACTCGACGTAAATGGGTTGAGTATAATTCAGCTTGGGTTTAAATTGTCAAACCCGATTTAACTCAAGCAAAACAAAACTCAATATTCAAGTTTAACAATAATAAATAGTGGTGTCGGTTCTGGGTACCCTGCATTTTTGAAGGAATCGAAACGACGGTTCCTTGAAATTTAGAACTGGAACCAAACTAGCGGTTTCAGTTCCTAGGACCCAGAACCAGAATCTGTAACAACGGTTCCGGTTCCTGTTCTGGGTACCCTGTAAAATTCATTACCCCCAAAAGTTTTTAATGGCAAAAAAACCCTCAAAAACTTACAAGTACCCCACCTTGGCACTTGTTAATAAAAAAAAATTACAAATTATAAATTCAAAATTCAAAATTACAAAACTCCATTACTTTGTAAAGGTAGATTCTCAAAAGTCAAACCAAATTACTTTAAATGTTATGAAATATAAATATAAATGTATTCACATTACTTTTTCTACAAAAGTTTTTATTAACCCCCTACTCTTTAATTTTTTATATTAGTCTCGGTCTCGGGTTCCTAACTATAGGAACCAGAACGCACAATAACGGGGATTGAGTTTTAAGTTAACATTGAGTTTTTCTATAGTTAGCTAGATTGAAGTTTTAATTTTTTTTTTTAATTTTCAGTTGGTTTGTGATCTCATTTCTTTCGTTAATTCTGTGCGTTTATGCGAAGAGCGAGACGTCGGCAGTGGTTCCTGTGATCTTGAGATTGAGGAGAACCGCCAGACGACTTAACAGAGAGAGAAGAGAAAGAGAGGATATCGTGATTGAAACTAAGAAATAGTTGTTGAAATGGCAGAACTAGAAAATAGGACACTGAGGGAATTCTCAGTTCCCACGGTTAATGGCAGGGGCGAGTATTACTAGGCCTACGGTGCAAGCCAACAACTTTGAGATTAAGCCAGCAATCATTCAGATGATCCCGCAGTTGGTAAGGTGTTAATGGTGATTTGAAGGAAGATCCGAATAGCATATTGCGAACTTCTTGGAAATTGTGGAAACCTTCAAGTCGAACAAAGTGTCAGATGACACCATTAGGTTGAGGTTATTCCATTCTCATTGGGGGATAAAGCTAAGGGGTGGTTAATGGCACTACCAGCAGGGACTATCACAACTTGGAATGATCTAGCACATAAGTTCTAACTAAGTTTTTTCCTCCAGCAAAATCAGCAAAAATGAGAAAATGATATCACATCATTTCGCAAGATGAATCCGAGTCATTGTATGAGGCTTGGGAGAGGTACAAGGAATTGATGAGGAAATGTCCATACCATGGGTTGCCAATTTGGCTTCAAGTCCAAACTTTCTACAATGGAATGATGGGTAACGTGCAAACCATGGTAGATGCAGCATCAGGAGAAGCCTTGCAGAATAAGACACCAGAGGAGGCTTATGAGTTACTTGAGGTTTTGGCAAGCAAAAATATCAAAGACAAAATGAGAGAGTGATATCAAGAAAATCTAAGGGTCTTCATGAAGTTGATGCTTTCACAGCCATCTCAGCCCAACTCACGGCACTTCAGAAGCAGTTGGGAAGTATGTAGGTAAACTCTATTCAAACACCTAACTAACGGTGATTTTTGTGCAGGAAACCATGTGAGCAGTGAGTGTCAAGTGGGGAACACATTTGCTTCGTCATCTTCATCATTGAGCAGAGTGAACTACTTGGCAGGAAATCAGAGGCAACCAAACAACCTGTATTCCAACACATACAATCCGGGGTGGAGAAATCATCCAAATCTGGCTTGGGCAATCAGAACCAGCAAAAATAATCAATGGAAGCAAAGGACTTTGCCGAATAACCAACCAGGGTGAATAATCAACCGGGAGATCCAAGAATGACAAAGTTGGAGACGTGTTTGGGAAATTTATGCAGGAGACCACTGGATTTATGAATGAGACGAGGACAAATTTCAGAAATCAAGGGGCGTCCATTCGGAATCTTGAGGTACAGATGGGGCCAATTGGCCGAGAAGCTAAAGAGAGACTGCAGGGTTCCTTACCAAGCAATACAGTGACTAACCCACGTGAGCAAGTAAATGCAATTTCATTGAGAAGTGTGATAGTTTTAGAAGAGGTGGAAAAATCAAGGAAAGAGGAAAATTCATCAAAGAAAAATGAAGAATATGATGAAGAAGTTGATGAGAGATCATTGCTGAAGAGAAACCACCCAGCCCAAGGAAAGATGAGCAGAAGCAGGAAGAGGGAAAAAAGAAAAGGAAAGAGAAATTGCCATTCCCGAGATATCACCAGAGTTGGCGCATCACACACCATCCGTACCTTTCCTCAAAGACTCAGAAAAGAAAATCAGGATAAGCAGTTTAAATTTCTTGATGTTTTAAAGAAACTGCATATTAACATTCCTTTTGCAGATGCATTGCAGTAGATGCCGAGCTACGTGAAGTTCCTTAAGGAAATCTTATCGAACAAAAGGAAGTAGAAGATGAGGAAATGGTGATGCTTACGGAGGAGTGTAGTGCCATTCTTCAAAAGAAGCTGCCCCCGAAACTCAAATATCCATGGAGTTTACTATTCCTTTCACTATAGGAGATATCACCTTTGATTGAGTTTTATGTGACCTAGGTGCTAGCATTAACCTCATGCCTTTTTCTATTTTCAAGAACTAGAGAATTGGTGAAGTAAAGCCGACAACCATATGCTTGCAACTTGCAGATCAATCAATAAAGCATCGAGGAGCATTGTGGAGGATGTGTTGATTAAGGTGGACAAGTTTATTTTTCCTGACGGATTTCTTTTGTTGGATATGGAAGAAGACAAAGAGATTCCTCTTATCTTGGGACGACCATTCCTAGCTACCGAAAGAGCTTTAATCGACGTTCAAGAAAGGAAGTTGATCATGAGGATGCAAGATGAAGAAATAACATTTAATGTCCTTGAATCAATGAGAGCTCCACCTAAACAAGAATCGTGTTTAAAAATCGATGTGGTGGATCAGTCAAGAATTGAAACCTCCAATGAATAGTCCTAAGGGGAAATTAAGAGCTGCATTGTCAAACCGAATCAGTTCGAGAGTGAGGACCATAACAGAAGGGGTTGCACAAAATTCGAGACGAGCCAAGTTGAGTTTAAGTTCGCACAAGGAACAGGTCTCTGAGATCAAAAAGGGTGAAGGAAAGCCAAGGAAACGGAAGGCGGTAGGTGAGAAGAGTTGAGCTACCAAAGTTATGACCAAGGGATGGAAATGGGTGGTGAAACTCTCAACAAGGCACTGAGTGAAAAAGATCATTAGCAAAAGAAGCTCCAGTACAAGGGAAATTTTCGGGATGTGATGTACTTGGATAGTCTGGGCTGATGTGAAGAATTGAGAGAGTCGAGCTTACTGACTGTAAACAAGCGCTTCTTGGGAGGCAACCCAAGTGTTTTAAATTTTTGTTCTTCTATTTTTATTTCAATGTGTTGAATGTTTTTTATTCTTTTTATTTTGTGTTTTTGGGTGTTTCAGGGAAGTTTTCAGCTAATTCAAGGAAGGACAATACTCCAGACTTCACTGGGGCAAAGAATTATTCTTCGCCGCGGCGAAGCTTCCTGAAGAGAATTCTAAAAATTACAGAATTGCCCTTTTGCTTGCTTCTTTGCTTGATTCTTCGATCTTTGGGGTCTCCCTTAGGAACAAGCTTCATAGTGTTATTATGCTTCAAAACTCTCCAACTTCTGAGATCCGCTTACTTCAGAGTCCAAAATTTCCAATTCTGTCTTTATTTGCTCAAAATGTCAATTTTTAACCTGAAACACGAAATGTAACGAATTAAGCAACAATTCATGTCAAAATGAACAGAAGTATCTAAAATCTGACTAAAAGTCTAATAAATAGTTAATCACGGATTATCATTTTCATGCTAGAACAAGCATATCGAGATAGATGCCCTATATAAGGATCAGTATAGCCAAAAGGTTCTCGTGCAATATGTCTGTCCAAGTTACAAATTGATGTTTGACAAAGGCTCTTTCTATCTCAAGTTTAGGAATTAAAAAAAAGCTTACAGTGGTTTCAGTACATTGGCAACTAAGTCATGAAGTGCACTGTTTTTTTTTTTTTTTTTTTTTTTTTTTTTTGCTAAAACCTGTCTACTGATGACTGCTATTATGGGTGTTTGTTGAGTTGCTGATGTGTGTAGTTGTTGTAGCTTGAAGCTCAGTGCAGGAATTAAAATGGCATGGTTATATAAATTGCTCAGTTCAGATGGTGTGATACAAATTGGTTGATGCTGACTGATTTTGCTGTGAATGTTGCTGAAGAATTGATATTTTTTTTTTTTTTGGTTGATGCTAGTTGATTTTACTGTTGAATGTTGCGGAAGTAATGCTGGTTGATACTGGTTGATTGGTACTGTAGTGCTACTGGTTGATGATGCTGTTGATGCTATGATGAGACAGCTGAACTGCATAATTTGAGTGCAGGAACCTTGATCTGAAGCAGTCTGCTGAACATGTTTACTGAAATGAGAGTAGAATAGTGCAGAATCTGCATAAAGAAAAGTCTGTTCATGGTTGGTTATTGCTGTTTTAATACAGAGCTGTCTGTCCATGGTTATTGAACTGAGCAGGAACTCAGTCGGTATAACTGCATAGTTGAAGTACAGGAATTTGTGGACTGAACTGTATAAGTTGAAGTGCAGGAATTTTTGCTTTGAAGTGCAGAATTTTGTGACTAAACTGCATAAGTAGTTGAAGTGCAGGATTTTTGTGACTAAACTGCATAAGTTGAAGTGCAGGATTTTTGTGACTAAACTGCATAAGTTGAAATGCAGGAATTTTTGTTGTTAAGATGAAGTGCTGGAATTTTTTTTGTGACTAAACTGCTAAGTTGAAATGCAGGAATTTTTGTTGTTAAGATGAAGTGCAGGAATTTTTTTTGTGAAGTGAATTTTTTTATCTAATGAAATGAAGAACAAAGAAGTGCAGAAACTGAGTCCAAAACAGAGCAGTGTTACTGAAACAAGACCAGTGGTTTAATTTACGAGGGGATGTTAGTTAAGCAGTTGAGTAGTTTGGTTTAAAGGGGATGTTAGTGATTCTGGTGAAAAGAGTTGAGGGTCTCTTGTAATTTGCCTTTTGCTTTGCTTGTAACGGTATCGTTTTGCTCTTGATGGTTTTTACATTGTTTGTAACGACACTTCAGCAACTTTACTTTTAGCTTATCTTCTTCAGCTCATTTTGCTTAAGCTCGTTTTGGAGTATAAAGCATGAGTTGATTGAACGGATTTAGTTAATGAAAAACTAATTGAGATTCTCTCTCTTTCACACTATTCCTCTTTGAGATTTACAAAACAAACCTCAGGGACGAAATGTTACTATGCCCAACCATCTAATTTAGCCACACAGTTTTATTTGCTTATCTTATTTATATCTCCTTATAATGATAGGATGCTTGTTTAAATACAGTAGACTTCCATTTAAGAGCAAGCATGCAATTAATGGAGGATTGTTCCAGCAACAAAAGCAATCCTTCCAGAAATTTGGTGGGAAAAACATTTTCAACAAACTAACTAGTCTAATATAAAATCAGAGTTTAAAATTAAAGATAATTTAAAAAAAATTACAATGGATGACATGGGAATCATACAGAATTTCCGTATCAATTTGTATGAACTAATGGTTCATACGGGGATAATGTATCTTGCTCTCAGTACGTATTATTCCACACATGTTAGACATGCATTAAATATTAAGTAAATACAATTGTCACATCACGTAATGCTTTTGAGCTGTGTAGATTAACAAAGGTTATATAATTTGTGAACTGAAGTCGGTCATTGTTGGTGAAAATGAAGAATCCGTAGTATATCAAGCTGAAACATAATATGTTGTATCAAACGTTACATAATTTAGCACATGAAAATAGATTGAATTGAAGTGGAGTTGAGTTTAAACTTCTTAATTCTACCCTCTCCAGAGGCTCTAGCACAAATTACATTTCTTAAGACGATAAGTAGGAATAGCCAAGAGATGCTTGGCTCAGGAGTCACAAGACCAAACTCCTCATCCAATTCACTCGGCAGAATCCCATTCGGAAGATCCCAATCAAAGCAATGCACAAGCTGTGCTAACACTTGCTTCAACACAGTGAGTCCCAATTGCAATCCAGGGCACCCTCTGCGGCCAGAACCAAATGGGATAAGCTGAAAGTCGCGGCCACGAAGATCAATGTACTCCATACAAACCTTTCAGCATAAAATTCTAGGATCAGTCCATACTTCAGGATCTCTTCCAATTGCCCATACGTTTATAACAACTCGTGATTTTTTGGGTATGTGGTAGCGTTTACCGTGCAATCTTCCACGGATTCATGAGGGAGTAACAAAGGGGTACAGGATGGAGCCTCAAGGTCTCTTTCACAACCATGTCAAGTATTCCAGGTTCTCAAATCTGATTCTTCTACCATCCTGTCCAGTCCCACAACATTTTCAACTCTTTTTGTACTTTCTCATTGTTCCAGGATTCCTGATGAGTTCTGAAAGTGGCCCACTCGACGACAGTTGCTGAAGTGTCCATTGCAGCTGCAAGCATATCCTGATCATATTCAGGGAACAAAAAACGACAATATTTAGATTAGAAGTACACTGAGATGAAGTGAATTTCAAGAACATAAAATTCAAAATTTCGGCAATTACCTAGATTATGGCTTTGATGTGCTCTCGATCAATTTTGTACTCGGTTTCTTTGATCCAAGAAGCTCAACATGACATCAACAAAACTTAGTTCTATTTTCGTCCTTGGATTGAACATGCGTCATCAATAATCTTTTCAAAGAAGGCATCAAACACCTTGGAAACAGCCTTCATGCGCTGGTCAGCCCCTGGAGATCAAGAGAAGCTATTTGAGGAATGTAGTCACCCAAATTCGGAATTGCTGCCAATGTCATGCCCTCTTGAATCACAGCTTTGAACCCTCTCCATCGAACTCCTCCTCACATATTTTTCCCAAAAACCATTCGACATGTCATGTCAGAACTCAGAGACGAGACCTTGGCGCTAATATCAACCGCAACCCCACCTTCAGAATCCTCTGTTATATATTCAATCAAGAGATCAAGCTCTTCTTTCTCATGCCCGGAAAGCACTGATACTAACCGTACTAAGAAGTTCCAGGTGCACATCTTGCGGACAGTGCGCCAATAAGATCCATACGGAGCAAAGGAGAAGTTCTTTTGCCCATAAGAAATATACTTTGAAGCTTCGAGAGAAGGCCTGCTTGCAAAAGTAAGATCGCGCGTTCTCAGGAACTGGTCTGCAGCTGGAGGTGATGAGACCACGACTGTAGGCATCAAACCTAAGCGCATAAAACATGATGGAACATATTCTTCGGCAAGTTTATGAAAATCTTTGTGAGGAAACTTCCCTAACCAATGAAGGCATCCGACAATCGGATACCCTCTGGCCTGGAGGCAATCTCTGGTTTTTGTATCTTTTTCCAAAGCAAAGCTTGGAGGAAGAAGACGAGAGCAACAAGAGCAAGTGAAGTCCATGTCCAAGACATGATTATGGTGGGAATCTTTTGTTCACAAAGGGCTAAAAGGTTGCTGCTTCTCTTGGTGGAGAAGACAAATTAAGAGACTGCGAAGAGAGAACTGGTGCCACTGAAAATAATTTGTCAAATTTGAGAAAATGAAGACAGAAGAAAGGACAAATTGGAGATAAGTTCAATTATGGCCACTTAAATTATCACGATGCATTATCTTTTGATGTAATGCAAAACCACTCAAAATGGGTTGATTTCTTTCTCCAATGGTTTAATTTTGACAAATTCAAGACAATGATTCCAATTGTTTCCTTCTCTTGACATTTTCGTTCAACACAAATATCACCATCTAGGAGAATAGAAATCAAACATTGTAGCTATCAAAACTTTCATTCATACAAAATAACTTAAAATTTTTTTTATGCTTCATTATTTTATCTTCATTTTATTGCCTTGCTATGTTGAAGCATATTCTTTATCTTGAAAGAGACACATACAAAGATAGAGACCCTTAAATGTTATTTTTATTATAATATTGCTTTCCAACCTCCAAGGGCAAGACGAGAAAAGAGCTGAGATACCAATACTTTCTTAACTTAGCATTAATAATATTATTATTGACTTGATTTATTAATGTTTAAGTTTATACATCTCAATATATACCTAGCTTTTTAGTGGAATCAAAATAAAAACAATTGCGCATGAAAGCTTTTTAGATTTAAATATTTATGTTAAGTTTTAGACATTTAAATACGAAACATTCAGTGTAAGTTTCATCGAGTGGATCTGCAGTCCAATGGTATACATTAAGTGGAATCAACATAAAAAAGTAAAAAATAAATCATAATAAAAAAATCATCATGTTTGCACTTTTGTGGGAGTGCCCATGCAACATGGCATGGGACGGCTCATGTTGTGACATGTCGCCGAGTCGCAGCGTCACGGATATTCTACCCGTGGTGCGATCGGTGTTTGCTGGTCTCTCGCAGCCCTCTGGTCCGTTGTTCGCCACTTGCTTTCCCCTTCTTTGACACTCTACAATGCACACGGTATGGGCTTTCACCCTTTTCCGCGCTGTCACATGACCTGCAGGGTTTTTTGGCGGTGGCACCACCTCATTGGATTCTGGTGGCACGACCCGATCCAAACGGTCTAGCCTTTGGCTAACCGTTTGGAGAGTATTATTGAACCTCTCCAGGTAACTCATGATAGCTAGGTCGAACCGCAAGCTTGAAGGAATATCCGCCATGATACTCTGCTAGACTGGCGGCACTTCGGGAGAAGTGTCTTCTTGTACCTGGGAGATTTCCTCATTGTTATAGTCAGTTCACTCAACTTCGAAACCGCGAGCCATTTGCTGATTGGTAGGACCGATTAATCAGAGATTTATGATGAAAAGTAGATACTAAATCAAGCCCTCCTTCTAGCGTCAAACTGTTGATGCTTGATTTTGACACCAACGACTCACACATGCAAAATGCTAAGCGGGCTTAGAAATCACACGTGATAAGGAAATATGAAATGAAACAATGAATAAGAAGCGATATTTAAAGTGGTTCGGATACTCAAAAGCGAATCCTACATCCACTGCTATTGTATTAATAGATGGGTAAAATCAGGTCACGTGTAGCGAGCTGAGTTATAATCTAGAGAGAATACAAAAAGAAAGAGAGAATGTACAAGCTATTTAAGACTAAGATTAGCCAATCTCGTAAATGAGAACGGTGTCCTCTATTTATAGTGGGAGAGTTCAAGGTAATAATTACAAGTCTGCAAGTGGGTATGTGTCATGCAAATCCTTCTTTGCGTCCCATTCGTGATCTACACGAGAAATATCCTCAAATTGCGTAGGGCTGGGGCAGGTGGATAATTCCTAACCACTCACAAGCCTAGCACTCACCTACTGCACTGACAAAAACCATACCCCTTGCGTCACTGCACAACGTGGCAGCGCTTGGATAGCACAACACCTTCTTAAACCCTAATTGGCTCTCGTTGACGAGTGTCTAAGTCAGCCCTAACTTTTCAAACATAACAATAATAATAATAAAAAAGGTAGGATTCTTGATTTTATTTATATATCCAGGATTTATTAATATCATACAACCTGAATTCTCTATGGGAATTCTAAGTTAAAGATCAATATTTTATTTAGAGGCCCTAAGCAACATTATGCTTGTATTCACGATACTATGAGTCAAATGACTAAAATAGAGAATAACAACAATAAACTCAAGTTTAAAAATAAACCCAAGTGAATACATACACATCTCTCAGTTTATACACTCAAATCCTACTTGGGCTCTTGATTTTTTTTTTTTTTTTTTTTTTTTTTTTTTTTTGCAAGAGCTCGCCACATCACACGTTTCATTGATATTTTCCTTTGACAATTATTTCATCTACGTGGTCACTTGAAGAAATTTCTAATGAAAATGAGAGTACAATTTGTATTATTTTTTTTTTTTTTTTAGTTTTTTCTATATATTAGTTGTTTTCTTATAAAAGATATGTCACACAAGTTTTAATAACAAGGTATTACAGAAATGTCATACGACAGTATATTAACAAAAATTAGGTGATAAGTGGCCTTTTTAATTAGTTTTTAAACTTGTGGTCTTTTTATAGTTTTTAGTAAAAGTGGTCCTAAATTGTAATCTCCCCTGAAAAGTACGACACTTACAATTGAATTACCTTCTGGTTTTTTTTTTTTTTTTTTTTTTTTTTTTTTGTGGTTATTAGTGACAGTCATGTAAAGACAGTAGCTCTTGAAGCTACAAATATTAATTAAAATTTGACTTTATTGATATATGGAGAACTATATAAATTATAAGGGGTATTATTAATTACGGGCAAACTTTTAGGCTTTTAGAAGGACAAAAGTTACATATTCTTCAATTAAGGGACAATAAACACTAACTTAGGTTAGCTTTAACTTAACTTTATATAAGGGTAAAGATGTAATTGAAGAAATTTAATTATATTTTACAAAATAATAATAAAAACTAAAATTTATCCAAATTAAAAATAAAACAATATTAAATTAAAAAAAAAACCTAAAGAATAATTTATTATTTTTATAAAATAAAATTTACAAATATAAATTAAAAACAGCAAAAACTTACCAAAAAAAAAAAAAAAAAAGAAGCTATTATTATATTCCTCTAATTTATTAATTTTCAATGCATGTCTCTTTGTTTAACAAGGGAATGAACGTATGGCTCAAAATAAATGAATTTTTTTTTTTTTTTTTTTTTTGTTTTTTTGGTAAACTATACAGTTGTCATTGGCCATGTTGTCTACTTCACTTGCTTCTAGAATATTTATATATCCATTCAAAGAAAGTTTAACGGGAGAACGACTTACACGTACCCAAGATTTATCGTAACGATAAGTTGGTACCTAAAAGGTTTTGAAATGACAAATAGGTACTTTCCGTCATGTTCTGTTAGTGATTTCTGTTTATTACTGTTTATTAATAGTGAAAAGACTAAAATGCCCTTAAAATTTTGAATTTTAGTTTTTTATAAATTAAAAAATTTCTAAAAAACCCCCTAAGTTTACAAATTTAACTAAATACCCCAATATATAAAAATTTTGTAAAATAACAAAAACACCCCCGCCACCCGCAGTGCCAGATTCCGGCCACCACCGCCGGAATCTTGCCGGAAAGTTGCGTTACGACACAGACCCGTCGGATCTGTGTCGTAACGCGTCGATCTGGCCTTTTCCGGCCAGATCCGTGGCTGATCTGGCCGGAAAAGGCCAGATCTACGGCTAGTCTGGTCGTCGACGCCGCAAAACTCCATCTGCGGCATCGACGGACAGATCTGACAGTAGATCTGGCCTTTTCCAGCCAGATCAGCCACGGATCTGGCCGGAAAAGGCCAGATCTGGCTGCTGCTTCGACGGCCAGATCTTGCCTTTTCCGGCCAGATCCGTGGCGGATCTGGCCGTAAAAGGCCAGATCGGCACGTTACGACACAGATCCGACGGGGATCTGTGTCGTAATATAGTTTTCCAGCCAGATTCCGGCGATGGTTGCCGGAATCTGGCACTAGGGTGGTGGGGGTGTTTTTGTCATTTTACAAACTTTTTATATATGAGGGTGTTTAATTAAATTAGCAAACTTAGGGGGTTTTTTAGAAATTTTTAAATTTGTAAAAAACTAAAATTGAAACTTTGAAGGGTATTTTAGTCTTTTCACTATTAATAAACAAAAATCACTAACAGAACATGACGGAAGGTATTTATTTGTCGTTTCAAAACCTTTTGGGTACTAACTTATCATTACGGTAAATTTTAGGTATGCACAAGCGTTCGGCCAAAGTTTAACCTATTATACCAAGTTGCATACAGTAAAAGGAATGAACAGTATCACGTATCGCTCAAAATAAATGTCAGATAAAGCATATGATTCGGCCTCGGTCCAATCAAAATTTGTCACATTATTAATCAATCAAGATCTTCTAATCAATCAAAATTTGTGACGTGTCTATGTGATAATTTTTTTTATTATAGTGTTGGAATCAGTTTTTAGGATTAATTTAAATATTTTATAAACCTAATACATTAAATAAGTCATAAATATTGAACTAATTCTCAGGGTCTATTGAATACGCTATCAATATAATTAATCAAATAAGTTACAAATGTTAAAGTATTAATCTTTATAGTCTATTAAACACCCTACTTCTAATATAATGGATAAGGTAAACCGTAAATGTTTAAGAGCTCACCACAATTACACATTTCACTATTTCCAATTTAGATAATTTGTCCGTTTATTTTGGGAGAAACGAACAAATTGCTTATGATGAAGTAATAGTGTCCATTTATTTTGAGGTCTACATAGTAAACTATAGAGATGCATCGGCCATGTTGTCTACACAAGTTGATGTTCCCAAATCAATTTCGGACACTACAATACTTTATTGAAAAACAAAAATTATGCTTGTTTTTAATTGTTATCTATTAAAAAAAAAAAAAAAAAGTAAATGGTTATGGTTAAAACTAATAATATTATGTGGTCTGTAGATAATTTATATATCTCTTATCCATGTTTCAAATGTAAGTGAATCGTAAAAAGAAAAAGACAAACAAGTTTCCCCCTTTGTATTAATTGTAAGAAATAAACACAATTATGTACTTCTGAATATTGAATGGCCTCTCATCGGTCTTATATGGAAGGCTATACCTCCCTTTATGTGGTTAACCTATTCATTTATTTTTATTTTTTTATACAAAATAAATAATAAAAACTAAAATTTATCCAAATTAAAAATTAAAAATATTTTAATTTAAAAAAACCTAAAGAATAATTTATTATTTTTTATAAAATAAATTATATCAAAATTAAAAACAACAAAAATTAAAAAAAAAAGAAGCTATTATTATATTCCTCTAATATTTTAAATTTAAATTTATTAAATGTTCAATACATGTCTCTTTGTTTATACAAGGAAAGGAACGTATGGCTCAAAATAAATGAATTTTTTTTTTTTTTTTTTTTTTTTTTTGGTTTTTTTTTTAGTAAACTATACCGTGTTTCATTGGGCCATGTTGTCTACTCACTTGCTTATCTAATATTTACTATCCATTCAGAGAAGTTAACCTACTATACCAAGTTGCATACAGTACAAACTACAAGGGAATGAATGGTATCCGTTAGTCAAAATAAATGTCAGATCAAGCATATGATTGGCCTCGGTCCAATCAAAATTTGTCACATTGTTAATCAATCCAGATCTTCGATCAATCAAAATGTGTGTGTTCTATATATACCTCAAGTTAATTTTTGAGATGGATTATTTTATAACCCCAAGAGTTATAAGTCATAAATATTAAATTAATTTTCAGAGTCTATTAAACACCTTACAAATCAATGAGTAAAAATAATTAAATATTTAAATACTAATTTTTAAAGTCTATTAAACACCTGATAAATCTAACATAATCGAACGAAATAGTCACAATATACATTTCACTGTTTCCGTTAGATAATTTGTTTTTTATTTGGGAAACGAACAAATTGCTTATGAGAAGCAATAATGTCCATGTATTTGAGGTCTACATAGGAAACTAAAGAGAGTATCGGCCATGTTGTCTACACAAGTTGAGTTCCCAAATCAATTTCGGACACTACAATACTTATTTGTTAGACGTAAGTGGAATACGTTTCTAATTAATAAGTAGGAATTCTCCGCAGGAAAAACTACAATATATTTTCATTGGCCCCAGAGATATTTTATTTGTTAAGACGATAAGTAGGAATGCCAAGAGATGTTTGGCTCTTGGAGTCACGAGACCTAAACTCCTCACTCATGTCCAATTCACTCGGCGTCATCCCATTTGGAAGCTCCAATCAAAGCAATGCACAAGTTTGGTACCACTTGCCTCACCCCAGTGAGTCCCAATTGCATTCCAGGGCAGCCTCTGCGGCCAGCGCCGAATGGGAGAAGCTGAAAGTCACGGCCACGAAGATCGATTTTATCCCAACAAACCTTTCTGGGAAAAACTTCTCAGGGCAGTCAAGCTTCAGGATCTCTTCCAATTGCCCATACGTTATAAAAAATGCGTGATTTTTTGGGTATGTGGAAGCGTTTACCGTGCAATCTTCCACGGATTATGAGGGAGTACAAAGGAATTACAGGATTGAGCTCAGGTTTCTTCACAACATGTCTAAGTATTCAGGTTATCCAAATCTGATTCTTAACCATCCTGTCAAGTCCACAACATTTTCCAACTCTTTTTGCACTTTCTTCATAATCTCAGGATGCTTGAGAGGTCCGAAGCGTCCACTCAATAGTGCTTCCTGAAGTGTCAGTTGCAGCTACAAGATATCCTGATCACATCACATCAAGAAAAGAAGATAATTTTAAATTGTGTGGTATAATCGGATATGAAGATTAGAAATATTTAATAGAAATTCAAGAACAATAAAAGTAATTGGAAACAAAAGAAATTAGAACTTTAATTTGGCAATTAGATTTCACGTCTAACAATTTAGGATTGCTTACCACGAGTATGGCTTTAAGTGTGGTTCGCTCAATTTGTGTTCGGTTTCTTCTGATCCCAAGAAGCAACATGACATAACAAAGTCCTTGTTTCTATTTTCATCCTTGCATTGACACATGCTCATCAATAATATTTCTAAGAAGTCATCGAACACCTGGAAACAGCCTTCATGCGCTTTGTCAGCCTCTGGAGATCAAGTGAAGCACATATGGGAATGTAATTCAAGTTGGGCTTGGCTGCAATGTTGTGGTCTCTTTGATCACAGTTTCGAACCCTCCACCACCAAACTCTTATCCATATATTTCTTCCCAAACACCATTAGACAAGTCATGTAGCAGTGGAGAGATGAGACCTGGCACTTAGATCGATATCATCTCTAGCAGCAGCAGCCTCTTTTATGTGCTCTATCAAGAGATCGAGTTCTTGCTTTCTCATGGTCCTGAAAGCACTAATCCTAGAGTCGCTAAGAAGTTCCAGGGTGCAAATCTTGCGAACGGTTCGCCAATATGATCCATAGGGACTAAAAGAGGGATTCTTTTGCCCATAACATATGTACTTAAAGCTTCGACAGGAGGCCTGCGGCAAAAACAAGGTCATGAGTCTTCAGAAACTGCTCACAGCGTGAGGTGATGAGACTACAACAGTGGACTCAAGCCTAACGTAAGAAGATGATAGAGCCGTTATTTTTTGGAAAGTTGATGAAAATCTTTGTGAGGAAACTTCCCTAACAAATGAAGGCTTCCGAAAATCGGGAACCCTCTTGGACCAGGAGGTAACCTATGACTCTTTGTACTTGATCTTCTCCATTTCAATGCTTGCAGGAAGAAGAAAAGAGCAAAAACTAGTGCCAGCAAGGTCCATGTCCAGGACATAATTATGCTGGCTGTAAGAATCCCAGGATCGAATGCAGAAAAATCCAGAAATAACACTTCCCAGAGAAACAAACAGAGAAACTTGAGAGAAAAACAGAATTTTCCAGAACTGGAAATTTTATTAACATCTGCTATACTTACAGACTGATTCTTGAACTGTTTTTATACTAAAAATGAGTCCACGTTGGAAATCCGTGTGACTCTTACAGATTAACAAACACCATTGATTAAAAAGAAACACAAATTCACAGTATTTCAGCCGTTGATCTCTTATCCAGCTTGATGAACTTCAGCCCACATAAAAATGAGAACCCAGCAACTTTGATTTGTAACGGCAGCGTTTCCTGAACTGTTAACAGAGTTGATAACTCCGTTTTTCATGTCAACATAATTTAACAAACTCTCATGACCACCGTTAATCTAACCGTTGGATTCAAAAAGCTTTTCCGCAAAAACACAATTTCTTTAGCAGCTAAAAGGGAAAACAGAGTCGTGAGGAGTTTTGATCTTCCTCTCTGCTTCTGACTATAGACCAGGAAGTAATCTATAACTCTTTGCACTTAATCGTCCCCATTAGTCAAAGTGTTCGTAAACTAGGCAGACACCTGTATATATATATATATATATATGAATTAGCACAAACAATTATCATACGGATGAGTTCTTGAACAAAACTTAGGTTTCTTGAGATTTAAAGCTTTTGCAAAAAGAACAGTAATGAAGCTTTAAAAAAATGCAAGGGTTTAAGTAGTTTAGTTCACAATATCAATTATGTGAACCTTCATCCATTGTTGTTAGTGAAAAATGTTGAAAAAGATTCTCACAACTCAAACGCAAAATTAAAGCAAGCAACAAAAAATAAAGTAAACCAAACACAAGAATTTTAAAATGGTTCGGCCCAATCAATATAGCTTACGTCAAGTATCTACTCAAACAATCCACTATGTAAAAGCTTACAACTGTGCAATTTTTAGAATAGAAAAATTACAAACCCCTTACACTATCCCAAAAAGCCCAATTACACCCTTAATAATAACCCACAATGACTATTCTTTTGGTGTTTATCTTACACTTTTTGAGATACTTTAAAAGTCCAATTTACTAGTCTATTTAAAGGGAAGCATCCATTTGCAACTCTCATTCCCAAATAATATGGGATTCAAGGCACAATTCCAACAAAAAAAAAAAAAAACCCTTAGCTTTACAACCCTGTACAGTGGCGGAGTGATGGAACATCAATTTTGGTCCCCATATATGTAACTTTGTCAATTTTCTAACCACTTTATTCATTGAGCATTACCAGGGTTGTAAACGAGCCGAGCCGAGTCGAGTTTTCGACTTATCGAGCTCGAGCCTGTCGAATCAGAGAAAAGGGACTCGAACTCAAACTCAATCGAGTTCGAGCTGACTCGACTTCATCTTTATCATATGCATCTTCATCTTCATCTTCATCTTCATCTTCATCTTCATCTTCATTTTCGTCTCCATCTCATCTTCATCTTGTAGAACATCACGATTTATGCTGCTTCCATCTCCATCTTCTTCATTTTCATTTTCATTTTCATCTTCATCTTCATCTTCATCTTCGTCTTCTTCCTCAACACAACCTTATTTTGATTTTGATTTTGATTTTGATTATGAAAATTTGCAAGAACAAATTTAGGGGTTAGGGTTTGTCAATTTGGGAAATCTGATTTGGGGGTTTAATTTTGTGTTTTAGAACTAATTACATTGTGGGGTTAAATGTCGCTTCTACAAAATTTTTAAAACTAAAGAATAAAGATAACACTTCAATCCCCATAGTTTATAAAACATAACAAATAGAACCCTGCTTAGCGGAGCCACATTAGGCTCGCGAGCCTACGAGCTGAGCCTCCTCATGTTCAAACTCGGCTTGTTTTAAATAGCGAGCTCGAACCGAGTTGACTCGGTTAATCACGAGCCAAGTCATAAACGAGCTTCAAACGAGCCGAGCTGACTCGCGAGCCACTCGGCTCGTCTGACAGCCCTAAGCATTACTTTCAGCTCTAACGAAAAAAAAAATTTTGGCTCTACTCCTGACCTTGCAGAACACCAAATGATAATCACAAGGAACAGTTATTGAACAAACCTTAAGTTTCTCGAGAAAGCTACGCAAATAGAATATAATGAAAGCTTTGAGTGGTGATTCACAATCATGTGAACTTACATCCCTTACTGGTGGTGAAAAAAAATTAAATTATAGTTTACCTCCTTTTACAGCCCTACCTTAACCTTCTNGTAACGAAAAATAGATTACCCTGATAATCTTAGAATATATTACCAACAGTAACTACTATTGGTACTTGAAGATTATCAGAATCTTATATTACTTAACAACCAAACGTGGTAATCAAGTAATATAAGATGACATAACTCCAGTAATCCCACATTACCCCCAACCAAACGCCCTCTTAGGGTCCGCTTGGGAGTTTCATGGTAGTGATTATGAAGGTAAATTACCGCAACGGTTTTAAGGGTAAAACATCGTAGTGGTTTTCAAGGTTATTTTTTGTAACGGGTTTTAAAACACCCATCCTGTGCTTAGGAGTTTATTTTCCAGCGATTCTAACAATTTTTTATAATGATAAATTTATATATATGCTCATAAAAATATCTAACTTCAACCAGCACTTGGGAGTTTTGTTTTTTCAATTGCAAGGTAAGGGTTCTTTATTTGTTTTCTACTTATTAGTATTTTATAACTTCAAATGTGATAAAGTCTCATTATCTTTCTTCGCCATTCTTTACAGCATCTGGAATGTTTAAAAATTGTAGCTCCACTTCTACGAGAAAGCGTTTAGAAATGAGATTTTAATAATTTTTTTTAATGATTGCTTAAAATTATTTTATATTTAATATGGTTGGAGACGCGCATAATATGATTAAAAATTTTTTTGGATATAATTGGGATAGTTTTGTAGTGGATAGGGTATTTGTGGAATAAAATTTTAAACCAACCAAAACACCCTGATTTGGGATGTTTTATAAACCCTCAGAAATACATTGCATTGGCTTTGGAGGGTTTTTGAGTCAGTCAAAACCAGTGAATAAAAAATTTGACAAATAATGATTTTAAAACACCTCAAAACTAGTCTAATAAAAAAAAAAACTCCCAAACATATCTTTAGTATGTCAACTTTTGTGACTAGGTCTAGACTCGACGTAAATGGGTTGAGTATAATTCGACTTGGGTTTAAATTGTTAGACCCAGTTTAACTCGAGTAAACAAAACTCAATATTCAAGTTTAACAATAATGAATAGGGGTGTTCGGTTCCGGGTATCCTGCATTTTTTGAAAGAATAGAAACCGACGGTTCCTTGAAATTTGGAGCCGGAACCTATAACAACGGTTCCCGTTCCCATTCTGTGTACCCTGTAAAATTCATTACCCCCCAAAAGTTTTTAATGGCAAAAAAACCCCCAAAAACTTACAAATACGCCCCACCTTGGCACTTGTTAACAAAAATAAAATTACAAATTATAAATTCAAAATTACAAACTCCATTACTTTGTAAAGGTAGATTCTCAAAAGTCAAACTAAATCACTTTAAATGTTATGAAATATAAATATAAATGTATTCACATTACTTTTTCTACAAAAGTTTTTATTAACCCCCCTACTCTTTAATTTTATTTTATATTAATCTCGGTTCCTGGTTCCTAACTATAGGAATCGGAACCGCACAATAACGGTTCCAAAAATTTAGAACCGGAACCTACCTGTTGACAGTTGGTTTCGAGTAGGAACTGGAACTAAACCTTGGGTACCCCCCAGTTCTGGTTCCAGTCGGTTCTTTTGAACACCCCCTAATAATGAGAGGTGATTGCAAATTGATTCAGTCATGCTCGATAAAAATAAATAAATAATGAGTCCTAGTCAAATCGAAACGCAGATGTCAACTCAACAATAATGCAAAACTATAATAATGCAGAAGTATGAACATATTTTGTTCCCAAACTACCCTAATAATAATAAAAAATTTCGATAATCTTCTCATACTAATAATAATAATTGTAAATTATATAAGATATAATCTAAATATCACCCATTTCTTAACCATTTTAAGATTACTTAATGATATTAATTTTGTTATAATTTTATCATTAATTAATAACATTATTAATAATATAATATAGTAATATTATTAATAAAATAATAATAATGTTGTTAATAATATAATAGTAATCGATGTTATAATATAATAATATTATCAATAATTTAAAATAATAATTATATTATAATATAAGATAATAGATTATATTAATAATATTCAAAGACAATGACAATTTAGTAAACAACTTCCTTCATAATTCTTTTATTCTTCCAAACAAACATAATAATTATTTACACTTACTAATTTATTCCAATCTCACTAAAAGTATTTAATATAATATTTCTAATAATCTTTAAATAATCTATTTTCCCACTTATATAACATTTGCAGATATACAAATTTTTTTGAACCAAGCACCTCTATTATATTATAATGCACAAGTATAAAACTGAAGGGTAATTTAGAACTTTCAGAAACTAATGAATAGACATTGCGTTAAGAAAATATCCGTCATTCATGAGAAGAGAGTAATATTTAGCATGCCCCTACCATCCTACAAACTTTCCTGAGTTCCTCTACGGTGCTTAAATTACACATAAATGCAATTATACAAATTATCTTCTATTGGAATTGGATTCTTTGCTAGTAGGCAAACAATCAAGTAATTGGTCAAATTACAATCCTAACCCTGTTACATCATTAGAGTATTACACTAATTATAATTAAAAAACAATTAATATTTATCGTTTGTTTATTATACACTATCTTAGAGTTAACACTGTTATATATTTGATTACAAATGTAATCTTTACACAAAAAATTCCAATATGTTAGGACCGTTACAGTTACTGTAGTCGTTCACCAGGGACTTAATCACTATCTTTCATCATCAATCATTCATAGAAACCTCAATAAGTTGATCTTTCTGTCATCGATTCATCAACTTCTTTAACCTTTGAACACTTGTCAAACTTCACTTATGGACATAAGCCTCTATTTTTATTTTTATTTTTATTTTTTGAAAAAATATGATACTATATCAAAATAAATGTTATTATAGGAGATAGATATATCATATCATTTGTACGTTAATAAATATGTAACAAGTTTCTATGGAACGAGTATACAAATGATATGAATATTTTTTTATTCTCCCATACTTTCTCCTATACATCAATTAGGGCATACCGAAATATCATTTAGACAGTAGAAACCATCACAACTTTGGTTAAAAAGCCTTTCTATAATTTGTATCCTCTTTTATTATGTTGTATCTATTAAGTAGAGGTGGGCAGGGACCGGTCCCTTGCGGGCCCAAGCCTGAGCCCGTTTGGGACTGGTCCCAAATGGGACCAGTCACTCATGGGCCTAGGACCAGTCCCAGGCCCATGAGAAAAACCAGGACCCGGACCAAGCCCTAGGCCTGGTCAGGATTGGTCCCATAGGGTAAATTTTATAAATTTTTTAGACCTGGAAGATTTTTTTTATAAATTTTGTAAAATGTTATTTTAGCCCTCGTAATTTATATTTATTTCAAAATTAATAGGGGGTTTTATGTGATTTGGCAGGGGACTATATTGAAAAAATACAAAAAAATTTGGGCCCAGGCCCGGGCCTTGGAGGAGGGCCCAGTGGAGGGCCAAGGCCCTCCTCCTTAGGCCTGGTCCCGTTCTGGGACTAGGCCTCCTAGGTTCGGTCCTCTCAAGGACCGGTCCTAGGACCGGGTTTTGGAGCTGGGCTTTTGGGCCCGGTCCCAAATGCCCAGCTCTACTATTAAGATTCATAAATTTTATGAGGGTTTATGACAATTCTTCCTCAAGGATTGTTTATTCTTTTTTTTTTTAGTATGTAATTTTATTAAATTTAGTTTTTTTTTTTTTAGTTTATTGTATAAAATTGAAAAATAATTGAACTATTCATATATTTATTTTAATTATAATTTATTACATAAATTGGTTAATAAATATTTATATTTACATAAATAAAATAAAATAAAAATTGAAGAAATAAAAACTTAAAAGAATATATAATTAGATAAAGGATGCTATGAAAGTAATCAATTGTTTTA